>NC_061808.1:28787618-29387618 GCF_021462225.1 Girardinichthys multiradiatus
AAATATTGCGCGCAAGGTTTCTGTGCGTAAGTACGCTTCGTACATGAGTCCCGTGATCTTTAACAAACTAAACAGAAAACTATGCTGCATCAGGAAAACTAGGCCTGTTTTATTTGTCATCTATCACCTTCTCTGACATATTATGTCTGGTTTTTTTTTTTAGCTTTCCTTTATGCATTTTTATTTGTTTTTGTCTTTAGAAGAAATAAGAAGATTCCATATCATTTTAAAATACATGATCAACAGTTTGACTAATGGGAAACAGACTGAAAGAAAACACAACTTGATTCAGAGGGGTGCAGACAATCTCAGGTAAGTTTCTTTGTATCTGTGTTATGAAGTACAGAGTGGCTTCCCGTTTAGAGCTGTAAAAATGGAAATACTGCAGTCTTGTTATGCTGATTAGTATGTGTGGAAGATCCGGGTGTTGAAAGCACCTCGTGTCTATACTCAGAGACCCAATGTTCAGTTTCAGTGAGACAGATGGAAGCATCAGAGTCAGGAGAAAACCTGAGACTTCACGTTGTATTAAAGAGATGGGATGCTGCGCTAACATGAGCTCCAGTCACACAAAGGAGTGCCGGCAATGTGAAACAGTGGAGAAACAGAGGGCTGTATGAGGAGCACAGATTCACGCGGAGCTAACTTTACAAACAGTCTGTTTCTGAATAGAATAGTGAGATAACTGCCAGCCCTGAACTAACTAAAGCATTTCTCAAAGCCGACATTTACTCACTTCATACCCCTAATACTGTTTACTTTTTGCCAAGTTACAACCATAACCTTTAACGCATTTGATTGGGATAACTGCAAAGTGGAACATAAATGATACACGGTGTTAGGTGTCCATTTAAATTCACCGCCCTTTTGTTCTAATACCTAAAAAAATCTCATACAAACAACTGCCTTCAAAAAAATCAATTAATAGAAATAGTCTACCTGTTTGTAATTTAGTCTCAGTATAAATACAGCTGTTTATTGAAGGTCTTTTATTCTAGGAGCATCATGAAAACCAAGAACCACAGCAGGTCAGGAATAAAGTTGTTGAGAGGTTTACACCAGGTCCACCTTGATCAGAGAAGTAGCCAAAAGGCTGGTAAATGGAGGAGCTGCAGAGATTCACAGCTCAGAGTCCCAAAGCCACGGAGGGAGTGCAACATACATGTGGTCGAAAACTGGAACTGCGCGCCACCTGGAACACACTGACCCCATGGTGAAACATGGTGACGGCAGCATCATGCTGCGGGATGCTTTGCGTTCACAGGGACAGGAAAGCTGGCAGCTGTTCTAAATACAGGGCATCGCTGAAAAAAAAAAAACATTAGAGGCTGAAAACAAAACTTTCCAACAGGGCAATCTAAAAGTACGGCCAGAGCTACAATAAAATGGTTTAGATCAAAGCATGTTTATGTCTAACCAACCCAGTCAAACTGAGGATTGGCAAGCCCAGAAAACCGCTCATCAAACAAAAAACTTCAGGGGATGTGAATAAACGGCCGCCAGCTGCTGAACTCTCACGAAAAGCTAAAAGAAAATTAGCCACAGACATTTTATTAGCTTAATGATGTCCCTATCATACGGTGAAAACTCAGAATGTATACAGTAAACATTCTAAGTGTTTCATCCCTCATTGAAACATGGTGGTTGAAGCATCATGCTGTGGGAATGCAAAAAAAGGCCCATTAAACCATAAGGGCACAAAAACTATGGCAATCTGAATCTGGCATTTTGACAGTTTCTTTTACTAAAAATAACACCTGAACCCATAAATGTACAAGACATGACTGAAGGTACAAAGCTCTTTGTTTCTTAAGATGAACTAATTCCCAAACACATTTAGAAGCATCTCGATCAAGAGCTGATAACATGGAAACATTTTCTAAACTGGAAGTATGAATACAGAAAAGAGGGAAATATGCTCATATGCTTAAGGGTCCACACAGTCCAGTCTATTGATCCAACAGAGCAAATATGCGTCTTTTCTTAAAAAACAAAACAGGTAGAGAACGGCTCAAAGTAAAACTAAGGTCCTGGGTAAAAAACAAACAAACAAAACCTGAAAAATATTTCATATATGAAGCGAAATTTAACTCTCTGTAACTAGTTATATGTTGTAAAGTGTCTAAAATGTCTTAAACTATCCACTGTTTTCTAGATCAAAATTTCAGGACTACAGAGAGAATCTGGCAGAGAAATATTTGGTTTTTCTCTCACCGCCTGAAGGACTCGCGTTTGGATTTGAGAAGGACTATAGCATCATTGATCTCTTTGCTTCTCAGAACATCAATAATATAGAAGTCATGCATGAGCCACAATTTCTTTCTGAGATGATGTAACAAAGAAAAGTCCTTGGGTTAGCTGCAGCCAGCAGGCCTACATGATCATTGGTTTGGCCCATCGGGTCAATATGCTGTGAAACATAGAACAGGACTGAGTAGCTAAGAGGATGAAACATTTAATACAACAGCTGAAAGAGCAGCCGACCTGACATAAACAGAAAACTGACAGCGGAGCAGGTTTAATTAGAGCGTTAATAATCTGAGATCTGAAGTTTTCCTCTGGGCAGCATTACATATTGTGCATCAGGTCTTGATTATTGTAAAGCTCTACACCCCATGTTAAGTTAAAAAACACGTAGCATGGCAATGGTAGTAGCTGCGAGACAGAAGCCCTTCCTTCCAAAGAAAACCTTCAGACCTGGCTGAAGTCACTTTTGTTATGATGAAACAGAAAGAATGAATGTTTTTTCCCCAGTGTTGAAAGCTGACGATTCTACGGGCTGTGGAAAACTGCGTGATTGATGCTTGGACCAACCTGCAGGGCCTTGTCTTCATGAAGTCGACCCTCAGCCTGTGCATCCTCCAGTTCTTTCTGCAGCCTCCTGCACTTTGCCCTCCACTGGCGCACAGCTTCTTGGGCCCTGGTCTTCAATTCATTTCTGCTCCTTGTGCTCTCCTGCAGCAAGGCCTCCATCTCTCTCCTCTCTGTCTGCCCGTGGCTCTGGAAGAATGATTGAATGTACCAATGAAGTCCACGTTCATTCTTTATATTAAGAGACCGTATTTTTTTTGTTTTTCTTTTTTAACCATGAGGCACCTCAAGGAATAGAGTAAAATGATTTATAGCTGCTGCATTACCTAAAAGGCTGCTACATTCTAGGCTCTTAACCTTTTTATAACAGCATAATACGGAAGAAGCTAAACATGTTTTTAATTTATATAACCACAGAAAATGTTCTGTTTGGGTAAAACACTTCTTTTAAATTACCTGTATGTCTTTCAGCTGGTCCAGAATCCGCAGCTGCTGCTGTTCCCGTCCTTCCAGGTTGGATGATAATTCCTTCCATGTTGGGGAAAAAAAAAAGGTCAAGCAAGAGACCTTAGTTGGACAGATATGAAAGACTTTAAGAGAAGATGAAGAGAAATGGGAGCTAGGCAGAGCAACGACAGGGACAAAATGTTCCCAAAGACGGGTCAGAGTCTTTTTACCCTCATCCTAACATCCGGGTTCCTTATAATATCGTTCAGAAAAGAGGCCCAAAGAAAATCTAAAGGACTTTGAAGTTTCCAGTTTGGCTGAGGTATAAAGACGAGGCAAGCAATCTGGTGGCCATTTTGGTGCTTACACTGAATAAGACTGTTAGTTAGGGCTAATTAGTCATACGCCGATTAGTCCTGGACATAAAAAGGGCATATAAATCCATCCGTCTCATTTCCCTCATTATGCTTCATTTTTGCTGGTTTACCTCCAAAAGGACACATTTCTTTCATCTATTTGATCCAAGTATAAAAACCGTAAGAGAAGCCCCAGGTGATCCATGCAAACACCCACTGTATCTCCTAACAACGATTCTTTTGCAGGGTGGGCGTGGGAGTTCAGACACATTTTCAGGGAAATCAGACGGCGGTGCCAATGCTTAAAATGCAGGCATTTATTTGCACATATATATCGCTGATACCAGCTAGAATCAGAAATACCTACACTAAATGTTTCAGTGCCTCTAAGTGTTTCTTTTACATTGAAGTGATTTGCATTACAGTTGAAGAAGAAACCATGACATCTGATCCTCTATTTCGACATCTGTATGTCATCCGCATTTACACTCAATGCTGGCAGCTCTCATATGTCTATTTTCAAAAGGCGACCTCTGGATATGACGCTGAGCACACACATTCAACTTCTTTAGTGGACCTGATCTGAACGGAACCCGTCCTGTTAAACCCATATATGGTTTTGACCACCGTGCTGAAGCTCAGTTTCAGGGTGTTGGCGATCTTCTCATAGCATAATCCATCTTCATGTAGAGCAACATTGGGGTTTTTTGTTTCTTTGACCCTCAGAGGGTTCTTTGCCATGAGGTGCCATGTTGAACTTCCAGTAACCAGTGTGTGAGTGATAACACCCAATCTAACACACCTGCTCCCCATTCACACCTGAGACCTTGTAACACTAACGGGTCACGTGACACCATGGAGGGAAAATGGGTGATTGGGCACAAATTGGACATTTTCACGTAGGGGTGTACATACTTTTGTTGCCTATGGTTAAGCCGTTACTGGGTGTGTGTTGAGTTATTTTTGAGAGGACACCAAATTTACACCACTTGTACACTGACTACATTGTATCAAAGTGTCATGTCATCAGTGTTGTCCAATGAAAAGGTAATAAAAATGTTTACCAAGATGTGAGGGGTGTACTCACTTTTGTTAGTAAACCTCTAAAAAATATATTTTTGCACTTCTTTTCCCATTCTTAGCCCAGACCTGGAAAATGCTTCAAAATGCTTCCAGACGTTTCCAGACTTGGCAAGAACCATAAATTCTGCCACATTTCCAAAGAAAAACAAGTCATACATTTCCTTCCCAGAGCAGCTTCTCCGACGCGCACCTTGACCTGTAAACTCAGGCGTAGATTCTCTCTCTCCTTACGCTCCAGGGTCCTCTTCAGCTCCTCGACCTCGCCCTGGACCGAGGCCTTGTGAAGCTGGGCCCGCAGCTCAGCCACCTCTCTCTCCAGCCTAGCGTGATCTACACACACGTGCACAGACACACATTCAAAGGTTGGTGAAATTCATGGTCGAAAGGACCGGGCAGAAAAGCAGAATACATTCAGTCGGGGCAAAACGATTTAACAGTGACATAAAATGACCACGTTTTTTGGCTTCTATTCATTTCTGGGGTGCGCTGACGAACAACTAAAAACATTTTTGGAAATTTTAAGGATTTTATAATGAGACACATCAAATGTATGTTAGGAGTCAGTATTTAGCGTTGACCTTTTCCTTCATAACTTCTGCACTTTTTCATGCTGGCCATCAGGGTCTGGGCCAAATCCTGACTGACGGTGATCCATTCTTGTCTTCATTGTGGTTGTAGTTGCACTCATAACCACCTCCTGCTGCAGTGGAGGAAACACACTCTTCAGCAGGAGACAGTCTTGACTCTTGTTGGACACTTCTGCACATCCTAAAACCTGACTTATTGCAAGTGAACCTTAGCAGCAGTTGGCATGCGTGTCACACTATCTGATGCAAAGTGATGATGTATGCACATCTTCCTTTACAGATAAAGAGTGCTAACGCAAAAAAGACAAAGATCTGCTTCTCTTTGTCCGCCTTTCATTGAATTCAGTCTGCTAATTGAGTTGTGAAGAGCAATTTTAGCCGAACTCTATAATAGACTCACCGTATACTATTAGGGGATAATTTAGTGGAAAAAAAAAAAAAGAGGTTGTTTTCACTACAAGGAAATCACGTATCCTAATAAATCAATTTGTGTCACTGCCAAAACTTGATCCTAAAAGAGATAAATATATTTAAGACTTTAACTGTTAATTGTTTTACACAAATAAATAAATAAAATATTCCCCAAAATTTGTGGGCTTATTTGACTCAGTCTAAGCAAACCAATTTCTGATCAACATTAACAGGATATGAATGAAATAAATGTGATTTCTTTCTTTAGGTTGCAGCATTTATTTCCCCTCCAGTATTATGCTACAGCCTAATTCAATGTTCTGTAAGCCATTTCCATTCCAACTTTAGATTTGATCCTGCTAATGCCATGGACACCATAGATAAAGTTTAAACATTTCCTAACAAACATAGAAACAGATTCCTAACACAGGATAAAGCAGGTGCTGTTTTCCAATCACAAAGCTGGCAGGGCAGTCTTTAAACCGATCATTTCCTTTGCATCCAAACCCTTTTCCTCTGCCTTCCCTTCCACTGACAATCCTTTTACCTGACCCTTGTAATTGACCTCTTCCTCCTTCACGTTCAGTGTGGCTGGCTTGCAGCTGAGTGCTGAGCTGAGAAGCCTCCGTTTGTGTCCTATGAAGCGCCGTCTTCTCAGCCCTTGTCCTCAGCAGCTCGCCGCGGATATCTTCGACCTGGGGAACATCGGCAGTGTAAGCAGACAAACCGGACGCCTCCCGCCACTAAGGGTTATGTGTTATCTGCAGCCCGTTTCGTCTTGTGACGTTTCCCCGTGCATCTACGATCCTCATCAGGTGGAGGGAAGCACAAACGAACCTGTTGAACGAGGGACTCCCTGCTGTCCTCTGACTGCTCCAGTAATCTCCTGGCTCTCCCCAGCTCCTGCTCCATCTAAGGGGAAAAGAATATCAGTCGGGACAAAGAAAAGGTGTTGAGGAACCACGACTGTACCCAATACACAGTGCCTTCCAAAGGTATTCATACCCCTGGTCATGTTAGAAGCACAAACAGGAATGCAAACCCAAAGTAGCATATAACTGTAAAGCATGGTTTATAGACCCCCTTTTACCCGTTTGCAGAATACATTAAACTCATTCAGACTGGATGGACAGTGTCTGTGAACAACACTACGACAGGAATATGCTTAGATCTAAATCCTTCCATTGTATCTCTGGCTGTATGTTTACAGTTGCTGTCCTGCTGGAAGATGAGCCTCCAGTCTCCAGCAGCATCGAACAGGTTTTTGTCCACAACTGTCCTGTGTTAAGCTCCCTCCATCTCCCATCAACCCTGGCTAGCTTCCCCATCGCTGCTCAGGAAAACTGTTCCCACAGCATAAAGTTTTGCCAAAGTGGAATTTTGACCAGAGCACATTCTTCCTTTGTCCTCCACCTGGCTTCTGACAAACCTTACATGTGACAGCTATCTTCTTGCCATGGTGTCATAAAGGCCAAATTTGTGGAGTTCACAACTAATAGTTGTCCTATCATCAAACTTCTCCACTTGAGCTGTGGATGTCTGCAGCTCCTCCAGAGTTACCATGGGCCTCTGGACTACTTCTCTGCTTAATGTTCTTCTTGCCTGGCCTTTCACTTTAGGTTGTTGTTGATGTCTTGGTATGTTTCCAGGTGTGCCGTCCTCCTTCCATTTTCGGATGATGGAAAGAACAGATCTCTATGAGATGTTCAAAGACTCCTAACTCTGCTTTAAAATTCTCCAACCCTGTCTGCTGTGTTCCCTGGTCTTCATGAAGCTGTTTGTTCACTAATGTTTTCTAACAAACCTCTGAAGCCTTCACAGAACTGCTGTGTTTATCCTGAGATTCAATTACACTCAGGCACTTTGAACACTTTCGCAACATCTTCTGTTGGAATAAAAGGGTTTTGGTGAAAACCTTCGCCACGGGCAAAGAAACAGATCCCAAAAACTGTGCTCAGCGTTTTTACCTTCTTCTTTTCCCTCTCTGCTTGTAGAAGTCTTGCTGTCATGACATCCTCCCCGTCATCGGTTCGAACTTGGCACCTCCCAAAAATCTGCAACAAAAAACAAACAAAAACAGCTTAGATCCCACTCAATCCAAAGCATTCTTAGCAGGCCGTGGTGATGAATTACCGCCTGCTTGCAATAACAACCAGCCGAGTGACTCATCATCTGTTTGATTCACATCACAGCGGGGCCCATCGGGGGGGAATAAATGTGCCCTCTGCTCTCCCTCCTCCGCTACTCTTAAGTGGTATAAGAGATTATTTTCTTCTTCATTTCCTCTTGGTTGTTTATTTACCCTGGATTTTTTGGACAAATGCATTATGTCCCAGTACTTCGGGCCCCTGCTGGTGGCCCATTAGGGCACTGTTCTGTAGAGGGAGGCAGACGAATTGGTCGCTGCTATCACCGCACAGCACGTTCAGGCAAACTCTTGCTTGCAAAGTTCTTCTGGACTGCAAGTGACTACACAGTGCCCCTCTGTGGCTCCCCAAGAGAATGCAGAAAGGGGGACAGATAAAGCCAGACAAAAGCGGAAGACGAAGACCGTTTGGTAATTAAAGAATCAGCAAACATTATCATGACAGTGTATGGTATGAATAATTTCTGTGGCTAAGTGGATAGCACCAATCAGTGTAAACCTTCTCTCTGTGTGTTTTAGTCAAAGGGGCTAAGGAAAGAGGGTGTCGTTTGTTGCACAGATTATGAAGCCCCTTATGAATCAACTCCATGATATAATGATAATTACAATTGATTTAACATGCATTACTTAAGCTTCATTTCCCTTTCAGCTGCGTTTCTACACCCTGAAGGGTAAAACTGGTGTATGCAGCCAAGTTTTTGTTTTTCCTTTTTTTGTGGCAATACATTTTGCCAACAGTAGATGTGCTCAATAAAAGTCAAAATTGTAACCATGGCAACATGCAATGCTTCATAAATACAGTTGCTTGCCAGAGTTTCTTATATTAATCTTCAGAAAATAGCTCAAGCTCAGTCAGACAGCTGGACATTTGTTTAGCATTTTTTAAGTCTTGCCACAAATTCTGATGGACTTTGACTGGACCATTCTAACACAATAATATGCTTGTACAGGCTCTGTTTTTTGGAATCACCCTGCCAGAAATGGAAGCATTCTCACATCATGATGCTCCCGCCACCGTGCTTCTCAGTAGGGATGGTGTGTTTTTCAGGGTTAGTTATCTGTCACACATTGCGTTTTGCATGTAGGCCAAAAAGGTTCAACTGTGGTCTTTTCTGACCAGAGTACTTTCTTCCACATGTTTGCGTTCTCCCCTACATGGCTTGCCACAAGCACCGTCGCAGAACAGCTGTAGTTACAGTGCCTATTACGGACCTCTTCTACTTTGGCATTTTTGAATTTTTCAGATCATAAAACTAGTTTTATTATCAGAGAACCTTAGCTTTCATGATGAAAGAATAAAAAGCTAGCCTATGTCCCTTTGCAAAAAGCATTTGTCCCCTTTGGTAAACGGCTGCAAAATTTAAATTTGCGGCAGCCCAGTACAGGGGTTCCCAAGGCGGAGGTCGGGACCCCCAGGGGGTCACGAGACACCAAGTGGAAGGTCTCCGAATGATTTCCAGAATCATTATTAAAGACCCCCAAGGCGTACGGTGGCCCAAAAGGGACAAAATTACATAAATATATCAAGAAATAAAGGTGAATGTCCTATTAAATAAATAAGTGTACAATGAAATAAACAAATGTACCATTAATTTATTAAATGTACAATTTATTTATTTAATATATTATTGAAAAATTAAACATACCATTGAATTTTGAAATGTACAATTAAATAAGGTCTCATTAATTAAATATAACTTTTAAATGATGAAGTTAAAGTAATTAAATGTAATTTAAAACAATTAATTCATTTAAAAATACATTTAATGTTTGAGATCCCGTGGCCTAGTCAAAGTCCAAACTTCAATCTAGGGTAATGCATGTGGCATGGTTGGACTGGATACGTTTTCCCCATTAGTAAAGGCAATGATCCTTTGAAAATGGCATTTTGTATCTATTCATTCCTATATAAATACAGTCTGGATATAATAAAAGATAAAAACGAAAAAGATGAGTCTTTTCTAAACTACATCCAGCACACCAAAGAGTTATGTACAACATCACTTTACCGGCAAAGCTGTGCTTTTTAGTGGGGTGGGGGTAGGGGGGGGGGGGGGGGGGCAGAGCAGGTGGTGCAGGTGAGCCAGTGGGAACACACAAAAAAATCAGCATTTAAAAGTACTCAATTAACTAATGCACTGCTTCAAATTTCTAATCACACTAATTACTCTGGTTGAAGAAATCTTCTGTGACGTCCTTTGCAGAGTGAGAAAGAATTTCTCAGGAGAGATCACAAAAATAATTCAGCTGTCATTTAGAAACGCAATTATATTGCTACTTCCTTTCCCAGAGACGGCAGCTCGAAAAGGCTGGTAGCTTCTTGGAAAATTGAGCCTCATTAAACTGTATAAATACTAGCAATGTGTAACAAAAAAAAAAAAAAAATCACGCTGCTGCCGCAAGTCCTTTATCATGCAAAATGAAGCGCTGATTCTTTTATCAGCAGAGTTTCTCTATCTGTGGAAGAGGGCCTCACCAGAGACTTGTGAGGGGAAATTACCATCAAAGAGCGTCCACCAGACGTACCAGTGCAGAATAATGTTTTTATCTCAGAGCACCACAACGCTGAAAGTTTAACTGTTTCTCCTGAGTTGAAAGAGTGGAAATCTAAAGTGTTTTAGCTGAACGTAGTTCAGAAACAGGATACCTGGTAAATCTTTACCGAATGGATTTACAGTGACTTCGTCATGCTGCGACAACAAACTTCAATGTATTTTAGAAGTTTTTATGCGAAACACCAACATGATACGTTTTTTTTTGTTTTTTTTACTTTTCTGCAGATTTGGAAGTGTTGTGCCCTGAGACAACACTTTGCAGAACCACACTTTACTGTAGTTAGAGCTGGAAGTCTGTCTCTACTAGCTCTGCCCATCTAGAGTCCGACATTCTTGCCCATTCTTCTTTGCAAAATAGCTCAAGCTCAGTCAGGCTGAATGGAGCGCATCTTTGTGCAGCAATGTTCTCTGATGTATTTCTTCAACACTAAGTCCCCTCCACTCTTTTCATGCTTTACCATCACAACCACTAAGAGTATACAATCTAAATCAAGTGTGGACACTGAGGGCACTGAAAGTCTGTCCAGTAGGCTAAGTATGACATTGACACGCAGAGTTTGCATGCATGGCACTTGAAATATAACATCCTGCCAAATATTGAATCAAAGTAGTTTTTTGGCGAACGCAATATTACAAACATTTCTATGACGACTGCAAATCGCTATACTGTGAAGTTCTAATCTGGGGGTCACTGTCCTGCTGAAAGTAAGCCTCTACCCCAGCCTCACGCGTTCTTCTAGGATCTTATTTAGCTCCATTCATATTCCCGTTGATTCTGACCAACTTCTCTGTCCCAGCTGAAGAAAAACATCTGCACAGCATGACGCTGCCCCCACCATGACGCTGCCCCACCATGACGCTGCCCCACCATGACGCTGCCCCCACCATGACGCTGCCCTCACCATGACCACCATGACACTGCCCCCACCATGACGCTGCCCTCACCATGACGCTGCCCCCACAATGACGTTGTCGCCACCATGACGCTGCCCCCACCATGACGCTGCCCTCACCATGACACTGCCCCCACCATGACGCTGCCCTCACCATGACGCTGCCCCCACAATAACGTTGTCGCCACCATGACGCTGCCCCCACCATGACGCTGCCGCCACCATGACGCTGCTCTCACCATGACGCTGCCCCCACCATGACGCTGCTCTCACCATGACGCTGCCCCCAGAATGACGTTGCCGCCAACATGACACTGCCCCCACCATGACGCTGCCGCCACCACGACGCTGCTCTCACCATGACGCTGCCCCCACCATGACGCTGCTCTCACCATGACGCTGCCCCCAGAATGACGTTGCCGCCAACATGACACTGCCCCCACCATGACGCTGCCCTCACCATGACGCTGCCCCCACAATGACGTTGTCGCCACCATGACGCTGCCCCCACCATGACGCTGCCCCCACCATGACGCTGCCGCCACAATGACGTTGCCGCCACCATGACACTGCCCCCACCATGACGCTGCCCTCACCATGACACTGCCCCCACCATGACGCTGCCCTCACCATGACACTGCCCCCACCATGACACTGCCCTCACCATGACGCTGCCCCCACAATGACGTTGTCGCCACCATGACGCTGCCCCCACCATGACGCTGCCCCCACCATGACGCTGCCGCCACCATGACGCTGCTCTCACCATGACGCTGCCGCCACCATGACGCTGCTCTCACCATGACGCTGCCCCCACCATGACGCTGCTCTCACCATGACGCTGCCCCCAGAATGACGTTGCCGCCAACATGACACTGCCCCCACCATGACGCTGCCCTCACCATGACGCTGCCCCCACCATGACGCTGCCGCCACAATGACGTTGCCGCCACCATGACACTGCCCCCACCATGACGCTGCCCTCACCATGACACTGCCCCCACCATGACGCTGCCCTCACCATGACACAGCCCCCACCATGACGCTGCCCTCACCATGACGCTGCCCCCACAATGACGTTGTCGCCACCATGACGCTGCCCCCACCATGACGCTGCCCTCACAATGACGTTGTCGCCACCATGACGCTGCCCCCACCATGACGCTGCCCCCACAATGACGTTGTCGCCACCATGACGCTGCCCCCACCATGACGCTGCCCCCACAATGACGTTGTCGCCACCATGACGCTGCCCCCACCATGACGCTGCCCCCACAATGACGTTGCCGCCACCATGACACTGCCCCCACCATGACGCTGCCCTCACCATGACACTGCCCCCACCATGACACTGCCCCCACCATGACACTGCCCCCACCATGACGCTGCCCTCACCATGACGCTGCCCCCACAATGACGTTGTCGCCACCATGACGCTGCCCCCACCATGACGCTGCCCCCACCATGTACACTTTTGGTCTCGTCTATCCAGAGCACTTTCTTTCACATTTTCAGATGATACATTGAACAGAGGTGCGTCAGATCTTCAAAGCTTCAGATATTGTATCCTAATGTAACTCAGCTTTAAACTTTTCATTTTCCTTCCTCTTTACATTTATGCACCACTTTGTGTCGGTCTATCACAGATGTTCCATTAAAATATATTGAAGCTTGCGACCTTAAGATGTTTTTAAAGGCACTGCAAGGTCTAGTTTAGGCTATTTTATGCATTTTAACTTTGTTTCAGTCTCTTTGCACATCTCGACACTGAATCCGTGTGGTGCTGGTTTTATGATCACTATGAGCTCTTTTTAATGACACAGAATATATGTGTCACTCATAGGGTGTGTGACAGAGGGACGTCTGCAGATGAGTGGTAAGAGAAAGAGGGTCACCTCCTGCTGGTTGTCGCCCCCAGCCGCCCGCCTCTCTGGCCATCTCTCTCTTTCGTTGCTCCTCTGCTCGGCCTGCATCTCTCTCTCTAGCTCCTGCAGACGTCTCTCCACG
Organism: Girardinichthys multiradiatus; assembly: GCF_021462225.1. NCBI lineage: Eukaryota > Metazoa > Chordata > Actinopteri > Cyprinodontiformes > Goodeidae > Girardinichthys > Girardinichthys multiradiatus. The sequence continues at coordinate 28,800,915 of NC_061808.1, forward strand.
CGAGTTGACACCTGCGGAAGAAGAATGAGGACGCCTCGGGTCACGCAAACACTGCCAGTGCGGAGCGGGCGTCAGGACGTGATTAATGAGACAACGGGAAATTAAGGTGTGGGAATGAAGGAAGAAAAAAAACAACTCTCTCTGTTGATTGGTTGGACGTGACACATCCCCCTGCGCTACAATTCCCTGTCTAATCAGGAAGCAGAGCATCCTCCGGTAAACGACAGGTAATACCTTTATCTCGTCACGTCCGCGGACAGGACGAGATAACAGAGTATTACACATATTGGCTGTCATTTGGAGCAGCGTATTTGCCACTGCGCTGATGATGATGGGGATGTGTTTGGAAATTAGAGTGAAATATTTATTTTCACCATGAGGGTTCCAAGCTTTTTCTACTCAGAAAGAAAACATTTCCATTTAATATGTTTTAACACATCAGTTTCCATCTGATAATATTATCTATATGATATCCTTCAACTAAAGGCTAGAAACCACCCACGAAGTACTGGAAATGAAGTCTGCAGCTGCAACCCACCGAGTCCTGCCTCTGGGAAGCCGTCATGTGGTCCGTGAGATTCTCCATCGCCTGCCTGGTGTCAATATCAGACCTGCACAACAGAAAACAGACCAAGATGATCCTCACGCAGCTCAGAGATTCTTTTTCCCTGACCCAATCAATATGAATGTAAAGACATAATCTGAGGCGGCGGAAAAATAATTACTCGGCTTCGGATGTTAAAATATGATGGGATCAATTTGTTCTGGTCAGCAGCACGAGGGACGACAAATTTCTTCTTTTTTTAATAACTGCAAAATGTCAAGCTCTAATCTATGCTGGGGGAATGATCTGCTGCCGTCTGACTCTGCTCCGTCTCTTCTAATTTCAACCAACTTTGTTGTGTAAAGACATAAGACACAGATTTAGAGATTGAAGTGAGACCTTAAGCACGGCGAACATGAAAATAAAAAAACACGGTCTACGCATGATTGGTCTCAGCTACGAAAACAACAGGCAAGGAGTTTAAAGAAGGGGTTCCTGCACGGCCTGCAAAATATCCAGAGAAAGAGAAATAAAAAACATTTAGGGCGGTTAGACTCCATCCAACTAGCTCAATATATTGGCAATGTTCAGAGTTTGAAGGAATAACACTTGAAATATGTTAACCTTCAAAAGAAAGAAAGAACAGAGGTGTGTGAGGGAGAAAAAAAGGAAGACAGGGAGAGAGGAAGGAGGGAAGACAGGGAACGAGGAAAAAAGGATAGTGAGGAAGGAAGGAAGGAAGCACGGTGAGGGAGAAAAGAAAGAACGATGTACGGTGAGGAAGAAAGGAAGGAAGAGAGCTACAGATGGATGAAAAGAACAGAAGGGAAGAAAAAGACAAGGGAGGTAGAGAGAAGAGAAAGGAAAGAAGAAATGGAGGGGAAAAGAAAGGATTGAAGGCAGGAAGAAAACAAAAATGGGAGGAAGGATACTTTTAGACAGAGATGGGAAACAACGTGTGGAAATGCAAAGGTTTTTCCATTCATTATATTCCAAACTTCTCTAAACCTGGAAAAACACTTAACCTGGAAAAATACTTTTCCAGGCTGCTTTGGAAGCCTGTAGATCAGTAAAGCCCCATTTAAACATTCCAACTCTACCTTTGAATTGAATTAAGCAGTCATTTAGTGTTTGGATTTAATAAACAGTGAACGATCTTTCTCTTACAGCTTCAAACAGCCATTAGTCTAGTTAATATGCAGCAGCAGTCTGTGAATAGAGCCTCATACAATGAGCATTCATTACAGACTTCAAGAGAAGAAAACATTTTTACTATGTATTACAAGCTTTTCAAATCTACATTTTTTTTCTCTTTCACTAATGACTAAATTAGAGTAATTGATTGAGACTATTTCAATAAAAAAAAACTTCTGTATTTGCCAATATAAAGACACCATCTGGTAAATTCAGTCATGAACGAACTGCTGTGTTGAGTAGAGCGGAGTTAAAACCACCAGATACCGATTCCTCCGGAGGATTTCTCTATCCAGGTCATCAGACAGCCTCTGCTGGTCACAGCGCAGATCCCGCAGCGTCTGATGCACCGTATGAACCTATGAGACACCCACAGACGCGTCCGTACTCAACACAAAGCATGACAAACTGGTCCAAATGCATCACAATCACAATTCCTCATACATTTTACAAATCCGAGAAGGAAAATCTAATATAGGTAATATCTAATCTGAATGAAATAGAAAGAAAAAAACCTTTTAATCTCAACACCTGCAGAACACAAGCGTCTACGTTGCTGACTGAGTGTGCCCTCTTGTGGCAGCTTTATGAAACTACAAAGAAATAAGTGACTAATCAAGTTATTGGCCTGTTTTTCCTTACATTATCTGCAGCCAGGTTGGAATCCTTGAAGCGAACGCCAGCAGACTGAGACCTTCTCCTCCTTCTCGGACTGCCAGTGTAATCCCTGAGTGGAGAGGTAGGATAGAACCGCTGGCCCTCTGAAAACACAAACAAATGGTTTTGCTATAATAAAACTTTTAAGCTGGGTAATCAGAACTAATTTCAGCTGAACTAAAAGACAAACAAAATGTCAGAGAAATAAAAATCACATTCTGTCTACCTGATGCTGAGCAGGCCTCCAGGTCACTGGTGTGCAGGGTAGAGGCCGAGGAACTGCGGACCTCGTTGGTTCTGCTCAACCTCGGTGTCTGCAGCTGATTGATTGAATCCTCTAAGCTCTCCCTGAGCTGACAGAGAGCAAAAAAAAAAAAAAAAAAGATAACACGCATTTCTGACAAATCACAAAGACAGCAATCACTTTAGTTAGCCGTGTGGGCCCCATAAACAGAAGTGATTAAACAAAACAGACAGAACATGCATCCTAAATGAAATAACTGCAGATGAGAATGGGATAGTGTAATATAGGAGAGAGGGGGTTGAAAATGAATGATGGGAGCTGAATAAATAATGAGATAACTGCATGCAAGAACGGCTAAACGGCATTAGAATGGACTCAGATCCGTTTGGTTCTCACACTGAGACAGGCTCCTTCTGAGCTTCCAGATATCGGATATTCTGCTTTGTTTCGTCCCTGAGCTCCTCAAAAATCCTCAAGCCCAACATCACTACACTGTGTGCACAATTATTAGGCAAGTCTTGTTTTTGAGGATCATTTTTATTAATCACCAACTACAGTGCTTTTGGTTAATCCACAATGTTAATGAACCTCCAACAGGAATGTTTAAGAAAGAAAATGTGAGCTGTTGGCTTTCTTAGGAGAATAGCTCTGTGCACAGTTACTGAGCAACTATTATTGTGCAGAATTATTGCGCAGCTAAATGAAAAACACACTTTCTTTAAGTGAGAATTAGAAACAAACAATTCAAAACTTTCAGATAAACATTTCTGACATTTGAAAATAAAAAAATCCGTGACCAGAATAGCCACCTTTCTTTCCAATAAAAATGACAGCCTTCAATTCATGTAGTCTGACAGCTTCTTGATCTGTTGACGATCAACTCTTTGTTGACCGCAGCCTCCCAGACAAGAGAAGCCTTTCATCTTTAACGCCCTTACTGGCTAGCCATGCAGAGGAGGACTTGGATGCATGGGTTGGTGCATCTTCCTGCATTAAAATCATTGTCTTTTTGAAAGATGGAGACTTCTTCCTGCACAACTGCTTAAAGAAAGTGTCCAGGTTTGGGAGTTGATTTTGAGCCCATCTTCAACCTGAAAAGGTCCAACCTGCTCATCTTTATTAACACCAGCCCATCCCAGTACCCCACCTCCACATTGCTGGCGTCTGACGAAGTGGAGCTCTGTGCTCGTTACTGATCCAGCCACGGGCCCATCCATCTGGTCCGTCAAGAGTCGCTCTCATTTCATTAGTCCATAACACCTTTGAAAACTTTTCAGTCTTTAGATATTTTTTGGCCCAGTCTAGACACTTCAGCTTATATCTGGTTCAGTGGTGGTCGGGTTTCAGCCCTCCTTACTTTGGCCATGTCTCTGATCACTGAACATCTTGTACTTCTAGGTACTACATGTAGGCTGCAGTACTAGAATATGACAGGATAATGGGTTCCTGGTAGCTTCATGCTTGATTCTTTTCAACTCCTTGGCAGTTCCTTTTTTTCTCAACATGTTTTTTGGCAATCCTGTTGACTATTTGCAACAACATGTTTGATGGTTCTGTGATCACGACCCAGTATCTCAGCAATTTGAAGAGTGCTGCATCCCTCTGAGAGGTAAGTTTTGACTTTACAGAGTCAGTCGAATCTCTTTTTTAGCCCATTTTGCCTAAAGAAGCTGCCTATTTTGGTATAAGGTATAAGAACATCCTTAAGCCACACCCTCCCTCATTACACAGACACACACCACCTGCTAGGCTTAAATCCATTAAGCATTCAAGTTTATCCAACTTGGAGTTAGAAAATATGCCTAAAAATGATGATATGGTAAAAATACTTACTTGCCTAATAATCGTGAACACAGTCTACATCTAGCATTTCACAATCCTTTCTTTTCTGAGACACATTTATAAACACAGCCACTAACATCATCCTCACCAGACTCCGACATTAGCTCCAAAACCCGGTCTACAGGTCTTTATGGCTCCAGTGTCACTAACTGACACCAACTGTAACTCACACAGTTGAAATAATCTGCCTAAAACAGAGCTTTGGTTCCAAAACGCTGTAAGTAACAGTGTAATAATACATTTACATTGTTTTTTTACTGCAGGAACAATAACTGCATTCCCCACTATTACACTACAAGACTTGAAACATCTGGTACAAGCCATGACAGATCCATATGATTTTTTTTTTTTTACACCAAATTCTGCTCCTACTATCTGAATGCTTCAGGTAAAATCAGAACAAGCGGACCAGGCAGCATTTTTTATGCAACCTGACATTGTCTGTGGTCCATCTGCTTGAAGGTTCGAGGTGTTGCGCTTTCAGACATTCTATTACTCAAACCTTGGTAATAACCCTTTGGTACAACCAAGGTAAGGAGTTGTGCTTGAAAATCCCAGTAGATCAGCAGTTTCTGAAATACTCAGACCAGTCTGTCTGGCACCAACAATCATGCCAAGTTCAAAATCGCTTAAATTCCCTTTCTTCTCCATTCCGATGCTCAGCTTGAACTTCAGCAAGTCCTCTTCACCTCATCCGGGTTCCTAAATTTACTGAACTGCTATCGTACGACTGACTGATGCGCTATTTGTGCTACCACAAATCTAAACAGGTGTACCTAACAAAGTGGCCACTGAGCCTCTATGCAAGAATACCATCAACTCCCCCACCGCTGAATACCTGAGAACTCTCTGACCACTATGCATGAAAAGGTTCAAGTCTGCATCTTTATTACAGGAAAAAAGATAGAAAATAAATCAAAACGTGTCTCACCAGAGTCATGGCTTCAGCCTGATCATCTGCATGCTCCCTGTACTGACCCAGCATTCTGTCAACTTTGGTCAAGTTCCTACTGGTGTCCTGATACATAAGCGACACAAACACAAAGCAAAGATCATCAGAAGCGTAAAGAAGCCGAGGCAAGCAAAGAGTTTTAATTATGACATGACATATTCACATCGCTTTGTCCTCAGGCTATGATAAGGGTTATTAGCGCAGAATAATGTATGCAAATACATGTGTGTGAAATCCAAGCAGGTGTTTTCATCACGAGTTACCTGTAAGGTGTTTGCCAGGGTGCTGATTTTGCCAGAGATCTCTGCGGCTCGCCCATCGTCTCCACCCCGGCTGTCTCTGGCTCTGTCCCGGCGGGATTCACGCCCCCTGGGCTTGTGTCCCCGCATCCTCCTCTCGTATGAGTCTGACTCGCTGGACGTGTCCATGGCTTGAGACATATCCAGCGGAAAACACATGGAAGAACGGCTGACGATCAGCGGCCACGACTACAAACGCTAGCTGTTAATCAGATGACTCGGCAGGGTGGGATGGTTGAGAACTTTTTCTACACGACATAAACACGACATCGGAAAACGACACTGACGCTTTGTCATCTTAATTTGAATAATCAGATAAGAAAGAAAGCTATCCGAATAACCAGAGACGATAACTGAAACAGTTGAAGTCTATAAACCGCAGTCCAGCTCATTGTTGTGAAGGATGCTCCGACTGGTTAGCAACAAGTAGGAACCACAAGGAACATTAGCCGCCTAGCTACCCAAACATTAGCCAACTAATTAAACCTTCGGAGAATACTTCAAGACGACTAGATAAAAACAAACAAGACAAATAAACAGCGTCAGAAATACATTGTAATGAAGGCCCGACTGATAACTACGAGTCTCCTGCTTCTCTGCTATGGCAACTTGAACTAGCCGCGTCTGAGCTGGGAAAACAACGGAGCGCAACATCCCCGAGGAACGCTGGGAAGTGTAGGCTCTAGACAATGGAAATGTGTAAGAATGTGCTATAGCTGGACTACATTGTCCAACAGGATGCTTTTTGCGCCATTGCTGGCGCTCTACAGAAAGTAAAGCAAGTAAATAACGCCCAAAATCAATACTACTACCAATTATTAAAATAATAATATATTTTAGGAAGTCTAAATACCAACTTGTAAAACTTCCCTTTCACACTTCCAACTATTGTTTTGACAGACATGATCCCACTCGTGGGATGTATGTTTGTGGGATTTTATGTGTTAGATCAACATAAAGTTGTGCATAACTGTGATATGGAAAGTAAATGACACATGGTTTCCATTTTTTTATTTGAAATGTGTGGTGCCCATTTGCATTTAATCCCATTTACTCCAGTACCCTTTAAATCTAAACCATCGCGACCAATTGCCCTCAGTTATGAATTAATTACTTGATTTTAATGTAGTGTCTGTACAAATAAAGCTGTTTAGTGAAGGCCTCAGAGGTTTGTTAGAGAACATTGGTGAACAAACAGCATCATAGAGACCAGGGAGGAAAGTCCAACAGACCAAGGTGGGTAGAGGTTTAGAGCTTTGGTTAGACCATAAATCTCTTTCTTAGGCTTTGGGAATCATATGAATCATTCCATCACTTGAAAGTGAAAAAAGACTGTCACCAACACCAACTTTATCAAGAAAAGTGCAGGACTGAACACAGCAGGAAGTCCTTCCTGCCATCAGCCATTGGACTTTATAATGATCAAGTATAGGTTACTTTTGTTTTTGGTGTTTCATGGGTGTTGCTGCTGTGACAAAGCAGCAGCAAATTAATAAAGTTCTGTTCTAAATGTCCATCCACCCAAATCAAGGGGCTCATTGTTACTCTTTAGAGCAGCAGAAAATGCCACCCTTATGATGAAACATGGTAGTGGCAGCATCATGCAGAGGGGATGTGTTTCTTCAGCAAAGGAAGCCGATCGGAAGTTGAATGTATTTAAGGCACCTGGCATTAAAAATGATTAGAGTCTATAAGACTTGGGGAACAGGTTCACTGTCCAGCAGGCCAACAACCCTAAACATACAGTCTTTTATAGAATTCTAGCCTTCTTGTGTGGGGTGGCTGTAGGAGGAGTCCCACAGGACTCATGCAAACACCGCCACTGTCTACACTGGGCAAAACAATTGGACAGCCCGTATTTTACCTACAGCATACAGAAGGAGGGGAAACGGGGATGGGGGCATTCTAACACTGCCTTTGTAAGTCCACCCTCTCCTTAAGTTGAAGACCACCTCCAAACCCACCACAGAGGTGCGGTTGTCCGCCCCGCAGCATCCCCAACCTTCTCCGCTCCAGACTGGGCCCCTGCACGGCGCGCCGAGCACTCAGGACTATATCCACCCACCAAAAAACACACACCAGAAGCTGTAACTTTCCGCAGTCATATGTCGCTGTGGACATTTGGGAGGTGGGGAACTAGCACGGACTTTGGGACTTTCAGCCAGCTGTGCTCCAGCATGCAGGTGCTAACATGCGCGCTGCTGACCCTCATCACTCTAACCATCAGCAGCACCGAGCTGCAGGCTTACTCCTGCCCGGTCAGGGGCAACTGCACCGAGTGGAGAGCTCACACAATCTGCTGCAGTGACATTGATATTCTCCCGAGGTTTCCAGCAAGCACAGAGACGCTGTAAGTAGGCGTACGGAACGCATCTGTAAAAGCGATTCTGCTGTCTCTTTTCGTGCATTTTGAATGTTAAAAGCGCTCTTAACCCCGAGGAAAAACCATTACGATGTAATATTCCGTCAAAGTGCACCCGCGGGGATTTTAAGGCCGTCTTTTACTAAGCAGTTATTCTCTTTTCAGGTATCATTCTGTACATTAGTGTTAGGCAGATTCAACTGTTCCTCTATGCACAAGCCTGACCTAACTCTAACCTATTTTTGATTTACTGCGAAATGTCTTTAAAACATGTCTTTAAAAGCTAGGTTTCAAGATGAGTGCTGCAGTAATATGATTGTACTGATAGCAATAATTAATTTCAGCATTTTTCACACAAACTCTGTTGAAAGAGATCAGAAAACCCACTTTCCAATCAATACATGACATTTTGTTTACTTCAGGAGGTCTATACAAAGTCTGATTACTCTTATTGTATAAGCAAAGCCAGCCTTTAGTTTTTCTAACCTACAGAAATTGACCATATAGTACCATGTGATTGTTGGAAGAGGAACAAATCAGATGTCCAATATATTTGGGTTTGTGGGTAAAAAAACAAGTTACAGTCTTATTTGCCAAGCACCCCAAATGGGAGAAATATATTGGGAAAGCGGCATGAATTAACGGCCAAAGTGCTATTGAAACGAGCTACCAGAGAGCTGTGAAAAATCACAGTGCACCCGATTCTCCTCCCTTTTACAAAAACAGAACTTTCAGAAACACAGAGGCAGACTGCAACAACATATCTGACAGAAGAGGCAGTCTGTTAGTATTATTTTTTAGTATTAGTATTAAGATTTTGTTCATGTTTCTTTTGCGACATGAAATTGCATTAAATAGCTTTCAGCTGTAGGTCTTTTGGGGTAGGTCTTTACCAGTTTGGCACATCTGGAGACTGCAATTTTTGAACATTCTTCTTTGCAAAATACCTCAAGATCAGTCAAATTTGGAGAGTAAATGTGAAAATAGGTTTTAAGTTTTACAGCAGCTTCTCAGTTATAGTTAGGTCTAAACGATGAACTATTCTAACATAAATATGCTTTAATCTAAACCACTCATGGAAAAGCATCCCTACAGCATAATTCGGCCAATTTTGGACTCACCTGACCAGAGCACTTTCAGTCATATGTTTTGTTTGTCTTCTACAAGGCTTGTGGCAAACACAATCAGGACTTCTTATAGCTTTCTTTCGACAATAGCTTTCTACTTTCTACTACTAACACCAGATTTATGGAGTGCATGACTAATAGTTGTCATTTCAAAAGATTCTCCTTCCTGAGATGTGGATCTATGCAGCTCCTCCAGATCTACCATGGGACTCTTGGCTGCTTCTCTGATACATAATCTTCTTGACCAGACTGTCAGTTTAGGTGGACATTACATTACCAAACTTTCTTGAAACTTCTCCACAGTTTTATACCTGATCGGTCTGCTGCATTTCTTGGTCCTTATGGTTCTGATTTACTAGTTCTCCCTAACAGACCTCAGAGGCCTTCACATACTAGCTGGAGTTATGCTGAGACTAAATCAGACACAGCTGGGCTTTATTTACTAATACAGTAAATTCAGGTGTTTGTATTTCGGGGTAGTGGAAAAACAGGAGTTGAATACACAAGCACGCCACACTTTTCAGATTTTATTCGGAAAAAAAAGAAAAACCATCATAGTCCATTTTCCTTCCACTTTACATCTATGCACTACTTTGTGTTGATCTATTACATGAAATCCCCCAAGCCATATCTGGAAGTGTTTGTCATGTGATAAAATGTGACAAGCTTTAGATAATACTTATAAAAGACCCTCTATCTGTTTTATAAAATCAAGATAATTCTTGTGTTATTAAATTACTCATCTTGAATCATAAAGGTAATCCTTGAAAAGCTAAAATCAATTATGAACCTACCAAGTTATTACATGGATATTTTTTTTTGTATTGGACTCACTGACCACAGCACCAGACATAAAGAAGGTTCTCTGCTATGTTGTCATAATCTTCATTCCTGCCTTGTAGTGTCTCGCAATATCCCTTCATCCTTCAACAACCCTTTGCATTGCAGCCATCACAAAAAATTATCTCCTGATCACTGCTTCAATTCACTGACCCACATGCCTTGAGTGTCCACTTCAATTTCCTCACATTCCTGCCCAAAGTTTACCCAGTGCCCCTCAGGAGGACAAAAGACATGAATACATCCCATCCCAGCTCTATAAAACCTTCGGGTAAAAATATCCAGAAATAGATAATGTATTGACTGGCATGTTCTAGCAAACGAAGCGTTATGAATTTTGATTTTGTTGTATATTTGCTGAGGAATAAATTACCCCTTTAACATCTTTAGGCCCAAATAATGGACTCCCACAGAAGCCATCTCTGAGTTTGTCATACTGGCCGGTTATACATTGGCTTTCTGTCCCAGTGAAGTTTCTCTCTGTAAATGTTGCTGGTGTTCTGTCGGCTCAAACTGCATACTTTGCTGGTATTGAATAATATGTTGTACATAAACCTAAGACATGGGGAACCAAACAGTAAGAAAACTCCAACTTTTGGAAAGTCCAACTTCCGAGATAACGGAAGGCCGTACTACAACCTCGTACCCGTCGTCTTCCGCTTATCTGGGACCGGGTTGCGGGGGCAGCAGACTAAGCAGAGACACCCAGACGTCCCTCTCCCCAGACACCTCCTCCAGCTCCTCCGGGGGGAGCCCAAGGCGTTCCCAGGCCAGCCGAGAGACATAGTACCTCCAGCGTGTCCTGGGCCACCACCTGAGCCTTCTCCCGGTGGGACATGCCTGGAACACCTCCCGAGGAAGGCGTCCAGGAGGCATCCGGTATAGATGCCCGAGCCACCTCAACTGGCTCCTCTCGATGTGGAGGAGCAGCAGCTGTACTCCGAGCCCCTCCCGGATGGCCGAGCTCCTCACCCTATCTCTAAGGGAGTACCCGGCCACCCTACGGAGGGAGCTCATTTCAGCGGCTTGTATCCGGGATCTCGTTCTTTCGGTCACGACCCAAAGTTCATGACCATAGGTGAGGGTAGGAACGTAGACCGACCGGTAAATCGAGAGCTTCGCTTTTCGGCTCAGATCTCTCTTCACCACAACGGACCGGCACATTACTGCGGCAGCCGCACCGATCCGTCTGTCGATCTCCCACTCCATTCTTCCCTCACTCGTGAACAAGACCCTGAGATACTTGAACTCCTCCACTTGAGGCAGGAACTCCCCTCCAACCTGAAGAGAACAAGCCACCCTTTTCCGGTCGAGTACCATGGCCTCTGACTTAGAGGAGCTGATCTTCATCCCAGCCGCTTCACACTCGGCTGCGAACCGCCACAGCGCATGCTGTAGGTCTTGGCTAGAAGGGGCCAGCAGGACCACGTCATCTGCAAAAAGAAGAGACAAAATCCACTGGTCCCCAAACCAGACCCCCTTCGGCCCTTGGCTGCACCTAGAAATCCTGTCCATAAAAGTTATGAACAGGACCGGTGACAAAGGGCAGCCCTGCCGGAGTCCAACATGCACCAGGAACAGGTCCGACTTAGTGCTGGCAATGCGGACCAAACTCCTGCTCCGCTTGTACAGGGACCAGATGGCCCCTAATAAAGGGCCCCCGTTCCATACTCCTGGAGCACCCCCCACAGGGCATCACGAGGGACACAGTCGAATGCTTTCTCAAGGTCCACAAAACACATGTGGACCGGTTGGGCAAACTCCCATGAACCCTCGAGTACCCTGTAGAGGGTATAGAGCTGGTCCAGTGTTCCACGGCCAGGACGAAAACCACACTGCTCCTCCTGAAGGTGCAGGTTCGACTATTGGCTGGACTCTGCCCTGCCACCACGAAGGTTTTTCACCACCTCGGTGATTTCAGCCTGGGTGATGAAAGAGTCCAACCCAGAGTCCCCAGCCTCTGTTTCCACCAGGGAATGCATGATGGCAGGATTGAGGAGATTCTCGAAGTACTCCTTCCACCGCCCAATAATGTCCTCAGTCAAGGTCAGCAGCCTCCCACCCCCACTATAAACAGTGTTGGCGAAGCACTGCTTCCCCCTCATGAGGCACCGGACGGCTTGCCAGAATCGTTTCGAGGCCAACTGGTAATCCTGCTCCATGGCCTCACCGAACTCTTCCCAGGCTCGAGTTTTTGCCTCTGCCACAGTCTGGACCGCGGCATGCTTGGCCCCACGGTACCCGTCAGCCGCCTCAGGGGTCCCACAAGCCAGCCACAGCCGATAGGACTCCTTCTTCAGCTTGACAGCATCCCTTACTGCTGGTGTCCACCACCGGGTTCTGGGATTGCCGCCGCGACAGGCACCACAGACCTTACGGCCGCAGCTACGGGCAGCAGCATTGACAATAGATGCGGAGAACATGGTCCACTCGGACTCTATGTCTCCAATCTGGTCAAAGCTCTCCCAGAGGTAGGAGTTGAATACATCCCTGACCGAGGGCTCCGCCAGACGTTCCCTGCAGACCCTCACTATGCGCTTGGGCCTGCCAAGTCTGTCCGTATTTCTCCTCCTCCAGCGGATCCAACTCACCACCAGGTGGTGATCAGTGGACAGCTCAGCCCCTCTCTTCACCCGAGTGTCCAAAACATGCAGTGGAACTAGAACTCATCCAAGGTTGGACATCATTCCTGAATCCAAACTTTGACATCTGAATACAAATCAAATACAACATTACATAAACCAGCATACATTGAAAGCAGTAGCAAATGTATCTTCTCCTTATGTAGGAGTATTGTTATTATTATTACTGCCATTCATTTTAAAGGTCAGAAAAATTTAACTAATATACTAATTACAAACTTGTTAAGCTATGCAATAGAATTATAAAAAATTACCAGAAAGAGAAGAGTCGTCCACCATCAATAAAATATATATTTTGCAAATAAATGTATAAAAGTCACTTCTTCTTAAATCAACTGGGAATAAAACACTGTTTTTTTCTATTGTTTTCGTATGAGTGTGCCGTCTACAGTGTGTGTGTGTGTCTGTGTGTGTGTGTGTGTTCAGGTGCGTTTATGTGTAGGTGACTCATGTGTCAGAGATGTGGAAAGCAAAGCATGCTACGAGGCCTGTGTAGCGTGACACCCCTCTGCGTCTGGACGATGCATTCAATATTTACCTTTTACAGCACGTTTCTCAAACACCCCAAGAGTTCCATTTGAGAATAATTAGCAGGAAAAGGGCTTCAATGAAAAGACTGCATAGTTTCAGTCTCTCAGAAGCTTCTGAATTTTATGACTAAAGTTTAAATGCGATAAATCATGAAATTAATTGTGCCTTGATCCCTATAAATCAGAAACATCCCAATGCTGTTTCTTTAAATTAATGAGCACTTGATAATGTTAAAATGTTGTCCTTAGATTTAAATGTTGTGACTTTCCCAGTCCCTGCTTGTACCAAGGACACAAAGAAATTCTGTCAATGCAGAAGATAAATAGAAAGGTCCGTCAGTCAGTCATTTTCTACCGCTTATTCCATAGTGGGTCGCGGGGAAGCTGGTGCCTATCTCCAGCAGTCTACGGGCGAGAGGCGGGGTACACCCTGGACAAGTCGCCAGTCCATCGCAAGGCTAAATAGAAAGGTTTTCAAGGAAAAAAAATTTATCCTATTAATAACTGAAAAGGAAAATCTTATTTTAAAGTATCTAGGTTGTCATATCTAAGCATCCTGTTTAAAAAATGAACAAGGAATTTATCACCTACTTTCCAAATGAGAAACATTTTAGGTTAAGATTTGCAGCATAATATGTAACTCACCCTCTGAAACATTTACCCCAGAATATGTAACATTAAAATGAGACAAATCTCTTGATAAACAGCACCCCTGTGTTTTCTCTGGCTTCTATCTTAAATGATAAATTTAAGTTATAGTTTTCTCCTTAAACCTATGAGGTGGTCTAGGATTTCTTCTCCTTACTTTTCTGGGGAAAAGGCATGTTGTTTCCTTGAGTTCCAGCTAAGGTGTTTGGTGCCAGGATCTGTTCTGTGTCCCTCTATTTGTTTAAGTTTGTCAGAGAGCGTGCAGAGGGCCGTGCTTCCCTCTCTGCCGACTACCGATCCGCCGACATGAGTCTAATTCAGACCTATAGTCCAGATCTCAGTTTCTGAATTAGCCCATTGTTTCTCTGATGAACTAAAGGAGCATAAAGAGAGTGGCTATGGCGAAGCCAAAGAGGTGTGTTCTATACACTTTCTATAGTTGAGACAGGATGCAATGGAATTAACCCTGTCTACGTGTCCTGTTTACCAGGAATTCAACATGACAGCTTCACATGTGGCTACAATCTTGATTCCCCTTACTCAGTTATTAAGATTCCGAAATCCACCACAGGAAAATTGTCCAGCAAGATCACATGAAAAAAAATGTATACACACAATTTTCTTTTTATTATATATTTCATTTATCAGGTTAAAATCTTCATTTACATTTGTACTTAAGATTTAGCATAAATTTAATTTGTAAATAGCTTTATTGTCTATCTGTTTCTCAAAAACTTTGCAGATTCACATTCTTTTTTAAATCTTTCGGCCATTCACTAGATTTCAGGTTCTAGTTGCCTGATCTTGAAAATTGGCAAGTTTTAAATGGCACCCATCTACTTTACAGAAAATAATTTCCTTCTTTCAGAGATAGAGCAGCAAAAAATTGTTATTTTAATACACATTCATAGAAGGGAAGTTTTAAAATACGTATCCTGTTTTGAAACTCACAGGTCATTATATTTTATTTGAGTATTTCACAATGCTATGCTAGAGTGACACTTCCCAAGCTAAGCTAAGCTACGCTACAGACTTCAGGCTCCACTCGTTGAACAAAAACATTTTTTTTTGACTGAATTTTTAGACTATTGCTTAGGACATATTTGTATTTATATACATGGGTATTGTTTTCTTCTGCAACATTTTTATTTTAGTTATTTAGTTCATATATGTTATTTTCAGATAAATTAAGTCATGCTTTCATAGTGGGTCACGGGGGAGCTGGTGCCTATCTCCAGCAGTCTATGGGCGAGAGGCAGGGTACACCCTGGACAGGTTGCCAGTCCATCACAGGGCAATACAGACCCAGTGATGCACACACCCAGTCATGTTTTTGAAGCCAGAGTACCTGGTGAGAACCCACGCATGCAAGAGGAGAACATTCAAACTCCATACAGAAAGCGCCCCGGCCGGGAGTCGATCGCCGGACTTTCTTGCTGCAAGGCAACAGTGCTACCAACTGCAGCACCATGCAGCCCTGTTTATTTAGTTTTATACTTTATTTTTTTTGGTTAATTAAACATTTTACTGGCTCGTGCTAAGACAGAGGAAGGCAGGCTAGGCCATGCTAATATCAGCCAGCTTTTTCCATGGGTTACACTCTTCAAACATTCAGCAAAACTGTTTTTTACTGAATGTTGAGACTGCACATTATATTAAATGTATTTATGATTTGCACATATATTTATGTAAGTATTCTCTTTCTGTAACATTATTTTAATTTATTATGTCAAGCTAAGATTGACAAAGCCAAGCTATTATAGCAGATACATCAGGCTCATCAAACATTCATGAAAACCACTTCTTTGCACATGTTACACACAAACCATGATGACCAGAAAGTTCATGACAGACTGAAAATATTAGAAGCTTTTGTTTGTGGGCCAATTAAAATCAGTTTTTTTCACTTTGATATGACTTTAACACATTGTCTGAAATAACAGTAATAATAATAATCCATTTAGTTTAAAAGCACCTTTTAGGTCACTCAAGGAAAGACCCATATAAAACAGTTAAATGTCTGTGTTGGCTGTGTGATGGATTGGATCTGTTCAGTGTAAACTCTCCCTCTTACCAAGTGATTGCTAAATGGGGACCAAAGCTCATACAACACTGAACAAGATTAGGCAGAAAATTAATGAATCATTGTTGTGTTTTTGCTTTGTTTCATCAGAATGCTTTCTGATACCAAACTCTCATCTGTTCCAGTGAATGCTTTTGCCAGCATGGTCAACATCTCAGGGATGTAAGTGCTTATTTTTCTGTTTTGCTTATATAAATATATGCACATCTATGCAGTTGAGAAAACATATCTCTTTCATTCACCTGCTGTTTTTGCGATAACTTGCCTTATAGCTTCAACCTGCTCTGTTTTTACCATTTGTTGCTTAACCAAAACACACTATCTGCTCTTTTTTTTGTTTTTTGGCACTAATGGCCTTTACTTTTCAAATTTTTTGAATGTGATTTGACAGGAAATAGGGTGCAGAGGGCAGGGTAGAACATGCAGTAAATGTCAACGGACTGGGACTTCAACCCCGCAACAGCCATGGGTTGCACGCTTAACCCCTGTGCCACTGCTGCACCCCTGCTGTCTTTTTAGTATCATTGCTGAGTCCTAATTAAACCTGGAAGAGCATTTCTTCAATATGAATGTTGGTCCTTCAACCACAGCAGGCTGGGACATTCACTGGGTACTCCTGCAGACGAGTTTGAGTGTGTGTTAGACTCCCAGTTGGTGTGGAGTCTGTTGAAGTGAAACATGACATTTCAGTGCACTTGAGTCTTGCTCTTCAGCTACTTGGTCCATGTCCAAGTCTTGCATGAGTTGAGATGGACATGGATGAGAGGTTTTCAAGCGCACATAGCTAGTTTCCAGTGACTCTTTGTCATATTTGACCTGACAAAAAATCAATAAATACAAAAGCAGGAATAGTTTATGAAGAGACACCTAATACATGAAATACAACCATAAACTTCAATGCATTTATTGAGATTTTATGTGATAAAGGGTGACTGTGAAGTGGAAGGAATAAAAGCAAGTTTGTTTGTTTTTTTTACCCATTAAGAAACTGAAAAGTGTGCCATGCATTACTATTCAGCGCCCCTTAATGTGATGCCCCTAAATTAAATCCAGTGCAACCAATAGCTTTTAGAAGTTGCCTAATTAGGAGTGTTCATAATTTAACCTCAGTATTAGTCTATCTGTTCTATGAAGGATTCAGAGGAGTTTTTGAGAACATGAATAAACAAACAGCATAATGAAGACCAAGGAACAAAGTAGACAAGTAAGGGGTTAGGTTATAAAATAATTTCTCAAGCTTCGGACAATCGATGAAGCATTGTTCATTCAGCCAAACATGGAAAGAGTGCCTCACAACAGCAAACTTAGCAAGACATAGCTGTCCACTTAAACTGCCAAGATACAGTCCAGAGGCCCACGGTAACTCTGGAGAAGCAGCAGAAATTCACAGATCAGGTGGGAGAATCTTATAGGACAACTATTTGTTGTGGACTCTACAAATATTTTTGTAAAGTAGCCATAGTGGGGAAAAAAAGCCGGAACAAGTCATGTTTGCATCCAGTCATGTAGGGGAAACAGCAAACGCAGACGAAGGTGCTCCTGTCAGAAAGAAAAAAAACAATCTTTTGGCATACACACAAAATGTCCTGTGTGGTGAAAAACTAGCTGCACATTGGACGTCACCCTGAACACATCATCCTCACAGTGAAACAAGATGGCAGCAGTATGATGCTGCAGAAATGTATTTCTTCTGTACAGGAAGCTGGACAAAGCTAATGGGAAGATGGATGGAGCTAAATATAAACCATTTATCATTTTTCTTACACTTCACCATTATGCTTTACTTTGTGAGGATCTATAACATAAAATCCCACTAAAGCACATATTTTGTCTTGTGGTTGCAACTTGAAAAAATATGCAAAGATTCAAGGGTGTGTGTGAATAATTTTGCAAGGCACTGAATGTTTGAAGAAAACAGACTTTGTGCTGCATTTGATTTGAGCTGCAGTTATGTCTTTCAGATACATAAACGTGGATAAGAAGCTGCAGCGGCTGGAGAGGCACTCATTTTACAACCTCAAGAAAATCACCCACATGTATGTAGCTAAAGGCAAAGGGAAGCATTTTTTTGATTCTTGTTGATTAAAGTGTTCAATTTGCTCTCTGGAGAGGAAAAAAATGCTTAATTTTGAAGATTGCCTGTGGCTAATGAAAGAAGGTAACTAACACATTAGAAATCTGTTTTGCCCTTTTACTCAAATTGCTCCTTCCCATCAATGAGGTGCAGATTGGTTTTACAAATTTGTGGAGCTTAAACAACTTTTTGGGGGATTTCTTAATGCTGATTTGCAACAAATTCAATGTGTTTAATTAAATGCCTTATTGAGCTATATTCTCCATGATTTTACTCTTAAAAACATGTTAAGGAAGAGACGCTAAACAGCAGCTAATATCTGGTGTCTCCTACAGAGATTTATGGCTACATCTCCTTCTAAATCAAACAGATTTCTGTGGAAAACCTCTTGGTGCTTTCTATATATGATAAGACTAGTTGTTACAAGTTGGTGCTTTTTGTAAAACAACGGTCTGTATAGGGAGTGGACAAATAAGCCTACATAAATGAATCTCAAATGACCTAAATCCCTATTTGGCTGATGCTTCCATCTTAATTACTCTAGTCTTTCCTTTAAACCTACTGAATTCCAGAGCTCAACATCACTGACAGAAGCAGTAATTTAAGCTGCCAGCATATGGCTATATCTGTGATCTGACGGTGTGTTTTGGATCTTTGAGGCCTTTTTGCCACTGATTGGTACAATGTACTGCCATACCTATGGTAATGGCATCTCTCTCAGGTTTCCTTCAAGGTCAGACAAAAATTAATGTTCAACTTCCTGCTGGCTGCTCGAGGCAGACAGCAGCTGTGGATCAAGGACTGGAGCTGGGGAGGAGAATTCAAAGGTTTCTGTGCAGTTTTTATTGCGCCACCATCAATTTGGGCCATATATTTTATGAGTTATTGGGTTTTTAGTAAAGCAATAGTAATTTTTTTCCTGGTGTTCATCTAGATTTTTGCTTATTACAAAATTCATAACAGTAAGATAAATACTTAAAGTGGAACACATAAAACTGGTCATATGTGCAGGCATTCTTCTGCATGCACATATGACCAGTTTTCTTGTCAGAGTTGGTGGAGTTCACTAAAAGTGTCCAGTGACAGTCCCTTAGGTAGGCCATTCCCGTAGATCAATGAGTTTTTCATTCATTAAGAAACTAGTTTTGATGTGAATTTGGTTTTAGAGCTGCACAATATATTTAATCACAGTTGTAACTGTAATTTCAATGTGAGCAATATTAAAATCACAAAAAGCTTGGACAGCTTTGATGAAATATTTGGGAGGTAAAACCATTTCAAGAAATTATGCATTTAGACTTCGGTTGCCAACTATATGTTTTGCCAATTGGACTGACTTTCACTGTTTTTACGCCTATATCTGTTTAATTCTGAGGTACAGCTAAAAAAATTTAAATGTCATGAAACATTTTTGTCACTCATTGCATAAAAATATTATATAGGTTGATTACACATAGAGTGAAATATTTAAAGGATTTATTTCTTGTATATTTGATGATTATGGCTTACAAATCATGAAAAATCCAAATTCAGTCTCTAGGAAAATTTGAATATTGTAAAAAAGTAAAAAAATTGAAACTCATGGTGTTACACCGTAATTAGCTAATTAACTGAGAATGACTGCAAATATTTCCCGAGGCTCTAAATGGGTCAGTAGGCCCCAGTAATCATGGGGAAGAGTTGACTTGACAGATGTCCAGAAGACAGTCATTGACACCAAAGGTCATTGCTAAATATTCTGATTGTTAAGAGTGCTGTATCCAAGCACATTCAGAGAAAGTTGAGAAGAATAAGGTGAGAAGGTGCACCAGCAACAGGAATAAACTGAGGCTGAGGCTGGAACTGAGGCTGGAGTCAGCACATCAAGAGCCACTACGCACAGACGGATCCTACACATGGTGTCCCATTCCTCCTGTCAAGCCACTCCTGAACCAGAGACGGAGTCAGAAGCATTTTACCTGAGCTAAGGAGAAAAAGAACTGGACTGTTGCTCAGTGGTCCAAAGTCTTCTTTTCAGATGAAATTGAAGTTTGCATTTAATTTGGAAATCAAGATCCCAGAGTCTGGAGGAAGACTGGAGAAGCACAGAATCCATATTGTTTGAAGTCCAGTATGAACTTTCCACAGTCAGTGAGGTTTTGGGGTGCCATGTCATTTGTTGGTGTTGGTCCACTGGGTTTTCTGAAGCCTAAGTCAACACAGCCATTTACAAGGAAAGTTTAGAGCACTTCATGCTTCCTTCTGCTGACAAGCTTTATGGAGATGCTGATTTCATTTTCCAGCAGGACTTGGTACCTGCACACACTGCCAAAGATACCAAAAGCTGATCAACGACTAGGGTGTTACTGTGCTCGATTGACTTAGGTTTTCATTATCTTTAATCCACCAAAATCTATCTTTAAGTCATCAACATTTAAAGAAATAAAGGCTTGAAATATTTTACCCCATGCAAAATAAATCTGAATAATATATAGATTTATTATTTCACTTTCTGAAATGACAAAAAATATTGAACTTTTTTTCATGAGATTCTTATTTTTTAAGCTGTGCTTATAGATCTGAGTGATAGGGATGCTGAATCTCAAGCAGTGTGTTTGGGTCATCCTGATGATGTAAAAAAAAGAAGAGTGAGGAAAATGTGGGTAAGCAGAATTGATATAGTGATCGCAGCTAATAATATCATAATTGCACGGTTTGCTAATATCATGGAATCCACATTGTGTCCACGTTTTTGAAACTGTCAAGCAGTTGATTTCAGTTGAAGGTAATCTTCCTTCTTCATTTTTGCAACCACTTTGTGAAATGCAGTAGTATCACTGGCAATGAAGCAGTCTCGCAGCAGGATGCTGCTACCACCATGCTTAATAGTGGATACAATGTTTTTAGGTTGGAAAAACCTCACTGTGGTTCCACCAAAAGCAATTCTGGTCTTTGTGTCTAAAAGCTTTTGTCTCCTCTGATCCTTTTAGTCCAGCTTGAATGTGTCAGTTTTGGAGCAAGGGCTTCTTTCTTGGTCAGCACCCTCACTGAAGGTGGTGGTTTGATTATTCTTCCAGACTATGGCAGTACAGAGACACATCTACATAGTTTGAAAAAATAATTTAAAGCAGTGCTTTAGTTAGATCTTCTCTGAGTTCCCTGGGCTTTCCATTGTTGCTAGCACTGTTCAATCCAATGAGTGTCATTTTTATACTGGATAAACTGCATACTACAGTCAGTAATCACCAACAAGATGGCAATGAGCCGGGGCTTTGTCAAGTTAAAATACATCCTGGAACTTTCAGAATCCAACTTTCTCTTAAATCTGTTCTGGACGTCGAGTGTGCAGACTTAGTTTTTTCATTTGTTTAACTAAAAGCACGTTATTGTGCCAATGTGCAAAGCTTGGTTGGGTAGAATATTGCCACCCCCATTCTAAGCTGCACAGCAATTGATATATGGAATGGAAGCTTGGAAATGTCATTGATGAAGATTTTTGCCAGGCTGTGGTTTGGGGCGATTTTGAGTATAATCTTGAAAGCCACCGGATAATTGCAGAATGACATAACTCAAGAGAAGATTGAGGGGTATATGCAGTTTAGTTTAGGGCAATGCAGTTCAAGCTTGACTTGTATCAGTCTGTGGTGGGTGTTAATAGGACAAGAATTGACTTAAGACATTGATCTGTGTCAGGGCTCCACTGATAATTTCAAATCCAGTTCCCCTACGCAGGCTTCTCTTCAACATTAAAATGCTGTAACTGTTCACAAATGTTAAAAATTAACGTTTATAATCTTGAGTAATCAGTTCATGAAAAGAATGGAAGGACAGGCTTCAGATAGACAGAAACCTTTCCTGATTTAATGGTAATATTACACTTGGAGATAGTAAAAAGAATTTGTGCTCCATCAATACATCAGGAGTACTGACTTTTCTTTTGGAAAATAAGACAAGAATATAGAAGGCAGAAGCAGAAGAAGAGACTTGATACTTGATCTGGAGCCAGATTGTGTCACAACTTTTTCCACACACCCCCATAATCCTCCTTTTAATGAGGAATGAAGGATTACATGCCTAAAAAGCTGCCAAGCACTAAACCTAAACTATAGCAAAAACAAGATGGATAAATATGTGCAAAGTTTGTTTATACCTGTGGATAGTGGCATGTCTTGCATGAAAGGAGCCCTGGGCGAGTCCATCCTTCTGCCGACCCCAACGTAACCAATCACAAACCCATCCCCTCACCGAATCCCATTCAGAGAAATATGTATTATGTGTGTATGCCCACACAGCAGAGCCTCAAAAACTGTAAATTTTGATGATTCCTTCCTCCCCTGACTCCATTAATTTCTATGGGGTTTTTGGGGCATGATTTTTCATTAATTACATCGCCATGGTAACTTGAAATACCGATAAAAGTAATAGCACACAACTCAAGACCAAGCTGGACGTTTTTTATATATATTATGGAGATGCGCGCCAAGGTTCAGGCTACATTGATATAGACAGAAGAATAATACCAGTTTAGAGGTGGAGAGTAATAGGTGCCAATGCATGGAAGGCAGTGAATTGACTTGCACACTCCTTGCATTGCTATAGGAGGCCCCAGTAACTTTCAGTCTGTTGAGTATTATTCTGTGAATACCAACACAATATGGCAGTGGTATTAGAACAATGGAAGAGTGATTCGAACACTGGCATTCTCAAAACAGCAAACTCAAATATGCCATAAAGCTAAATGTAATATTAGCAACATAAAAATAGTTTGTTGCAGGAATTGGCTACTTGTATGTTATAGCTTTCCTTATTTGAAAACGTAAGTTATGTGATCAGTTCTGTGCGCAGTTATGTGCCCCATAATCAGATTTGCGGAGCTGAATCTCACTAACAGCGATTGTGCGCAGGAATGATTCAGATGCAAGACAAAAGTGTTGCAAGGAGTTTTATCATAGGAGATACGTAATTTTGTTTGTGATTTGCTCCAAAACAGACCTTAAAAATGCTACATAGATCCTTTATTCTCATTTATTTTTATTTTTGACAATGCGAATCTGTTGACACATGTACAGAAGATTCTCTCTCTCCTTTGTCTGTCATTCTCAATGCCTCCTTCTCGCCACAGTGACAGCAGACATTTTTGCATCACAGTTAGTTTCTGCATTTAAAACATGCTAAATCTAGATGCAAAAATAGCACCCCCAATCCGTTTCAGGTTTGATTACACATTCCCCTCCCATAGTTGCATTTGGGTCATTATCATGACCCCATGTTTTTCATGAAGGCAAACACGCTAAAATGTTCGAGCCCGCTGTTCCACTGCTTTTACACACACAATCCGATTAGCACCTCGTTTGTAGATCAGCTTTGAGGACGCAAACAGGTTTTCGTGTGGTTTTGTACACACAAACCTTTTAGAGATCGGGCCCTATTTCTACAAAAATAAGTTGATTTGGAGTTTAGTTCCTCTTTAATGTTGTTTTAACAAGTCATCACATGGAGTAATGGACTACTAAAATGGTAGAGAGGAACATCTATGGACTCTTACAAGATGGCGATGAGCTGGGTGTAAATATTTGATCTTCCCAGCACTTGCTTTAGCAACTAGCGGATTTAGCTAACATACAATAATATATTTTTTTAACAACCCTTTTAGTTTCACATTTACCTGAACTACCATTAATACAAATATTAATTTGTAATTTGTTTGCTCCATGACATCACAGGGATTCCAGCTGTGACTAGGGTTGGTTAACGCTGTGCAGTATGGGATTCAGAGTTTTTTTGTTTTTTGTTTCAGCACTAGTGGCCTTTATTTTTGACAGTAGGTAGACAGGAAAGAGGGATAGAGAGAGGGGGAGACATTTGGCAAATGTCGCCAGGTCTGGGACTTGAACCTGGACAGCTGCTTCGAGGACTGTAGCCTCTGTAAATGGTCGCGCGCTTAACCCCTACACCATCAGCGCCGTGCCTGGGATTCAGAGTCTTTACCAGTCTCTTTGTTATACATTTCAGTCCATGTTTCATCTTATGGCTGGGGCACATCAATTCAGTGGAGTTATATAGAACTTCACAGCTGAAGGTGCAAAGTTTATTCAAACTAATATAGATTCCAGGTCAATTCCATACATTCCAGTTTTATCCTAGTTATCAAACTATGCAGTCTTACAGCAAAAAAATCAGGTCTGAGTCTTTTTCAAGTCTATAGGATCACATACTGTTAGTCATGGGAAAAGCTCAGCCAATGTCTATGTCTAGAAGAGAGACATGGTTAACTACTGAAAGATAGGGCCAAGTGTATCATCTATAGAAGGAAAACATAATGTTACGAGGGAAAACAGAGAGAGAACATTACGTTAAAAGTTGAAATACCCATTTAGTGTTCATTATGTCCTCCAGCAGCCTAAACCTATAGCAGCATATCTCTGGATATGCCAGAATAACCTAAACTTTCAAAAAGTAAAGTTTTAAGCCTAGTCTTAAAAGCAGACCATGTGTCTGTCTCACAGACTAAAATGGGAGCTGGTTCCACAGGAGAGTAGCCTGAACTAAAGGAACTGCCTCCTCTTTACTTTCAGAAACTCTAGCAGCCACCAATAAATCTGCAGTCTGAGAAAGCAGATGGTCTATTGGGAATATGTAACAATAAGATCTCTAATGTATAAAGGACCTTGATTATTAACAACTTTTTATGTAAGAAGGAGAATTTTAAATTCTACTCTGGATTTAACAGGGAGCCAATGAAGGGAAGCTAAACTAAGAGAATCATGATGTATGATCTTTTTAATTTTCATCAGCACCATTAAATATTAATTTTCAATATTTGATTGTGCTTATGTAATGCAAGCCACTGGGGGGCACTTATTCCCATTGGGTGGACATATAAATAACCACAAAAAAAAAACTAATTTGGGTGCAACTAACAAATAACTTTTGTTTTTTTATGCCTTGAGGTGCCTTCTAGACCATGGTGCCTTGGGCAGCAGGGTCAAAAGCCCATATTAAAAATCCCAACTGCCAGTAGATATTACTGGGAATGTGTGTACCCCCTGAATAATTGTTAGAAATTAGAGTTATTGGCGTTTATTAATGATAACCTCTCCTTGTTTGGCTATTGACTGTACTTGTGTTATTCACTAGCTCTATAAACAGCTGTACAGTCCTTTTTCTGTAGTCTACAACATGTTTAAGTCATTGTTTTAACATTCTCCTTACTCCACAGCAGGGAATATTCTTCACAGCTTAATGGTAGCAAAACTTCATGATAATATGAATTGATAAGCGTTTTGTTATATGATCTTAACGTGTATAATTATAAGCCACAATAGATGTTAAATAAACTTATAGTCCTAAATGCCACATGGCTTAAAAAAGTGTTAACTATGGTTAGGGATGACAAGGGAAACATGCTAATTAAACACTAATTAGTCTGATTCCTGAGCCCTCTATCTGCACAAACTCCTTTTCTCTCTTGGATGTTGGCATGATCCATCTAGCTCTGTTTGTTGCCAAGTTTAAAGAACAAAATGAGGCCTGTCAGTTTTTTAATTAGACCTGTAATTAGGTTACTTCAGAAAATATGTGCATATCTAGTAGCTGGAACTTCTTTGTTTTTCAGAGAGATTCGGAACACAAAAATGTTGACGTCTGTCGACCCAGAAGCCTTTAAACATCTACCGAACCTCAAGTACCTGTAAGTATTCTCAGTACTACCATGCCCTAATGCCACCAAGTTAAAGATATAGTTTAGATACACAGGGGTTGGACAATGAAACTGAAACACCTGGTTTTAGACCACAATAATTTATTAGTATGGTGTAGGGCCTCCTTTTGCGGCCAATACAGCGTCCATTCGTCTTGGGAATGACATATACAAGTCCTGCACAGTGGTCAGAGGGATTTTAAGCCATTCTTCTTGTAGGATAGTGGCCAGGTCACTACGTGATACTGGTGGAGGAAAACGTTTCCTGACTCGCTCCTCCAAAACACCCCAAAGTGGCTCAATAATAATATCTGGTGACTGTGCAGGCCATGGGAGATGTTCAACTTCACTTTCGTGTTCATCAAACCAATCTTTCACCAGTCTTGCTGTGTGTATTGGTGCATTGTCATCCTGATACATGGCACCCTCTTCAGGATACAATATTTGAACCATTGGATGCACATGGTCCTCAAGAATGGTTCGGTAGTCCTTGGCAGTGATGCGCCCATCTAGCACAACTTTGGGCCAAGGGAATGCCATGATATGGCAGCCCAAACCATCACTGATCCACCCCCATGCTTCACTCTGGGCATGCAGCAGTCTGGGTGGTACGCTTCTTTGGGGCTTCTCCACACCGTAACTCTCCTGGATGTGGGGAAAACAGTAAAGGTGGACTCATCAGAGAACAATACATGTTTCACATTGTCCACAGCCCAAGATTTGCGCTCCTTGCAACATTGAAACCAACGTTTGGCATTGGCATGAGTGACCAAAGGTTTGGCTATAGCAGCCCGGCCGTGTATATTGACCCTGTGGAGCTCCCGACGGACAGTTCTGGTGGAAACAGGAGAGTTGAGGTGCACATTTAATTCTGCCGTGATTTGGGCAGCCGTGGTTTTATGTTTTTTGGATATAATCCGGGTTAGCACCTGAACATCCCTTTCAGACAGCTTCCTCTTGCGTCCACAGTTAATCCTGTTGGATGTGGTTCGTCCTTCTTGGTGGTATGCTGACATTACCCTGGATACCGTGGCTCTTGATACATCACAAAGACTTGCTGTCTTGGTCACAGATGCGCTAGCAAGACGTGCAACAACAATTTGTCCTCTTTTGAACTCTGGTATGTCACCCATACTGTTGTGTGCATTTCAATATTTTGAGCAAAACTGTTCTCTTACCCTGCTAATTGAACCTTCACACTCTGCTCTTACTGGTGCAATGTGCAATCAATGAAGACTGGCTACCAGGCTGGTCCAATTTAGCCATGAAACCTCCCACACTAAAATGACAGGTGTTTCAGTTTCATTGTCCAACCCCGGTAGATATCTTCAATTCAAAGATTTTGTCTTAGAGACCTGTTTTGAAATTTACTCATGATGATAACTGGTCACATAAGTTGCTGATTACTTATAATTACTAATCACAATCACAATTTAAACCAAAAAAGACTGCATTACAGAATACATTTTGAATTCCTGAAAATGGCAAATGATTTGGTGTTTTTGTTATTGGTGCTATTTCCAATACCAGACATGTTATTTAAAGAATTGCATGTAAAAAAATTGTACAAAGTTTGTTTGTGAAATGCCTTTTTAAAACCAAACATTTGACTTCTGACCTTTTGGAGTCAGTATGGACATTAAATAAACGGAGTGGGGCTTGTTACTCTAAACCTGTTCAGACAAGAATATTTATGTCTGGTGCTAAAAATCTCATAACTATGGGATTATTTTCAGGACCTCTGTCACATATTTCTGAAAGAATGACTCAATCAAAGCAATACAAAGATTTAGTGAATAAGAAATGTATTAACTTGTCCCCTAGTGGCCAGAAGTGGAACCTCATTGTGAAAGGACAATTTGTGATTTTTTTAAGTGAGGTTCTTATAAACAGTTATATGCAATTCATATCATACTTGCTGTAGATAGTTCTTTGTATCTTTGTTTAGTGTGAGTCCAGGTAAGTTGGCCATGGAGGGTAAAGCTAAGGGTAGTCTAAGAGGGGACATGGAGGTAGGAGGTGATGCACCACTATGGGTTTTTCTTTTCCTAAAATACAGAAAATACTCCAGGCCAGAATCCTGGACCTTCTAGTTGTTAGACAGCACTGCAGCCTAAATAATTATCAGCTGCTCTTTAAAGCAAAAATGACAAAAGATTAAAGGTTCCTAAAATGGCATTAGCATAAACTGCTATAACATTTTTGAGATTGCAGTTGTTTGAGGACAGTAAATGTTCGATTTAGTTTTAGTCACTCTGGGACTAGCTTCATTTTCCACAACCAACTAATCTGGATTAAAACTATATGACAACTCTAAAAGAGTTAACAAATACAGTTAAGATATTAACTACTTATGTAACTTCATTTCCAAAATTATAAGCTATCCCTTTAAGGTAGTTTATTTTTTGTGTTACATCGCAGAGGTGTCCAGGTTGCTATGGCCCTTTTTTGGTCTGGAGTTCAGAAAAGTCACCTCAGTTTTAGATTAAATGTTACTTTCTATTTAAAGGGAAATCTACAAGTTTATGCTGAGTATTTAAACAGGATGTGTTGGTCACTGAAATCCTTTAAGATGTTCAAACCAGAATTTGACAATGATTAATATAATACTTTTAATAATACTTTTAAATTGAATGCTTTTTTGTTCTTTGTGTTTTTAAATAAATGTTAGTTTATATATTTAACCCTCCCGCAGTCCTGGCTCAGCGCTAGTACAGAGCGAGGCAGATGCCAAGGGAGGTGCCAGAAAGAACTGCACCCTGGGGTTGCTCTGACCCCCTCGGGCAGTGGTTGGAAATGTGACGTGGAGGGCTCCCTGCAGCCCGGGGTGTTAGAAAGCTATGAAAGAGACGGGAAAACTCGAATAGTGCACACGGCGTCCATGTGACCCCTCCAGGACTGCGGGAGGGTTAAAGATTAAAAAGTAGAATGTTCTCCATTGTCAAAGATGATGTGTTTAATTTCCATTTTAAAGCTTTTTAACATACTTGTTTCATCACTTTTTGTTATTCAGGGGGATTTTGAACAGTGGCTTGACCTTCTTCCCTGCTTTAAACAACGTCCACTCAAATGACATAAACTTCATACTGTAAGTACTTCATACTGTAAGTACTTTCCCAAACTTTCAAGGGTACTGTCCTGAAACGCCATGTTAATTGCCTGGTAATTTAAGAGAGACTTTCTCAGAGGTTACCAATTACTCTCTGGAACTTACCAGTTTTTTCTGGAATGTAGATGTTACTTTACCAGGAACATTTCCAGAACTTTCATGGAGCTTACTGATTATCCTAAGTGTTTAAACAGAAGGCAAATGGAGTTTTTCTTTTGTTTCCTGAAGATAATTTACCTTTCATCCAAAAGAGCTCTAATAGGGTGTATAGCTTGTCCTGATTGTATTTTTTACCAGTTGTTTTTCGGGCGCTTAGAAGCTCCTTTCTGCAACTTATTAGGTATTTCCCCCAAAACTTTCATTGAACTTGCTTGTTTCTTTCCCAGAAATAACAAGGTACTTTCCAGGACTTACCACATACCACATACACATAAATATTTCTGATAAGATCAGGAAGATTTCCATTTATCCTTATTTATAACATCTATTCGACCAGTTTTGTCCTATTCTCATCAGATATCTCTTTCACAAGGGAGCCTTGGCCAAGACTGCAGAAACAATTAACAACCATAAAGATTAACAACATTAAAGCGGGTTTACATATATAGCACTTACACACAGACAAGGTCAACTGCACTGGTTTTACACTAGCTTTTAACTCATTCAAATTAAGAAAGGCTTCAAGGTGCTGAAAACCCAAATGCTTTGTCGTCCACTATAGTTCCTATACTAGGGTCGTGAAAATCCTAATTATATATAATCTATGGATTATAGATTGTAACTTCTATGTTTGTTTGGTAAAAGTCACAAAGAAAAGGGATAATAGCCCAAACTGGCTGTGTATATTGAGGTGTCAGGGGTGTAAAAACAACCAGTTAATGTTACAATAAAATACACAAAAATGAGGATGGGGACCCCAGCTGTTAAGATATCTCAGGGCTCCGTGATACACTCTATACAGCAAGTTGAGACAATGAGCAGAAACGTTAATACACACCATGTTTCCATAGTCAATAACAGCCAAAAAGGTTGTTACCACCAATTTCTGCTTTACTTCAAAAGAGAAGCAAGACTTGTTTCTATGATAAAGTCTTAGTAAATGTTTCAGTACAAAGAAGTCATTTCTGAGTTCTGGGAAAGTGTACATGGTACAGTGGCTTGTAAATGTTTTCATACCCCTTGAACTTTTCCACACACCATCACATTACAACCACAAACATAAATACATTTTATTGTAATTTTATGTGAAATACCAACACAAAGTGGTATACAGTTGGGAAGTGGAAAGAAATTATACATGATTTAAAACATGTTTTACAAATAAAATCTGAAAAGTGCGGTGTGCAAAAGTATTTAGCCCCCTTTACTCTGAGTGCAACCAATTGCCTTCAGACGTTGCCTGATGATTGCTAATGACTAAATAGAGTCCACCTGTGTGTAATCTAATCTCAGTACAACGTTTAAAGCAGGCTTAGGCTATAAAAAGATTTCCTAAGCTTTGAACATCCCACGGAGCACTGTTTAATCCATCATCTGGAAATGGAAGCAGTATGGCACAACTGTAAACCTACCAAGACAAGGCCGTCCACCAAAACTTACAGGCCGAACAAGGAGAGCACTGATCAGAGAAGCAGCCAAGAGGCCCATGGTGACTCTGGATGAACTGCAGAGATCCACAGCTCAGGTGGGGGAATCTGTCCATAGGACAACTATTAGTCGATCACTGCACAAATATGGTCTTCATGGAAGAGTGGCAAGAAGAATGTCATTGTTAAAAGAAAACCATAAGAAGTCCCGTTTGCAGTTTGCCAGAAGCCATGTTGGGGACACAGCAAACCTGTGGAAGAAGGTGTTTTGGTCAGACGAGACCAAAAATTTAACTTTTTGGTCAAAATGCAAAACGTTATGTATGGCAGAGAACTAACACTGCACATCACTATGAACACATCATCCCCACTGTCAAATATGGTGGTGGCAGCATCATGCCCTGGGGGTGCTTCTCTTCTAGAAGGAAAGGGAAGGTGGTCAGAGTTGATGGGAAGATGGCAGGAGCCAAATACAGGACAATCTTGGAAGAAAACCTGTTGGAGTCTGCAAAAGACTTGAGCCCCCCTGAGCCACAAACTATGGCTCAGGGGGGTTAAATACTTTTGCACAGTGCAGTTTTTTATTTGGAAAAAAAAAAAGAGAGAGAGAGATCATGTACAATTTTCCTTCCACTCCACAATTGTATACCAGTTTGTATTGGTCTTTCACATAATATGTTTGTAGTTGTAAACGTTTAAGGGGTATGAATACTTTTACAAGCCACTGTGTGTTCTAACCAGTAAAGTAAATGTTAGTGTCTGGTTAGATTCAAAGAATAACCCTGACAAAGTATGGGCTCTATTATGAATTACTACCGGAAACATATCCCAGAAACTTGGGGACATATCAACATGTAATTTACAAAATTCCAGTCTGGAATCCTTTCAACCCTAAGAACCTGATGTAATTTGGTAAAACAGTAGTATCTTAGTTCTTTTTGACTGGCCCAATCCCTGTCAAAATGCTTAAAGGCACCTTCAAAGATAAAACACAGTTTGTAAAATGACCATACCACAATAAATATTTGTATTATTATTTATAAAGAGTGCTACAGCATTTCTCACCATGTGTATGCTTATAACACACAACTTCATATCTTTATGTCACCACATAACTGCAGCCCACTACAGTCACTAAGTCAGTGTGTCCATAATTTAAATGAGTGGATGGGTCAGAACTTCCTCGACCCTAATGCAGATAAGACAGAAGTTGTTGAGGCTTGCTTCTAACAGAACCTATTTTCAGAGGAAGTGATTTATTGTTTCAGTGAGCTGTATGGGTACCAACAAATTTGTTAAGGAAGAGAAATATTTTTGGCTTCCTTTAGCCAAAAAGAGTTTTTCATGATTTTGTAAATGTGTATAAGCTAAAAATTTATATTTTTGGGCAAGTTTTAATGGAAATGCTTCCAGCAACACCACTTAACTAATTGATTCTATGTGTCATAAATAAACGGCTGATTTGTGCTCATATTTTTAGCTTCTATGCAATAGATCTAATTTTCATACTTAGATCTAAAACTACTTTCTGGTATCTGCCTCTTTGCAGCAATCAAAGTTTATATTTTGCAGCATAACTTTATTTCCTCTCTGTTTTCTGTATCTCCTTTGCAGGGAAATTGTTAATCATCCCTACATTACTGAGATCCCAGCAAACTCATTCCAGGGCATCACAAGCGAGTTTCTGACAGTGTGAGACATTTGCACACCACCAACAGCTATTATATGAACAGACATGTATATTAAAAAGTATGCAGAAAAAAGGTCTGAAAACAAATATAAATACATGTATATACGTAAAGGTTAAATATAGATAAGAGAAATACTTGAGGAACATTAGTGTCTATCTCTAAATCCAGCCAAATCCTTAAAATAGTCCCTTCACGAAATGTTCTACATGACCTCATTTCAAAAACATGTTCTCACTTTGACACTGAAAACAAAAACAAGTACACAGATGTTCACTCATATTCACATGTGCATGTAGAAGTGTGGGATGTGAGCTAAGTGTTTGGCAGAAAAGCCACAAAATTACACAGACGGTTTTACTCTGAGGTGAGAAATAAGTCGATCCCTCTGAGCTCTGCTGGTAAAGACGAGAAGGATCAGCACATGGAAAGTATTTACATTCAGAAATATTTCTTACACCACAGCCAGTTTTATTTATATGAATATTCTTTTTATCCAGAATGCTGTATGGAAATGGCTTCAGAGAGATACAACATCATGCCTTTAATGGGACAAAGCTAGATCAAGTGTAAGTATTCATATTATTATCTAATGGAAAATTAGACACCATCTTTCATGTGTCTGATTTTATCTCCTGTGGTATTGACTATGAAGCAGTTTGGCATTTTAGAAAATCTGTTTTTTCATCTTCTGATAAAAAGTTAGATGAAAGGATCAACACTAAAGTCTGTTTGGTAAATTCAAGTTCACCAAACAACTACCAAAGTAATCCTACCACTCGCACTTTTTCACATTTTTACATGTTACAATCATAAACTTCAATGTATTTCATTTGGATTTTATGTGATAGACCAACACAATGTAGTGCATAATTGGGAAGTGAAAGGTTAAAGAGTTAACAATGCAGGCCTAATTTGTAAATATAGTCCAATCTTGTCTAATTTAATTTCAGTGTTTTCTTCGGTTGTTCTTTGAAGGCTTCAGAGGTCTGCTAGAGACCTTTAGTGAGCAAACAACATGATGAAGGCCAAGGAACTCAGCAGGTAGGTTAGGGAGAAGATTGTGGAGAAGTTTAAACGTTTTAAACGTTTTGGCCTACAAACGTTACATGAGGGGGAGAAAGCTTACTCTGCACAAGGGTTTGTAAGCAACTCTAAACATACAGCCAGATTTACAACTAAACAATTGTTTAGGTCCAAGGATATTATATTTGAGTATCTGTAGCTAGACTGAGAATTGCTGTTCACAGATGCTCTCCATTCAATCTGACTGAGCTTCAGTGAATTTTAAAAAAGAGGCAGAAAACATCTTACACTTTAGGTGGTTCTACAGCGCTGACTGGAATAGAAAACCAAATGGACACTTCAAGTTTAATTCAATTCATTTCAGTTTGTTTATATAAACAATTCACAACAAATGTCATCTCAAGGCACAGGACTAAAGAAACCCAGCAGATTGCATCGAGTCACTGACTTTCAGCATTCACTCCTCCTGGATGAGGATGTAGTGACAGTGGACAGTCGCTTGCATTGCATTGTTGACAGACATAATATGTCTGTGCTCAAAAAAACTCAAATAACACATCCTAGATCTGAACAAATAAAATATTCTCATTGTTCTGAACAAAGTTGAATGTGCTGACAACAAAATCACACAAAAATCATCAATGGAAATCAAATGTATTAACCAATGGAGGCCTGGATTTGGAGTCACACACAAAATTAAAGTGGAAAAACACACTACAGGCTGATCCAACTTTGATGTAATGTCCTTAAAACAAGTCAAAATGAGGCTCAGTATTGTGTGTGACCTCCATGTGTCTGTATGACCTCCCTACAACGCCTGGACATGCTCCTGATGAGACGGCGGATGGTCTCCTGAGGGATCTCCTCCTAGACCTGGACTAAAGCATCCGCCAACTCCTGGACAGTCTGTGGTGCAACGTGACGTTGGTGGATGGAGCGAGACATGATGTCCCAGATGTGCTCAATCAGATTCAGGTCTGGGGAACGGGCGGACCAGTCCATAGCTTCAATGTCTTCATCTTGCAGGAACTGCTGACACACTGTGTTGTTTAAGTGTTCCCTTTATTTTTTTGAGCAGTGTATATATACACACTGCTTTAAAAATAATGAACACTTAAACAACACAATATAACTCCAAGTAAATCAAACTTCTGTGAAATCAAACTGTCCACTTAGGAAGCAACACTGATTGACAATCAATTTCACATGATGTTGTGCAAATGGAATAGACAACAGGGGAAAATCTTTGGCGATTAGCAAGACACACTCAATAAAGGAGTGGTTCTGCAGGTGGGGACCACAAACCACTTCTCAGTACCTATGCTTTCTGGCTGATGTTTTGGTCACTTTTGAATGTTGGTGGTGCTTTCACACTTGTGGTAGCATGAGACGGACTCTACAACCCACACAAGTGGCTCAGGTAGTGCAGCTCATCCAGGATGGCACATCAATGCGAGCTGTGGCAAGAAGGTTTGCTGTCTGTCAGCGTAGTGTCCAGAGCCTGGAGGAGCTACCAGGAGACAGACCAGTACACCAGGAGACGTGGAGGAGGCCGTAGGAGGGCAACAACCCAGCAGCAGGACCGCTACCTCCGCCTTTGTGCAAGGAGGAACAGGAGGAGCACTGCCAGAGCCCTGCAAAATGATCTCCAGGAGGCCACAAATATGCATGTGTCTGCACAAACGGTTAGAAACTGACTCCATGAGGATGGTATGAGGGCGCGACGTCCACAAATGGGGGTTGTGGTCACAGCCCAACACCGTGCAGGACGCTTGACATTTGCCAGAGAACACCAGGATTGGCAAATTCGCCAGTGGCACCCTGTGCTCTTCATAGATGAAAGCAGGTTCACACTGAGCACATGTGACAGACGTGACAGAGTCTGGAGACACCGTGGAGAACGATCTGCTGCCTGCAACATCCTTCAGCATGACCGGTTTGGTAGTGGGTCAGTAATGGTGTGGGATGGCATTTCTTTGGAGGACCGCATGGCCTCCTTGTGCTCGCCAGAGGTAGCCTGACTGGCATTAGGTACCGAGATGAGATCCTCAGACCCCTTGTGAGACCATATGCTGATGCGGTTGACCCTGGGTTCCTCCTAATGTAGGACAATGGTAAGGTAAGTTTATTTATATAGCACTTTTCAGCAGTCAAAGCGCTGTACATACAATTACAATACAATCACAAAGCAAATAAACACAGATACAGACACAGAAAAACAAATCAAATGATAAAATCAAACAACAGAGGTAATTTAAAAAAGTAAAATAAAATAAAATAAAGAGAATAGAATGATGGACAAGGAAATGAAAGGAAAATTGGACTGAAAACGCAACTAATCATACCTAAATGGCCCAGTCAAAGGCCACTCTAAACAAATAAGTTTTTTATCTTGATTTAAAGCAACTTAGGGTTTCGGCGCTTTTACAGTTTTCTGGCAGTTTATTCCAGATTAGTGGAGCATAAGAACTAAAAGATGCTTCTCCATGTTGGGTTCTGGTTCTGGTTCTGCAGAGTAGATTTGAGCCAGAAGACCTGAGAGGTCTGGGTGGTTGATCCACTGACAACAAGTCTGTAATGTATTTTGGTGCTGAGCCATTCAGTGATTTATAGACTAAAAGAAGTATTTTAAAGTCTATTCTCTGAGCTACAGGGAGCCAGTGTAGGGACTTTAGAACCGGGATGATGTGCTCCACTTTCTTAGTTCTAGTGAGGACGCGGGCAGCAGCGTTCTGGATCAACTGCAGCTGTCTGATCTACTTTTTAGGCAGACCTGTGAAGACACCGTTGCAGTAATCAATTCTGCTAAAGATGAACACATGAATTAGTTTTTCAAGGTCCTGCTGAGACATTAGTCTTTCAATCCTGGAGATGTTCTTTAGGTGATAGAAGGCCGACCTAGTTACTACCTTTATGTGCCTCTGAAGGTTCAGGTCTGAGTCCATCACTACACCCAGATTTCAAGCCTGACTGGTGGTTTCTAGCTGTATTAACTGAAGCTGTGTGCTAACTTTTGAACACTCTTCCTTTGGTCCAAAGATTATTACTTCAGTTTTGTTTTGATTCAGCTGAAGAAAATTTTGGCCCATCCATGCATTGATTTCTTCTAAGCATTTACCCAGCGCTTGAATGGGTTCATGGTCACCTGGTGACATCGTAACATATAGCTGTGTGTCGTCTGCATAGTTATGATAACTTACGTTGTTGTTTATTAAAATCTGAGTTAGGGGGAGCATGTAGATATTGAATAGGAGGGGCCCTAAGATGGACCCTTGGGGAACGCCACATGTGATTTTTGTGGTCTCTGATGTAAAGTTACCTACTGACACAAAAAAAACCCTGTCCTTCAAGTAGGATTTAAACCAGTTGAGTGCTGTACCAGAAAGGCCAACTCAATTTTCCAGGCGCTCTAATAAAATGGAGTGATCAACAGTGTCGAATGCTGCACTAAGGTCCAATAATACCAGCACTGTGGTTCTTCCACAGTCTGCATTTATACAGATGTCATTGAACACCTTGACAAGAGCAGTCTCTGTACTGTGG
Organism: Girardinichthys multiradiatus; assembly: GCF_021462225.1. NCBI lineage: Eukaryota > Metazoa > Chordata > Actinopteri > Cyprinodontiformes > Goodeidae > Girardinichthys > Girardinichthys multiradiatus. The sequence goes on from NC_061808.1 coordinate 28,837,583, forward strand.
TGAACAGGAAGCCTGACTAGAAGACATCGAAGCGGTTGGTCGTTGTTAGGAAGTTGTTTAACTGCTGAAACACAGCTTTTTCAATAATCTTACTGATGAAGGGGAGGTTTGATATAGGCCTGTAGTTCTGTAGTAGCAGCTTGTCCAAGTTGCTCTTTTTCAATAGAGGTTTGATAATTGCTGTTTTTAGGGCCTGGGGGGAAAACACCTGACAAAAGGGTAGACCTCATGTGGCTGGGGTGTGTCAGCAGTTCCTGCAAGATGAAGACATTGAAGCTATGGACTGGCCGGCCTGTTACCCAGACCTGAATCCGATTGAGCACATCTGGGACATTTTATTTATAAAGAACCCCATGAAGTTATTATTGCTAAGAGCTAAGGGAATGGATGGCTCAACAGAACTAAAACTAAAAGGAAACCTCCGTTTCTTCTTATTCTTCTCTGTTAATGATAAAAAATATGCTGTTCTAGCTTGGCGAAGTGTTCTTTTATACAACAGTAGACTATTGTTCCAGATTAGTAGTTTATAGTTTTAATTGTTAATCAATTTTAATAGCATGTATAATTTTCCTTACATTTTACAAATATTAACTATTTGCTTGTCTGTCACATAAAATCCCAATAGAATGCATTATGTAACTTTATGAATGCAACGTGACAAAATCGGGAAAATGTTCAAGGGGAATGAATACTTTTGCATGGCATGTAGACTAAAAGATTTTGGGCTTTCTTTGGAATGTGTGAGTTTTAAATCTAGCTTCCTACTTTATATCTGTTTTAAAAATCTGAAGAGTAACAGAGATGATTGTTGTTACAGCGAGGGTTGTCCATGAGACCATCTGAGCTCTTTGTTGTTTTAAGGCTAATGAGAAGCTAAGCTAACTCATGGTGGGCTTTATTTATTTGTTTTCTTTATGAACAAGCATTAGAGTGGTTGACAGCAGGTCTTTTCATCTTCCTCACGGTAAGAAGCCTAATGGTGGTATTTCCCAAAATGGTAAAAGGCAACAGTCTTTGCTCCAAATCAGCAATCAGAGCAGGGCTTGCCGGATAGTTTTTTTTCCATTTTAGTATTTTTCATGTAATTTTTCATGTGATAATCTCTCTGTTTTAAGGTCAACATTAAGGTTGCTGACACAGTTAATATATCCAGGGGCTCAAGGCAAAAGCAAACTAAGCCGCTATTTAGGGCCCACACACCATCTGGGGTCTCCCATAAATTCTTGAATTTTAACACAGACGATAGATCTCAAATGTTTCTATTTGTTGAGAATGCTATTAAATTTGATTTGATGGTTTCAGCATAGATAAATCCGATGCTATGAATTTTATCTTTTCTTTGTGTTTGAGCTCAGTTTGCTTACAAATACATCTTATTAAATAATAACCAGTCATCTGTTAGGCTCAGCCAATTAAACTTGGCCCATTCTACTAGCTTCTACCAAATCTGTATGGAAATGCTGTTAGTGTTGATGTTCCTAACAGGAAAAAGCGTCCCAAATCATGCTCTACTTAAGTATCCCAAGTCATTCATTGGCCAGAAGGGATATATGGTTTTTTAAGCAAGTTCTGGTCTTCTCCCAGGTGGACCTGAACAGAAAACTTCCAAAGGGAGGTGTCCAGGAAGCAACTGGAATGCCCAAACCACCTCAACTGTATCTTTTCCAATGTGGAGGAGTAGCAACTCTACTTCAAACTCCTCACCCTATCATTTCCGTTCATTTCCGCTACTTGTATCTGGGATCTCATTGTTTGGGTCATGATCCATGTCTCATAACCATAGCTGAGGGTCAGAACATACTTTTTGACTCAGCCCTTTCTTTACCACAAAATACTTTCATTTCTGCAAATGAATCCCCAATCTCCCTAACTGCCTCTGGCTCCATCCTGCCATCACTTGTGAACCAGATACCCAGATACTTGAACTTTGCCCTCATTTTTCACAATTAAGGCCTCAGACTTAGGATTGACTAGAGAGCATTTTGTAAAAATAGCTTACCTTTTGAATCACCCAGGTTCTTTAATACCACTTGGCATGGCTCTGGGATTCGACACAAACCTAACGCAGCATAAGTCACACCAAGATGGCAGGAAGACGTTTCAGCTCAGGATAGTTGATAGTTTATCATAAAAGGGTTCATTTGGTTCTGCTTTGACTGTTATTTCATTGGTCATTCTTTTGTTACATTTGTTGGTATTAATTACATCCTCGCATTTTAGGTCAGCAAACCTTTCTAAAAAATAGGACAAGGTAATGTATGGCAGTAACGAGGTAATAAAGCTGAATTATTTTAAGAAGTTGTTCTTAACAAGTCCCAGAAGGCTAAATATGCAGGGAATGTCCGGTTTCTCTACAAATGTGTGCGAAAGATTAAGATGTTCAAAATCAAGGTTAATCAACGTACGATTGGGAGAGATTAGCATATTCCTTCCTTTACAGAGAACAAAGACTGTAGAAATCTGAAGGAATTTACTTGTGTAAAGGCCAAGGGCACATGCCAGGCGTAGTTTCCAGTGATCGTCATGCTCTCGGGTGGTTTCAATAATTGTTGTAACTATTTGGCAAGATATTATTTTGGGAAACCTTTGGTAAGCATTACATTATGTGTTGCATTCATCAATTAAATACTATCTTGAAGTTTATTTTGGAAAAACAAAGTCTTGTGTTAATCATACCATTAGGAAAAGACCAACAAGTTGTGGAAAGATGTCATTTGTTTAGATGATTCGGGATTCAAGCTGATTTTTGGGAAGAACTTGACATTTTTGAAATAAAGAACCACCCAGAATATTCTCAGCAGTGATTGAAAAAGCCAGGCTCAGTGATGGTGGTGGTGGGTGGGGGAGGGCTTCTATCAGTGGTGAAACTCATTTACACATGCTGTGATTGCAACTTTTAGGTTGCTATTCTATTTTATTCTATTTTAGAGTAAAATCTGTTACCTTGTTGCTGTAAAATCAACATTATTTTAAAACAATACCACAGGCATAACAGTGGAAACAGACGGTACAGGTATCGCTCTGCTGGGTCTGGAGTCCTGATCTGTCGGCAGCAAACAAGTGTGTGAAAAACTTTAAAAATAAAATGTGAGTTACATGAATCAAGCATGGCACACACAGCATTTTGTTATTGAAGGAAAAGTGACTGTATGCTGGTTTTATGTATTTGGGGTATGTTTTTTGGAGGCCTCAAATGAAGAAATAAAAACATTCAAGAAACTAACTAAGTAGTTAAATTTACATTGTTTGCATTTAAAAAGAATTGAAAGGGGAAAACGTTATTCTCTGATAATGCCGACATCTTTTTGGCATTAAAAGCTCTGACATAGCACACACATTCATCTGTTTAAAGGGATAAAATGTGTAAAATACAGTTAAAATCAATAACTTAAACTCCAGTATAAAACATGATAAATAAATGCAGTAGTTCACAGTTAAGCTTTAACATCTAGAGGCTGCCTACATACGCATTCCAACTTTTTTTTATTTGGGGTTTTAGTTCATTTTGGGATCTTCCATCTTCTCCAAAATTACATCAAATATCATTTTGCTTGGATTAAGCCACCTGTGACATCTGGGATGTGTGTTTCCTTACCCAAAACTTTACTATGAAAGCAAAGGGATCAAAGCTGGTTCTCTTTAGGCCGTCTCATATATCCTCATAAATACCCGAGTCCAGCTCTTGATTAGTACGGTGGAATTTTTGTCTGAACAAAAAGAAATCCAAAGTGGATAACAGGAAGACCAGTGAAAGCGATCTTCTCTAACATACACTTAGTGATGCTCGTTCTTACATTTGTAGAAATCAGTGTCATGCTTTTTTACAGTCCCGTGAGAAACTATTTACAAGATTTCTCTTTTTTTTTTTTGTCAACCTTGGTTTGATTAAAATATGTACAAAGCAAACGTCTCAGCGCGAAAATATAATCGCCCCCGTGTTAAATCATGAATTAATGGTGATTAACCCTATTTTTGCTTCAATTTCACTAGCCACACCCAGGCTTGATTTCTGCCAGACCTGTAGAAACAGGAAATCACTTAAACACAACCTAGTCTGACAACATTAAGTAGGCCAAAAGATCTAGAAAAAGACCTGTAAAAGTGGTGAACCTTCCCAGGAAAGGGTGGCCTACCAAATTAATTCCATTAGTGCATTGACGACTGCAAAAAGGATTTCAGATTTTTAAAAAAGCAAACAAACAAAAACAGATCAACATCTAAAGCACTGCAGGCCTCCTTGCTGTAGTTATGTCAGTATTCGTGATTTAAAACCAAGAAAGAGACTGGGCAAAAATGGCATCCATAAAGGAGTTCCAAGGTCAAACCCCCTGCTGGTCCAAAAGAACAGAAAAGCCGTCACACATCATTCATGCAGTTAAACATGGTAGTGTGATGGCCGGATGTTGCTTTGCTGCTTCAGGACCTGGACAGCTTGTGTTAACTGATGTATCATTGAATTTTGCGCTGTCACAGAAAATCCTGAAGGAGAATGTCCGGTTCTCATTTTGTGACCTTAAACTCAAGGTTATGGCACACCAGAAAATGTACCTCTGAATGGCTACAAAAAGGTTTTGGAGTGGTCTAGTCAAAGTCTAGACTTCATTCAATTCAATTGTTGTGGCTTGACTTAAAACAGAGTGCTCATTCTGCAACACCATCCAATGTAGCTATATTTAAAAAAAATCTGCAAAGAAAAGTGGGTTAAAATTTCTACACAGTGATTTAAACTTTAAATCAAATCGGTGATTTTGTTTAGGTCGTAATTACTTTTTCACATGAGGGTTGGTACAATAGGCCAGGTGGCTACTTTTTGCCATAAAATAGAAATTCATCATATGAACACTTTATTTTGAATTTTCTCAGGTTATCTTTGTCTCATATTATTATTTTCTTAGCAATAAAAAACATTTATATGACTAAAAAACGAAAAACTGATTCAATCACTGACAAGAAAACATTTTTATCGCAGCATGTTCTCCCCCTTCCTCATCTCTTCACCCTCTGATCCAGTGACCTGCATGTTTAGGATATGAGGTATTAATGATATTAAATTAAGACTCCGTCCTCATTTTACAAAACTTACGCTGTCCTCATGTCTGTGTAAGAGTCCAATTAAACCACTAGTCTGTAACTAGTGAGTCTTACCACTTGGGTGTTTGTGTTGGAGTCTGATTTCCTCTGAGAGGAAAACTGATCCCAGCACAGCTTGACCAAGATAAACACAAATCCCTCACAGGTCTATTATTCTTATTAGATTTAAGGGATTTGGGGAGATGTGTCTGAAGGTGCTGTGTGTTTAAGGAGAACACCTTGATATCTCATCGTATTTAATTTGTATCAAAAGCATGCAGCAAGTGAGACCTTCTTCAGCCATGTTTCACCCATTTATAAACCCAAAATAAATAGAGGAATGTGCAGTGATGAGGCTTTAGAAAATATTATGCCATGCAGGACTGAAATGTGCAGAATGCGTTTTAAGAAAAGTGTTTTTGTGCTTTCTTTTGTCCAGTGACCTACACAGGAATGAATATTTGACCAGGATGGATAGTCGGGCTTTCGCAGGAATCATCAGTGGCCCCACACTTCTGTAAGTATCTAACCAGCTTCAGATAATCGACCATTTGTATTTGAATTTGAGATATCCATAAATGTCAGTGGGATCTTATGTGATGGGATTTGAGAGACCTTGTCAGAAACTATTCATTGTTCACTGGAAGAGTTAATCTAGTTAACATATTCTTAAGAAACACAAAGAAAGTTATCAAATGTAGACTAAATTATTAACAAATGAAATTAAATCGCCAGACATCACCAGGAGCTACTGTATGTGCCTTACTGTACAGATATGACAACCGAGACTAATAATTAACAAAGCTTTGGATTCAGGTGATTAAGAATATAATTTATTAACGTTCAAACAATAATTAAAATCAATCCTACAAAACTTAAACACTACTATCTACTAACCAACTCTCTATTTTATTGAGAGCAAAGCTGATTCTGATTCTGATATAGAGCATGTGTGTGAGAATGTGTGTGTTCAAACTTCAATTATCCATTTCTATTTAGGAAGTAAGCAAAAGTCCAGTGCAGAAGAAGCTGTTTGGCAAGTTTTACCCGGGTCAAGCCAGAAATGTATTTTCCTTCCAATGTTGCAGCCAAGGAAAATAAACAGTTTCCAACGGTATAAGGTTTATTGCCAAGAGGCATTGTTACAAGAAAGAATTGGTCAACCTAAGACAAATATCCTTAGCTTATGTTCCATGTTTAGAACTAAACTCCTTAGAAAACAGCCTGGTTTTTGATGATGTTGATTTATCTATTCAGCTTTAGAATTTAGAAAAAAACATTTTCTATGTTTTAAATTCTCAAATTATCAAATGTGCCAATCCGTTAAGCGGAAGAAAGCAGTAACTAATAGCCCTGGTCTGGTAATTATTCACACTGCGTCAAGTTACTGTGAAAATTCAACAAAGTCCTCATTTATAATGTGCAGACTAGATGAGTGATGTCTGCAGGACGGGATAAAGTCAAGATCTTTCCCCCACAGCTGTGATGGTGTGACTGGGAAATCTGACACGCGTTGTGTGCAAATGTGATGAAGAAACTTCAGTCTGATCCTGTTATTTTTTGCTGTTGTTTCATAATAAAGCATCATTGATGACATAACCTTTCAGTTTTAGCCACCTTTTATCTCCTTTGGTAAACATATTTACGTGCAGGTCATTTACCTTTGTTCCAGAGAGGAAGATGTCCTCAGTGAGGTCACCTTCATGAGGTCATGAGTTAAACATCTGGAAATGACAAAATCAGACCAACATCTGTGCCGCCTCACACAATAAACCCCGTGAGAGGAAAGGAGAGCAGAGGACGGTGAAGTGTGTGTGGGGGGGGCTGTGTTTCTTTACTTTATCAAATTAATGATTAAGTCAAGCTAAAATGGGTTAGGAAACTAAAGAAAACAATACAGAACTCGAACTCTGTTGGTTGTGACAGGATGCTGGTGCAATTGCCAATTCCCCGCATGTCTATGTCCCAATGAGGTTGGCCTGGCTTTGGCATGATGGCTCAATAAATACCAAATGTAATTACTTAAAGATGAGTGACTGAGGAGTTCATGTGAGGAAACAGATGGAGACTATTGTTTGGGCCATCAGTGAGCTCTCTGGACTTATCACCTCCAACCCCACCCCCCACCCCTGGTATGGCAATGGGTCATTCTAAACTCTAGACCATAACTGTCATGATTTTAGTGCATTTTTTAATAAGATGAACAAATTTAATTTAAGACTTTTTAAGAAAGTCTAATTTAATGGCTTTATGGTGTTTGGAAAACTGCATTTTAGTAGTATTGCAGGAACTGCAGCCTAAATGGAAAAGTAAAGGCAAAGTTGTTTTTTTTTCACTGAAGCTTAAGTAATGTATACCATGCAGATATAAAACAGTTAGTTTGTTTTCTCTATTGTTAATTTTACACTTCAAACTCTGGTTTCTCATGCAGACCAATACATCTCTTTACCAGGCTTGATAACTGATACAGTATCCTTTAGTTTAAAAGTGCAATATTGGCTTCAAAAACACAATTATACTCATTTGGACCAAACAACTTAATTTAGTTTCTCATTGACCATAAAACTTTAGATGACTGCGAATTTGAGTCATGCTTGAACATACGAGGGTGTCAGTTTTTATATATAATTTTTACACAAACAGATTAACTACAACTTGCATCTTCATGCAATTTTTTTTTTAGGAACACTGGGGTTAGATGGTAGCAATTGTTTGTCATCAGTGGCGAGTCCAAACAGCCCCACAGCATCATGCCACCACCACTTGCTTGACATTTGATATATACACCGTGCTTTGCTCAGAAAGCCTAGTATTGACTCATGTATACTTTTTATAATTGTCAGTAGATAGCACAATTTTTGCCCCATTCAACATTACACTTTGAGTGTCCCTTTGAGTTACAATTTTCAGTCATGCTTGAAGGAATCGACTTTAATATAAATGATGAAAAATATAAATAATTTATTATAAATGGATAAGATACACCCCCTAAATTAATCTCTGTCTGTAAAGTACCTTGAGAAAAATCTTCCTCTCCATTAAATTATTTTAGCAACAGTTGTGAAAGATCATAGCATTTTTTGTTATCAGTGTGCAGCAACCAAGAAATAGTAGTGTGCAGACAAATGTAGGGGTCATAATAGGCTCTGAATCAAACTTGGCAGCCTTTTATTGTTGAGTTTTCTCTTAAATGAACTTGAAACACTTCTTTGTTAAGCTTCTTGATACTGTTAAGAACTACTGATAACAGGATTTCAGCATCCTCCGTTCTTTGCAGTCATGCAAAAGAAACTGAAAACAATCTGCTGCTTTTGACGTACAAAAACCATCGCTGATTGGTTAACGCGGGTCGTGTCATGACCAGCCATGTGAAATTGAACACAGTGGTATGTGTTTTTTTAATTTGTCAGTTGTGCAATACATCACATCTTCCACCTCAAGCCATTAAGGGTGTAGTTCACTGAGAAATAATGGCATCTCCTGTATGATTTTCAGATGTTATAATCCTTCTCTTTTTTTCAGAGATGTTTCCCAAACAGGAATCACATCCCTACCCTCCACAGGCATGGGCTCCCTGCGAGAGCTGAAGGCACGTGACACCTGGGCCCTCAAGAAACTGCCGCCCATCAAGGCCTTTAAGCACCTCGCCACTGCCAACCTCACCTACCCGAGCCACTGTTGCGGCTTTAAAAACCTCAAAAAGAAACGGGGGTGAGCTTTTTTTAACCAGCTCTATAAACAGAGGCTGAAACATTAGGGAAGTGGGTGTTTTACAAGAAGTGTGTGCATGTAGTGTAGGTTGGATGATCCCCTACATTGAGCGGGGGGCTACTGCACTTGTAAAATGTGGATGTTGGCTGGGATTGAATCGACTCTCTGATGTCTTTACCTATAACTGCTTACAGCACTGCCATAATTAGTGTCACTCACTGCTGTTATTGTAGGAAAAAGGTTAAGTCATATAATGATTCCAAAAACAGATATCCCACCTCTTTCTCTGTACATATGAATGATTTAATTGACCACTTACCGCCCAGCAGGGTAAGCAGCAAGTTGCACAAACATACCCAATGAGATCAACAGAAAGAAACACATTATTGAGACGTAGAAGGAAAATACAAAACGACTTCTAAAAAGTGTGGCATACATTTTCATTCAGCTCCTTTTACTTGGATTCTCCTTTATAAAATCCAGAGCAACTTGTTGTATTCAGAAATCCATCTGAGGAACATAGCAGACAGGTCAGTTGTTGGGAGGTTTAAAGCAGAGTTAGGGTATAAAACAATATTTCAGGTTTTGAACATCTCAATGCACAGTTTAAGCCAACATCCTAAAAAGGTGCTTGACACACATGTATTCATGCTAAAACGTTCATCCACCCAAACTGACATAATGGTCAAGGAAAGCTTTAAGCAGAGAAGCAGCCAACAGGCCAATGGCAGCTCTGGAGGACCTGCACCTGAGCTGCAGCTCAGGTGGGAGGATCTGACTACTTAAAAGTTGCTAGTTGTGAACTCCAAAAACAAAGCCATAGATGAAATAGGATAGGCCATTAGAATTCCCTTTTGCAGTTTGACACACGCCCTGTAGAGGAGACAGCAAATGTGATTGGGGTCCAATCAGATGAGACAAAAACTGACGCAAAACGTTTTATGGGGCCTAAAACTAATACTGAACATTACCTTGGAGTCAACAACTTCATGGGAAAACATAATGCTGTGTTAATGGGAAGGCTGCTGGAGTTACAAGGAAATGGTTTCAATCAACTCATGTTCCTGGGTACCTTCCTTTCACTTCCCAACACACATCATTGAAGTGTGTGGTTGTAACATACTTCAAAATGTCAAACAGTTCAGGATTGCTGTGTAATTCAGAAAATGATTTATTTTGGCTCATTCTTATGGATTTTCTTTTTTGTTTTCCAGCTTTTTGGAGTACATCATCTGTAACCTAACCGCTTTCTATGACCATTACCACAAGCGTTCTGTGGGGCCCCTTAGCATGCCATCCCTTCAAGGGGACGGAGTCGGTGAAACACTCCCAGAGCAGGAGCAGAGAAATGAAGGTCATGGAGAACTGCAGCAAGGCTGGAGGAGAGGAGACTTCCATGGCAGCCTTTACTACCACACCTACTTTGGAGGCCAGCCAGACGAGGAAGTGGGTTTTGGAGAGACCCTCAAGAACCCCCAAGTGGACAACAGCCAAGATTTTGACAGTCGTTACGATTATGTGGTGTGTGAAGAGGGAGGGGAAGTGACGTGTGCACCAGTGCCTGATGAGTTCAATCCCTGTGAGGACATAATGGGGTTTGGCTTCCTGCGGGTGTCTGTGTGGTTTGTGAGCTTGTTGGCTGTTTTGGGAAATGTGGTGGTGCTCCTGGTGCTGCTCACCAGCCACTACAAACTCTCAGTCTCTCGCTTCCTCATGTGCCACCTGGCTTTCGCTGATCTTTGCATGGGGATTTACCTGCTGCTCATCGCTTCTGTGGACCTCCACACCCGCTCCGAGTACTTCAACCACGCTATCGACTGGCAGACGGGCCCTGGCTGCGGACTTGCGGGGTTCTTCACAGTCTTCGCCAGCGAGCTGTCCGTTTACACCCTGACGATGATCACACTCGAGAGGTGGTATGCCATCACCTTTGCCATGCGGCTGGACCGCAAACTCCGTCTACACCACGCAGCAGCTGCAATGGTAGTTGGCTGGATCCTCTGCCTCCTTCTGGCTCTGCTGCCACTGGTTGGAGTGAGCAGTTACCAGAAAGTCAGCATCTGTCTCCCAATGGACACCCAGTCCACAACAGCTCAGATTTACATCTTGCTGGTGTTGGTCCTAAACATTCTGGCTTTCTTTGTCATCTGTGCCTGCTACTTTAAGATCTACTGCACAGTGCACAACCCTGAGTACCACTCTGCATCCAAGGACACCAACATTGCCAAGCGCATGGCCATCCTTATCTTCACTGACTTCTTATGCATGGCTCCCATTTCCTTCTACGCTATGTCAGCCGCTCTAAACCGGCCCCTCATCACTGTATCTAACTCCAAGATTTTATTGGTGCTCTTTTACCCTCTCAACTCCTGTGCCAATCCATTCCTGTATGCCATCTTCACAAAGGCCTTCAGAGGTGACATATTTATCCTCCTCAGCAAGGTAGGTCTGTGTCAGCAGCAGGCACAGCTGTTTAGAGGCCAGACTGTCTCATCGAAGGGCAGCAGCGGGAATTCTCAGGTGCGGAGGGGAAAGGTTAGGAAAAGCGGAAGCATTGGCCAAGAAGAGGTACCCATCAACCTGAAGAGCTTCTCCAGACAAACCTACCACCAAGGAATCATCCAGAAGATGAAGCCTGACGAGAACCAAAGCCTGAACAAGAGTTGAACATCAGCCTCAGGAAGCGAGCTGAAAGAGGTTCATTGGGAAGAAGCTTCAAAATATTTCTGGACAGCTACTGTTCTGCATCAGCTTTAGGTTTCAGACCCTGGTTGTGGAATTACAGCCATCATGAATCTAATTTAAATGCTAATCCAGTATAAGTCTCTTCTATTTTAATAGTGTTTCTAGAACAGCACTGAAAGTGTTTACAGGAAGAAAATAAAGCACAAATAAAAGCTGAAATTAAGCATGATTTCTTTTCATTTTATATATTCAGTATAAATTAGATATTACAAATATATCACTTTAATTTGAACAACTGTTTGAGGCCCATTATTTGTAGGTATTGTCTTCTACAGCCTGCTGGCTCAGTGCCGTTCAACCGTGGAAACTTTGTACCATTTATTTAAAATATGAAAAATACATTTTCATTTATTATTACTTTCACAACTCTGTAGATTATGAAATAGTAAATGAAGAAAAAATATATATTTTTCAGATTTTAACCTCTGCTTCTTCTGAGAAATAAACACAAAGATGTGCAGGATGATTCTGTGCTATAGTCTTAAGAGTTTTTACAGTGCATGTAGTTTTTGTAAGCCTGTTTTAGTGGCATATATAGATAAAAATAAAGTACTTCTGTTCTTTGTGCTGTTGAATTTTGTGGAATGTGGCCGAATCTGGATGTCAGCATGGTGGCTCTGGTTGTTAGCACAGCTCCCTCTTCGGAATAAGATTCAAGTGGAGCCTTCCTCTGTGGTGTTTGCATGTTCTTCAAGCACATGTTGATTTTCTTCCGGTACTCCTTTCTCCTGCCACTGCTCTAAAAACATGCATGTTGGATTCATTGGTGACTAGAAATTACCCTTGTTGTGAGTGTGTGTGGGTGATCACATATGGTACCTTTTTGTGCAAAGGTACAGCTAAGTCCAAAATTATTCAAACTCCTGACAAATTTTAGGTCTAAAGTAATCTTTTTATTTACCAGCCTGTTACTTTTAACTAGGAGTAATACTATTGTTTTGGAGTGGTCCGACCAAAGTCCTGACTTGAATCTTACAGCGAATCTGTGGAGGTAGCCTGAGATTAGGGTGATGGCACTGAGGCCTTCCAACATCAAAGACTTGTCTGCAATACAGGTCCTTCTCAAAAAATTAGCATATTGTGATAAAGTTCATTATTTTCTATAATATAATGATTAAAATTTAACATTCACATATTTTAGATTCATTGCACACTAACTGAAATATTTCAGGTCTTTTATTGTCTTAATACGGATGATTTTGGCATACAGCTCATGAAAACCCAAAATTCCTATCTCACAAAATTAGCATATTTCATCCGACCAATAAAAGAAAAGTGTTTTTAATACAAAAAACATCAACCTTCAAATAATCATGTACAGTTATGCACTCAATACTTGGTTGGGAATCCTTTTGCAGAAATGACTGCTTCAATGCGGCGTGGCATCAGCCTGTGGCACTGCTGAGGTCTTATGGAGGCCCAGGATGCTTCGATAGCGGCCTTTAGCTCATCCAGAGTGTTGGGTCTTGAGTCTCTCAACGTTCTCTTCACAATATCTCACAGATTCTCTATGGGGTTCAGGTCAGGAGAGTTGGCAGGCCAATTGAGCACAGTGATACCATGGTCAGTAAACCATTTACCAGTGGTTTTGGCACTGTGTGCCGGTGCCAGGCCGTGCTGAAAAATGAAATCTTCATCTCCATAAAGCTTTTCAGCAGATGGAAGCATGAAGTGCTCCAAAATCTCCTGATAGCTAGCTGCATTGACCCTGCCCTTGATAAAACACAGTGGACCAACACCAGCAGCTGACACGGCACCCCAGACCATCACTGACTGGGTACTTGACACTGGACTTCTGGCATTTTGGCATTTCCTTCTCCCCAGTCTTCCTCCAGACTCTGGCACCTTGATTTCCGAATGACATGCAGAATTTGCTTTCATCCGAAAAAAGTACTTTGAACCACTGAGCAACAGTCCAGTGCTGCTTCTCTGTAGCCCAGGTCTGGGGAATGCGGCACCTGTAGCCCATTTCCTGCACACGCCTGTGCACGGTGGCTCTGGATGTTTCTACTCCAGAGTCAGTTCACTACTTCTGCAGGTCCCCCAAGGTCTGGAATCGGCCCCTCTCCACAATCTTCCTCAGGGTCCGGTCACCTCTTCTCGTTGTGCAGCGTTTTCTGCCACACTTTTTCCTTCCCACAGACTTCCCACTGAGGTGCCTTGATACAGCACTCTGGGAACAGCCTATTCGTTCAGAAATTTCTCTCTGTGTCTTACCCTCTTGCTTGAGGGTGTCAATAGTGGCCTTCTGGACAGCAGTCAGGTCGGCAGTCTTACCCATGATTGGGGTTTTGAGTGATGAACCAGGCTGGGAAGATTTCATTTTTCAGCACAACCTGGCACCTGCTCATAGTGCCAAAACCACTGGTAAATGGTTTACTGACCATGGTATCACTGTGCTCAATTGGCCTGCCAACTCTCCTGACCTGAACCCCATAGCGAATCTGTGGGATATTGTGAAGAGAACGTTGAGAGACTCAAGACCCAACACTCTGGATGAGCTAAAGGCCGCTATCGAAGCATCCTGGGCCTCCATAAGACTTCAGCAGTGCCACAGGCTGATTGCCTCCATGCCACGCCGCATTGAAGCAGTCATTTCTGCAAAAGGATTCCCAACCAAGTATTGAGTGCATAACTGTACATGATTATTTGAAGGTTGACGTTTTTTGTATTAAAAACACTTTTCTTTTATTGGTCGGATGAAATATGCTAATTTTGTGAGATAGGAATTTTGGGTTTTCATGAGCTGTATGCCAAAATCATCCGTATTAAGACAATAAAAGACCTGAAATATTTCAGTTAGTGTGCAATGAATCTAAAATATATGAATGTTAAATTTTCATCATGACATTATAGAAAATAATGAACTTTATCACAATATGCTAATTTTTTGAGAAGGACCTGTATAGAAGGGCTTAAAATTACAAACAGATAAAAAAAATGTTTTTAAATATATATATAATATACGCTGGTATGTATATATTTACATACGTAAATATGTTGTTGGCAATTGTTGGCAGGTTAGAGAGAAACCACATCATTTATCCGTTCCACAACCAGTTTTGATGTGTGTTTGCAATCATTTGTCTGTAAAAAAACTATTTGGTCCAGGTTTCATCTATATAGCTGTTGAATTGAGGTGGAGTTGAAAACTTTGCAAGTAGTCCTCCTCATTCATTCTCCCAACCACCTTGTGCAAAACATAAGCAACTGACAGCAAAACAGGCCCTCAGCATTATGCTGCCACCACCCTGTTTGACTGTTGGCACAGTCTTCTTAGGTTTGAAAGATTCACATTGACTTCAAACATACTTCTTGTCATTTTAGCCAAAAAACATCTTTGTCTCATCCAATCTTTAAATCTTTTACCAGAAGTGATTTGGTTTGTCCTTGTGGGTTGCTGCAAATTTCATTCAAACTTCAAGGTGTACGTTTTGGAGCAAGGGCTTGTTTCTTAGGCTGGACCCTCTCAGCCTATGTTGATGTTAAGCTAACTTTGTTGTGGACGGGGACACTGGTGTTCCAACAGCTTGCCATTTATGATTGGCTTGAACCTTGCAGGTTCCTTGTTGTTCCTGAACACCAAAACCATTGTCTTTTCATAAGATGGTGAGTTTCTTGCATACGGAAGAAGACCAGATCAAATACATAATTAAAAGAACAGATTATCCACATTTATCTCCATCATGACTGCATCTAAACTTCTTGAAACAGCTAGAACACCCAAGCTCTATTTTCATTTTAAGTAAACTTCTACAAATTAAGAGCAAAGTCAGTAACCACACCTAGATTCCAAAGGCTGTGTCCCTTTAAGATTCTAGTGGATGTTTTTGTTCTAGTGTTTTCATTCCTTGTAGAGAAATGAGTGACGTGACAATTTGATGATAGCTTGACCTTTAATGGGAGCTTAAATCAAATAAAGCTGAGCTATGCCCTGCTGTATCTTGTGTAAAATGAAACTAGTATAAATAAAGGACCCCATCTGCCTATGGATGCTTAATATCGGACAAGCATTTGATCAGTTAGGTCTGGGGTTCCCAAAGTGGGGTCGAGACCCCCAAGGGAGTTGCGAGACACCAAGTGGGGGGGTTACAACATGATTTTCAGAATCTTTGTGATGTGACCCCTGAGGAGTATGGAGGGCCAAAAGAGACACAATTAAAGAAATAAATATGTCATGAAATAAATAACTGTGAATGTCCAATTAAATGAATAATTGTACCATTAAATGTCCCATTAAATAATTAAATGTACCATTTATTTATTTAATACATGAAATTATGAAGTTCACAGTTAAATAATTGGGTCCATTAAATAGTTAAATTAACTTTTTAATGATTAAATTAAATAATTAAATACCATTTAAAAATAATTTATTTGAACATATATATAATTGTTTCATTCAATATTTATTTATAAATATAGAGAGGATTAAATATAGGTTATTTGGGGGGAAATTGGCAGAAATGTTTGGGAACCCCTGAGTTAGGAGACACTTTTTCCAACCGCCACCTTAACGTGGTGGAGGGGTTTGAGTGCTCAAATGATCCTAGAGGCTATGTTGTCTGGGGCCTAAATGCCCCTGGTAGGGTCTCCCATGGCAAACAGGCTCTAGGTGATGGTTCAGACAAAGTGTGGTTCAAGAATCCTTCATGAGGACCAAAATATCGAGGCACTTGACGTCACCCGGTACGGCGGAGCCGGGGTCCCACCCTGGAGCCAGGCCTGGGGTCGGGACTCGTCGGAGAGCGCCTGGTGGCCGGGTTGCTCCTCGCAGGACCCGGCCGGGCCAAGCCCGAACGAGAGATGCGAGGCCATCCCCCAGTGGGCCCACCACCTGCAGGGGGTACCGTGAGGGACCGGTGCAAAGAGGATTAGGTGGCGGACGAAGGTGGAGATCTCAGCGGCCTGATCCCCGGATGCTTAGGCTGGCTCTAGGAATGTGGAATGTCACCTCGCTGGGGGGGAAGGAGCCTGAGCTTGTGCGGGAGGTCGAGAGATCGACTAGAAATAGTCGGGCTCACCTCCACGCACAGCGTGGGCTCTGGAACCCATCTCCTTGAGAGGGGTTGGACTCTCTTCTACTCTGGAGTGGCCCACGGGGAGAGGCGGCGGGCTGGTGTGGGTTTGCTTGTTGCCCCCCAGCTCAGCCGTCTCGTGTTGGGGTTTACCCCAGTGGATGAGAGGGTCGTATCCCTGCGCCTTCGGGTTGGGGAGAGGTCTCTGACTATCATTTCAGCCTACGGGCCGAGTGGTAGTGCAGAGTACCCTGCCTTCTTGGCGTCCCTGTCGGGGGTGCTGGATAGTGCCCCTCCGGGGACTCCATTATTCTGCTGGGGGACTTCAACGCCCACGTGGGGAACGACAGTGACACCTGGAGAGGCGTGATCGAGAGGAATGGCCTCCCCGATCTGAATCCAAGTGGTGTTTTGTTATTAGACTTCTGTGCTAGTCACGGATTGTCCATAACGAACACCATGTTCAAACATAAGGGTGTCCATCAGTACACTTGGCACCAGGACACCCTAGGCAGGAGGCCAATGATCGACTTTGTTGTCGTATCATCAGACCTTCGGGTGCTTGTTTTGGACACTCGGGTGAAGAGTGTGCCCCCACAGTAATGGGGGCACTGTCCCGGTCCGTTGTGGTGATGAGAGCTGAGACGAAAAGCGAAGCTCTCAATTTACCGGTCGGTCTACGTTCCTACCCTCACCTATGGCCATGAACTTTGGGTCATGACCGAAAGAACGAGATCCCGGATACAAGCGGCGGAAATGAGCTTCCTCCGTAGGGTGGCCGGGCACTCCCTTAGAGATAGGGTGAGGAGCTCGGCCATCCGGGAGGGGCTCGGAGTAGAGCCGCTGCTCCTCTACATCGAGAGGAGCCAGTTGAGGTGGCTCGGGCATCTATACCGGATGCCTCCTGGACGCCTTCCTCGGGAGGTGTTCCAGGCACATCCCACCGGGAGGAGGTCCAGGGGACGGCCCAGGACACGCTGGAGGGACTATGTCTCTCGGCTGGCCTGGGAACGCCTTGGGCTCCCCCTGGAGGAGCTGGAGGAGGTGTCTGGGGAGAGGGACGTCTGGGCGTCTCTGCTGAGTCTGCTGCCCCCGCGACCCGGTCCCGGATAAGCAGAAGACGACGAGTACGAGTACTAGTACGAGTATGAGTTTTTCCAATATTCAAAAAAAAGACGAGCCATTATTTCAATTCTTTTCTTCTTGATTTTGCTCATTTCTTTTTCTTTTATTATCAGATTCGTGCTCAGTTTGTATGGGAAATACTGCATAGGCTGGTTTTATATAACTGCAGCACATTAATAAACCTATATGACCAAAAATTTAAAAACAGAAGGATCTCAGCAATCAACACTGGAGTTGAATTGTAAGATTCCTAGCAGGGCATCATTTTCAGCAATCCAGCATTGAAATGAAGAGCTAAAGGGATGATGTGCCTGGCTGCTTTCATGAGGACCTCCTTTAGAGCTGTGCTATTTAATTACAGCTTACAGTTCATCCCTACAGCCATGCTGAAGAAGATTGAAATCAAAGTCAGTGTAAACATTGGAGAGGCACAAAGCGACTGGACGGTGGCATGAACTTTACTGTTTTCCTATTTGGGATTATGTATAATTTCCCTCTGAAGCATGGGTAGACACGTAGTCTAATTAACAGACCGAGGTGAGCGGACCAAACAAGACTGCATTTATTTGAAAACTCTTCCTCCTGCTGGTTCTCAGGACCAGCCGATCATTCCTTTCCCCTTATAACAAATAAACTCGTATCGGAGCTGTTCCTCAAATAAGCAAGGCAGGACCCAAGATGTACCTCACCAGCAAAAGATTAGGTTTCTACACAAAAAAATATATATAATAAAGAAAACAAAAATAAAAAGGGGTTTCTATGAGGAATTGGAATTGCATCCAGCTTTTGTTCTTAGAGACAAAAAGTCCCTGGCTTGATGTCGTCATTTCTTTCGTTGCTACATGAGCCGGTCAGCGTGACGATCTACTTTCTCCCAGAAAGCTGTTGAGTGACGAGTAAAGTGGAGAGAAGAGCTTTTAGTCACTTAAAACATTTGTTCATTCACAAGCGGTTTTACATCCAGTGCCTTATAAAATTATTCATTTATTTTTAACTTTTCCATATTTTGTGGAATGACAACCTCAACTTTTTACAAACGATAATCAGAGGATTGACTTTCATATGTATTAAGTCCCCTTTAGTCAATAGCCCTAGATCAAATCCAGTGAAACCATCACCTATTTGGCAAATTGAGTCCATCTGTGTGTAACTTAATCTCAGTAAGAATCCAACTGTTCTGTGAAGGTTTTTTTTTAGAGAACATTAGTGAATAAACAGCATCATGAAGACCAAGGAACACAGCAGACAGGTCAGGGAGAAACAACAAGAGAGCTCTGTTCAGCCCGTCATAATAAAATGGAAAGAAGATGGCACAACTGCAAACCCAGTAAAACATGGTTGTCTACCTGAACTGACAGACTGGGTAAGGAGAGTATTAATCAGAGAAGCAGCCAAAAGACCCATGGTAACTCCGGAGGAGCTGCAGAGATTAACAAGACAATTATTAAGTCATGCACTCCACACATCTGGCTTGTTTGGAACAGTGGTAAGTAGAAAGCCGATGCTGAAAGAAAGACACAAGTTTGCCACAAGCCATGTAGGAGACATGGTAAGCAGGTGTTCAAAAGATCAGATGAGATCAAAATACCCAATCAAAAGGAACTTTTTGACCTATGTACAAAACACTGTGTGTTAGAAAACTAACACCGCACATCAGACCGAACACACCATTCACATTGTAAAACATGGTGTTGGCAGAATCGTGCTGTGGGGATGCTTCCCTTCAGCAAGGACAGGGAAACTGGTCAGAGTGAATAGGAAGATGAATGGAGGTTTATGCAGGGGAATCTTGGAAGGAAAGATGGTAGAGGCTGCAGAAGACCTGAGACTGTGGAGGAGGTTCACCTCCCAGTAGGATAACGACCCTAAACATACAACCAGAGCTACAATGGATATATTTACATCAAAACATATTCATGCGTTGGAATGGGCCAGTCAAAGTCCAAATCGAAATTCCAAATTAAAAATCAGCAAGACTAAAAACTGCTGTTAATTGAAAATCTCCATCCATTCTAAGTGAGCTTGAGTTGTTTTGTAAAGAATTAGCAAAAATGTAGTATTGTCAAATATTTTCTTTCCATTTTACTGTTGTGTACCACTTTATGTTGGTCTTTCACAGAAGATCCCAATAAAACACATTGAAGTTTGTGATTTTAATGTGACTAAATTTGAAAAACCACTTTTGCTAGAAAGTATTTGAAACAAACCCTGAAAAGATTCATCTGGATGCATTCCTTAGTAAACTACAGTTTTACATGCTGAGATTTGCAGCTGAATATATTAATAAGTAGTGGATAAAAGTCATCTTCATTGGTCAAAGTGTTCAGAGAGCAGCTATTCTGGAAAATATGTATGCTGGTCATAATTAACATATTCTATAGCCATGTTGTAAAAAGGAACATCTCTGTGTTTTTCCGACCTATAATACTCTGTACATGTGGAAAGCATAGCTGAAATTCCATTGTGTTTTCTAACAAAGAAAAATATGGGAAATATGTGGCAAACAAATTCAAAAACATTCCAGGAACATAAATGTGAGAGCTTCATAAAGAATGGTTCTACTTGTTTGCCTGCTGATGCCTACAAAGACCTGTTTTTGCTTTCTAATTTTCTCAAGATTTTCCTAATGGAAAGCACAAAAAGCAAGAATGCAACACAATATTTAAAGCTTTGAAGAGGAATCATCCCATCCAGATATCTGTTGTAAGCCCTGGTAATTATAGACAGAACTATGGACTGCCTTAAATGTAGCAAATAGTGATCATCCCTGAAATCCCCAGTTTATAAAACCTCTGTGTGCTCACTAACAGCATCATTTGAGTTCACTGCTCTACAAGAAAGGTTGGAGACACCTCATCAACACACCCTGCTGCAGGAGGTTTAGACAACTTCTTCCTGAAACACTCAGGTTTATTTTACAGGTCCATCTCAACATATCAGATTATAATCTAAATGTTTATTCATTTCAGTGAAGAAGTGAAACTGATTCATTCCACACAGTGATCATTTTTTTAAGTGTTTATTTGTCTTAATGTTGATGATTCTGGCTTCTAGGGCTTCTAGTTAAGGTGTAATAGAAGTCCAGGTTGATTTGTTTAGCAGCCTTCAGGTCATCTGTATCAAATATAATCAAAATTGGGTTAAGAACTGTCCAACACATTATTAAAAACTGGAAGGATAGTGGGGGGCCCATCGTCTTCGAGGAAGAAACGTGGCCGGAAAAAAATCCTGAATGATCGTGATCGATGATCACTTAAACGTTGGGTGAAATCAAATCAAAGAAAAACAACAGTAGAACTCTGGGCTTTGTTTAATAGTGAAAGTAAGAGCATTTTCTACACGCACAATGCGAAGAGAAATCAAGGGACTGGGACTGAACAGCTGTGTAGCTTTAAGAAAACCACTAATCAGTGAGGCTAACCGGGAAAAAAAGACTTCAATGTGCTAGGGAGCATAAAGATTGGACTCTGGAGCAATGGAAGAAGGTCATATGGTTTGATGAGTCCAGATTTACCTGTTCTAGAGTGATGGGCGCATCAGGGTAAGAAGAGAGGCAGGTGAAGTGATGCTCCCATCATGCTTAGTGTCTACCGTACCAGCCAGTGCTATGATCTGGGGTTGCTGCAGGTGGTCAGGTCTGGGTTCAGCAACAGTATGTGTTCAAAGAAGGAGGTCAGCTGACTACCTGAATATACTGAATGACCAGGTTATTCCATCAATGGATATTTTCTTCCCTGATGGTACAGCCATATTCCAAGATGACTGCCAGGATTAATCGGGCTCGACTTGTGAAAGAGTGGTTCAGGGAGCATGAGACATCATTCTCACATATGGATTGGCCACCACAGAGTCCAGACCTTAACCCCTTTGAGAATCTTTGGGATGTGCTGGAGAAGGCTTTGCGCAGCGGTCAGACTCTACTATCATTAATGCAAGATCTTCGTGAAAAATTACTGCAACATTGGGTGGAAATAAATCTTGTGACATTACAGAGGCTTATCGAAACAATGCCACACGAATGCATGCTGTAATCAAAGCTAAAGGAGGTCCAACGAAATATTAGTGTGTGACCTTTTTTTGTTTTGGTGGTGACTGTAAATATTTAAATAATTCTATACTATTTTGTTAGTAATTTTGTTCACTTTTTATTCATGGTTATTGTTTCTATTATTTATTTATCCTTCCTAATATTACCTAACTAGAGGTGCACCTTTAAGCTGTCCTGCCATTGAATGGTTTAATTTCACCTTAGAGGGATGATGAAGTTGATCTTATTTCTATATTAATAATTGTATGATTGATATAAAAGTTTATGTTTTCATTTACACGACTATTAAGGGGGTGGATCCCTGTGCGATCGAACCATTAGCGTTTTGTTAATTCACTGTTTATTGTAGAGAGAATATCTTTCCTTTGTCTTGGTCTTTCTGCCATCTTCTCTGCTTAAGACACTCTTAGGCTCACCAAAGGTCCTCCTCACTGCTCTGAACATTTCCTCACATTAGGAGCTCTCTTAAGGCCTAAGATGCCTCGTAAATAACTTTTATCTTACCGAGGGAAAGTTCTAAGAAAAATCTTAGAATTTGAGAAGATTATTCTTAGAATGCCGTCACCAAGAGTTACTTTTAGTCTTAGGATTCTTTGTGAATACGAGCCCGGTTCTATTTCTCCTTAACCCAGGTAAAACGTCTCTGGTATTGTCACTGGTTCAGGAGTGGTTTGACAAAAGAAATGTGACAGTTGTAGCCCATGTCCTGCTTACGTCTATGTGTGGTGGCTCTTAAAACCTTGACTCTAGATGCAGTGATGCCTTGGAAATCTCCCCAAAATTCTTGAAGGAGCTTTTATTCACAGTTTTCTCAAGCTGTTATTCCTACTGCTTGTGCACATTTCTCTTCTACACATTTTCCTTCCACTGAACTTTCCATTAAAATGCTTGCATACATCACTGAATCAGCTTGTCTAGCAATGATCTTTTGTGACTTACCTTCCTTGTGGAGGGTGTCAGATTATGACTGCTGGACATCTTCAGTCTTCCCAATGTGGTTGTAGTTTTAGAATCAGATCAGGAATATTGTGAATCAAGGGAAATGTTTTAGCAGGCACATAATACAGCCTGAGCTGGCAATTTGAGTGCTAATGGGTTCCATGCTAATACTATTAAGTAAATAAAGAAAAACTAAAATGTAAACAAAGCATTTCAGGAATGGGAGAGGAATAAAAACACTGGAAAAATATAGTCATAGCAAAACAAAAGGTAAATTCTCCTAAATCTGTTTTTATGCAAGGTCCCAAAACTGGCTACATACCTATTATCCCTACTTATTGATAAAAAAATATCTGACATGAAAAGGTACACCAGAAGGTGAAAGCTGCAAATATATATAAAAAAAGAAGTAAACCTCTAATTGCATCCATAGGAATCAGGACACAACGTATTCATGTGCTGCAAGTCACATGCAAAGGAATATTTAATCAGCAAGTTATTTATACAGAACATGAAAGCATAGCATTGGTTCTCAAAGTTGTATTTGACTGCGATGGACCTTTTTTATCACTCAACGTAAGCAAGATGCAGTTGGTGGTGGAAGACTAATGATTTGGGGTTGTTTTGCAGCTAAAGGACCATGACTTCCTCTGAAACATTCAACTTTACATGATGCCAAGCTAGCTCCAAAGATGACCAGAGATTTGTTCAAGATCTGACTAAAGCTAGACGGATAAGATGACATCTAGACACAGACAATTCAGAAGGAAAAGCATGAAAAGAAATAATGTCAGGAATGGACAGATCTTTGTCACATTCAACCCCCAGAGTTTTAAAACCATGGTATATTCACCATGCAACAGCACACATTCAACTGAATCAAACACCCACTGCTGATCGGCAAGGACTGTGATTTGACTGGTGAGCAAAAAAAAGCCAAAGATAAACATCTCCAGGGCCTCATTATAAGTCCCACTCACCAGCAGCTCAGTTTAAAGAAGCCAGGAGCAGCAAGAAGAGCCACTTCATCAGAGGCCGCCGGGGATCCATTACTCCTCCGCTGGGTCTGTCTGAGGGTGAGTACATCCTTGTGAAGTGAGATAGTTGTTCTTTTAGAGGAGACAGGCCGCCTCAAATCCATTTACAATCAAGGGGGGAAAATCCCTGTGTAGTTTCTGTCTCGGCTGTAATCCCAAACAGCACCACACCTTTTCTCCTGATTACCCTAAAGGAAAGTCACAGGGATTGAGATTGTTTAGGTAGGAGTTATAGGAGCTGGCAGAGTGAGCGCCCAGACTGTGCAGACCCCAGACTGCCATCCAGATGCCAGATAATGGAAGAGGGTAACTGAAGGAAGATCTTAAGCTTTGAGTGCAAGTTGGATTGTTTGAGATTTGGGCTTCTTACACCGTGATCATGTTAGAACAAGGAATGAATGGATCCGATTTAGAAGGAAACAGCAGACAGAAGGTTGTGAAGAAGTTTAAAGCAGGGTTATCTTATAAAACAATATCCAAGCTGTGACCTTATAAATCAGTGTACAACCCATGATTGGAAAATGGAAAGAACATGGCACAGCGAAAACTATGAAAAAACATCAAATATTTTTAAACCATTTTCCTTCCATTGACAGTAAACGCAACACGTCTTCATCGATCACAATAAAGCCTGATGAAAAGCAGGGAGAAAATTGTTTGCTGACTTTGTGTAAAACCATGTCCTTAACAACACCTACTGGTTCTATCATACCCAATTTAATAAAAGGGGGCTGAAATATAAATATTCACATCATTTTTTGAGCGTTGGTTTAAACACAGAATGCGAGACGGGAGAAAACTACTTTAATGGACGTCATGAGGTGTGAAATAGAAGAGCACAACGAAGGGCCAGGGTTTAATGAGACTCTAATAGAACGTACTGTCAGTGCATACATGTGGAAGCCCGTTTCGGCCACAGTGATGCACCTCGTTCTTTCAACTGAGCTCAGTCAGGATGACGCGGTGATGATGCTGCACACCGACAGGTCGCACTGTGACACAGCAGGGCGCTGCAACATCCATAAGGTTATCTAAAGTACTCTGAAGGGGGCGGAATGGAAGCATAGCCCCATAAATTTACACATATATTTATATTATATTGTAGATATGTTTATACTGTTTAATTTGTATTGTATTGCACCGACTACGCCAAAACAAATTCCTTGTATGTCCAAAAACGTACTTGGCAATAAAGCTTTTCTGATTCTGATTCTGAAAACTATTCACATACATTAAATATAATCATAAATACCTAAGAAATGGTAAAAATCAACTTTTACCCTAAACTGGTTTTTAGTCCTGATTTTAAAGGAGCCAAGTTATTTGTTCTGTTGCTTTGGTTCAGAAATGTTTGACAAACGTTTTCTGTTACTAAACATATTTATGTTTCATCAAATCAAATCCACAAAGATGAAGTAAGACGGGGCTCATTAGTGATGAAAGCATGGCCAGGACGCAGCAGCAAACAGTTTATAACAGGTTCACAAAACTATCTATAGTTCGGAGCACAATTTGAAAGATTCCACAGAAAAATTGAGTTTTCCGCTATGAAACTGTATTGATGTATTAAAGAAATGTGTCCCTTTTAGCTCTCTTAGGCAATCTGGGCTGCTAAAATCCCAAATCGTTGAACTACCGCTTACAAAATCTGGGATGTCAAGCCTTAAACCCTGATTCAGAAACGCAGATATTTTGACATTAGATGCAGACATCACCCCTGGCAGAGATGTAAAACTCGTCCTCGTACTCGTCGTCTTCCGCTTATCCGGGACCTGGTCGCGGGGGCAGCAGACTCAACAGAGACGCCCAGACGTCCCTCTCTCCAGACACCTCTTCCAGCTCCTCCAGGGGGAACCCAAGGCGTTCCCAGGCCAGCCGAGAGACATAGTCCCTCCAGCATGTCCTGGGCCGTCCCCTGGGCCTCCTCCCGGTGGGACGTGCCTGGAAAACCTCCCGAGGAAGGCGTCCAGGAGGCATCTGGTATAGATGCCCGAGCCACCTCAATTGGCTGCTCTCGATTTGGAGGAGGAGAGGCTCTACTCTGAGCACTGGGAACAGGTCCGACTCAGTGCCGGCAATGCGGACCAAACTCCTGCTCCGCTCGTACAGGGACCGGATGGCCCCTAATAAAGGGCCCCCGATTCCATACTCCTGGAGCACCCCCCACAGGGCATCACGAGGGACACAGTCAAATGCCTTCTCCAGGTCCACAAAACACATGTGAACTGGTTGGGCAAACTCCCATGAACCCTCGAGCACCCTGTAGAAGGTATAGAGCTGGTCCAGTGTTCCACGGTCGGGACGAAAACCACACTGCTCTTCCTGAAGCCAAGGTTCGACTATCGACCGGAATCTCCTCTCCAATACCCTGGCGTAGGCCTTACCAGGGAGGCTGAGGAGTGTAATCCCCCTGTAGTTGGAACACACCCTCTGGTCCCCCTTCTTATGAAGGGGGACCACCACCCCAGTCTGTCAGTTCAGAGGCACTGTCCCGGACCGCCACGCAATGTTGAAGAGGCATGTCAACCATGACAGCCCTACAACATCCAGAGACTTGAGGTACTCAAGGCGGATCTCATCCACCCCCGAAGCCTTGCCACCGCTGAGCTTTTTAACCACCTCGGTGACTTCAGCCTGGGTGATGAAAGAGTCCAACCCCGAGTCCCCAGCCTCTGTTTCCACCACGGAATGCGTGATGGCAGGATTGAGGAGATCCTCGAAGTACTCCTTCCACCGCCCGATAATGTCCTCAGTCGAGGTCAGCAGTCTCCCACCCCCACTATAAACAGTGTTGGCGAAGCACTGCTTCCCCCTCCTGAGGCGCCGGATGGTTTGCCAGAATTGCTTCGAGGCCAACCGGTAGTCCTTCTCCATGGCCTCACCAAACTCCTCCCAGGCCCGAGTTTTTGCCTCTGCCACCGCCCAGGCTGCAGCACGCTGGGCCTCACGGTACCCATCAGCCGCCTCAGGAGTCCCACAAGCCAACCACAGCCAATAGGACTCCTTCAGCTTGACAGCATCCCTTACTGCCGGTGTCCACCACTGGGTTCTGGGACTGCCGCCGTGACAGGCACCGCAGACCTTACGGCCGCAGCTACGGGCAGCAGCATCGACAATAGATGCGGAGAACATGCTCCACTCGGACTCTATGTCTCCAACATCCTCCGGGATCTGGTCGAAGCTCTCCCGGAGGTGGGAGTTGAATACACCCCTGGCCGAGGGCTCCGCCAGGCGTTCCCAGCAGACCCTCACTATGCGCTTGGGCCTGCCAAGTCTGTCCGGCTTTCTCATCCTCCAGCAGATCCAACTCACCACCAGGTGGTGATCAGTGGACAGCTCAGCCCCTCTCTTCACCCGAGTGTCCAAAACATGCAGTGGAACTAGAACTCATCAAAGGTTGGACATCATTCCTGAATCCAAACTTTGACATCTGAATATTTGACGTCTGATGATATGACAACAAAGTCGATCATCAACCTCCTGCCTAGGGTGTCCCGGTACCAAGTGCACTGATGGACACCCTTATGTTTGAACATGGTGTTCGTTATGGACAATCCGTGACTAGCACAGAAGTCCAATAACAAAACACCACTCGGATTCAGATCGGGGAGGCCATTCCTCCCGATCACGCCTCTCCAGGTGTCACTGTTGTTCCCCACGTGGGCGTTGAAGTCCCCCAGCAGAATAATGGAGTCCCCGGGAGGGGCACTATCCAGCACCCCCGACAGGGACGCCAAGAAGGCCGGGTACTATGCAGTACCACTCGGCCCGTAGGCTGAAATGATAGTCAGAGACCTCTACCCAACCCGAAGGCGCAGGGATATGACCCTCTCATCCACTGGGGTAAACCCCAACACGAGATGGCTGAGGTGGGGGGCAACAAGCAAACCCACACCAGCCCGCTGCCTCTCTCCGAGGGCCACTCTAGAGTAGAAGAGAGTCCAACCACTCTCAAGGAGATGGGTTCCAGAGCCCACGCTGTGCGTGGAGGCGAGCCCGACTATTTCTAGTCGATATCTCTCGACCTCCCGCACAAGCTCAGGCTCCTTCTCCCCCAGCGAGGTGACATTCCACGTCCCTAGAGCCAGCCTAAGCATCCGGGGATCGGGCCGCTGAGGTCTCCACCTTCGTCCGCCACCCAATCCTCTTTGCACCGGTCCCTCACGGTTTCCCCTGCAGGTGGTGGGCATTCATTTTTTAGCACAGCAGCATAAATTCACTGCATTTTGGAGATTCACCTTCCCTTCCCCCTCGCTGTGTGATAAATGCGGATCAGCGTAGCCTGCAACAGGTCCAGTTATTACTATGCAGGTACTGACAAGGTTAAAGCAGCAGCTACTTTTGGTAGCTTTTGCCTGTTCTCTATAGTTTTTCCCATTTTGAATAGTGGGTCAGAGAAGAGTCTCATGCCCCGTGGAGCTGGGAAGCCGTTGATACCAACTGAGATTCTCTAGACATCTCTGGACTTCAAACAGTATGAGAAAAAAGGAAGTGACTGCAGTTAAAGATTTCCTTCAGGGATGTGAATGAAAGTGGAGACCACAGCTTATAGGGAATCAGTGAGTTGATTTGACTTCAAAACATAGGAGTCAAATAAGAACCAAACCCCAGGAACGAGTCAAGAACGTTTTATTTCAAACTGCTGCAACAGGGCACTAAAAAACAACTGCAGAAATACACACAGCCCCCCCCCCCCTCCCAAAGTCAAACTTACAGTGATAGAAAATGTATCATTTTAAAAGCTCTGAATGGATGAAATGATTCCCAACATTATGTAGCTTTCAATCAAACATAAAGAAACAAAAAAAAAAAGGATAAAAGGAACACTTATGAGATAATAATAAGAGCACAGTTTGGTGCTGAACAACATAGAACATTTTACAAACTTTGAGCAATAAATAGATGAGTAAAACGACACCATCCTCGCTGCTTTAACTGTGGCATGTTGACAAAACAGAGGAAAGTGGTGCACACACATTCCCACTGCTTCCAGCGCCTGTAGTCAGTCACAGTCTCTCTTTTCCACACACACACACACACACACACACGGAAGACGCCATTGATTATTGGAACTGGCTGACCTCACAACACATTGATAAACCAACAGTGCAAATTTTTTAGACGACTGCAGAAAACCTAAGAGCAAAGACAATCCACTGAAATGGCAAACTTTCCATTTATACAATTCTTAAATGATTTTTTTTTATTTTGGTACTTTTTGGGTAAAAGATGGAATGAAGCTCCAGGGAAGCAAGGAGGGAAAATAACAGCATTTTTGATTATGGGGCACATAAAAAAAACAAAACACAAGTTCATATAATTTTACCTTCTTTTTCTTCACTTTCATTAAAAAAAAATCTAAAATAATAAACAGATTAACGACATAAAACACTCTGGAGCACCATTTTTAACAAAATATGGAGACAAACTCTGATCCAAGAACAAAAACCCAGAAGCCAAACGGTGATTGGGAGCATTCTAAAAGGCAGCACATTTGACCGGCGGCACTAAGTCTGGGTTTAAATGTAGACACCAGTCAACCCACTACAGTGGATTAGAAAGGTATTTCTCATCTATGGGCTTGTTATGAATGACCTCGGTTCTCTTGCGGTGACACGGGTCACCTCACCCTGGTCCACTACACCTGTTTGATGTGAAATGCTTACACTAGTGAATTCTGTCAAGAAAAACGCAGAGAAGCCGGGAAGATGAAGACAGACAATAGGAGAAACAATGCTCAATTACCAGCCCCACTCTTCTTCTGTAGGTTTCTCATCCCACAAGGCCTTGCTTGAGTGTTTTTTCCAAGGTTGACACCCAGATTTTACGGTACCTCCCAATCCTTTGGGTTTGTAGGACTTCTCGAGGTCTCTCCAGTCAGAGTTCGGAAGGATGCTCAACTGTCTGTTAGTTGGACAGGAGGAGCTACAGAGTTTCTGCTCCCGCTGCATTTGCTTTGCCATTCCTTCACCACTCGGCATCTCCGGTGGCTTTGGAAAAGACAAAATCTCTGCCGTTAAGATTCATGATCCCGTCCTTCAGGTGGAATTTCCATTTGGTCTTACTTCTGTGAATCTGTGGGGGGAAACGGGGAAAAGGAAATGAGTCGGGGGCGTAGAGCACAGAAGAACCCTGTTTTATAGGCTCAAATCTCCTCAGCTCACACACACGGAGGGATCAGCCTGAGCTTTAGTCACAACGATACAGAATCACAGTTTTCTACAGGAGGAGCTACTATGTCTTACCTTGTCATACTGGCACACAACAACATTCTCTGTATCAAACAGCTCCTGATCTTCATCTTCGCTGACATCATCTTCACTATTCAGCGGCTCCTAACCAGGAAACCAAACACATCAGTTTAGTGCATGCGGTTTATCTTCCCAACCACAAACCTAAGTATTTTATTGACAAACCAACACAGTCAGTGTGGAGATCAGTTGCATTCAGGCCCTACGTCACTATTTTGAAGATCTACTTTTCACAGCAATTACAGCTGCAGGTTTATTGGTGTGTCTCTGCCAGCTTTGCTCATCTACAAGCTGAAATGTTTGCTCATTTTTCGCTCTGGATGATATTTGGGGTTCTAATGGGTCAAAATGTGATAAAGCTTGAAGGTCCTTATGGCTGGAAAACTACAGACACCATAAATGAAAAATTGAAAGCAGCCATTCTGAAGATTTGTCTTTCGCCAAGGCTCACCTCTTCAACCTGCCCATCTTCTCCTCCATCCTTGTCTTTCTCCTCTTCCTCATCTTCGTCGTACTCCTCCTCCTCATCCTCCTCCTCTGAGGAGGTGTCTCCCGCTCCGTCCACCTGGAGCATCATAGGCGGCTGCTGCGCCTGGGGTTGTGGCTGGGTCTGCTGCTGCGCCTGTGGGAGGGCCTGTGCTGCGGCTGCACCCTGGACCTGCTGGATCTGAGCTGCTGCGGCGGCTGCTCCTCCTGCTGCTGCAGCCATTGCTGCCTGACCCGGCTGCTGCACCATAGCTGATGCCTGCACCACCTGCTGGTGGAAACATGCACAGCAGAAACCTATTAGAAATGACCAGAGGACATAGGAAACGTCCCTTGAAGCGACTGAGCTCTGACCTGTGTGCTGCCTTGAACTTTGTTCCCTGAAGCTAAGACGATCTGCTGCGGCTGGATGATGACTCCGGTTTGCTGGGGCAGACCTCCCTGTAGAGGAGTCAGGACCTAGAGAAAAAAAAAAAAAAAAAAAAGGTTCAAACAATCACAGAAACAGTATGTTAGTTGCATTAATCTTATTCAGTTTAAAGTTAAATTTATAAAACTGCAGCTAAGCCATGTTGCTGACAGCATGTTTTTACATATAAAGGTCTCTCCATACATTACAGGACGTACCTGCTGTATGACCGGTGCCTGAACGCCACCGGGCTGCATCGGCTGCTGCAAAACAATTGGCTGCTGGGACTGCTGAATGATGTACTGAGTCCCATTGGCAGCACGCACCACCTGCAGGATCTGACCTGAGTCAACAAACATCGCAAAAAAAAAAAAAAAGTCCTTACATCCGACAGCGGAGAGCAGAACAACTCGGAGCAAAAAGCAATGAGATGTATGTGAACGCTTTACCTTGGCTGGTGATAATCTGCTGGTATGGGGTGACCCCTGTGGGTAACGCTAGGGTAGCTGCGGTGGCTGCTGCACTCTAGACGGAGGGAGCGAGACGCGCATCAACACAACAGATAAAGATTTAAAACGCAGTAAAGAAGTAAAACAATTACAATGGAACATTTTCACTGTTATTCTGCTAGCTGACAAGATAAAGACACCATTTGTTTCACAGCATAAACAAAGAAAGTTGCGAATGCGTCTCAATAATACTGTTTGAGGTATAAGAAGGATAATCATCTGATTCAACAGTAACAGATGGTCAACAGGAGAAACGTGATGAGGGGAAAACCTTTTTCTTTTATTAATAAGTGAGATAAAAGCTGCAGAGTAACAGAATCCAGCACATACAACGTCTTACTGAGTATTAACACCTGCTAACATTTCTAATGTTACAACCACAACTTTAATATATTTAGTAGAGACTTTAAGTGATAGATCAACACAAATGGTGCATAATTGTGAAAAGAAAGAAAAAGCATCAACGTTTTTATTCCTGCTCCGTAGAACCACAGCTGCGGGCTCTTTGGGGCAGAATGAAACTCTGGGAAAAGCCTGAACGAAAACAGAATGCCAGCTTCTGCTGAATGTTTAATTATTGGTTTGATCATTGTGCTCAAATGTATGTTTTGCTGTATGGTCACTGAAAACTGGTTAATTCAGAAGAATATTTTCCATATGATGTGAGCCAAGGGTAGGAACTCAAGCTGAGGTTTTCCAGACTGACTCTGGATCTCGGTGACTACTGTGGTCGCTTATTTTTCTTTTTTTATTTCCAGCACAAAATAAATCAAGACATGAGACACATCTGTGGACATCAGATTTCATGTGACAGACTCTCAGTTGAGTTTGGACTTTTGGATTGGACCATTCTTACACAAGCATGCTTCGATTTGAACCGTTCCACTGTGGATCTGGCTGAATGTTTAGGGTTGTTGTCCCGCCAGACATCCCAGATTTTATTTAGCGCCATCAACCGACCAGCTTCCCTTTCCCCCGTTGACATTTTAAAGCATTTCCAAACCATGAATCTGTCACCATCATATTTAACGGTGTGCCGGCTTCTTGATTCATTTCGGTCTCATCTGATCAGAGCACCTCCTTCCACATATATGCTTTGACCCCTAACCTTGCTTGTGGCAAACTGCAAACAGGATTTATTTCTTTCCCACCTGAGCTGTTGATCTGCGCAGTTCCTTACGCGACACGATTTTCAGATTATTAGTGAAATCATTTGGAAACCATGAATCATTTTACATTCCCTTCACAGTGATGCACTTCCATTCGTCTTTCACATGACATCCCTGAAAATACATTGAGGTCTGTGGTTGTAATGTGACAAAACGTGGAGACGTTCGAGGAATGTAAATACTTTACTTGTAAAGAACAGCAAACATGAACTTTTTTTTATTATTAGCGCTGGTTACCAATTACTCTCTAATGCAGTTTACCTTCATTACAGCCTCTCAATCTGCCTGTGCCAGAACACGGGGGCTGCAGAGACACCTACCTTGTACTACGGGCCTGCCTACTCAGTGAGTCATAAACAGCTGTTTGTATATTAGGTTATTTCTTTATAAATATCCAAAACTAAATAAGTTTGTGCCCATGAGTTACTCACCATTCCCGTTGCACTCATGTGCTGTAGCATCTTCTGATCCTGAACAATGACTTGCTGCTGGGGTGCTGTGGACAACAGCATGGCCCCAAGGCAACTATTAATAATACTCATTTAAAAAAAGTGTCATAAATTCAAGTTACATTCATTTCCACTGCATCTTTAAGCCAGCATTCAGAATGCATTGTGATGCTGGTGCTTTCCACTCCCGGGTTCGACTGTGGACCTACCTTGCTGCTGCTGCTGCTGAGTGGGGAGAATGACCTGCTGGGCCTGTGTCTGCTGCGTCACCTGCTGGACATGCTGCTGAGCGGCCTGCAGGGCTGCCTGCTCGTCACTGTGGAAGCCCTCCACTGCCTTGGACTGCATCAGCTTGTTCTCCCATAGCTTCAGCAACGAACAGAGACATTAGTTTAGTGGAGTGACTGGTGACGGTGAGGGGGTTGCAGCATTGCTGCTGTAGTTGGGGTTACCGTTTTCAGCTCCAGGAGAACCTGCTCATCCACTCCCTCATCCAGGAACAGCTCCCGCACCTCGTTGATCACATCATCGATTACACCCTTATATAATTTAGGCTAGAAGGCAAACAAAACATTTCCTATTAAAGAGGCTGCTACAGAGAAATGAACTCGATTAAAATGAACGCATTTGGAAAGATTAATGATCAATAAAACCGAGGATGTGGTGTTTAAACACGCCTTGTAATTACAGAACCAGTTCCTAATGTTGAACTGAACACAATATGAATTAAAATACACGGCGTCCCAGCTGATAAGCAGTGATATAAACGTATAGCTGGGGGAGTTCGGCTATGTCTCCCCTAGCACTGAGCTACAGCGCTCCTAACAAAACACGCAGCGTCTAAATGTCCACGACAAGGCGGGACAGCCTGCTCCCGAGAGCAGCCAGCACCGAGGCCGCTGCGCCGCACTGCCCCGGTGTCCGCAGCGGACACCTCGGTCTGCTCCTCTCCTCTCCTCCCCCACAGCCCCCGTCGGTTTCCTCCACTATTTAAAGCACAGTGTGGTGTTTATATGTAGAGCCGGTGACGTAGCGTCGTGTAGCACCGTCCCATCCCGGCCAGTCTATATTAGACGGCCAATATGGCGCTATAAAACCAGGCGGAGGGGAGGAGGAGGGCCAGAAGCAGGAGAGAGAAGAGACCAGGGAGGCCATTTTACGGAGCGGCGCGAACAGCCGCCTGCTTTTCAGCTTTATAAGATCTCTTCCGCTTTTTATACAAAATATACGGCTTAGACAAAAGTAATTTGGCTTTGACGTTAGGGAGCAGGACCTTTTTGGCGTTTTATGGATAAAATGTGTGTTTTAGGACGGCTTTCGGCGTCCTCTCGTCTTGGAAATGGTGGACAAAGATAAGGCAGCTGACTGAGCGTCGAAGACTTTCCTCAAAATGAGGCTTTAATGTTTCAAAATTAAGCTTATT
Organism: Girardinichthys multiradiatus; assembly: GCF_021462225.1. NCBI lineage: Eukaryota > Metazoa > Chordata > Actinopteri > Cyprinodontiformes > Goodeidae > Girardinichthys > Girardinichthys multiradiatus. Next base: position 28,871,972 of record NC_061808.1, read on the forward strand.
TCAGCCAGAATGGATGGTGACTGTGCTTTGGATACATCTGAGTTTCATAAGTCATGTTAAAAAAAACCTTAAAACGGTAACATTTATCCTATTTATCTCATACCTTTGGTACAACACAAAAAAACCGAAAAAAAAAAAAATAAAGACTCACAAACGGACAAACCAAGCTAACCTAATTTATAAAACTTCAACCTAACAAAAACTATTAAATCTTAAAACTGCAGTTAAACTTAATTCTTACGTGTTTCTTAATAATTCTCCTGCAATGGTTTCGTGTCAAACAACCCTCGAGTTTCGAAAACTGAAAATAATGGCTGCTTGTCTGAACGTTGATTCTGTCATTTTAATGGACTTAAACAGTGGTGAGTTGGTTACAGCACATTCACATGACTGCGAGAAATAAAAACCAGCCTTTTCCACCAACTTTACCCCCATTCTCCCCCTCTCACTGACAGTCCTCGGAGATTGATCCTTACCACTTGGTTCGAGTTAGCCGAGCTCGCCATTATACGCGTAGTGTACAAACCACACGGAAATGGGCGAGAGATAGAGCCAAAAATACGACAAAAAAAGACTGTGAGCGGTACTTTTAAAAGAGCCGGTAACGCTTTTGTAAATAAAACACAGTTGTTTTGGTCTTATTTACAATCCCCGGGCTGCGACTCCCCAGCCGTCTTCCTTCTGCCGTTGTCCTGCTTTATATACTGAGCGATGGAGCTGCGAGTGCGCCGAACATAGGGCAGGGTCAAATGTCGCATATCGCGAGATTTCACATGGGAAACGATGACTAATTACCGCTGCGGCTGGTGGGAAACGTAGTTCTAACTCGAAAAAGAGAGTAACTACGACTTGACTATTGGAGCTTCTTAATGCTTTGTGGTTCTATTATTTTAATTAGACCAACTGTAAATAACAAGGCTTCATGTATGATAGAAATTAATCGCATTTTGCCAGGAACCACACATAGTTTACCTCCAAAGTTAATATTTTAAGAAATATACTACTACTACTACTACTAATAATGCAATTATTATTAGTAATATTATATTATTCAGATGGTAATGTATTAAAAGATATACTGCTACTACTAATGATTATATTATTGTTATTCATTTTAATCATATAAATAAATAAAACAAAAAAATACATATTAGAATAAATCTTCTGTAAAACTGTTTCTAATGAGTAATAAATTATGATACCCCCACATTCATTCCAACTTTAAAAGGCTAAAATTAGACATAGCCTTATTGCGTCAGATGCACATGATTAGGACACCATTACTGAGCATTTTGAAGGAGGTTTTCCCTGTTCAAACCTCAGACATTTTGTTTATTGTGCTTCTGACTGTTAGAGTGAGAGTGAACACCATGCTGAGACCAAAAAAGTTGTCTGGCCTTCAGAAAGAAGATTTTAGCAGCTTGCTGGTCTGAAAAGGGGTTTGAAGACTTCTAAAAACCGCCAACATAAGAAGGTCTGAGCATCCAAGCAAGACAGCGCATGAGTTTAATTTTCAAGGGAGGTGAGGAAGGAGGAAACCTTTGCTCTCTTAGAAAAAACATAAAGGCCAGACAGAGGTTTATGAGAAAGAACATAAATAAAGACCAGCACTTCTTGCATAAACCAAATACAGCATTCCAGGAATAGAATTTCACATCAACTATGAAACATGAAGAAGGAGGTGTCATGGTTTGGGGAATCTTTGCTTCAACATGACATGGCCAGCTCACCATCCTACAGTCCACCATGAATTGTACCATACATCAGAAGTGCTTAAGAGAAAAAAGACTCAAAAATGACTGGCTGAGAGTTAAGAATTAGGTATTCAAAGTCCAAAGCCAGATCTTAATCTAACTGGGTGGAATGAAACAGGCTGTACATACAAAAACCCAGCAAACATCTCCCAGCCGAACGTGAGGAGTTGGGCAACTTTCCTCAGAACAATTTCAGAGACTGATACAAAAAAAGGATGTAACTGATGTTATTTCAGCCACAGAGGGTAAGATTAGTTATAGGCAGGTAGAGTGTCCCAGTTCTTTGTTGTTATGTTTTCTTAAATGATTAAAACAAGGCTGATATTTGTTGCTTACCTGTAAATGAATCACACGTCTTTTAACTAAATATATAAAAAGACCAGATGTGGACATGTGAACAGTTCATTTGAACAATCTAATTATTTAAAGAGGTGTAATAAATTTCCATGAAGGAACTTAGTCCCAATTAGAAATGGCTTCATACCTTTACAGAATGATAGATGTCAACAACTGAAATTCAACACTTCATCACAGTTTGACTCAAAAGTATGCATACCCCTGGCAGATTTATATTTCAAATTATATTCACTCAATCTAGAAGTTTGTTTCTGATTGGAAATGACACAGGCATCTGCCAAAGGACAACATAATGCACAAGTATTATTATTTCTTATTTAAAAGCAAAAATTTCCCTGTTTTTCTTAACATTTTATCAGAAATTGGCATGTCGAAAGTGAATTATATCTTCCTCAATAATCTTTACAGTAATCGAACCCTGAACAGCTATTCGCATGTTCCCACTGGTGTTTTTGTTTTGTTTTATGTTGCTACTTAGCTTCAAACTGCTGAGGTTAGAAGGCCAACTCACCAGCCTTTTCCATCTTTAGCTCCCTCCACAGATTCTCAATCGGATTCATTACAGGACTCCAAAATCCTAATATTACTGTCAATCAAAAGGAACATGTTGGTTAAATTTGGATTACTTTAAAATGTGAAATGTGAACATTAAGAGATAAAAAACGATGATGTTTGTATCTTCAAAAGGTCGTTGCTTCAAAGTACAGGTCTTTCTCAAAATATTAGCATATTGTGATAAAGTTCATTATTTTCCATAAAGTCATGATGAAAATTTAACATTCATATATTTTAGATTCATTGCACACTAACTGAAATATTTCAGGTCTTTTATTGTCTTAATATGGATGATTTTGGCATACAGCTCATGAAAACCCAAAATTCCTACCTCACAAAATTAGCATATTTCATCCGACCAATAAAAGAAAAGTGTTTTTAATACAAAAAACGTCAACCTTCAAATAATCATGTACAGTTATGCACTCAATACTTGGTCGGGAATCCTTTTGCAGAAATGACTGCTTCAATGCGGCGTGGCATGGAGGCAATCAGCCTGTGGCACTGCTGAGGTCTTATGGAGGCCCAGGATGCTTCGATAGCGGCCTTTAGCTCATCCAGAGTGTTGGGTCTTGAGTCTCTCAACGTTCTCTTCACAATATCCCACAGATTCTCTATGGGGTTCAGGTCAGGAGAGTTGGCAGGCCAATTGAGCACAGTGATACCATGGTCAGTAAACCATTTACCAGTGGTTTTGGCACTGTGAGCAGGTGCCAGGTCGTGCTGAAAAATGAAATCTTCATCTCCATAAAGCTTTTCAGCAGATGGAAGCATGAAGTGCTCCAAAATCTCCTGATAGCTAGCTGCATTGACCCTGCCCTTGATAAAACACAGTGGACCAACACCAGCAGCTGACACGGCACCCCAGACCATCACTGACTGTGGGTACTTGACACTGGACTTCTGGCATTTTGGCATTTCCTTCTCCCCAGTCTTCCTCAAGACTCTGACACCTTGATTTCCGAATGACATGCAGAATTTGCTTTCATCCGAAAAAAGTACTTTGGACCACTGAGCAACAGTCCAGTGCTGCTTCTCTGTAGCCCAGGTCAGGCGCTTCTGCCGCTGTTTCTGGTTCAAAAGTGGCTTGACCTGGGGAATGTGGCACCTGTAGCCCATTTCCTGCACACGCCTGTGCACGGTGGCTCTGGATGTTTCTACTCCAGACTCAGTCCACTGCTTCCGCAGGTCCCCCAAGGTCTGGAATCGGCCCTTCTCCACAATCTTCCTCAGGGTCCGGTCACCTCTTCTCGTTGTGCAGCGTTTTCTGCCACACTTTTTCCTTCCCACAGACTTCCCACTGAGGTGCCTTGATACAGCACTCTGGGAACAGCCTATTCGTTCAGAAATTTCTTTCTGTGTCTTACCCTCTTGCTTGAGGGTGTCAATAGTGGCCTTCTGGACAGCAGTCAGGTCGGCAGTCTTACCCATGATTGGGGTTTTGAGTGATGAACCAGGCTGGGAGTTTTAAAGGCCTCAGGAATCTTTTGCAGGTGTTTAGAGTTAACTCGTTGATTCAGATGATTAGGTTCATAGCTCGTTTAGAGACTCTTTTAATGATATGCTAATTTTGTGAGATAGGAATTTTGGGTTTTCATGAGCTGTATGCCAAAATCATCCGTATTAAGACAATAAAAGACCTGAAATATTTCAGTTAGTGTGCAATGAATCTAAAATATATGAATGTTACATTTTCATCATGACATTATGGAAAATAATGAACTTTATCACAATATGCTAATATTTTGAGAAGGACCTGTACTTCAATGCCAGCATTTCTTAGCTGTGTCCTTGCTTGCTTGTCAATTTTCATGTAGTTATATCATGCTGCCACCAGAGGGCGTTCACACCACGCAAAAGTTGGACAGCATCTCTCCAATTCCAGGACACATAATCTGCACTTTCATAGCATCCAACTATTTTAAATGGTATTCATTAATAAAAAAGAAAAAATGTGAAATTCGACATGATCTTCATGCATCCACACGTGTGTTTGAGGAAATTTCCAACAACAATAAATAGGCTTGCTATAAATCTGAACAGACAGGAGAACGTAACCTCCACTTCAGTCTCCATGGAAACTTGCTTCGCTGGTCATTCTATGGTTATGGATGATGAGGAGCGGGAAAGACGCTACACACTCTGTAGGAACCCACCTGACGCATCCTGCGTGGCACCCTTTTAAAACAGAAGGTCATTCATGTTCTCTGAATTTATCTTACTGGCCTTTCTGACTGCTCTTAAAATTTGGGGCTCTACAAGGAATGGGTGAAACATGTTTGGAAGCCATGTGACTCATGTTGTGAGGGTTTGTGATGCAATCAAGCACAAAAAGGTGACCATGGTTGTATCCGAGTAGCACGATGCCCTCCAAAGATGTTGAGAACGTACACTTTTTCCTCCTCGTCCTCCCCGCACCTCTGTTCTTCTTTGCTATAGTTGCATAGCAACAGAGGAGCTGCTGGCTCCAGTAGTGTTGTGGTGGGAGCGTGCTGCACAGTGGCTCAAGATTAAGCCGCTGGTCTCTCTGCTTCAATTATGAATGGGCTTCCACAACCACACGACTCTGAAATGGCACCGCTTAGACTGATAAGGCGTTGAGGAACTCTTTGGTACTCTTAACTGTTTCTTTCTCCCTGAGGTGGGGGTGGGGGGCGAGTTTGACTGTAATCGTATGTATTGAACCTAAACGATTAGAGAGGAGGTAAATGAATAATTAACCGGAATAAGGGCTGTGGTTATGATAAGACCCTTGTTGATGGGAATATGTGAGGTTAATGATTGGGGTCAGGCTTGAGAGCAAATTAAAGAGTTCTCATGTCTCACAAAGCCAGCCCTGTGGCAGGAAATAGGGGTTATTGTGCAGTGTGGGAAGTGGTGTGAAGAAGGGAAGAGTAAGAAAGAGAGAAGGGGGGACTATATTTAACGTCAGACTTGGAGAGGAAAATGGTTAAATGAGACCCAATATACACAGTGTCTCGGTCAGCTCGATGAAATTACCCTCAAGTAGCCAAAATATGGTAGAGTATACAATGCTTTAAAAAAGTATTCACTCCCCCATCACATTTTGTCATGATTCAACCACAAACGTCCTGTTATTTTATTCAGATTTTGTGTGATGGACCAGCAGTATGTAGTGTCTATTACAGCACTGGAAGGAAAAGAATACAGAGCCTTGAGAAAGTATTCGGCCCCCTTGAACTTTTCAACCTCTTGCCACATTTCAGGCTTCAAACATAAAGATATAAAATTCTAATTTTTTGTGAAGAATCAACAAGTGGGACACAATCATGAAGTGGAATGAAATTTATTGGATGTGTCAAACTTGTTTAACAAATAAAAAACTGAAAAGTGGGGCGTGCAATATTATTCGGACCCCTTGCGTAATACTTTGTAGCGCCACCCTTTGCTGCAATTACAGCTGCAAGTCGCTTGGGGTTTGTCTCTATCAGTTTTGCACATCGAGAGACTGAAATTCTTGCCCATTCTTCCTTGTAAAACAGCTGGAGCTCAGTGAGGTTGGATGGAGAGCGTTCATGAACAGCAGTCTTCAGCTCTTTCCACAGATTCTCAATTGGATTGGTCTGGACTTTGACTTGGCCATTCCAACACCTGGATACGTTTATTTGTGAACCATTCCATTGTAGATTTGGCTTTATGTTTTGGATCATTGTCTTGTTGGAAGATAAATCTCCATCCCAGTCTCAGGTCTCTTGCAGACTCCAACAGGTTTTCTTCCAGAATGGTCCTGTATTTGGACCCATCCATCTTCCCATCAATTTTGACCATCTTCCCTGTCCCTGCTGACGAAAAGCAGGCCCAAACGATGATGCTGCCACCACCATGTTTGACAGTGGGGATGGTGTGTTCAGGGTGATGAGCTGTGTTGCTTTTACACCAAACATATCATTTTGCATTGTGGCCAAACAGTTGGATTTTGGTTTCATCTGACCAGAGCACCTTCTTCCACATGTTTGGTGTGTCTCCAGGTGGCTTTAAACTAGACTTTTTATGGATATCTTTGAGAAATGGCTTTCTTCTTGCCACTCTTCCATAAAGGCCAGATTTGTGCAGTGTATGACTGATTGTTGTCCTATGGACAGACTCTCCCACCTCAGCTATAGATCTCTGCAGTTCATCCAGAGTGATCATGGGCCTCTTGGCTGCATCTCTGATCAGTCTTCTCCTTGTTCGAGATGAAAGTTTAGAGGGACGACCGGGTCTTGGTAGATTTGCAGTGGTCTGATACTCCTTCCATTTCAATATGATTGCTTGCACAGTGCTCCTTGGGATGTTTAAAGCTTGGGAAATCTTTTTGTATCCAAATCCAGCTTTAAACGTTTCCACAACAGTATCTCAGACCTGCCTGGTGTGTTCCTTGGTCTTCATGATGCTCTCTGCGCTTTGAACAGAACCCTGAGACTATCACAGAGCAGGTGCATTTATACAGAGACTTGATTACACACAGGTGGATTCTATTTATCATCATCAGTCATTTGGGACAACATTCAATCATTCAGAGATCCTCACTGAACTTCTGGAGTGAGTTTGCTGCACTGAAAGTAAAGGGGCCGAATAATATTGCACGCCCCACTTTTCAGCTTTTTATTTGTTAAAACAGTTTGACACATCCAATCAATTTCATTCCACTTCATGATTGTGTCCCACTTGTTGTTGATTCTTCCCAAAAAGTTGAATTTTATGTCTTTATGTTTGAAGCCTGAAATGTGGCAAGAGGTTGAAAAGTTCAAGGGGGCCGAGTACTTTCGCAAGGCACTGTATGTCATTTTTAAAAGCTTTTTTATAAATAAGAATATGAGTGTGGCACACATTAATCTCCAGCTCCCTTTAATATGATACTCCTAAATAAAATGCAATGTAACCAATCACCTAGTTAGTAAGTGGAGTCCTACCTGGTACTCTCATTAAAAGCACACAAAAAGCTCGAAATTCAAGGAACACAGCAGGTCAGGGAGAGAGTTGTGGAGAGGTTTAACGCAATAATATAAAACTAAATCCTCAGCTTTGGACTTCTTAAAGAGCACTGCTGGAACAACTGCACACTAAGGAGCATTATTCAAGGAAGCGGTCAAAAAGCCCACTGTAACTCTAGAGGAGCTGCAGAGATTTACAGCTCAAGTGGGAGAATCTGCTGACATGACTACGAATATTGTGCACTCAACAAATCCGGCCTTTGCAGAAGAAAGCCATTGTTTAAATAAGCCATAGAAAGTCTTGATTGCAGTATGCCACAGGCCACACAGGGGAAACAACCAACATGTAGAAGAAGATGCTCTGGTCAAATAAATCAGACAAAAAAATCAACACTTTATTTTCTAAATGCAAAACTGTATGTGTAGTGGAAAGCTGACACTGGATATTACCCTGAAAATACCATTTAGACAGTGAAAGGTAGTAGTGGCAGCATCATGCTGTGTGTATGCTTCTCTTTAGCGAGGAAAATCTGTGGCGAAACCTGAAAACTGACGCTCACAGCCATCCAATTTGACTTTAACTATCTAACAAAGAGGGATGGGCTAAAGTGTCAGTTTGTAGATGTGCAAATGCAAGCCACACTTTTCAGATGATTGTGAAATATTTTGAAAACCATGTATGATCTTCCTGCCATTTCAGTTACAAACTTCCGTATTAGGCTATCACATAAAATCCCAATAAAACAAACTTTGCGGTTGTAACATGACAAAATGTGAAAAGGTTCAAAGGGCATAAATACTTTTGTAAGGGACTGCATCCTTTCTAAGTTCCTTCTTTTTATCATTCAGTGAGAAATAAACAGTCCAACTTCTCCTCTGCAACTCATATTTTTTATTATTGCAACCAACTGGAAGACAATACATCACATAAACATCATTGTAGTTTCTCAGAAAATGGAAAACAAAACAACAAAGAAAAGAAAACAACATTTATATATTTTTTGCCACGGCATTGGACAACGTTGATATTTACATGTAGTGATGAAGTAGGTCTTGAAATCATTCTTTGGCAACATGATTGCACGATAAGGAGAAAACTGAACACTTACTGAGATAAAAAAAAAAAAAAATGAACCAACACCTGGGTGTACTCCGAATCACATCTCGCAGATCACTGACAGCTTTGACTTTTGACATCTGGAACCTATGGCTTTCCAGGATTCAGCTCAGACAGTCTACAGAAACAATGTCAGTATTGTAAGGAATTTTGTCAGCAACACAAATAAAAACAACTGAATAAAAACACAAGTAAAAACTAAAATTGCAATGAATTGTCTTTATTAATGGGTTTTGTTTGGAAGGTTTTAAAAGAAAACACTTGTCTTGAGAGCCATTTCAGGCAGTGATGTGCATTTTCTTTGCTGAAATAATAAATTCGACGTTTTTCCAGGACCTAAAGGCCAGAGTTCACCTTTACTACATGCCACAGAGCGGGTCGCGCTGAAAAAAAGTGGTTGTTAAATCAACATACCCTCCTTTTTTACTTGCCATGTGAGCAGGTTACTTGTTACTGCAAGAGTGGGGCTGTTACATCAAATACAGCTGTGTGATCCACCAGGGCCGTGGGAGCACTCAGACAGATATCAGATGGGAGACAGATGGCACACAACGAGACACCCCGACAGCGTCTCCTCTTAGCCTTTTTCCATATACGCGGAATGGAAAGCCAGTGATGCATGCTACAGGTGGCAAAGGAGCGTACCGGTGGATGGGACATCCATTTGTTTTTCCTGCTCGGCCTGCTGATATTGGCTCAGTGTCTATTCAGCTCAAAGAAAACTAACTGACTGCTAAACAGCCTCAGCTGCATCTCCTCAGACAAAAGAAAATGTGCACTTTTGACACGCTCCTCTTCAATGTTTTACACTATTTCTGATTAAACGACTATTAAAAGGCAAATATTATCATTATTTATATACTTTAAAAACTTTGAAATGTTAGAAGAATGAAACATAAATTAATCTTAATTGGCTTGTCCATTGTTTTTTGCCAATATGATGAAGTGAACACTTTTGTAAAAGTCATTGTTGGAAACACTTTTTGTCCAAGGATTATGAACTATTGATATCTCTGATTTAAGGGAAGGAACAACCCAAAACTGAGAGCAGAGGAAAAAAACACAGTTCATGCAATGGCTACGCCACATAGCTCAAGCAGAGTCAACAGCAGCTTACTGTTGTTTGTGAGCATAAAGTGTCACAGAAGAAAATGCTTTGTTTTATACTTTTTTTCTGTTTCCTGTCAGTACAAAACACCTGCTGATGTCTACAAATTGTGATCAATAACCATAGTGGAAAAGTGTATTAATCCATGATAACTAGCCTTTTCTGTGACCAAATTTCTTTCTCCATGTCTGAGCCAAACAAAGAAGAGACTCATTAACTTAACGTATATCAGGATTTTAACTTCTCTTTCATCGCCTACATTTGTAACATAAGCTTAAAAATACGTTTAGGACGAAACAGCATGTTTTTTTGTTTTTTTTTAGGGAAATAAAGCAAAGTTATTAAATTTTAGTTTTGCTACATTGCTGTTGTGGACTGATTGTATGAAGAAAAGAGAGACTTTCACCAACACTGCATGAGCAGCTAGCTAATGTGGGGACAAAGTTGTTGGGTGGAACCTGCTAACACACGCCTGTGCACGTCAGATTAACAATGGTGAACAGACACGGAGGGAAAAAAAAAATACTCACCTGAATTGTTTTATTAGCAACAGTTTTTGTCACCAGCTCTCATTCACCATTGTGGTGAACTACAGGCCTACTGGGCTTGTGACAGACTGTTTTAAACCCCTCCCTAGATTGCCGGTTTGTTAGGTCTCTAAGCCCTAGCTCTCAGACAATATTCCTCCTGACTTCCTCCTCCTCACTGGATTAAATGTACTTTTCACTTTAAGAACTTGAGCTGGAGACTTTGCTATCACTACATTTGCCTTTGGTGGGATTGTGTTATACATTGATGCCTGTGTTTGGCGTTACTCTTCGGGAACGTTTGGCTGCATCTTCAATGTTTTCCTTTTAGAATCTTTACAAATTTCTTGATTTTGTCTTTAAATATCATGAGCTGCAAGTCTGCATACAGATGAGAAGGAAAAGTTGCAAAAATGGCAATATATGCCCTTTGACATTCACTACTGTGTTTTCCCTCTACAATGGCAAACCTCTCCTCTTTTAATCAAAGGGTTTAAAATACTGTATTTAAATTAGAAAACAAATATTTCTTTTTCTCTATTCCCTGCAAGGTAGTTTTTTTTTTTTTAGGAAATCGACAGTTTTCTATGGCCAACTGATTCATACATTTACACAGAACAATGTCAATGGAAAGTTGAGGACACATGTACATCTACACGGTGGAAAAAAAAAAATCTAACAAAAACAATACTGTTATAAATAAATATAAGTGGCACTCTGCTGTGTAAATAGAGCGACTGAGGGCAAGCAGGGAGGCAGGCACAACGTTAAAGGGTGCGTGTGTTCTTGGACACACTAACTCACACACTCCACAGACATGTACTGAAGTGACACCAGGGGGGTAACACTGAACACCTACAAGAAAAATAAAAATAAAAAAACAAGAAACAAAATCAGGCAGAGCAAGACGGAAGCCCACCCTCCCCAAAAGAGGATATACTGCTAGTCAGAACCCAAAGATTAGCGTTAGCACCCCTGGGGAGGGGGTTGGGGGTGGGGTTTGGGCTTTCAAACGTGTCTTTGAAAGCCCACTCCAAAAAAATAGAAAACTAAAATGCTGAAAGAAAGAAAACCTACAAAAACATGTAGGCTGAAGTAGATGGAAGCCCACCCCACACCCCCAAAGAGATGCTCCTCCTGGATTAAACCCAAAGCCTAGAGGTTTCACCCTCAAAGGGGGTGGCGGTCTCTAATTGCAGAGTGCTCTACTACGTTCCTGCCTGAAGACATGCCACTGAAAGCCCACTCCAAAGAAAAAGAAAAGCGGATTTAAAAAAACAAACAAAACAAAACTCCATAGTAATCACAGGTATAAGAATTGGCGGAAAAACATGTTTTTTTTTTCCTTTCCTCTAGGATCAAGGTTTATATGAAAATAAGTCATGCTTCATGCTAAATACATTGTTTATCTTACATGAATCTTTGAATAAAAAAGATTTTGCTTCTCATCTTATTTACAAGCACCCATGCAATATAACTGAGAAAGTCCTGCAGGTCAAATTGCTTCAATTAAGAAAAAGGAAAAAAAATAAAATATTTTCTAACCTTTGTACAGAGTTGTCCGCGTGGAACAAATTGCTTATATCTTTATGAGGGTAGAGTGAGCGGGTTAGACACACACAACGGACAGGAGATCTAACCCCACAGTTCATGTAGAGTTCTTTGACAGTGTCTGATGGACAGGAAGGTGTGGCAACTACCGGTTATAGCTATGATCTTTGTGAACAGAGGTACTGAGCAAGTTTCAGGAACAATGTCTACGTTATGCAGCAAGAACAACAAAATGAAGGAAATATTGCCTCAGACCCGGCTTCCTTTCTGTCGCTATTGTGATAAACATGAAAATTATCATTTTTTTTAGATATTTATTCTTAAATACTATGAGTGCTCTTGAAATAAACCATGTTTTTTGTGTAAGTGGCATAAAATAATCTTAAGTGCATGAATATACATCACATTGGGTTTTATTTTGACACTTAGGGTCACTCTCTTTAGCTCTTTACTATGATGCCTTTGTCTCACTCAATTTTTTTAAAATAATTTTTTTGTAGGCTGTCGCATCAGCTACATGAAGCAACCTGGTCGCATATCTTTGGCACAGTCTCACGTTTGTGCTCGTGGGTGTAGGAAAGCGATGCCCCCGGGGGGAGCGCTGGGGCTCCGCCACCTATGCTGGCATCGCTGAGAGATTGCTACAGATTCAATGTGGAAGAAACAAAAAAAAAAAAAAAACCCAAAAACTAAACAAAAACAGGTAAGACAAACAGCCATCCTCCGCTCGCCGTGCAGCACAGCTCCTCCGCTCGCCCAAATTAGCGACAAAACATGCTTTTTTATGGCTTTCATCCCCTTTTTAAACAACAAAAACAACAGACACATGAGAGATACCCATCGGTGTTAGTGTTGCTGAACATGTAGGAAAACATTGATTTTTGATATTGCCACAAATAGGTAGGATTCACCTAATGCCCTGCAGATAGATAGAGGGGGATGACGAGTGTCTGTTGAGACTAATGCTGTAATAACGTTACCTGTTGACCTATTTGTGTACATGTGTGCGTTGATGTGTGTGTATGCGTGCTTTGAGCTGTCTGAATTTGTGTTTGTGGATCTTAGTTTCTTAGGGTCTCTTTCTGCTCCTTCTGGCCCTTGGCGGCGCGGTTTGTGATGTTGTTGAGGCAGGCTCTGACGCCTGCCAGGTGGAGCAGCGACCCTGCCGCCTCCTTCATCTCCTCGTCGTCGCTCTCCGGTGGCTTCTCCAGCGCACGTCGCTTCTTTAGCGGCAGCGTGTCGCTAATGCCCCTCGCTCGGCTTTTGGTCCAGGGCAGGCTACTGCCCGGCAGAGTCCCGGCTCCAGCCACTGAGCTGCGTCTCTGTCCGCGCAAGGGCTGCTGGGAAATGTAGGCGGCGGCAGCAGCAGCTGTGGCGATGTGAGAATCCAGCGGGATCTCCCGGGGCTCAGGCTTAACGTCCGACTGGATCTCCACAGCGATGATGTCGTCGTCTTCCAGCGGGGAGGAAGGGTCGGTGACCTGGGAGGAGGATAGTCTGCTGGGGGACTTGGCAGTGCTGTATGTGTGGTCGTCCTGGAGGTCCTCGTCACAGGGGGGAGGAGAGTAGCATGATGGGCTGTCCTTTCCCCGGCTAAGATAATCTCCCAGGGATGATCTGTATGGTGCAAGGACACAGAACAAGACAGAATAATGTTACTTCTGCAGTCAGGTAGTTTGGAGGGATATTCTACTGAAGCTGCTGGAAAGCAGAAAAAAGTTAGGTGGTAATCTGTCACCCAAACAGCCCCCTTGGGCCTGATGTGCACATCTCTCAAGTCCAATGAAAACCTTGAATCTCTAAAAAAGGAGTCAGCCTTTCCCTTTAAAGGACAGCAGTCATTGTCAGACTGCCACCTATGCATATTTCGAATGACAATGAGCTTTCTGTACGGCACGCACTCGCTTTAAAATGTGAGACCTGCTGAGCACAAAAAAGGACTCTAAACTGTGACACTGCAAGGTGACAATTCAACACTGAATTCAACATTTCTACATTTCTACATTTCTACATTTTCTCTACAAGTGTTTATCTATCCTTCAGGATTTTTTTTAGTAGGACACCACAATGTATTTTTTGTGTTAATAAGTAAAAGCTAATGCACCCAACTGCTTTCAGAAACAGAATCCAACGGTGTGTCCTTTAATCTCAGTATGAAACAACAGAAAATCAAGAAGCTTCAATCCAGGAAGTAGCAAAGAGTTCAATAGTAACTTCTGAGGAGCTGCTGTGATCCACAGCTCAGGTAGCAGTGTCTCTCAACAGAACAAATATTTTTTGCAGTTTGCACCCATCTTCCGGTTTCCTATACAGGTTTAACTTCAACATTCCACACTAAATGTCTTTGTAACATTCTGGACATCTGTGTGAAAAAAATTATTTTTACCTGCTTTAATAGTAATTGGATCTTCTGCGTAGGTCCCACAAATCATGGAACATTCTGATCCTTTAAACCATAGTTTGTCCGTACTGGTAACTTTTAGGAAGGGGCTGGTTACAGGTAGTAAGTTAAGGTTTTCATAAATGCAACAAATTTCCACCATAATGTTTCTTCTTCCTACTTTTAAGGAGATCCCAACGAAAGTTCCAGAGTGGGTAATGCTAATAACTAATGTTAATAACTAAACATTTTTGATTTTAATCTTTAATCTGGTATTTTGATTTTACTCAATGCTATCATAATGTGAGAATCTAATACTGGCTCATCTCTAGTACCTTTGTTGCAAAATATAGCAGTTTTAGTTTTGTTCGATATTTTAACCAGATCCAGTTTAATATTCACAGATCCGATTCAACCTACATTTCAGGTGGGCTAGAGCAGGGGTTCCCCAAGTGGGGGTCACGGGATGATTTTCAGAATCATTGAGATGTGACAGCTGAGGTGTATGGAGAGCCAAAGAAGGGTGAAAATACATATTATAATTTATCATGAAATACCTGTACCATGAGATGTCCCATTAAAAAATAAAATAATATATGATGAACTTAAATAATCGAATGTCATTTAAAAAAAAATTTTTTTTATGTTTTTTGTTTTTGCAGCACTAGTGGCTCAATTTTTCTTAATTTTGCGACAGTAAGCTGACAGGAAAGGGGTGGAGAGAGGGGGAAAACATGCAGCAAAGGTTGCCTGGCCTGCGTGGAGGACTGAAGCCTCTGAATATGGGTTGCGTTTTACCCCTCTGCCACCGCCACCCTTAAATTCTATGCATTTTAAGGGGGGCACCAGTCTCTGGCACTGTTATTTTAGGGGTCACAGGCTGAAAGGTTTGAGAATTCCTGGTCTAGCGTCCTAAAAGTAGTAAAACTGACCTTTTTTAATGAGTGTGCACTAAATCTGGGACTCAAAAACCAAAGTATGAAGTTGTGGCAAGGCAAATCAAAGATAAAACATATCACTTCAATATCAAATGTAAAATGAAGCACATTTATTGAGCAATCTTGGATTTATGTCATTTGGGAAACAGAAATAGGAAACAAGTCCAAATCAAACACTTTTTCCATACACAATTATATTTTCCCACATTTACCCAGACCATGAGTATAATAAAAGCACATTTTAGAGTTTTCAAGACCACAAAGGAACCCTGCGTGTAGCAAACATGTGGAATAAGTTGCTCTGCTCAAATGGGACGTGCAAAATGCTACTGTGTGCGCGACTGACACAGGACAGCTCATTTATAGCACACCATCCCCACAGTGAAACATGGTGTAGGCAGCATAATGCTGAGGTACTTTTCTTCATGGGGAAAGGGAGGCAGGACACAGTTGAAAGACAGATGGATGAGAGTAAATGCAGGGGGGTGGGGGGTGTTTGTGGGTTTACCTTCTAGCACAACTAAACATAGAGAGAGAGACAATGGAATGGTTTGGATAAAAGCATTTTTATTCACACTCTCCATCCTATTTGATGTAGCTTGAGCTATTTTGGAAAAACAAATCCACCAGCTAAGGTTGTAAAGCTGGGAGAGACACACCTCAAAGCACCTGCTGCTGTAACTGCAGCAAAGGGTTTTGCTACAAAGTATTTAGGTGACAGCTGAAGTTGCCCTTAATTTTATTTAGGGGTATCAGAGTGAAGGAGGCTGAATGCAAATGCAGATCACACTGTTTTTATTTGAAAAAATGTCCCCATTATGCACGACTTTATGGTGACCAATCACATACATTCCCAAAGACATACTATGAAGTTTTTAGTTTAATTGGGACAAAATGTTGAAAGGTTCAAGGGAGTGTAAATACTTTTGAAAGCCCTGCGCATCATACTACAACACATATTTTGCCCTAATAGTCAGAGGGCTGTGCTGTGCTCAGCATTAAAGGGGTGGGGGGTGGTGGGGGGGGGGAGTTTCCTGTAAAGCCATAAATCAGCAGGAGCTTCAGCATCGTGCCCCCGTCCCACAGACATCCTCTCCTTCAGAATGAGAGAGTTCGCATATTAATATCTTATAAGCAAAACATGCACCCTTCGCAGTGATCAAATATTCACTGCATACTTCCAGTGAGCCCTCGGCCATAATTCATTACGCCGTGCCGACCATTATATTCTTATGCTGTTGTGATGGATGTGCATGTCCGTGCATGCTGCATATGTTCTTTGGATCAAAAAGCCTATCCCTCTAATAAACCTGTTGGTGTTTTTAGGAAGGGAGAGCATTATATAAACACACCTGTATCGAATGTTCAGAGCAGCAGGGAGCGTGTGAAAACCTGACTTTTGAAGACAATAAAGATGTAATTATGTAAACTATGAATGGAAAATGTGCTGTGCATGTTTTGGTTTTTCTGTGGGTATGGGTGTGTCTTTGGTGGAATCTGTTTGTGCAGGGAAAACCCTCTTTGGTTCACATTAATTATAAGTCTGAGGGCAAAGTTGACCCACCTTATAGCCGAGGTTCTGCTCCCCACAGGGCTTACGGGCAGGGGTCTGATAACAGGGAAGAGGGCCTGGCTCCTGACGCGAGCTCCGTTCTGGATCACACTGCGAGGAACTGAAAAAGAAAAGGAGCACATATATAAAAACTTAAAAAGGACATCAATCCTGATCCTTCCTGCATGCAATACTTAAATCAGTTTAAGAAGCAGGGAGGGATAAAAATAGAGGAACTGCCTCGAAAATTTGATCGGACCTCGATAAGACAGTGAGAGGAGCTCGATGAGAATTCCCTGACCATCCAAGGAGGCCGACGGAGCGATATTGATGAGCAAGGCAAGCTTTAATTGAGCGGGAAAGCGTCATAAATGAGTTAGGGTCGCTTTGATTCATTCGATTACCAACGACCGCTTGGCTCGGCTAAATGCAGCCCGTCTGATGCTGTGAGCGGAACGGTGGTGGCAGCAGCCGGACCCAAACCGGGAACTTCAGACTCATCTAAATTACTCCTTTTGTTTAGGAGTTGATTTGTAGAGCAGTATTTATCCCACCAATGAAACCGCAGATTAACCTCTCCACTCAATAAACGTCACATGTCAGAAATCAGCATACAAAATGTGTCGGGTCATTATCCACACCCTAAGGTGATAAAAAAAGACTCAAAATAACATTCAAATATAACCACACCCATTGTAAGACTCCCTAAAAGTATTTCCATTTCCAAATATATCAAACTATAAAAAGCAGCTGATGCTTAATAAAGAAATGTGTTTCTAGCATGTTTGCTGAAAACGTATTCATTAGCTTATTATGAAAGCAAACGGTTTAAATTAATACAAATCTTCTAACCACAGGCTTGAATAGTGTTTGTTCTGGCCAAACTGTTGTATTTGTTAATTTTTACAATGCATTACAGCCTAATAATGACCTGTTTAAGTTGGGCTAAGGCATCATTTCGCTCCATCGGTGGTACTTAACTCAAAGGTGATCTACGGTGACAATTCACAGATGCTTACATGTGCGTTAATTATGTCCTCGGATTGCGGTAAATGTCTAAGTAAGGAGCTGGAGAGACCTTGCAGATTGGACTGTGTTAGAGGAAGAATGGTAAATGGCTCCCAGTGGAGCTTAGCTTTAATTGTTACAGTAGTTACATGTTTTAGGACACTTAGAACAGTTACTGGCTGGTCTAAGCTGAACAAATAGGTGGGACTTGTTTCAGGTGTGAGGATGTGTAGTTTATCTCGATGAAAAGTCCATCTGAAGGTTTTTTAAGAAGCTGAAACAGTTCATCCATTGCAGTAAAAGAACATTAAAAAGATTGACCTAAAGCCAATCACTTTAGCTACAACATTACTTCAATAATAACAGGTAGGAGCATCTAGTTTACCATCAGCTCTGAGGAGATCCCATGTCCTTGTTGAAGAAATACAACACCTACCATGATGTCGCTACCACCATGTGTCAGTCTGGGTGCTGAGTTCAAATGTATTGCTAGATCCCCCCAAAAGGGGTCGCCAGTCTATAGTACTATTATTTTGGGGGTCACAGGCTGAAATGTTGGGGAATCCCTGCTCTAGATAACAGGAAGGATTATCTACCGCAGCAAATACACCTGTAAGAAACAGTAATAAAAGTAGGGGAGACTACCACAACCAGATGGTTACCATGAAGACTGAACGCAGGCTGCGGGTTAGAAATTGCTGACAAGTGACAGTCGGTAATAGGCATTGTCCGGTAACTGGTATTAAGGAATACTGGGGTTTTAAAAAAAGTAATATAGATATATTTGGAAAAATACTTACATTTACAATTACATTATTTGCTGATCCAATGGTTTAGGTGTATTTTAATGAGATGCAAGAGTAGGTGCTGGAGTTTTCTCTATAGAGCAACGCTCACCTCTCCCCCAATGCGCACTGCCAGCCAGCAGGCTGAAGGAAACCTACTACACTTTTCTCTCTCCCTTTAAGGAAGACAACATCGGCTGTTTCTGAATTCAAACTAACTAGAAAAAGATGTTATATATAACATTATTTTAGATTTAATAATCAATGCAGCCGCAGGAGGAATATTGTTGCTTTTGCTTTAAATAACTGACACTAGTTTCTGTTTTTTGAAAAAAAAAAAAAGTTTAAATACCATACACTATACTATGAAACGTTAGTATTTTTACTCAAGGTTATCATAGCATTAGAATTTATGACAATTCCTAAGCCTTGTTGATAATACCATACACTGCTGTATTATTGGAGAAAAGCTCAAAAGTATCAAAAAATAGATACTCCTGGCGCATGTGCTTCCCCTGCTGAACCATTATGTGAATAGTTTTCAAAGTAAATGAAGGTCATTGGAGAAAACTCTCCAGATATGTCTTTTAGAGATAAGACAGCCAAACGTCAGGAGCTGCATTGGAACAAATGCCACTCTACAGGTCCTTCTCAAATAATTGGCATATTGTGATAAAGTTCATTATTTTCCATAATGTCATGATGAAAATTTAACAGTCATATATTTTAGATTCATTGCACACTAACTGAAATATTTCAGGTCTTTTATTGTCTTAATACGGATGATTGTGGCATACAGCTCATGAAAACCCAAAATTCCTATCTCACAAAATTAGCATATCATTAAAAGGGTCTCTAAACGAGCTATGAACCTAATCATCTGAATCAACGAGTTAACTCTAAACACCTGCAAAAGATTCCTGAGGCCTTTAAAACTCCCAGCCTGGTTCATCACTCAAAACCCCAATCATGGGTAAGACTGCCGACCTGACTGCTGTCCAGAAGGCCACTATTGACACCCTCAAGCAAGAGGGTAAGACACAGAAAAAAATTTCTGAACGAATAGGCTGTTCCCAGAGTGCTGTATCAAGGCACCTCAGTGGGAAGTCTGTGGGAAGGAAAAAGTGTGGCAGAAAACGCTGCACAACGAGAAGAGTTGACCGGACCCTGAGGAAGATTGTGGAGAAGGGCCAATTCCAGACCTTGGGGGACCTGCGGAAGCAGTGGACTGAGTCTGGAGTAGAAACATCCAGAGCCACCGTGCACAAGCGTGTGCAAGAAATGGGCTACAGGTGCCGCATTCCCCGGGTCAAGCCACTTTTGAACCAGAAACAGCAGCAGAAGCGCCTGACCTGGGCTACAGAGAAGCAGCACTGGACTGTTGCTCAGTGGTCCAAAGTACTTTTTTCGGATGAAAGCAAATTCCGCATGTCATTCGGAAATCAAGGTGCCAGAGTCTTGAAGAAGACTGGGGAGAAGGAAATGCCAAAATGCCAGAAGTCCAGTGTCAAGTACCCACAGTCAGTGATGGTCTGGGGTGCCGTGTCAGCTGCTGGTGTTGGTCCACTGTGTTTTATCAAGGGCAGGGTCAATGCAGCTAGCTATCAGAAGATTTTGGAGCACTTCATGCTTCCATCTGCTGAAAAGCTTTATGGAGATGAAGATTTCATTTTTCAGCACGACCTGGCACCTGCTCACAGTGCCAAAACCACTGGTAAATGGTTTACTGACCATGGTATCACTGTGCTCAATTGGCCTGCCAACTCTCCTGACCTGAACCCCATAGAGAATCTGTGGGATATTGTGAAGAGAACGTTGAGAGACTCAAGACCCAACACTCTGGATGAGCTAAAGGCCGCTATCGAAGAATCCTGGGCCTCCATAAGACCTCAGCAGTGCCACAGGCTGATTGCCTCCATGCCACGCCGTATTGAAGCAGTCATTTCTGCCAAAGGATTCCCGACCAAGTATTGAGTGCATAACTGTACATGATTATTTGAAGGTTAACGTTTTTTGTATTAAAAACACTTTTCTTTTATTGATCGGATGAAATATGCTAATTTTGTGAGATAGGAATGTTGGGTTTTCATGAGCTGTATGCCAAAATCATCCGTATTAAGACAATAAAAGACCTGAAATATTTCAGTTAGTGTGCAATGAATCTAAAATATATGAATGTTACATTTTCATCATGACATTATTGAAAATAATGAACTTTATCACAATATGCTAATATTTTGAGAAGGACCTGTATCCACAAATGCACTTCACTGATTGCCTGCATGTTTTAGGAGTAAGATTAACATTTTTAAATGTTTAAACGGTCTGGCAGCTTCTTATTTAACAGAGCTTTTACACAAGCATGCTCCGGTTGCTTGGACTCGTCTTGTGACCCGAGGAGAAAGAGATTTTTCCGCTGTTGCTCCCAAACTCTGGAACAATCAACAATCGAGGTCGGCCAATACACTGAATGATTTTAGGTCCCTTTTAAAAACCCATCTTTTAAAGTTGGCTTTTTTTTCCACTTGAGTAGAAATATCAGTCTGTTCTTAATTATTAGTCTTTTACTTTCTTTTACTTACTATTATTACAGTTTTTAACTTTTTTTTTCTTTTTGTCTACGTGTTTTATTGTTTGTGTTTGTTTCTATTTAATTATGGACCTATACAGAACTTTGGTCACTTTGTGTGTGTAAAATGTTCTGTGAATAAAATTGAGTGATTGGTTGAAATGGTGCACCAAAAACATGGAGTTTAATACCTGTGGAGCCAGGTAAATGTAAAATAATCTAATCTTTTCTTTAATACTTTTAAAATCAGACTTTATTGTATCTTAAATAAAGAGGATAAAGGTAAAACTTGACAACTTTATGCCTTCAAACCCAAAGTGTCTCAGTCCAAAACTGAATTCAGGATTGAAAGAAACATTAACAAGCTTCAAAAAACAGTGAGTTCCAATTTCAGATTGTCCACCAAGGTCACAGACTAAAGGTTGCTGTTCTACTTCTGCAAAACACTGGACTATTTTAAGACAGACGGACGATTTACGAAGGTCAAAAAAGAAGAAAAGATCTGAGCCAAAAGTCTTTTAATTCAAAGCAGGTTGCTCACCACAGCCATTGCCGTTCACTAAAACAGCTGTCACTCTCATCTCTGGGGTCAGTTTGTGTTTTGCAAATGATGACCCACTGTTTGCTTTTGTCTGTCGCAGACGCATTTGTTGAGGTGCAAATGCCAGCAAACATGTTCGCAGCATAAACACGTTGCAAATGAAGCCTGTCCCCCCCAATGTTAACTCTCAGCAGAAACTGCTAAATGTATGATTGATGTCACGAGGAGAAATTTAATTCGCCCCAGGAGCTGCAAGCTCATTAAAACATACAAGTTGTCACGGCGAGGCCCCCCCAGAAAACAGCCTCATATTTTTGGTTCATGTTGTAACACACGCATGTACCAGCACCAGATGGAATATGATGGAGTTGCTGGTGCTTTTGTGTTTTTTAGCCTTTTCCCTGGCCCACTGTGTCCACAGTAATCTCATTGACTGCGGTTAGCATGGCTCTGCCCCTGATATCGCCAGCGCTGCTCTCCATAACCTTATAAGTAAGTCCCTGCACACAGTCTCTTTTGTAATCTTGATCACTTGCTGCATGTTTCTGTGTGTGTGTGTGTGTGTGTGTGTGTGGGCAGCGCATTAGGTCTTCCCGGGTTGACGTGCACCCTCCTCTCCTTCCCCACCCTCTCGCTCCAATCGGGCTATGCGTTGCCATAGCAACATGCCACAGAGTGGAGGATCAGGAATCAGGAGAGAAAGTGATAGGAAGGGGGGGGGGGGGGGGAATACCAGGCTCTGTTTGACACAGCGACACTGAACCAACCCAAACACTGTTTCGCTTCAAAAACTTACTAAGACTTTCTGACAGATATTTGGGCAGGGAAAATACTAAATTAGAGATGGATGGATGGATGTTTAGAGAATGACAATAGAGAAACACCAATACATTTCCATACTGTAAGTTCTAAAATACTTCCAGACTGTATAGGAACTCTGGATATAAATACACACCCACAAACACATGGCTACCAAGTCCAAGCGTGGGCAACTCTTCTCTTCTTCCTCTCTACTATGGTGTTTGTACTTGTTCATAAACCCTGTTTGTCCATGTAATTCCACCCTCTTTGTTGATATTTTCCCCCATTGTCTGTATTGATCTCACCGCCATTCTGTGTACACTGGTGACTCATATCTCCAGCTGAGCATGTATGCTCTCTCTGTAGGTTAAAAGCCTGGGACATATGCTGTGGAGATGAGGCAACAAACTAGACTGAGAACAATCAGGCATTGCTGAGATTGAGCGGTACGTTCTTAAAAGCTTAGAGATATTCAACTATATCAAGTCCCTTTTGATGGTATGAGAACTTGTGTATGTATCTTAGACACTTTCCTAGAAAGAATTTATGCCCTTGGTCTATTTTTCCCCCATACGTATGGTCAGCTGCCGTGCCTTCTGTGTCTGCTTCCTGCATCTTCTCCCTGCCTCCCCCATTTCCTCCTCTGCTCTCGTCCTAAATGAGCTCCACATGGCCCTACAGGCTGCAGTCTCGGCTCGTCCGGCAGAGGAGCACTCACTCAGCTCACACTAACAGCCCACAGGTTCAGAGGTCACTCCCAGCAGACCTTGAGATTGCAACCGTTTGAAAGCAGCCTCTCGCTCAGTCAAAACAGCCCCCCTCTCTGTCCGTTTGCCTGCCTGGATGCTGCGTGTTAAACTGAGAGAAGAGTCTGAGGGCAGGATGCATACTAATGCTGTCTGACTGACTGGCTGAATGACAGCCTGGATTGCTGGTGGGATGAAGTTGCTGGCAGTTTAACTGGACGGCTAACCGGCTTGTCTATCTGACACTCGGGCTTAGAGTTTAAGAGCTTGGCGGATTGACATGTGCTGTAACTTGTAGAGGGGCGACTAAATGAAAGTAACACTTGATTACAGTAATATAATACAGATTTTAAACAAGTCTCTCCTTTTCTTTCAGAAGAACCTCCAATGAACCAAATGGTGACTAACAGAGCTGCTTAGATGAATCCAGTTTTCTTTTGATAGTCATCAAAGTTCAGTTAAGATGACAATGGGATGTAGGAATTAGGACAAACCAAACTTAAGTTATCAACAAGGACTGTATCTGCCAATTAATTTTTTTTATGAAAATAAATGAAAACTAGTCAGTTGCTACTACCAACTTCCCAGTTCACTCTACTGTCCATTAATCTAGTCATATGTAACTGCCCACTAAGATCCACAAGGATGCTCTACAGATGTCCGCTTGCAGCTCATATATATGTGAATGCGACAATAACACTCCCATCCAGAGGGTGGCGCTAAACACAACAGGTAAAGAATTCTGCAAGAATCAGATCAGCAAAGCTTTTTATTAAGAAATACAGTGAGGAGAAATCTGCTGTTTAACCCGTTTGGATAATTAATTTCTTAAGAGATAAAACTTTAAACTCCCACTGGGTGGAGACCCTGGGACAGATCCAGAGTATTCTGGAGGGCCTCCTGCTAGATCCCCTCTGGCCGGCGATACCCCAGAATGAGCTGAATTGTGATGCTGAGGAGAGAGATGTTTCCCTTTCCTAAACAACACAATCTCAAATGACGATGTATGAACAGGTGGATGGACGAGTGGACGGGCGGATGGATAGATGGGCAGTAGGATAATGCAGGAACCACAAGTATACAAAAACCACATTGATATCATGATGATCACTTTATTAGGACTGGATTGGAACTGCTCCATTAATTATTCTCCTGACAAATGAAATTGGCTTTCTGGAGGCCTTAACATATTCAAAAACTCACCACCATTTGGTACATAGGTAGATTCCTCCAAATCATGAGATTAAAAGTCTCTAGGAGATATGTCCTAAACCTAACAGAAAGTCGTCCATTTTGCCTCAAATGGTAGTTTTTTGGGGTTTTTGATGTTTCATACATGCAAAACTCCAACAAACTCCTCCTAGGGATTTTGAGCAATCAGCTTCAAATTTGGTCGGTATGAATTTAAAGCATAGGGGATTAAAATATATCAAATTCGTGAGTTTTTTATTATGCTGAAGGGGCAGGGGCAGGCCTAAAACTTTGCATCATGAAAATCATGTACCCTGAGATCAGTAAGTCACTTTTATTTCAATTGGAAAGTTCACTCTGACCCTCTTGACCTAATAAACTTGAAAGTGTGTCAGAAGACAGATAACAACTTGGTCTAACTTGGTTTGGAACACAGAGACTGTACTATGGTGTGGCCGTGGTGCAACGTCATGCCGTGGCTATGCGTTTGGCTCTAATTTCCACATATATCATCTGATCTGCACCAAATTCAATGTGGCCAATCTTAGTCCGCCCCCCAAAAGATATCCAGTGAAATATTTGGTGGGCGTGGCCTAATTCTTCCACATCGCCTCCTACAACATTTAAAAAAATCAGCTCTAACCTCTAGAAGGGCCTTTTGAGAACATATAAATCCATAAATAATTTAAATTACACACAAGTAGACTATTGCCTCATGACTTGCTTATTTTAGGCTACCAGAGTAAAGGATAGTGAACACAAGTGCAAACCACACTTTGCAGATATTTGCTTGTAAAATATTTTTTCCCTTCACTATTCATGTGGTACTTTGGGTTAGCTTGTCACATAAAATCCCAAAAAATCCCATTGAAATTGGGGGTTGTAATGTGATTAAATGTGAAAAAACGTGAATGGGTATGAATACTTTTGCAAGGGACTGTAAGTTTTAATAGAACACATCAGTATCCTTACTTACCATAATGAAAATGTATTACTTAAGCTGCTCAAGTTCAATGAGAGGATGAGCTTTATATTATAAGAAGTTTAATTTAATACTCTTCTGAATTTAAAGGAAAAGCGCACCGATTTTTAGGGTGTATAAAATCAAATAACATGGGTGCATAAAGAAACTGAAAATGTGGTGTCTATAGAAATCTTTCTTTTCTTCAGGCTGTGTTTATTTACTAACCTCAGCTGCAATAAACAAACCTTTTTACTGCTCTGGTATCAGGAAACATTAGCAGGTAGATATAATTCAGACAAACCTTTTGTAACTACATTACCTTCCAGAGAGATTACTTTGTTTTTAAATCAACAGCAGCTTGAAACTCGCTCTTTTGTTTTGTATGTGAATTGCTTTCGTTTTCCTTTTTTTGACCTTGTGATGGAACTTTGGGACTGACCCGTCAGGATGAGGACCCATCTCCCTGAGTTACACTTGTGATCATCCTGCTGCTGCTTGGTGACAGGGACAGGAGGACTTCAGCCCACATCAGCTAAGAGCAGAACAGCTCTGAAGGCTCTGAGAATGGGAGATGGAAGTAATAACTGAAGCCACTAACAGCCCACCTCTCTATGCCCCCTCCAACCCTCTCCTTGTCGTTGCCTCTGGCTGTCTATCACAACTTTCTTTCTACCTGCTGCCTCTGAATATCACACCTGACCATTCCTGCTCTCTTACCTTTTAAAAACACATTAAGGGGAACAAAAAAACAAATTTCCTGTCCTTTTCTGTTACATGCACACTCCAAATTGACCCTCACTTGTCTCCCTTTCTGTCCGTCCATCCGTTCAGCACCATCACTCTGACTGCGCACGTCTAGAGGGAGTCCAGGTTCTCAAGCGCTCCCCTCTCTGACTTCTGCTCCTTGACCATTACTATTCCATTATAAGCGGCCATGGAGGGCTCGCCGCAGACGCCTAATGTATCCACTTCCCCCTCCATTTAGGGCTCGGCAGCCCAGTGAGCTCCTGGAGTGCTCCCTGATTGGGATTGAATGTCCATTTTAACTGCTGTCCAGCCACCGGGGGAAGAGAGAAGAGGAGGAGGGGAGAAGAATAATGGAAAATACAGGGAAGAGGATGCGAGAGTGGACATATGTTAAGTTAAATCAGGGAAAGGGGCAATAGAGGAGGCTTCCAGTTTCTTGTTATGTCTTCATCACTTTCTCGTGTTCTTTTTAAGCAAACTCTGAAATATGCCTCTGTAGAAAAAAAAGCATTCCTCCTTGGGCTGCGATCCAAGAGTCAGATCTCAGAGCTTGGTATTCTCAAGGTGCGCCTCTAAGAAGAGGGATTTGGAATTGAGATGATTGGAGTTGGCACATCCGCAGAAGGTGCAGTGGGGAGGAGAAGGGGTAAAAGGGTGAGGGAGTAAAAAAGAAAGACAATAGAAAAAAAAAAAAGGTGGAAGATCACACATAAACAAGGATGTGACCTGCAGAGGTGCAACTGTACCTTGTAGGAGAACTCCTCCGTTCTTTCTGAAGATGGGGCTCCCCGACCACAATGGAGGACTAGAGAGGAAGGAGAGAGATGAGAAGAAAAGAGGAAGAGAGAGAACTGGTCAATCATTTGATCTCGCGGCACCAGCCAAACAAGCCCAGCCGGCTTTCTCGTAAAAGGCAGATAGCGAGGCAAGAATTTGAGCCCATAAGCCAATGCTTCTGATTATAGTGATTAGAATCCCGGGTGTCCCACTGTTGCCATTATTCCCTGTGATTACCTCGGAGAATTACAGCCTCCACACTGCAGTCCACGGGGGTAATTTCTCATGACAGCCCCCCACCGCACGTCGCTGGTCCGTTCACACACAGCCGCTCTCATTGCCGTGTGTGCATTTAACAGTCGCCTGTGGCACGCAGGCATATTTAAGACAGATGTGCATCCAGGGTGACACATTAAAACAAACAGAAAAACGTATGTATTATTGTTGGAGCCCCACAAGCCTCTTACTCGTATCAAGGTAGATCAAGGATTTACGTCATATCATTCCAACAGTTTAAGCTCCTTTAAATTACTCCATAATGAGTTATCAGAGTTTTCTTAGGCTGTACAGAGCAAAGAGTAATGCAGCATTGCCCCCCTAAAGGTGGACCACCCATCACTTTATTAAGCTAGTGCCATTTTAAAACTCCATTTGGTTAACTGCGAACAACATGTCTGTAAAGCAGCAGACTGCAGGCTAGCTACCCAAGTAGATATCCACACTAATATAAATCTACTACATTCCAAGTTTTTCTTAATAAAACGTTGTTCTCTCCAATTTAAAGTTTCTGCACTGGTTACTTCTACATTTTAGAATGGAATTTAAAGTGCTTTTCACAAATTTTAAAAATAATTAATAGTTTTGGTCCCACATATTTATTACATTTGCTAAGAAATCTTAAAAGCCACCCAGATCCCTTCTATAAAATGTCTTCTGATAAATTTAAAATTAACAAAGGCAAACAGTGAGACGTTATTTTGTAATTATAGCCCTACCCTTCTGCATGGCCTTTCTGAGGGCGATACAGGCCGTTATTATTTTTAAAAGCAAACTGAAGACTTATCTTTGTGGTTTGGCTTTCAGATTACTTTTAGTAAATAAGTACAATCGCTTATTCCTAATCTTATTTATATCAAATTTTTATGCACTTTTAGTTTGACTTTATTTATTTTTTGAAGAATTCTCTTACGTTTTTTGTTTGAGGTCAATGCAGATTAAGTTTAAAAGTATCTATTCATCTATTTTTTAAAATCTTTTTTCTATTATTTATGACTTCAGTTTTAACACTTTTTTCAGGATCAATGCTTTTTAGGATTTTTATGTATAACTCTACTCTCGCTATATCATCAACACAGTTTCTTTTAGTCCTTCAAACCTGGACCTCTGCTACCATTTCTTTTTAGCTCATTATTTTTGTCTTTTTGACATTGTTTGTTTTTCCATTTCCTCTTGATTTTTGCATCCACACACATCTTTGAGTTGCCTAAGTTGAGTATAAAGAGTGCTCTATAAATAAAGATCTGTCAGGTGTATAATCTAGATTCCTGTTTTAGTGCAGGTATCAAATGACAACAAGTAGATGTCATAGATATTATTTTAATAACAGTGATAATTAGTAGTTTTATTATTTTACCACCAGTAGGAATACTTGTTGATTTTCTGTTTTAAATTAAATCATATTTTGTATGAATTTTATTATAAATATAGAGATACAACGAAACAGTGTCAAGGTTATTATACCATATCATGTATAATTCACACTAGAGATGCACCGAGAAATCACGTTTTTCGACTGAAAGAACTCTCGATCTAAAACCGATTTGGTTCGGCTGACTTCAAACTTTGGTGTTTTGTTGATCACCAAGGTGCATTTCCCCCAGTTTTACGAAGAAAGCATGTGTCATAAACAGTGGCTGTTATATAGCAAGGGGGGAAGTTTGGTAGCGAGGCAGCGGAGCTTGCTGAGCTGCATGCACTGTTCCTTCTAAAGCAAAAAGAGAGCATCCATAAACTACCATTATACAAAAAAGGAGATGGAACACCGTGCAAGAACAACGTTATGTAGAATGTTTTCATTTGCATACGTTCAGTATCCAAGAGTGTAACGGAAAGGAGTAATTACACAATGCATGTTTAGTGTTTTTTTGAAAACATAAATAATGTTTACCCCTCCTTGAACCGTCACCTTAATGTGGTGGAGGGGTTTGAGTGCTCAAATGATCCTAGAGGCTATGTTGTCTGGGGCCTAAATGCCCCTGGTAGGGTCTCCCATGGCAAACAGGCTCTAGGTGATGGGTCAGACAAAGAATGGTTCAAGAACCCCTCATGAAGAACAAAATATCGAGGCACGTGACGTCGCCCGGTACGGCGGAGCCGGGGTCCCACCCTGGAGCCAGGCCTGGGGTCGGGACTCGTCGGAGAGCGCCTGGTGGCCGGGTTGCTCCTCGCGGGACCCGGCCGGGCCAAGCCCGAACGAGAGACGCGAGGCCATCCCCCAGTGGGCCCACTACCTGCAGGGGGAACCGTGAGAGACCGGTGCAAAGAGGATTGGGTGGCGGACGAAGGTGGAGACCTCAGCGGCCCGATCCCCGGATGCTTAGGCTGGCTCTAGGGACGTGGAATGTCACCTCGCTGGGGGGGAAGGAGCTTGAGCTTGTGCGGGAGGTCGAGAGATATCGACTAGAAATAATCGGGCTCGCCTCCACGCACAGCATTGGCTCTGGAACCCATCTCCTTGAGAGGGGTTGGACTCTCTTCTACTCTGGAGTGGCCCACGGGGAGAGGCGGCGGGCTGGTGTGGGTTTGCTTGTTGCCCCCCAGCTCAGCCGTCTCGTGTTGGGGTTTACCCCAGTGGATGAGAGGGTTGTATCCCTGCGCCTTCGGGTTGGGGAGAGGTCTCTGACTATCATTTCAGCCTACGGGCCGAGTGGTAGTGCAGAGTACCCTGCCTTCTTGGCGTCCCTGTCGGGGGTGCTGGATAGTGCCCCTCCCGGGGACTCCATTATTCTGCTGGGGGACTTCAACGCCCACGTGGGGAACGACAGTGACACCTGGAGAGGCGTGATCGGGAGGAATGGCCTCCCCGATCTGAATCCGAGTGGTGTTTTGTTATTGGACTTCTGTGCTAGTCACGGATTGTCCATAACGAACACCATGTTCAAACATAAGGGTGTCCATCAGTGCACTTGGCACCAGGACACCCTAGGCAGGAGGTCGATGATCGACTTTGTTGTCGTATCATCAGACCTTCGGCCGCATGTTTTGGACACTCGGCCATCCGGGAGGAGCTCGGAGTAGAGCTGCTGCTCCTCCACATCGAGAGGAGCCAGTTGAGGTGGCTCGGGCATCTATACCGGATGCCTCCTGGACGCCTTCCTCGGGAGGTGTTCCAGGCACGTCCCACCGGGAGGAGGCCCAGGGGACGGCCCAGGACACGCTGGAGGGACTATGTCTCTCGGCTGGCCTGGGAACGCCTTGGGCTCCCCCTGGAGGAGCTGGAGGAGGTGTCTGGAGAGAGGGACGTCCGGGCGTCTCTGCTGAGTCTGCTGCCCCCGCGACCCGGTCCTGGATAAGCGGAAGACGACGAACGAACGAACGAAATAATGTTTATACGGTATGTTTTTGTCTCAGCTACCATACTTATTGCTTTTATTGTCTGCGGCTTCGACCGGCCCACGGGTGATGCAAAGATTTGCGCAAAAGAACCAAGTATTCTGCCGTGCATAGAGATTTAAGAAGCTATTAAAAAGCAAACAATATTTAAATGACAGGTGCACAAGATATCACATCATAGCAATATTAATGTAAGCAATATAGCAATTGCGAGAGGGACGCTTGAATGCAGTATTTGGAAACTATAATATTTCAATGGATGTGCATCAAAATACTGCTTTCTAATAATGTATATGAGCACTTTGACAGACTTTCTTTGCCTTTTTTGCCCACAACTGACATAGATTTTTAGCAACCAAGGACATAAAGCTCAGGGAAAGTGGTGGGGAAATTCTGATGATGGAAAAATAGAAAACTTTGGTTAACTATAATCAATATAGACATTGCAGTAACCAATAATTATATTGCAATCTCAAGTTTTCCTAATATTGGAGATATTCCATCAGGCTGCGATAGAGAAAGCAAGACTTGCAGCAGATAACAGGAAGAGCAAAGGTATTACAGAAAAGTTCCTCTGTTCCAATATTCAGATTGCAACCTCTCTCCCTCATGGAAAAAACTGAATTTAGAAATGCCTTCATGAAATCTCAGAGTTAAGGTAAGGGTGTACATTTTTCAGGGAATTTATTTAGAGACTGCAGTTTTATTACTGCTAACAGAGCTGGAACCAGGGATGAGAAATCGGCCACAAAATGCTGATTGGTGCATTTCTATTTCAAACCAACCCATGCCAACAGTCAAGGCACATAATGCAATGCCTCACCTCTAACCCCCTAACTCTAAATCCATGTTTAAGCCCTCAAAAAAAGCCATTTAAACAGTACAAACAAGCCCTCTGCACACACACACAGAGAAATACACAAAGCTGGGGACTCACTTTAGGTGATCATTGCACCACTAATGAGGGAGGTAATGACAGCATTTCTCACATAGACGGAGATATCTTCACTCATGAGTACACTCACGCGAGAAGACAATGGGCGCAGTTCTGCTGGTGAGGCCATAATTCAGCGAGAAAGATGGAGGGATACAGACAGAGAAGAGGGTATACAAGCGGGGGGACTTTCCAGGTTGAGCAGTCTCTAGCTCTCCGTCAGACTGTATTGTTTGACTGCTTCCCCCCACTGTGCAGTTAGAAAGGCTGCCCTCAGTCAGCGACAACGTGGACAGAGGTTTTTACACTGTATGCACACACACATACAGGGGAAAGAACACCTGGAGATGCTGGAAAGTCCAAAAAAAAAAAAGCACTTGTTTCCTCTCATCTGCCCAGTTCCCTTTGTAATGTGAGTTGTGTTTTTTTTTTTTTTTTTTTTGGGGCTAAGCAGCTGAATGAAGCACACGTGCAGGCATGCACACACACACACATACACACACACGCAAATTTTAGCCCTGAGCCACCTGCTGTTGCCATGGAGAGTTGCCACATTGTGTTGCCACGGCGATAACATATTTTTCCTGCGCTAACAGCCTGTCTGTTTTCCCTGCCACCCCCACCCATCTCATTCTTCCCTCTTTCTCGCTTCTTTCCTCCCTTTCTCTCAACAAACGACCCAGCAGTGCGACAGCAGCCAACTGCCCCCGCCATCTTCAAAACCCCCACCAGCCTTCTAACTATAGCCACGTAATCATTGTCCGGCTTTTTTCCTCAAAGGGACGCTAGAGGGAGAAGAAAAAGGAAAGAGATTAAGAGAAGGGAGAAGAGCTCCTCCCCATCCCCCAGACACCCTCCTTCCATCCATCCATCCTTCCCCTGCCGTCTTCCTCTCATCCAGATGCTGATGGAGTGTGAAGGAATGCACCATAGGGCTGACCTCCTACCCAGCATGCTCTGTCTCTTCCTGCTTCCCTCCATCTCTTCGTCCACTCACACCTATCTGATGATGCTTGTATTGAATACACACAGCCAGACACACAGCTGGACTGAAAACATCCAGCTGCTCTTCCAGGCACAGGTGGGTGGGTAGGCGGTGGGTTTTGACTGGAGCAGAACTCAGTATTCCAGTCCATAAAAGAAACAGCAGAGGACAAAGAAGAAGAAGCACTCCGGCTTTAACTTGCATCACCCCCCCTTTCTTCTGCTACTTCCTTTTTTTTTCTAATCTGTTCTGCGTTGGACTGCTGGAGTCAGTCCTTGACCTTCACATAATGGACATGCAGAGCAACCATTCACGGTCAATAAACTTCATACACAGTATTGTTAAGAGTGAGTACTCTTGAGAGGGATATCATGTTCTATTGATCAAGTCTGAGTTCTTGGGCTTTGAACGGCAAACGTCTTATTCTAACAGACGCCTGTCAGTAGACTGCAGCTGCCCATGTTGACTTGCAGTTTCCAAACTTTGAAAAGTAGAGCTAAGATATGCACCTAATATTTACCATAAAACTGTTTAAAGGCCAGACTATACTCTTACTAAGGCCCAAGGACATTTTGATATGAAAGTACAGTATCTTACAAAAGTATCCCTACTTCTGCTCTTCATTGGATTAAGGTCTGAACTTTGACTGGGCCATTCTAACCAACCAATTTGGTTTGATACAAATCATTCTTATGCATCTCTGGCTCTATGTATTAGGGTTGCCGTCCTGCTGGAGGGCAAACCTCCGTCCTAAGTTTATTGTAGCCTCTAACATGTTTTCTTGTAGGATTGCTCTGTGTTTAGCTATACCTACCCTCCCAACAACACTGAGCGGCATTGCTGAAGAAAAAGCTTCCCCACAGAAAGATGCTACCACCGCAGTGTTTATTGTTGGGGATGATGAGTTTAGAGTTCAAAGACATGTGCAGGGTTAGTTTTTTTTTCCAACACATGGCGTGTTGCACGTAGACCAGTTCAGTTGAACACAAATGCATGCAAAGTGTTTCTGATTTTTTTTTTTTTAGTAAAATGTTTTGGGAAACCAAGCATAATTTTTTCTAACTAAATTTTTTGTAACCATCACGTAAAAACCTATTAAAATAAACTGAAGTTCCTCGTGGCAATTTGAAAAAAAAGGGGAAAAGTATGGGGTAAGAACGCTGTCAAAAACAATGTGTATGTAAAGACGAAAATGTGTGCATATTAGTCAATAGTCAATAGCATAAGTAAAATCCAAAAGCGGTATGGTATATTTTCTCTATAGAAAACAAAACGGACCAAGAAACTACGGTACAAAGCCAGGTAATGTTAAAAAGTTTAAATATGTCTTAATTTCGTTAATATATGCTCTTGGTCCGTCATCTTGGCGCTAGTGCTGCTGCTTCTTATTCTTCTTCTGCTGTACATGATTGTAAAACGCTACCCACTATATTCTATGATTTAGTTTTGTATTTCATAAAAATAAAAACAATGCTTTATTTATAATACTCTTGATCCCCCCCCCCCCCCCCCCCCCCCCCCCCCAATCTCCCCTCTGTTCCTAATATTCCTTTTAGTCTGAATTATCTCCCATTGCCTTTTTCTTTCATCCAATCCCGGCACCACGTTTACTGGCGGTGAGGAGTGTGACAGCACATGCGAAACACAAATCAACTCGCTGATGTAAATTCGTATTCTCATAGAAAAGAAATCGTATTCACAAACTGTTATAGCATATTGTATTCATAAAGACTAAACCACAACTGTAAACTTGAACTTTGTGTTTGTAATTTCTTGAAGCTGTAACATTTTATTTTGTATTCTTATAGAGAAAATATACAATACCTCTATTGGATTTTACTTATGCACAACTATTGACTAATATGCACACATTTCCATCTTTACATACACATTGCTTTTGACAGCGTTCTTACCCCATAGAAAAGGTTCAAGTATGAATACTTTTGCAAGGCACTGTAGTTCACGTATAGTCACTGCAGAACTCTTCCTACACAGTACGTGTCACTACTGAGAAAAGAATACACCACAAATGACATTGCAAGAACCACATTGGTTTAGGCCATGGGAAGCAATGTCCAACTGCCATTTAAAATCTAAAGATGAAATTGCTGAGGTCAATTGATGTCAAGCACAACACAAGAAGTATTTATGTCACACTGCTTTGATGTCACGCTAAAATTATGCAAGCATATTATAAAACATGTACTTTGGATTTTATAATTG
This sequence comes from Girardinichthys multiradiatus, assembly GCF_021462225.1. NCBI lineage: Eukaryota > Metazoa > Chordata > Actinopteri > Cyprinodontiformes > Goodeidae > Girardinichthys > Girardinichthys multiradiatus. The sequence goes on from NC_061808.1 coordinate 28,906,628, forward strand.
CACCAGACAGTATGACCTATAAAAAAAAGGTATGTGGTTCATGAATTTTAAGTAAAATGTAATTCCAGTATTATTAGAATCCATGTTAATGTTTTCAACACAAGCTAATGTCAAAAAACCTTCTGAAGCACAAAGAGTTTGACTGAAGACAAAAGAATCACGACTTTGTTCCAACAGAGAGAGAGGAGAACTTCAGAACAGAAGCAGAAAAAAAGGCCGATGGAAGCAACTAAGAAAAACAGATGTATAGGCACAAAATGTGGGTGTACTTTCAAATCCTTTCCACACCAGCCGTCTGTCCTGTATATGTTAAACTGCTTTTGTTATTACAAGTGGCATGTAAGAGTGCCCTTTTTATCTTTGTTTTACCCAGAAATGGATCAGCAGTATCCTGTGCTGGAAGAGAGGATCTGTTTAAATTAGCATCTCAAATGAACAAACCCCTGAAAGCTGATGAAGCTGCAGGTCAGCGAGAGGCAGACAGGAGCAGCTCACCTGGAACACAATAATGGATGCGCAGCAGAGTGCAGTTACAAGGATTTAAGGTTGGGTATTCCCTGTAAGCCTGAACCAGCTCCACTCCACTGCTGATTAGGTAGTCTCATGGGATAAATCTGGCCTTTATAAAAGAGTGGCAAGAAGAAAGCCACTGTTGAAAAAAACCCCAAAAAACCCACAAGAAGTAGAGGACACAGCAAACGTGTGGGAAAGAGGGAACTCTGGTCAGATGAGACCACAACTGAACCTATGTCCAAAACCCTATGTTTAAGGGAATACTGAAACTGCGCATCATATTGAATGTTCCATCCAAACCAAATAACATGGTGGTGGCAGCATTATGCTGTGGGAATGGTTTTCTTCAGCAGCGACACAGATGCTAGTCAGAGCTGATGGGAAGATGGATAAAGCAAATGTTCTGACTGAGAGGGGCTGAAGACAATGCATTTAACCTATTGATATTTTATTCACAGTCAGCTTACCATTCGTATTACTGGAAAGACAAGGCTAACGAAATAAATGTTGCTGTAATTAAAGGATGCAGTGCATAGAGATGCATTTCTTGATGCATGTCTTTAAATTGTAAGGTGACTGAAACCTTCACAACATCTGTGGGTACCCCTGACATACACTTTGATTCCTACAACGGGCCACTGTGAAAGCTGTACACCCACATACAGAGTAATCAGACCATCCCATGAAAAACCTGCACTCTGACCCCTACGGAGTTCTGTCAAATATTGGTAATCCTGTCTAATGCTCTACAAGACATCCTCTGTGTTTGCTCATGAGGCATATAAAGATATACCAAGGTTTTAAAATGTTTAAGGACTTTAAATTGTTCTTATGAACTTTGGTTTAAAGTCTTTTTAAAGACATGCTGGAAAAGTGACTGATCCAAATTTGGTGCTATTGTTCTCAATACGTATATTAATCAAAAGATCTGATTACTGCCTGGACTGTAAAATCAAGAAATCACTGAAACAGAAACCGTATGACAACATGAAGTAGGCTAAAAAAAGCAACACATCAGCCTCAGATCTAAAGAAAGTCAAAAACAGATCAGGAACAGAGTCATTAGTATCTATCAGTCTTGGAATACCATTCCTAAGCCTTTGAGACTAGTGATACACAATGAGAGCCAATATCCACAAATGGAGAAAGTATGGATCAGTGGAGAACCTTCTCGGGGCTCTTCAACGACCTAACAAGGAGATCAAAAAGAATATGAAAAAATGTCTAAAGAACTGCAGGTCTCACTTGCCTCAGAGTTCCAAGGCAAAAACCACTGCTGACCAAAAATAACACAAAGACCTGTTCTAAATTTCTCAAAATAACATCCTATAAAATATGTTATTTTAGGATTGAAAAAATATTCTGTTGGCTGATGAGGAAAAAGGGGAACTTTTTGGAAGGTGTGTGTCCTGGTACATCTACAACTGTTTTTAGAGTGGCCTAGTCAAAGTCCAGATATAAATCTGATTGACATACCTTGAATGTGGCACACTTAAAACATTTCTGCAAAAACAGGTGGGACAACATTTGTCCATAGTGACATAAAACAAAGTAAACACAGATATTTTTTAAATGACACTTTTAAGTTTCTCTGTTGTCATTTCACCGTCTTCATTTGATGCTTCACTCTGGAGTTCTAGCACAAACTCATTCACTGTAGTTTATGAATCCCAGGCACATGCAGACATCTCATGTTGCAGCAGCCTGTGAAGGGCGTTTTATAAATAAAATAATTGTCTAGTGTAACTGAAATGAATACAGTACACTCGCACACACAGTGCAGGTGCTGCATCACGCGAGGACCTCCAGTTCCCCTTACTCTCTCTCTCCCGTTTCCCTCTGTGTGTGTCAGAATGCAAATGAACCCCCCCCCCACCCCCCCCCCCCCCACCCCCCACCCATGTTCCGAATCCAGCCTCCAATTTGTTCCACTTCCCCATACCTCATTGTTCAAAATGACACTTTTACATTTTATGGTGAACCAATTATTCTGTCTTACACAGTCCGCTGGCTCTGCGAGCCAACCTGCCCAGATCAGCTGGGGAGGGGGCATTTGGACGGAGCAAAAGGGAAGAAGCTCGGGGGGGGGACTAATGGTGCCTCTCTCTGACATATCCGCAGGGATAGATGGAGACGCAGGAAACTGAGAAGTTAGCAAAGGGGATGATGGAGGGTGGTGGAAAGGTCATAAAGCAAGGATGAGAGGATGCTGCTGTGCTGTGGAGAAGAGTGTGTGGAAAACTGAGCATAGACAAAGGAGGATTTAATTGAATGATAAAGTGATAGAGGGAGAGGAGAAAGAGTGGAAAGAAGAGATAAATTACAGCAGGGATAAATAAAGAAGATGAAGAGGAGGGTGCCTCGCTAGTTGCATTGTATGCCTGAGGATGAACAGGAGGGTGTGTGGGACATTAAAAGGGGAGACAAGAGAAAGGAGAGGGAGGCGTAGAAGATGCCGGAGGAAATGCGATGGGGTGGGGGGGGGGGGGGGGGGGGTGGGGTTAGGAGGCACGGCTGATGGAGTGAACATGTGCAGAAGAAAAGAATAAAAAGGGGCTTTTTTTACCTGCGATGTGCCTGAGGGCGAGAAAGACAGGACTGTTGTTGCATGAAAACAGCGTGCAAAAACAGATTTGAAGAAAGGATGGAGCAGGTCAGCTCCAACGCCTGCAGCGCGTGGATGCAGAGAGAGCGACAGATGGGGAGAGGATAGAGAGCAGGAGATGAATGCATGCTGTAGGTTTTATGTTATAATTGGATATTGGCACTGAAAGCCCCGTTTGATTGGTGGTCTTTGATTTTTGAAGATCCACTCAAATCGGACACAGTCTTAAAGACAGGTATAACCGAATGATTTATCATGGAAAACCGGTACAATTTTTCCACCTGTACTCCAAAAGCAAACATTCAATGAACATTTATCTGTAAAAACAGAGGAAAAAGGACAGAAAATGCTTCAAAACTTTACTTTCTGCTTTCATTCCCAATTAAAAATTATTTATAAAAGGACCATAGGACCAGTCATCACATGATGCATGAAGTTTTTCATATGTTTCCAAGGTAGTCTTATTTTTTCTCCATATGCTGCCTACTTTGGAACAACACATCAAATTACTGTACTTTTAATGTTTATGCTAAGGAAAGGAAAAGAGCCTTGTGATTTATTCAATGGGATTATATACATATGCAGTGGGAATGCTTTTATTTCCCAGCAGAGACATTGAAGTTAGTTCAGGTTAATGGGAAGATGGATGGAGCAAAAAAACAGGACACTCCAGGGAGAAAACCTTATAAAAGGTGTAAAAAAGGCTTGAGACTAGGGTGAAGGTTCACCTTCCAGCAGGACAATAACACCAAACATACATCAAGACCTACAACTGAATAGTTTAAGTCAAAGCATGGTCATGTGCTAGAATGGCTCAGTCAAAGCTCAGTCCTATGTAGATCCAAATGAGAATCTGTGGCAAGCTGGAAAGTTCAGAGATGCCTCCTGGTCAATCTGACAGGATGAGCTATTTTGCCCAGAAAAATGGTTACAATTTACAGCCTCTAGATGTTCTGCTCTGACAGAGACATAGTGTAAAAGATTTGGACCTGTAACTGCAAAGAATGGTGGTTCTACAACGTATTTGCTCAGGGGGGCTGAATATTACTGACAGCACACTTCACTGGTTTTTATGTGCCAAAATGTTTAACACCATGCATTATTTTCCTTCCACTTGCCAATTATGCACTGCTTTCTGTTTTTTCTGTCAAATAAATTCCCACTGAAATATATTGATGATTGTTATGGTCTGACAAAATGTGGAGCAGTTCAATTTACGAGTGACTGTAGGTAAACTTTGCATCAGGTTAGGCACCCTCTTGCTGGCCTGAGGACTCCAGGAGAATTTGAGTTTACCCATGACAGGTTGACAAATGCAAGACAAAACTGGTCAACAAGCAAACGACACCTTATTACATAGTTATAATGTATTGTTGGCTCACTACTTAAATGTAAAACAAGTTGTATGAAATGCAAAAACAATCATGGAGAATATAAAATGGAGGACATTGGTGCTGTAGTGGCTGATGGGTTTAACAGGAGGTGGACCGTCAAATAAAATTCTGATCAAGGCCTCAAACAGCCTCAGTCCAGTTCAGATAGATAAATTCACGGGAGATCTCAGTTGATCTTTTGTTGGTTTTTTTTTTACCTGTGGTGAAATGTTTGAGGCAGGGTGGGCGGGGAGGTGGAAGGTACGGCCAGGCTGGGTGAGTAAGGATGGTATGGCGTCTTCTTCAGTGCCTGGATCAGGTTGTGCCTGTACTCTGGATCTATGGACCACAGGGAGCCTTTGCCTATGCTCTGAGAGAGGGAAAAGAAGACAGGAGAAGGAAAGAAAAGATACGAGATATGTTATTAGAGGTTGTATACCACCTCTTAAAGCGCGTCTCAGACTCCTTAGAGCAGGCTGACCAGAGTCGCCAGGTGGAGAACCAAACGTTCATATTTACCAAACTACCTGTTAAAAGAACAATTCTGCATTCCTGTTGAGTTAAAGACCCTGAGAAAAACAGCAGTGTGTGATAGATTACTTCCCGAATCCACCCCAGATCTGGTCTGCCATCCAAACAATCACATATTCCACAAATAGAGAACACTCTGGAGGATGAAAACTAAGACACCCCCTAACTCATACATGCCACAGAGCTGTGTCCTCCCTTTGAAAAAACAAAAGGCAAAGCTTTTTCAAGAACATCGCAAAACTTTAACTTTCTCCACTCCAGAGGCGATGATTGTGTGTATTTTTAGATCAAGGCACCCCCCCCCCACCCTCTCATAATGAAGCTGTCAGCTCATAGAGAAGCCGGCCTATAGATTGCAGGCAAAGGCAGCAGCGAAAACACTCTGCCTGTCTGGGGATCTACCAGCTTTCTCTGTGCTTCCTTCAGGAAGTGGCAAAATCAAGCATATTGTGCGTGGTGGGACGAAGGATGAACACCATGTAAGTTGTCATGTTGAGATCACTTTGGAGCATACTGTCATATGATAGGTGCAGTGCTGGGTAAGATGACATGAATGTAGACTTCTGCTGTCTGGAAATAAAACAAGGAAGCTACAAAGAAAGAAATGACACATACACTATGTTGGCAAACGTATTCCCTCACCTGCCTTGATTCGCATATGAATTTAAGTGACATCCAATTACTAATCTATAGGGTTCAATATGACATTGGTCCATCTTCAACTCTTCTGGGAAGGCTGCCCACAGATTTTAGGAACACGTTCATGGGAACTTTTTACCATTCTTTCAGAAGCACATTGGTGAGACTGATGCTGGAGGAGTAGTGCTGGCTCTCAGTGCTCTCAAGGTTTTCTATTAGATTGAGGTCAGGACTCAATGTGCAGGTCAGTGAAGCTCATCCACACCAAACTCTCTCATCCATGATGTTATGGACCTTGCTTATGTTGAAGCATTAAGTGTTCCTTTCACTAGAACTAAAGGGCCAAGCCCAGCTCCTGAAAAACAACCCCAGAGCATAATCCCCCCTCCACCAAACCTTACACTTGGCACAATACAGTCAGAAAAGTAACGTTCCCCTGGGCAACCGTCAAACCAAGACTTCTCCATCTGATTGCCACATGGAGAAGCGAGATTTATCACTCCAGAGAATGCACCTCCACTTTCTAAAACCCAGTGGCAGCATGCTTTTACACCACTGCATCGGACGCTTTGCATCACACTTGGGGTTGGCCATGGAAACCCATTCCATGAAGCTCTCTACGCTTTGTTTTTGAGCTAATCTGAAGGCCACATGAAGTTTGGAGGTCTGTAGCGATTGACTCTGCAGAAAGTCGGCGACCACTGCGCACTATGTGTGTCAGCATCTGCTGCCCTGCTTCGTCAGTTTATGTGGCCTACCACTTCATGGCTGAGTTACTGTTGTTCCAAATCACTTCCACTTTCTTATAATACATTTAATAGTTGACTGTGGAACTGTAGAAATAGCCTGCATGTGTAGGTGCTGGATTTTATTCACCTGTGGTCATGGAAGTGATTGGAACACCGGACTCCAATTACTTGATGGGTGAGCAAATACTTTGGCAATACAGTGTAGGTCCAAAGCATCAAGTCATCAAGTCAGAAATGAAAACCTCATTTTACATCATTTTGCAACAGACATACAGGGGTTGGACAATGAAACTGAAACACCTGGTTTTAGACCACAATAATTTATTAGTATGGTGTAAGGCTTCCTTTTGCGGCCAAAACAGCATCAATTCGTCTTGGGAATGATATATACAAGTCCTGCACAGTGGTCAGAGGGATTTTAAGCCATTCTACTTGCAGGATAGTGGCCAGGTTACTACGTGATACTGGTGGAGGAAAACGTTTCCTGACTCGCTCCTCCAAAACACCCCAAAGTGGCTCAATAATATTTAGATCTGGTGACTGTGCAGGCCATGGGAGATGTTCAACTTCACTTTCATGTTCATCAAACCAATCTTTCACCAGTAATGCTGTGTGTATTGGTGCATTTTCATCCTGATACACAGCACCGCCTTCAAGATACAATGTTTGAACCATTGGATGCACATGGTCCTCAAGAATGGTTCGGTAGTCCTTGGCAGTGACGCGCCCATCTAGCACAAGTTTTGGGCCAATGGAATGCCATGATATGGCAGCCCAAACCATCACTGATCCACCCCCATGCTTCACTCTGGGCATGCAACAGTCTGGGTGGTACGCTTCTTTGGGGCTTCTCCACACCGTAACTCTCCCGGATGTGGGGAAAACAGTAAAGGTGGACTCATCAGAGAACAATCCATGTTTCACATTGTCCACAGCCCAAGATTTGCGCTCCTTGCACCATTGAAACCGACGTTTGGCATTGGCATGAGTGACCAAAGGTTTGGCTATAGCAGCCCGGCCGTGTATATTGACCCTGTGGAGCTCCCGACGGACAGTTCTGGTGGAAACAGCAGAGTTGAGGTGCACATTTAATTCTGCCGTGATTTGGGCAGCCGTGGTTTTATGCTTTTTGGATACAATCCGGGTTAGCACCTGAACATCCCTTTCAAACAGCTTCCTCTTGCGTCCACAGCTAATCCTGTTGGATGTGGTTCGTCCTTCTTAGTGGTATGCTGACATTACCCTGGATACCGTGGCTCTTGATACATCACAAAGACTTGCTATCTTGGTCACAGATGTGCCAGCAAGACGTACACCAACAATTTGTCCTCTTTTGAACTCTGGTATGTCACCCATAATGTTGTGTGCATTTCAATATTTTGAGCAAAACTGTGCTCTTACCCTGCTAATTGAACCTTCACACTCTGCTCTTACTGGTGCAATGTGCAATCAATGAAGACTGGCTACCAGGCTGGTCCAATTTAGCCATGAAACCTCCCACACTAAAAGGTGTTTCTGTTTCATTGTCCAACACCTGTATATCTGATAACATGAGAGTAAATTCAGTTGTAGGTCAATCAGTTTTTCTTTTTAATTAACATGATTCCACCACAGATTCTCCAACCTAATACAGTGCTGGCGACATTTACTGGCCGTGTTGGAGCATACAGAGAGGGGGATCTTTGACCATTCTTTTTCACGCAATCTGTTTAGATAATCCACAGTCCTAGGAAGTGTTGTCAAAATAATCCAAATTTCGTTTTAATCGATACAAAACAATCTATACTTATAGATACTTGCTCAGAGTCGATACAAACTGAACCATTTTCATCTCCCTAAGTTGGCCAACAACTTTGTAGAGCAGTGCTGCAGACACAGACCTACTCAGCACCTCCCCTTCCTGCAGCAGCCCACCTGAACAATCCTGGAGGAGAATAAAAACAGTGCGCTGTAATATCCAGTAACATCGCAGGTACATCCAGAAAACAGCCTCCACAGACCTCTTTAGTCAAGAACAAGTATTGTTCGCAGATTGTTTACTTATGCAACAGACGAACAGGAGAAGCTGGAGGAAGCCAATAAGCCCATATTCCAGCAATACTCCAACGCGGGGATTATAAAGCAGTGTACAACCATGGCGATGCATCTTAAAGACTGAGACTCTGATGTTTAAGATAGATTTAAGAAAGCCAGTAAAGCTCCTGAATTTGCAAAAGTAAATGTGTAAACCTGTCTGATGGAATAAGGTAACCCTATTTGCTTAAATACTAGCAAAGTATAGATTGTTAGCAGATGGCTAAAGACTGGTAAAGCAGCCAATGCACAGACCCCAAGTAAAATGGCTAAGGTGGCTAATAATAAAATAAGTAAACGTTAACTAACAATGGACCCATGCTTAAGCTGACAATTCGAGCAGAAACTAACCACCCTTACAAGGATCCCAGTGCCTCTGGAAGAGCAATGGACCCACAGCATCACAGATGCTTCATCATACCTAACAGTGGGCATGAGGTGCTTGTCCATATTTTCATACTTTATTGCAGGCTAAATCTGCAATCTTAGTTTTATCTGACTATTGAGTTTAGAGTCCCAGTAAAGTTAAGCAAATTCCACTTGTACAGTGGACTATAGGACACGAAATGTCTTTTTCTGGCATCAATACCACAACAACATTTCCGCCTGTAGCTAGCATCTTATTGTTGCTATGGAGATTGGGTGAGCCCAGGATACCACTCTGTACTGTAGTTCACCGAGTGATATTGGTAAGGTTTATTTTTACCTCCCTCACCATCCTACTTAGTGCATATGGTGGCACAATAAATATGGCTCCCCTCCCAGACTATTGGTCAATGGCTAAAAAAAGGGCCTCTGTCATGTCATATTTATACCCAGGGAAACAGAAAGCCATGGGTTACTAATTCTAAGTATTAAGAAATTCTGATCAACTTAAACAAGTAAAGCATCAATTAATTAAAAAGGCTTCAGTTACATTTATTTTTAAGGGATGGTTAAAGATACCGTCAGTTGGTTCAAAACTCTGCAGCAACACTCTTAACTGGAAGAAACAGAAGAGCTCACATTACTCCTAAATACCTATCTAAGAATCCATTTTAAAATCCTGACTCCAATTTCCAGGAAACTGCATGTTTATATTCCTAGCAATGTTAATGAGCTGTTAAATCCACGTCCTCCAATTAGACACCTCAGGTTCTTAAACCAAAATCTACTACTAGTCCCAAACACCAGATATAAAACTGGAAGTGATCGCTCTTTCCAGAGGGCTTCACCTTGAGTGTTGAACGCGCCTTCCTTGTTTTTTACGCTGTCTTGAGAGGTTGGACACTTACAAAGCATCTTACGACACTACTATTCAAAAATATATTTTTATTTCTTACTTTATATTTGTTTTGATCATCTGAATTGTATTTGTTTTGTTGATTTTATTTTTATGCTTCCACTGTAAAAGGTACTATAGAAATAAAGGTGTGTAGACCTTTTATACTTGCTGTGTTAGGTTACTTTGAATGGCATGTGTACAGGTCCTTCTAAAAATATTAGCATATTGTGATAAAGTTCATTATTTTCCATAATGTCATGATGAAAATGTAACATTCATATATTTTGGATTCATTGCACACTAACTGAAATATTTCAGGTATTTTATTGTCTTAATACGGATGATTTTGGCATACAGCTCATGAAAACCCAACATTCCTATCTCACAAAATTAGCATATTTCATCCGATCAATAAAAGAAAAGTGTTTTTAATACAAAAAAACGTCAACCTTCAAATAATCATGTACAGTTATGCACTCAATACTTGGTCGGGAATCCTTTGGCAGAAATGACTGCTTCAATGCGGCGTGGCATGGAGGCAATCAGCCTGTGGCACTGCTGAGGTCTTATGGAGGCCCAGGATGCTTCGATAGCGGGCTTTAGCTCATCCAGAGTGTTGGGTCTTGAGTCTCTCAACGTTCTCTTCACAATATCCCACAGATTCTCTATGGGGTGCAGGTCAGGAGAGTTGGCAGGCCAATTGAGCACAGTGATACCATGGTCAGTAAACCATTTACCAGTGGTTTTGACATTGTGAGCAGGTGCCAGGTCGTGCTGAAAAATGAAATCTTCATCTCCATAAAGCTTTTCAGCAGATGGAAGCATGAAGTGCTCCAAAATCTTCTGATAGCTAGCTGCATTGACCCTGCCCTTGATAAAACACAGTGGACCAACACCAGCAGCTGACACGGCACCCCAGACCATCACTGACTGTGGGTACTTGACACTGGACTTTTGGCATTTTGGCATTTCCTTCTCCCCAGTCTTCCTCCAGACTCTGGCACCTTGATTTCCGAATGACATGCAGAATTTGCTTTCATCCGAAAAAAGTACTTTGGACCACTGAGCAACAGTCCATTGCTGCTTCTCTGTAGCCCAGGTCAGGCGCTTCTGCCGCTGTTTCTGGTTCAAAAGTGGCTTGACCCGGGGAATGCGGCACCTGTAGCCCATTTCCTGCACACGCCAGTGCACGGTGGCTCTGGATGTTTCTACTCCACACTCAGTCCACTGCTTCCGCAGGTCCCCCAAGGTCTGGAATCGGCCCTTCTCCACAATCTTCCTCAGGGTCTGGTCACTCTTCTCGTTGTGCAGCGTTTTCTGCCACACTTTTTCCTTCCCACAGACTTCCCACTGAGGTGCCTTGATACAGCACTCTGGGAACAGCCCATTCGTTCAGAAATTTCTTTCTGTGTCTTACCCTCTTGCTTGAGGGTGTCAATAGTGGCCTTCTGGACAGCAGTCAGGTCGGCAGTCTTACCCATGATTGGGGTTTTGAGTGATGAACCAGGCTGGGAGTTTTAAAGGCCTCAGGAATCTTTTGCAGGTGTTTAGAGTTAACTCGTTGATTCAGATGATTAGGTTCATAGCTCGTTTAGAGACCCTTTTAATGATATGCTAATTTTGTGAGATAGGAATTTTGGGTTTTCATGAGCTGTATGCCAAAATCATCTGTATTAAGACAATAAAAGACCTGAAATATTTCAGTTAGTGTGCAATGAATCTAAAATATATGAATGTTAAATTTTCATCATGACATTATGGAAAATAATGAACTTTATCACAATATGCTAATATTTTGAGAAGGACCTGTATTTAAATAGATACTGGGTCATTTCTAATGTGTGATGACCATGCAGAACCTCAACTCATTCCTTGCATCCTCTGTGTATCAGAATAAAAAAAGAGCTATGACCTGGTAGACTGCAGCCTCCGATGTTGAGAAAACTTAAGAACCTAATAGAACATGTGTGAACTGTTGATTTGTCTCTCCGACTGGCCTGTCTGGGTCTTTGCATTATTATGCCAGCTGTGTTGAGGCTTGTTCAGTGTGTGAATGTGTGGGTAAGTGTGTGTGTGCATGGCGAGTTCCCCAGGGAGTGTGATATTACCCAGTGTGGTCTGCTCCTAGGAGTGCTTCTATTACTGCCAGCGACGCCTTCTCCTGGAGAGCATGATATTGCACACAAAAACACAAACTCCCACAGAGGTGACCCCCACCAGGCCCAAATCCCCCCCAAACCTCCACCCTGCCAGTGTTTCTGTAGATGTATCTATATGTGTGAGTGGTGTCTGCCTGGCTGCCGACCGATTAAATCAATGCTCTCTCTCGAATGTCTGTCTGCTGGGGGCCCTTGCAAGTCAGCCAATCCAGTTCCTCTGAATGCGGTCCCCCCTCCTCCTAGGCAGGCAGGCCAATCACACATTGCATCTCACAGGAAGGGTCTGTAACCTGGGTTATAGCAGTCGCCTTGGCAACAGGCATCATCATGGAAGCAAGCAAAGGTAAAATGGAGTTTTCATTTTCAAACAATGTCATAAAGTTGAGATATGGGCATATGATGTCACAAATTGGTTTCTGAGGACTACATGTTGTCCATCCCCATCTTGTCTCCCTCTACTGGGACGAGCCATTTTTCTGGCCTCATTTGTGTTTAACATGCAGCGTGTTCCTGAAAATAGTCACACAACTGCAGTTCCCCACAGTGAAAGAGCAGGATTACACAACAAATAATCCCTCACTTTGAAAGGTTTGCCCCTACTATGAGACAGACCCGATAAAGTATGAAACTAAATCTGACAAGGCAACGCATTAGACTTTATACACGACTTTAAAAAGGGGTGGGGGGATTCATTTAAAGAGCAGCAGTCCTTTTATATTCTGGAACATACAGGGGATGAAGAAAACAGGCATGTCTGGGACACATTATGATGTGATTTAGAAGGCAGAGGGGGGAAAAAGAAAGAGGAGAGAGAGGCGAGGGAGAACAACTCAGATAGAGGGATGATTGTGAGTTGCTAACATCTGTTTCCTGTGTTATATAAGCTGTGGGGGCTGGTCTCCCATGGAAATGGGAGATATTAAAAAGTCCTGCTGCCACTGACCCTGCTGGTAACCACCACACAACTCCTGCTCCTGCATTCCTGAATGCCCGATTATCCTGCCCACTGAACATTTACCTGTCAGACCTCTCGCCACAGCTTCCTTAGCAGAGCCTAAAACGGTTTCAGATACTGTTCAGATTAACCCGTCCTTTTGCAGTCTGTAAATGTATCCAATGAGAATTTGTCTGGTTTAAAAGGGGCAGTTTGACAAGTAACAAGAAAAATGGGGTTATAGTGCCTTTGGACCCTTTGAACCTTTTTACATTTGTCTTATTAAAACCAAAAACTTCCATGTATGTCCTTGAGATTGTATGCAACAGACCTTCACAAAAACGAGCTGAATTTTAAAGTGGAAAGAAAAATGCACATTGACTTGAAATGTTGAAATGTTTTTAACAGCTAAAAAGTTGTAGATAGGATTTCTTCCCCTCTGTTCTGATAACCATAAAAATCCAGTGCAAGCCTTCAGAAGTAATCTTATTAGAAGAGATAATAAGTTCTGGTTGGAGTGTCTGTTTACAGGACAACTATGAATCACAAACTCCTGAAATGTGGTCTTTATTGCAGAGTAGCTAGAAGAAGCCATTGTCAAAAGAAGTCATGTTTGGAGTTTTCACAACCTGCATAGGCCTGATCAAACATGTGGGAGAAAGTGCTCTGGTCAAATGAGAGCAAAATGTAACTTTTTGGCTCATATTCACATTCTTTGCTGCATGTCATCTTCAAAGTGACACCTGATGGTGGCCGCGTCATGCAGGGGGGATGCTTCTCTTCAGCAGGGACAGGGAAGCTGCGAGATTAGATGGAAAGATGAATGCAGCTTAATTACAAGGGAATCCTGGATGAAAACTTGCAAAAGAGGCAGTCTGTAAAGTCCCAGAAGAGTTGGGAGTGGGGTGGAGGTTTACCGTCCATCAGGTTAGCAACCCTGAGCATTCAGCGAGTGCTACAATGGAATGGTTTAGATCAGGCAAAGTCCAGACCTCAAAGTATTTCAGAATCTGTCTTCACAGATGTTCTCCTTCCAGTCTGACTAAGCCTGAGCTATCTTACAAACAACAATAGGTCAAGAGATCAAGTTCTAAATGTGCCAAGCTGGTACAAACATACATCAATGACTTTCAGCTGTAACTAAGGAGAAGGCGACAAAGAACACTTCACAACAATTATGCACTGATGTGTTTTGTTTTACCACACAGAATTCCATTAAAATACATAGAAGTTTGGAGTTCTAACGTGTTAAAATATGTAAAAATTTAAATGGGTGTGATCACATTTGCAGGACACTGTACTGTTCATCTAAGGTGACACTTAGGGGTTAGTTTGCTCTTTAAAACGCTGCCTTGTTGTTTTACACCTCAACAAACTTTTTAAACCCTGAGAGTCACACAAGCGCAAATTACGCCGTATCTGAGCAGAGCGAGACGAGCTGCTGATCTTCACGCTTAGCTAAACTAACCAGCTGCTACATACTCAGTGAACTATGAAAAAGGTAGCAGTCCTCTCCCTGAGCAGTTTGTATGAAAAAAAAGACAAAACTCAATGTTTTCTATATAAGCAGCGATCTCTATAAGCTGCCACTAAAACCTCTTCCATTAAGCTAAATACATATACTGGTCCTTCTCAAAATATTAGCATATTGTGATAAAGTTCATTATTTTCCATAATGTCAGGATGAAAATTTAACATTCATATATTTTAGATTCATTGCACACTAACTGAAATATTTCAGGTCTTTTATTGTCTTAATACAGATGATTTTGGCATACAGCTCATGAAAACCCAAAATTCCTATCTCACAAAATTAGCATATTTCATCCGACCAATAAAAGAAAAGTGTTTTTAATGCAAAAAACATCAACCTTCAAATAATCATGTACAGTTATGCACTCAATACTTGGTCGGGAATCCTTTGGCAGAAATGCAGAAATGACTGCTTCAATGCAGCGTGGCATGGAGGCAATCAGCCTGTGGCACTGCTGAGGTCTTATGGAGGCCCAGGATGCTTCGATAGCGGCCTTTAGCTCATCCAGAGTGTTGGGTCTTGAGTCTCTCAACGTTCTCTTCACAATATCCCACAGATTCTCTATGGGGTTCAGGTCAGGAGAGTTGGCAGGCCAATTGAGCACAGTGATACCATGGTCAGTAAACCATTTACCAGTGGTTTTGGCACTATGAGCAGGTGCCAGGTTGTGCTGAAAAATGAAATCTTCATCTCCATAAAGCTTTTCAGCAGATGGAAGCATGAAGTGCTCCAAAATCTCCTGATAGCTAGCTGCATTGACCTTGCCCTTGATAAAACACAGTGGACCAACACCAGCAGCTGACACGGCACCCCAGACCATCACTGACTGTGGGTACTTGACACTGGACTTCTGGCATTTTGGCATTTCCTTCTCCCCAGTCTTCCTCCAGACTCTGGCACCTTGATTTCCGAATGACATGCAGAATTTGCTTTCATCCAAAAAAAGTACTTTGGACCACTGAGCAACAGTCCAGTGCTGCTTCTCTGTAGCCCAGGTCAGGCGCTTCTGCCGCTGTTTCTGGTTCAAAAGTGGCTTGACCTGGGGAATGCGGCACCTGTAGCCCATTTCCTGCACACGCTTGTGCACGGTGGCTCTGGATGTTTCTACTCCAGACTCAGTCCACTGCTTCCGCAGGTCATCAAAGGTCTGGAATCGGCCCTTCTCCACAATCTTCCTCAGGGTCCGGTCACCTCTTCTCGTTGTGCAGCGTTTTCTGCCACACTTTTTCCTTCCCACAGACTTTCCACTGAGGTGCCTTGATACAGCACTCTGGGAACAGCCTATTCGTTCAGAAATGTCTTTCTGTGTCTTACCCTCTTGCTTGAGGGTGTCAATAGTGGCCTTCTGGACAGCAGTCAGGTCGGCAGTCTTACCCATGATTGGGGTTTTGAGTGATGAACCAGGCTGGGAGTTTTAAAGGCCTCAGGAATCTTTTGCAGGTGTTTAGAGTTAACTCGTTGATTCAGATGATTAGGTTCATAGCTCGTTTAGAGATCCTTTTAATGATATGCTAATTTTGTGAGATAGGAATTTTGGGTTTTCATGAGCTGTATGCCACAATCATCCGTATTAAGACAATAAAAGACCTGAAATATTTCAGTTAGTGTGCAATGAATCTAAAATATATAAATGTTAAATTTTCATCATGACATTATGGAAAATAATGAACTTTATCACAATATGCTAATATTTTGAGAAGGACCTGTAGAGATAATGGGCTAAACAATAAAGAAAAAACATTTTTAAACCATGTAACACATTTCCTAATAAGTACAACAAATGGTAATGTCTCTGGTAATGCCTGAACTCCTCCACCAGAACTACAGCACATGAAACAAATAAAAGTATGTCTTTATAAATTAAAAATAAAAACAAAAAACCTTATAGAACAAGTATCAAATTACTTACTCAATTAAACACCCTGTGTAGAAGAGGGGTGCTTATTTAATCATTTTTATTTTTAGTTTAAGTTTTAAGATATGACTTAAAGCAATTATTGTGCAGCATAATTGAATATAATGGTTGCACCTACAGCATTATGTGCTTTTTGAGGCTCCGTCGCTATCACAATGATATTGTGATAACCAATCCATCCACCCCTACTTCGCAAACATGTTTAGAATGATCTAGAGACCATGTCTTGTCTGCTGTGACCCCTTGCACTGTATGTGAGGTCTTACCAAATGGGTCATCTACAGTCTTTAGAAAATTCAATGCAATGTGCAATACTTTTTAGTGGAAAAATACCCAAAAAGTTAATAACAATTAGGAAAACAAAGGAAGAATTTTTTTCTGTGACTATTGTCAGCTTATGGTTAGCTAGAGCTTTAGGAACACATGTGATAACCACTCATATTTAAAAGCCTCCTTCAGAAGGAAGACACTTTAAAGCTGAGATCCAGACGTGTTCTGTATGCCTCTATGTAGGTTATGTTAGGACAGATATGAAAAAGCTGGGAGATGTGGACCAACCGCTGTTTCCCTTTAGAGCCGCTACTGGAGGCACAGTCGTGAAAGAAAGTACACCCTATTTAAATTCAAGGTCTTTGTACACTGCTCAAAAAAATAAAGGGAACACTCAAATAACACATCCTAGATCTGAACGAATAAAATATTCTCATTGAATACATTGTTCTGTACAAAGTTGAATGTGCTGACAACAAAATCACACAAAAATCATCAATGGAAATCAAATTTATTAACCAATGGAGGCCTGGATTTGGAGTCACACACAAAATTAAAGTGGAAAAACACACTACAGGGTGATCAAACTTTGATGTAATGTCCTTAAAACAAGTCAAAATGAGGCTCAGTATTGTGTGTGACCTCCACGTGTCTGTATGACCTCCCTACAACACCTGGACATGCTCCTGATGAGACGGCGGATGGTCTCCTGAGGGATCTCCTCCCAGACCTGGACTAAAGCATCCACCAACTCCTGGACAATCTGTGGTGCAACGTGACGTTGGTGGATGGAGCGAGACATGATGTCCTAGATGTGCTCAATCGGATTCAGGTCTGGGGAACGGGCAGGCCAGTCCATAGCTTCAATGCCTTCATCTTGCAGGAACTGCTGACACACTCCAGCCACATGAGGTCTAGCATTGTCCTGCATTAGGAGGAACCCAGGGCCAACCGCACCAGCATATGGTCTCACAAGGGGTCTGAGGATCTCATCTCGGTACCTAATGGTAGTCAGGCTACCTCTGGCGAGCACATGGAGGGCCGTGTGGCCCTCCAAAGAAATGCCACCCCACACCATTACTGACCCACTGCCAAACTGGCCATGCTGAAGGATGTTGCAGGCAGCAGATCGCTCTCCACGGTGTCTCCAGACTCTGTCACGTCTGTCACATGTGCTCAGTGTGAACCTGCTTTCATCTATGAAGAGCACAGGGCGCCAGTGGCAAATTTGCTCAACATCATGTGAAATTGATTGTCAATCTGTGTTGCTTCCTAAGTGGACAGTTTGATTTCACAGAAGTTTGATTTACTTGGAGTTATATTGTGTTGTTTTAAGTGTTCCTTTTATTTTTTTGAGCAGTGTATATACCACTTTGGCCTCACACATGACATGGCCAAATCTATAGTGTGGTTTTCTACACTTGAGGTTAGATTTAAATGATTAAAAAAATGTATCTCATTAGAGGATTTTTATTAATAAATCTCACTGAATGTAATTTTCTTCCATTTTTGAAATAGTATTTGACAAAGTATTACGTTTTCCAATTGAAATAAAATGTGTTCGACAAATGACTCCATAAACAGATAATCCGCGGTTTGGCAGATTTATTTTATGTTGTGGTGTGGTCTTAGTTCGGTGAGATCTTCCACTAAAATAACAGCTATAAATACTTTTGTCTCTCCTACTCTGGATTTACCAGTAGCATCAAATATGTCTAAAACTACATTAGATATAATATAAAATGCCCAGACTGCACACAGCTAAACTCTAGTCGTAAGCATCAGAGTAAGAGGCTTTGTTATCCACAACATGACTGGATCTATATTACCAGCATTAATGTTATGGACGTGTTCAGTTTCACAAAAGCTTTAACAGTGGGGAGAATGAAGGACTCTTCTAATTTGATGTTTATGCAAAACTAACGTGGGCTTTTCAGTTTTAAATTATTAATAATATTTGCGCAAACACATAAACGCTCTGCCTACTTGCCAACATTTACAGATGCTTTTAAGGATTGAAAACCTTTCCAGTTTCAAAACAAGGCCTTTCTTGTTCAGCTTGTATGAAAAATTGTCCCATCTGGTTTTAAGTAAAATTTAACCGCCACAAAGTATTCCTCGATTTAAACGGTTTTCTTGCATCATGGCCAAAACAGGCATCCATGCAAAAATAAAAAAGGATACGGAGCCTGGACTGAATTAAACTAACAAAGAATTGATGATATGTTGCTTTTTTATGTGGAACTGCAGCGGCTAACAGATGTTTAAAGTGCATCCTTTAGGGTAGACTGAACATATGGCGAAGTGTGACAACACGGTTTTCTACATATGACTCACATCAACGTCATGATGACGACATTAAACATGTAATATGGAACAACAGGGAGTTTTCACATTTCTGGTAGGTTTTTCGAGCACTGTAAAAATCAACCTCAATAAGACGATTACAGACTGAGGAGATGTTCGACTAAGGAGACTGTCATATAGATACAGAACTACAGGTCCTTCTCAAAATATTAGCATATTGTGATAAAGTTCATTATTTTCCATAATGTCATGATGAAAATTTAACATTCATATATTTTAGATTCATTGCACACCAACAGAAATATTTCAGGTCTTTTATTGTCTTAATATGGATGATTTTGGCATACAGGTCATGAAAACCCAAAATTCCTATCTCACAAAATTAGCATATTTCATCCGACCAATAAAAGAAAAGTGTTTTTAATGCAAAAAACATCAACCTTCAAATAATCATGTACAGTTATGCACTCAATACTTGGTTGGGAATCCTTTTGCAGAAATGACTGCTTCAATGTGGCGTGGCATGGAGGCAATCAGCCTGTGGCACTGCTGAAGTCTTATGGAGGCCCAGGATGCTTCGATAGCGGCCTTTAGCTCATCCAGAGTGTTGGGTCTTGAGTCTCTCAACGTTCTCTTCACAATATCCCACAGATTCTCTATGGGGTTCAGGTCAGGTGAGTTGGCAGGCCAATTGAGCACAGTGATACCATGGTCAGTAAACCATTTACCAGTGGTTTTGGCACTGTGAGCAGGTGCCAGGTCGTGCTGAAAAATGAAATCTTCATCTCCATAAAGGTTTTCAGCAGATGGAAGCATGAAGTGCTCCAAAATCTCCTGATAGCTAGCTGCATTGACCCTGCCCTTGATAAAACACAGTGGACCAACACCAGCAGCTGACACGGCACCCCAGACCATCACTGACTGTGGGTACTTGACACTGGACTTCTGGCATTTTGGCATTTTCTTCTCCCCAGTCTTCCTCCTGACTCTGGCACCTTGATTTCCGAATGACATGTAGAATTTGCTTTCATCCGAAAAAAGTACTTTGGACCACTGAGCAACAGTCCATTGCTGCTTCTCTGTAGTCCAGGTCAGGCGCTTCTGCTGCTGTTTCTGGTTCAAAAGTGGCTTGACCTGGGGAATGCGGCACCTGTAGCCCATTTCCTGCACACGCCTGTGCACGGTGGCTCTGGATGTTTCTACTCCAGACTCAGTCCACTATTTCCGCAGGTCCCCCAAGGTCTGGAATCGGCCCTTCTCCACAATCTTCCTCAGGGTCCGGTCACCTCTTCTCGTTGTGCAGAGTTTTCTGCCACACTTTTTCCTTCCCACAGACTTCCCACTGAGGTGCCTTGATACAGCACTCTGGGAACAGCCTATTCGTTCAGAAATGTCTTTCTGTGTCTTACCCTCTTGCTTGAGGGTGTCAATAGTGGCCTTCTGGACAGCAGTCAGGTCGGCAGTCTTACCCATGATTGGGGTTTTGAGTGATGAACCAGGCTGGGAGTTTTAAAGGCCTCAGGAATCTTTTGCAGGTGTTTAGAGTTAACTCGTTGATTCAGATGATTAGGTTCATAGCTCGTTTAGAGACCTTTTTAATGATATGCTAATTTTGTGAGATAGGAATTTTGGGTTTTCATGAGCTGTATGCCAAAATCATCCGTATTAAGACAATAAAAGACCGGAAATATTTCAGTTAGTGTGCAATGAATCTAAAATATATGAATGTTAAATTTTCATCATGACATTATGGAAAATAATGAACTTTATCACAATATGCTAATATTTTGAGAAGGACCTGTAGATCTTAAAGGCAGGGAATCATTTTCAGAAAGCACTGAGCTGTGACAAAACACCCTAAAGCCAAACGGAGACATAGTCTGACTTGCTGAAGGTGTGAGATGATCAGAGCACACCACCTTCTATTGTGTGATCCTCTGCTTATAAGGGTATCTGTCAAAGTGTCTCCAGCACACCATGTCTGACCGTTTTGCTCTGTGGCAATAGGGAAAAGCTTGCATTCATAGTTGTGAGATCTCTGCTGGCTGGTTCTGGCACTTCATTGTTCTCAGCTGCAACTCATCCAGCTAATGAGCTCATGGCTTTTTAAGACAGCTGCGGACACAGTCTGTTGCTGGAACATAGTCTCTGTTATGTGGACTTCTGTCAGCCTGCCTGATCGCTTGTTGTCCTGCCTTCCTGTCGATCTGCCCATCTGTCTGCCTGCCTGTCGCCATATGGAACTCTTCTTCAGGAAATCTGCACTGTAAATATTTCCACCGCCAGAACACTCTCTCTCTGCTCGGATCCTTGGGGCTTCCTCATCCTCTGGCTTCTAACAACTCTAATCAAGGTCTACCTAAGTTGGAACAATAAAACCTCATTTCAATCTAATTCTGTGCATCGAATCTGTGTCATCTTCTGATTTGGTTATATTTCGACAACCTGAGTAAATTAATGATAGTATGTTCCAGCCAGCAGACATGTCGAAAAACAAATCAGATGAAGATGAACAGACCTCCTGGAGGGAACGCCTCCAATCCACTGAGACCATGCTTCAACAGTTGCTACAACAACAAAGGACGACAGATGCCCATCTCACGGAACTTGGTGGTATGGTACATGCCTTAAGTGAAATATTAACCAAACTCTCACCCGCTCCTTCCAATCCTCCAGCTCGTTCTGAGAATCCTCAGCCACCCACAACCCACTCGTCCGGAATCCGAGAACCTGATTTCCGTCCGTCTGAACTTTTTGATGGCAACCCTAATAATTTTGGTGGGTATTTTTGTGAATTCCCTTACAGATCAGATAAAGGACCAGTTGGTTTTAAGAGATCAACCCGTGAGACTGGATGATTTAATCAAACTGTCAATCCGTATTGACAACCGCCTAAGAGAGAGACAAGCAGAGAGGAATCATAAGTCAGAGTGGCAGCATTTATGGCACCTCGGACCGCTTACCTTGATACACCCACTTCCTCTTCGGAGGGATCTGTGGAACCTGAGCCTATGCAGGTTGGTCACACTTGTCTCTCTCCTGAAGAGCGACAACGTCGTTTTGGGCCTGGTCTTTGTTTGTATTGTGGACAAGGTGGACATTATGTTGCAAGATGCCCTAAGAAGGGAAAAGAGGGGGCTCGTCAATAGGTCAGGGGACTTTGATGAGCATGTCCCATTTTTCCCCTGTATCTCGTCTGTGTTTTCCAGTCACTATTATTATTGGCCAAGAAAAGTGTCCAGTGGATGCTTTTATTGATTCTGGTGCGGAACAGAATCTTATTTCCTTGGATCTAGTTGACAAACTTAAGATACCTTCTCAGTCTCTCAACCACCCCCTTTCTGTTTCGGGCATCACTGGTCAAACCATATCTCAGGTGAAGTTTAAAGTGCCCCACTTTCACATCATTACCTCAGGTAACCACCATGAATGGGGTGAGTTCTTTGTTGTCTCCTCTATCTCCCCACAATTGGTTCTAGGATTTCCGTGGTTGCAGAGACGTAATCCCGCGATTAATTGGGTGGATGGCAGAGTAGAGAAGTGGAGTGATTACTGTCTCCAGAATTGTCTAAAGACTGCTGTCTCTCACTCTAGCAAACAAATTGAACCACCTGAGCCTGTTGATCTGTCTAAGATTCCTCCTGAATACCACAATCTTGCATCTGTTTTTAGTAAACAAGGGGCTCTTTCTTTACCCATGCATCGCCCCTATGACTGTGCTATTGATCTCCTTCCAGGTGCTCCGTTACCATCCAGCAGACTATACAATCTCTCTGGACCGGAGAGAAGAGTCATGAAGGAGTACATTGAGGATTCCTTAGCATCCGGGATCATTCGGCCATCTACCTCCCCCGTTGGCGCCGGCTTCTTCTTTGTGGGGAAGAAAGACGGCACATTAAGACCCTGCATTGATTATAGGGGGTTGAATCAAATCACAATCAAAAATAAGTACCCCTTACCACTCATTGATTCTATACATGACCAATTACACTCTGCCAAGATTTTTACCAAGCTCGACCTGCGCAATGCGTATCATCTGGTTCGGATCCGAGAGGGTGACGAGTGGAAGACAGCTTTCAAGACTCCCCTGGGACATTTTGAATATTTGGTGATGCCTTTTGGATTGACTAACGCTGTTTTTCAGGCTCTTATAAATGATGTTCTCCGTGATTTCCTCAACCTCTTTGTGTTTGTTTATCTGGATGATATTTTGATTTTCTCTCAGAACATTGATCAGCATCACCAGCATGTCAGGACCATACTCCAGAGGCTTTATGAAAACCAACTCTTTGTAAAAGCCGAAAAATGTGAATTCGGTGTTTCTTCTGTGACCTTCTTGGGTTTTATTTTTGAAGCAGGCAGGTACAGAACGGATCCTGAGAAGACCAAGGCAGTGGCAGAGTGGCCTACTCCAACGGATCGCAGGAAACTCCAAAGGTTCTTAGGTTTTGCAAATTTTTATAGAAGGTTAATAAAGAACTACAGTCAGGTCACTGTGCCTCTCACTCAACTTACCTCCTCTCTGAAGACATTCCATTGGTCCCCTGAGGCAGAGAAAGCTTTTTGCAAATTGAAAACTTTAGTTTTCTTCTGCACCCATTCTGACTCATCCTGATCCTAGTGCGCAATTCATTGTGGAGGTTGATGCTTCTGACATTGGAGTAGGGGCCATCTTGTCTCAACGTTCTCCTATAGACAACAAGGTGCATCCTTGTGCTTATTTTTCTCGTCATTTGTCGTCAGCAGAGCAGAATTACGATGTGGGAAATCGAGAGCTTCTGGCTATCAAGTTGGCGCTTGAGGAGTGGCGGCATTGGTTAGATGGGGCGGAAGTCCCTTTTCTCATTTGGACTGACCATAAAAACCTCTCTTACATCCAAAATGCCAAGAGTCTTAACTCCAGACAAGCCCGTTGGTCCCTGTTTTTTGCTCGTTTTAATTTTTCTATCTCTTACAGACCCGGCTCCAAGAACATCAAGCCCGACGCTCTCTCTCGCCAATTTTCTCATTCTGAGCATTCCAAGACTGAAGCTTCCATCTTACCGGAATCCTGCATTGTGGGCGCCCTCACCTGGGCCATTGAAAAGGACATCAGGGAGGCACAACAATCTGAACCAGACC
The DNA here is from genome assembly GCF_021462225.1 of Girardinichthys multiradiatus. Lineage (NCBI taxonomy): Eukaryota > Metazoa > Chordata > Actinopteri > Cyprinodontiformes > Goodeidae > Girardinichthys > Girardinichthys multiradiatus. Next base: position 28,930,615 of record NC_061808.1, read on the forward strand.
CAGGTACTGGTCCTGTAGGCAAACTGTTCGTTCCGAACTCCGTCATCAATAAAGTTCTGGATTGGGTTCATAATAATAAACTTACCTGTCATCCGGGGATTAATCGTATGATCACTTTTACCAAGAGGTATTTCTGGTGGCCCACTATGAATCCCGACATTAGAGAGTTTGTCGCAGCTTGTCCCACATGTGCCCGTAACAAGAACTCAAATCAACCTCCTGCTGGTCTTCTTCAACCTCTGTCTACCCCCAGTCGCCCATGGTCCCACATCTCTATTGACTTCGTCACTGGTCTCCCGCCATCTGACGGAAACACAGTCATCTTTACCGTTGTTGATAGATTCTCTAAGACTGTTCATTTTATTCCCTTAACTAAGCTTCCGTCTGCATTGGAGACTGCTCAACTTCTGGTTCTTCATGTCTTCCGTATTCATGGCATGCCCTTGGATATTGTCTCTGACCGAGGCCCAGTTCATTTCACAAGTCTGGAAGGAGTTCTGTAGGGCTATTGGTGCTACCGTAAGCCTTTCATCTGGTTACCACCCTCAGTCTAATGGGCAGACTGAGAGATGCAATCAGGAACTGGAAGTAGCATTGAGATGTGTGATTAATGACAACCCTTCTTCCTGGTGTAGACATCTCACTTGGATAGAATATGCCCATAATATTCATACTTCCTCTGCTACTGGTTTATCTCCCTTTGAGATTTCTCTGGGCTATCTACCTCCATTATTCCCCAGTATTGAACCTGACACTGTTGTCCCCTCTGTTCAGCATTATATCTCCAGGTGTCGTAAGATCTGGCGTCAGACCAGGAGGACACTTCTACGCACTTTGGAACAGAATAAAAGGTTTGCTGACCGTCACCGTTCCACTGCACTGGTCTACTGCATTGATCAGAAGGTCTGGCTCTCCACCAAGAATATTAAATTAAAGGATACTACTCGAAGGTTGGCCCCCCGTTTCATCGGTCCTTTTGTCATAGAAAGGATCATCAACCCTTCTGCGGTGAGACTCAAGTTGCCAGCTTCTATGCACATTCATCCTACCTTTCATGTTTCACAGATCAAGCCAGTATCGGAAAGTCCCCTGAATCCACCCACCAAGCTCCCTCCCCCTGTTCGTCTCATTGATGACCATCCAGCTTACACGGTCAATCGTATCCTGGATGTTCGACGTAGGGGGCGTGGTTTTCAGTACCTTGTGGATTGGGCTGGATATGGACCTGAAGAAAGAACCTGGGTACCTCGTTCTCTTATCCTGGACCCTGCTCTCATTACATCTTTTTACAGACGTCATCCGGAGAAACGTTCGGGATTGCCTGGAGGCAATCGTTGAGGGGAGGGTACTGTGAGATCTCTGCTGGCTGGTTCTGGCACTTCATTGTTCTCAGCTGCAACTCATCCAGCTAATGAGCTCATGGCTTTTTAAGACAGCTGCTGACACAGTCTGTTGCTGGAACATAGTCTCTGTTATGTGGACTTCTGTCAGCCTGCCTGATCGCTTGTTGTCCTGCCTTCCTGTCGATCTGCCCATCTGTCTGCCTGCCTGTCGCCATATGGAACTCTTCTTCAGGAAATGTGCACTGTAAATATTTCCACCGCCAGAACACTCTCTCTCTGCTCGGATCCTTGGGGCTTCCTCATCCTCTGGCTTCTAACATCTCTAATCAAGGTCTACCTAAGTTGGAACAATAAAACCTCATTTCAATCTAATTCTGTGCATCGAATCTGTGTCATCTTCTGATTTGGTTATATTTCGACAACCTGAGTAAATTAATGATAATAGTCAATATTTAGTTATGCTACAACCACATACCTCTATGTACATTATTGGGGATTTTATGTGATATGTTTTCAACATTGTGTTGCATGCATCTGTGTTCAACATATTTAACCGACACCGCTAAATGAAACCCAGTTCAACCAATGGCCTTCAGAAGGTGACTTCTGAAGGTAAAGTCCACCTCTGCGCAATGTAATCCTTGTACAGATCCAGCTGTTCTGTGAAGGCCTAAGAGAAGTACATGGAAGGTAGAGAGCATCACTGAACAATCAGCAGCATGGTACCGCTCCCCATGGCGATCGACTTGAAAGGACTGGCCGTGCAGAAGAGCTTCAATCAGAGAAGCAGCTAAGGGGCCCTGGTAACTTCGGAGAAGCTGCATAGATGTACAACTCAGGTGGGAGGATCAGTCAGCAGGACAACTATTAATCGTGAGCTCCACGAATATGACTGTTATGGAAGAGTGGAAAGAAGAAAGACATTATTTAGGAGATGCCATTGGAAATCCTGTTTGGCACAACTTTGCCAGGTGACTGAATACAAATGCCAGCCACAATTTTCAGATTTTAAAAATCATTAATCTCTTATTCCTTTAATTTCACAACTATGCAGTACAATGTGCTGCTCTATCAGAAAATTCTACTAAAATAAAAGGAAGTTTGTGGTTATAACATGGCAAAGTGTGGTAACGTTAGCAGAGTATGAGTTATTCTGCATGATTCTCAACCCTTGAGCTAAAAAGACAATTTTCATTTTTTTAATTCCATTTTGATTTTTACATTTCAGTCTCTAGTCGCCATACATTTTTCTACTGCTTGTCAATGTGTAAGTGCAAGTTTCTTCAACACTTTGGAAATATTTCAGACAAGTTCTGAACTCTTTTTAATTGATGATTATGTTGAGCCATCCAACAAGTAATAACTAGTTTAGGCAGACTCATTCTAATACAGGAGTTGAGAGTGATAATCAAAAACTAAATCAATTTAGTAGTACAATCACGGTCATCAACAATTCATTTAGTGACATTCCCCATCCATTGAAAGGAAGTCATCTTTCATTCAAGCACCAAGGATCATTTTGTAACACCCGTTCTCTATTGACACCTGGGAGAAATACCTTTCTAATTAGGCACTAAATACTTTCTTATGTTTACTGTGTAGTTAATTCTTTTCAATGATGTTGGGCAGGTGTGAGAGGAAAGATGAGCTCTTCCACTGAAAACAGCAGCTGGCTCATAATCTGCAGTTGCAGATACATTTTCTACAACTTTTACAACTGACAACCTTAATATGGATTTTTATAAGTAGTTATACTAGCTAGGACAACTTTAATTAATCCTTTAACATGGTCAAGGGCAATTTCAACTTTTGTTCCATTTAGTTCATTTATTAAACTCCACTGGACAGGAAGTCCAGTTTAATTCAAATACAATCTCACTTAATGTATAAAGATAAAGGTATAGGATTTCCTTGGTCTTGACTAACAGCAGAAACCCTCGCCTATAGAATAAAATAATCGATATCTTGATGAAAATTAACAACTCGCTTTTTCATCTTCAGGATTTTGCCAACAAATTCAGAACTTTTTAACACGAGATGTTCCTAGAGATGTCATGATTTGTGGGTGTTTTTGGGTTCTTCTTCTTATTATTATTCTTGATAGGTTTTGAAGCATGCTTCTGTTTATTATTTTCCTGGTCATGCTTTAGTTTTTGTCTTCTACTTCATGTTTTGTCAAGTTAGGTTTTTGGATCTGGTTATGCTTTAGTTTCATGATTTTCTAGTTATGTTTCTATTAGTTTGTATCCTTGAATTTCTGTTTTTCTCCAGTCACGTTGTGTTCTCTCCTGTCTGTCAATTAACTTCATTCGGTTCACCTGCACCAAGCATTCAGTCTCCTCGTTTCACCTGGTTCTTGTTCTATATATACCCATCTGTTGTGTTCATTCCTCGCGGAAACATTTTGGATCATTCATCTCTATTCATGTCATGTCTTTTACTCATGCCAAGCCTGTCTTCCCAGCCTGCCCATGTCTGTTTTGCCACTGAAGTAAGTTTTGCTTATTAAACCTTTACTTACCATCATGCTGCCAGCTCGTCTGCATTCCGGGGTCCTCCGCTACACAAACCCTGACAGAACGTTTCTGCCAAACATGGACCTCGCGGACGGTAGGCAGGGGAGCGCCAGGGATCGCTGAGCTCAGCAGCAGATGGAGGAGGCGATGAGCCGATCTGGAGGTGCTGCCCTCTCCACTACTGCTGGACCAGATGGAGCGTGAGGCAGTTCAGCGCCCTTCTCCACCTTCTTCCCAGCTCTGCTGCTGCCGAGCAGCCCATGCCAGATCTCCAGGGAGCTGATACTGAGCAGCCCACACCAGGTCTCCAGGGCGCCGCTGCAGCTCAGCCGTCGCCAAGGCTCCAGAGCGACGCCCAAGTCTGCCTCAACCCCCTCCACATGCCACAGAGGACGTCGGAAGAGGGACGCCTCAGCTCAAGTCATCGGGGGTCCCGGCGACGCCATGGCTCCTGCCCAATCCACTGAGGGTCCCGGCGATGCCTCAGTTCCTGCCAAAGCCACTGAGAGTCCCAGCGACGTCTCAGCCGCCGCTCAAGCCACTGAGGGTCCCGGCGACGCCTCATCCCCTGCTCAAGCCACTGAGGCTGTTCCTGAGCGGTTTGAGAAGGAGCTCGTACTCGTCCTGGCCTCTGAACCCAGAGACGAGGGGTTTGAGGAGGAAGCGCTGCCGGATCCTGTCTCTGAGGGGTTCAAGGAGCAGCTTGTCCTCGTTCTGGCCTCCGAGGGTCCCCCAGACTGTGCATCTGTCTCCGAGGTTCCCGACGGCGCTGCTTCAGTCTCCGTGGGTCCCGTCTGCGCTGCATCTGTCTCTGAGGGATCGCCAGGCTCTGCTTCAGCCTCTGAGGGATCGCCAGGCTCTGCTTCAGTCTCTGAGGGATCGCCAGGCACTGGGAAGGCCAAGCTTGACTCCAGGCTTGACTCCAAGCCTGACTCCAAGCCTCCGGAGTTTCACCGAGTTTCTGGAGGGTCCTCTATGCTCCATGGTCGACCTCCTGATCTACCGTCACGAGGGTCCTCTACTCTGCTCGGCCGACCTCCAGGCCGTCTGTTCCTTCGTTGCCGGCCGCCAAGGTCTCTACGTCTCTGCTGGCCTCCTTGTCTTCGCCTTCGCCGTTGGCCGCCACAGTCTCTATGGCTCTGTCAGCCTCCACCTCTTTGTTGCCAGCCTCCAAGGTCTCTTCGCCTCTGTCGGCCTCCACGTCTTTGCCGCCAGCCTCCACGGTCTCTACGCCTCTGTCGGCCTCCTCGCCTTTGCCACTGACCGCCCAGGACTCTGTGGTGCATGTCCTGGCACCCGCCTGAACTGTGTGCCTACGCAGGACAACCTCCTGACATTTGTGCCTGCACGGGGCGACATCCTGGTCGCCTGCCTGAACTTTGTGCCGGCGCCGGGTGACGTCCTGGTTGCCCGCCTGAACTTTGTGCCTGCGCGGGCGACGTCCTGGTTGCCCGCCTGAACTTTGTGTTTTGGTTTTTGTCTCTGGCCCTCCTGCCGAGACCCCCTCCGTCCACCCTGTTCGGGTTGTTTTTGGTTTTTGTCTGGACTCTTGTGGGCATCTGGTATCCACCCTTGAGGGGAGGGGGTTTCTGTCATGATTTGTGGGTGTTTTTGGATTCTTCTTCTTCATAGGTTTTGAATCATGCTTCTGTTTATTATTATCCTGGTCATGCTTTAGTTTTTGTCTTCTAGTTCATGTTTTGTCAAGTTAACTTAACTGTCAATTAACTTCATTCGGTTCACCTGCACCAAGCATTCAGTCTCCATGTTTCACCTGGTTCTTGTTCTATATATACACATCTGTTCTGTTCATACCTCGCGGAAACATTTTGGATCATTCATCTCTATTCATGTCATGTCCTTTACTCATGCCAAGCCTGTCTTGCCAGCCTGCCCATGTCTGGTTTGCCACTGAAGTAAGTTTTGTTTATTAAATCTTTACTTACCATCATGCTGCCAGCTCGTCTGCATTCCGGGGTCCTCTACACAAACCCTGACAAGAGATGCACAGGGGGCTTTTTCAGGACACCAGCCCATCGGTAACCACAATTTTTGGCTTGCCTGTTCGAGGTCTGTGACAGACAGGACGAAAACCTCAGAAATCTGATTATTTTCTGATCAGCGAACACACCATACCTGACCTCTAAAAGGTTGTGCACTCTTCAATGTGGAAGTTGTGCAAAGATGTATGAAGCATTTAAAAGGAAACAGTTTTCTCGGACAAGCCTATCTTTTGCAGCATTGAGGCTAAAAGAGAGCAAGAGACTCCAGATAACAGGAAGGCTGCGACAGAAAATGAGTTCTGTTTTAATCTTTTCCAGGTTTTATCTTCTGTCTGTTATGCAACGGTCTGGAGTTGACAATGCTGGTTCTGTAACTGTATGAAAATACACAGAGAGAGCAATTTTTCAGTAATGACAGCCTCTATGGTTGTGACAAGATAATAAAACACCAAATATTCAGTCTCAAGAAGAATTCAGAAGAATTCAGCTGCAGCCAACATCTGACTCTACCTGGTAAAGAAAGTTTAGGTGATTATTCTGACCTCAGGATATGAAAGAAAGTGATTTTAGCTCGAAGTCCTCCTTTATGTGTGTTTGCATTTTATTTTGAAGCTAGAAAGAGACTATTTCCTGCTTTCTCCTGACACCATTTTCTGATGTTGCTCATCAACTTAACTGACACCACCTGAAGAAGCCTCCATGGTTGTTTGTGTTGCAGCATTTTAGGTACTAATTAGGAGAATCAAACGTTGATGAGAGGCTAGATATGAAGCCCTGGAAGAATACCGCCACTACCGTAGCTTCTAATGATGTTAGAGTTGGTGCTTGCGACAGAACGTAGCAGCACTAAATTGATGGTCTATTTCACCGCTTTTATTGCGACAGGAATGCATTAGCTGATCTCTAGTTCAAAATCTGAAATATTTGGAGGGATAAAACCTAAATTGGACAACTATACACTGAACGGTAGTTCTTTATAATAATGAAACATTTATTCTATTTGTGAAAATACAAAAGAGTATTTTCTACACGTTTCTGGCACCTTAAATTTAGACAAGCATTAGAACTTCAGTATATGGACTTGTCAAAACTAGGCTGAATTCTTGTGATTAAAACACAGTTTGTAAACCTTTACTTAACTTAAAAAGGGGTTGGTTGTTTTTCCAAAGACATTGCTAAAATCATGTCTTGTATCCAGGACCCCAAATCATCTTGTCTTGTGTGCTGGGTGTATCGTTACACCCCTATTACCCCTGTTTACCGTGCTAGCAACTAATATATGATGACAAACATGGATTAAATTGCAAACTCTCAATTGTTCAAATTTTTTTATCTTTAAATGTTAGCAAAATCCTATTTTTTCAGCTTCACACAGCGTGATGTTGTCTGTGCTCAAATTATTAATAATTAATGACCGCTTATGGAAGCAAGGGTAAAAAAGAAAATTTTCAATCTTAATTGGCTAAAATCAAAAGTGGCTAATTAAAGCTTTACAGAGATGAGACATTGGCCACAACCTTCTGATCAGTGCATCTATGGATGTTTCAGGCAGCAAGTTTATTTGTCTGCAACAAAAGAAGGAAAAAAAAGCTGTGCCAATTTTTGCAGTATGAAGTGCAGTGAAAGAACCTTTACTAAAGTATCTTAATATTGCATCCAGTATTATGCTGCTTTAACAATATTCTGGGAGGTGTAATTTAGGAAAAACAATGAGAAAAAAAACCCCACTTTAACCAAGCAATTGTATCCTCACCTGAAATAGTCTAGCAGTTTAAATGTAAAAACATGAAAGAAAGCTCTCATCTGAACAGGGTGAGGTTAAGTTCAGGGTGACACTTAAGTGCAATGCTGAGAGACTTCACAGTGAGTCTCAGATTACAAAACTGCCTCTCTGCTGTGATTTCATAAGAGCCTTTGAGGGATATATTGCTGACTCCATGTGTGTGTTTATGTGTGTGTGTTGCGCTGTTACAACATTGATCTCCAGCACTGATCCACAAGACTGAGGGCAACAACACTTGCCATTAAGGCATGTCATTCAGCACAGAGAAGAATCCTGTTTGTAAACAAAGCCATGGCAACAGCGAGACTCACACTCTCTCTCATGTTCTTGCTCGCAACTAGGTGCTCCTTGCACACACACCCAACACTGACAAACACAAAAATACGCCGCAGTGGGCTTATTCTGAACTAGTCCCCCATCTTGTCATCTACCTGGATGTGACCCAGAAATACAGCCACTGGAAAAAATAGGCCAATGTCATATTAATCTGCGCCTCTGTAAATGGATGGAAATATAATTTGGTGCGTTCACATCACCCTGCTCTCCCCTGTTCTCCTCGTAAGCGCCAACAGATCTCGATTTATCCCCCGTAACCATAACATGACCTCCCCTTCAGCGATTCTTATCTCCAGCTCTCCTCCACGTTGAGCAGTGAGTAAATCCTAATGCAGCATACAGAAAGAGATCTTATAACCTTAATTGCATGCTCGGTTCAAAGGAAATAAACAGGTAAGGGGGGGGGGGGGGGGCAATATTCACATGCAGATATTCTCGGTAAAAAGGTTTAAAAAGGCAGAGTCTGAGTGAAATTACAGAGATTCTGTAATTGCAGCTTCAGATAAAGCCCGGTTCTTGGCAGGTAGAGTAAGAGTCTGCAGAGATATGCCCTCATTTCAACACCAGCGCCGCGCTCCTGCGCGTGTTTTGTGTTCTTTTTATGTATTCGTGTGTGTTGGGGAGTGTGTGTGTGTGTATGTGTCGGTGTACGTTTGTTTATTTGCGTGTCAGAATTGCCCTGTGTCTGCTTGTGTGCAAGAAACACAGAGAGAGAGAGAGAGAGAGAGGAGGGAATGGGTTTGAGGGGTTAATGAGCGTGCTGTCTTAAGCAGTGTGCAGTGACAGGAAGACAAGACAAGCCGTCCTTGCCAGAATCACCTCTTCACACGCTGCTCTGCACATGCACACAATCACATATGTGTACATAAGAGGAGGACATATACTAACCCCCCCCCCCCCCCCCCCCCCCCCATCTCAACACCTCTAAAAAACACACCCACACATTTATATACAAGTCTGTAAAGCCAAATCAGTTTTCTCGTTGCTACAGCAACAGCATACTTTTATGTCAACTGCAACCTTGTTACTATGGAGATATGTATACAAGAGAAACTCTGGGCCGTCGTAGTCAAGAGCCAGATGACAGCCCAGCGCGAGAGTGTGAGCACACGCACGCAAACACACTGAAACACACACTCACAAACACACACAGAGACCTCTACATCCTTCATCCATTTTGTTTATCACCCCCCACACACACACATACACACACACACACACGCACACACACGACTGAAATCCCTTTCTGGTTAAAGCTCTGGTATACCTCTGGTATAATCTCCATCAGCGCGAGCATTGATTCTCGTCGTTTGTCCCCCACCTAACAACCCCTTGGGCAGGACGGGATCTGAAGGCTGCTGGCATCTGTGTTATTAAATCCTCCAGTATTAATTTAGCACTAATTGAGAGAGGGATTCGCTCCCAGTTTACCCTGAGCAAAAATCTGCTCGGGAAAGCCAGTATTAAAGGCTGCATCAAGACTTAAATCAAAAGCGAAATGCTCTTCCCACCAGGGAAGCACAGAACGTCGGAGTGAAAGAGAAGTATGAAAGCGGAGATCATCAACTATTGATAAAGCCGATTCTGGTACAGCTGTAGACAAAATACAGAATGTGTTTGACTTCACGTTGAATGTGTCTGCAAGCGGCTGATAACCGTCTGGCTGTGAAATAAGGTCTAACCACACATGATGGAGTGATTATAGGCTGATACGTGTGGCCGGTGTTCCTCTAAAAAACATGTGGATAAGCTGTAATTATTAATCAATGACTGTGGTTGTAATTAGGGTGCATATTTGGAGCAAGATAGCTTTCACCAGCACATTGAAAAAAAAAATGTATTTACTCATACAGTAATGAGTTTTATATGGCGGCCAGGTTATCGGGATCTGTCCCTGGACTGGAATAACTTCCCAGAGATGTTGATGAAAATCGGCCGGATTTTGAGCTGGGTTTTGCTGTCCCATTTGCTGTCCACCAGGGGAAGAGTGGACTGGGCTGCAGGAAGGTTAAGATGACCTACAAGTCTTTTTGTCCAAGTGAAACGCCAAAATGGAGAGCTTTCCCTTGCTCTTAAATATGATCACATTTTGTCACATTACCGCCAAATACTTTTTAAGGAAACAAACAGAGCACTGCATAATTGTGCATTTTGTTGCCCATTCATCTTTGACAAATAGCTCAGGGATGGAGTCTTGCTACTGATTGTCAACTAGATTTAGCTCTGGACTTTGACTAGGCCATTCTCACTCATGAATATACTTTGATCTAAATCATTTTAGTGTAGCTCTGGTTGCATGTTTACAGTCAAAGTCCTGCTGGAATGTGAACCTTTATCCCAGTCTGAAGGCTTCTGCAGCTTCTAATGGTGCGTTCACACCGAACGCGGATTCTGCAATAGGAGCGGCCGATTTACATGTTATCCCTATGTAGAGGCGCGTTCAGGAGCGGAGCGGCGCGGTGCGAAGGAGACGAAGGACGCGGCACGGAAGGCACGCCGAGCGAAGCGGGAGCGGAGCAGGAGCGGAAAGAGAGCGATGGACGAGTTGAAAAATCTGAACTTTTTCCTAAATTCGCGTCGCGTCAACCAATCAGGGACTGGATGTGGCTGTGACATAGAGTGAAAGACCGCAGCGGAGAAAAAGCGGTTGTCAGTGAAAATGGAGGACAAAATCATAGTGGCGGTGTGCGGCAGGCCAGAGTTGTATGACTCAACTAATTACTTTTACCGAAACAAGTACAGAAAGGACCTGGCCTGGTTATGTTTAGGCGCAAATATCTTATATTTAGGAGATGTGGACATTAAAAATCGGCTGTTTTTTTTATTGAGCTGAGATTTATTTACTCACCGAAGACAGATGGACAGGCGTTCAGCAGCGGGGATATAGTGCCGGTAGTTGTTGTCCAGGAGGCCAATTCGTCTCCCGACGCGGGACAGCAGATCTTCGAACTGGGTCCTGGAGAGACGGAAGTACTGCTGAAATCGACTGTCATCCAGACGCAGCTCCTGGAGTAGGTGGTGGTAATTTCCGAACTGTTCCCGTCCCTGAAGAATCTGGTGAACCCAGGGGTTGACGTCGGTGGCGTTTCTCGGCTCTCCACAGGTAAAACACCGTGATTATCCATGAAATCCATGTCTGCCATGTTCAGTTGAAACCAGCAAGCGGCAGATGGAAGCTCCTCCTATTTGATGACGCGGCGAAGCGTTGCCGCTTGTTGCCAAATGGCAACGCGGAGTTCACACGGAATGTCAAGCGGGCAAAAGCACACAAATGAGGCGAAAGATTCGCAGAATCCGCGTTCGGTGTGAACGCACCTTTACGGGTTTTCTTCCAGGATTGTCCTGTTTGTAGGCCCTGCACAGCATAATGCTGCCACCATTATGCTTCACTGTGAGATAATGCATACAGGGAGATGTGCAATATCAGCTTTTTACCGGACTAGCTTTCAGCAAGTAGTACAAAATATTCATTTTTAAAATAATAAATAAAAATAATAATTTTGGTCTCATCTGACATATTCTTTCACCTCCTGAGCAGGATTCTGTTTACAGGTGCTTAAGTAAAAGTGATCAACTATTTTTCAGATTTTGATTTCTGAAAGCCATGTATGATTTTTCTTCTACTTTACAATTCTGCTACTGTGTATAAAATAAAATGAAGTTCGATGTTGTAACATGACAAAAAGTAAAAATGTTAAAGCATTATGAATACTTTCTGAACACAGCAACATTATGATGTTATTTTCTAAACAATAGTTTGTATCTCTTTTCAGTGTATTTTGAATTTCTGCAGAAACCCACAGTGCGTGAACATTTATGCTCATTTTTTCATCAAATGCTTTGCCAAAAGATGTATTAATATTGCCTGTTTGCCTTTATGAAAGACAGTTTACAGAGTAGGTGTGAGTAGTCACCTGGAACTTTGAAACCTTCACCTCCTTTTAGTTAATTTGATTAAAACCCAATAAATCCACCCAAAGGTTCTAGCATGAGTGGTTAGTTAATCTGCTCCTGTAAAAAGCTTTCTGGCCTGAAGCTGCAGTGCTGGAAGTTAAAGCTGGTCACAAAAAGCTCAACAATAAGATAAGCAGTGCTTGACTTGATTTGGTGAGAAAGGGATAACAGAATTGTGGATTTCTTTACCTGACTGCGATCTTTGTCCACCTTCTTGAAACACTTGTTGAGCGACAGATTGTGCCGCACTGAGTTCTTCCAGCCTGTTGGAGCATTTGCAAAATAAGGGAAGTGCTCTAGAATCCAGCCGTAGATGTCCTTCACTGGCAGCCGCTTGTTCGGCGCATCCTCGATGGCCATGAAGATCAGGCAGCTGAAGGAGTACGGAGGTTTCCGGTTGGTCCCCGCCGCCAAGTCGTACGCCGAGTGTGCATCGGCGAGCAGGACGTCGTCTGGAGACGGGGACGAGGAGGAGGGCGAACGGGGGTGCTGACTGTCGGGATCCTGCAGAGGGGAAACGCTACGCAGCCCGGAGTGGCTGAAGCTGTTGAGGAGGTCCGTGCTCTCGTGGAGCCAGGAGAGGCTGGTGAGCTCCTCGTCCTCGGCCTTGGAGAAGGAGGCAGACAAGGAGAGAGAGAGGTCGGCTGCCTCGGCCTCAGACGCTGCAGCGGTGGCATCCCCCTGCCGGTAGGGCGGGCTCATGCCCTGCGAAGCACTGGCTCCACTGCTGGGGCTCTGGGCCTTCTTACTGGGGGGCATAGTGGGTCCCATCCAGCCCAGGGCTCACTCCTGTAGAGCAGCAGAGGTGGAAGGAGAGAGACAAAGAAAGAATAGAAAGAAGGTCAGCTTGTGAAACACAAGTCATTCGTTATATTAAGCCTTCACTTTTGTAAAGGTCAAAAGGAGGAGATTTTGACCACTTTTGCAATTAGACTGAATTACATCTGAGGAAAAATGTGCATCATCATTTCCCTCTGAGGCTTTCTGTCTAATTCTGACTGGTGCAGCAAATTTAGTGCTTCAACGGCTGAGGAAATCTTTCCTTGTACAACTACCCTCTAATTACCAGTGTAACAGCACAGTATTGACATTACACGGGGTTGCTGTCATAACACGTGAAAACTGTTAAAGGTCTAATGGTTGCAAGGGCTCAGAAACTGTGTTGGTGATTTAACATCTCTGCAGCATGAGAAAATGTAATTGTCAGGGGTGGTGCGATAATTGGGAGCAGAAAAGAAACCCTCTTAAATCTTAAATTCCTGGACTTACAACATCAGAAACAGCGTCCAATGATGAGACTTAGTTCCACAGCGGGATATCTGTGACAAGACATGATCATGATTGGGGTAATTTACCAAGAAAAGAAACAAATTAAAGTGTGAGTTCAATTCCATCCCTGCTCCAATCAGACCATTATCCTGCCAACATAAGAGCAATGCCGAGCTCGTTACACACAGGCAGAGCGCAGTAATTGAAGGGGAACGGGCCTGAGCGTCACACCACAATCAGAAGAAGGCGCGCAACTGGGCCTCTGATTGTCCTCTAGCACAGACAGCTGTGGGAAGGCGCCCAGCAGCAGCTCCAGCTAAAACCTAATCTGCTCTGAGAACAGACACACACACATCCACACATAGAGCGACACTGATGCAAACATGAATGAAAGCAAAAGCACATACCCTGTAAAATGGAATTTTGGAAGGCATTAAAACCTGAAAATATTTATTTTATAATCAAGTATATTAGTTTGTAAATGTGATCAATTCTAACAATCTTGGCTACTTTATTTACTGACAAATCCTACCTAAACAGTTTGATAAGATGTTTTATGTAACATGTCCTTTCCTAGCAGATAGTATGCAGTGGGCCTGGTTGCCTTAATGTGTCAGAGCAGATTTTCTCCAACATTATCGACTTAAAGCAGGAATTTCAAATCGCAGAGCTCGAGAGCCGATGTCCTGCAACCTTCAGATGTATCTTTGGCACTGGTACAACCACCTTGGCACCATTAGTGTGTAGTATTTAGTATTTGATTACTTGTTGGAAGACATAATACTATTGGGACATTTACCAACCCTATTGGCATATTTTCTTATATTGGTGTTGGGCGCACCAGTATGACCTGGGAAAGACAAAACAGTCGACTCCAAAGCTCTGGAACAGCAGGTCTTACCTGTGGTTGTCAGGGATTTTGTGTTTCTTTTTAAAAATGAAAGAATAACAGGATGGAGAAAATTATCTGAATTATTTGTAACTAATTAAGATGAGTAAATGCATTTAAACAATTGGATTATTTAACCTAGATGATTTAACTCAGAAATACTGATTAAAATCTACCCAAATGAACTATATAGTTTGTATAAATTCTACCAGTTTGTTCTACCGGTGTATGAATGTACACTCAGATCCACACAGAGCAGCACCATTAGGACATGGGGATTAGGGCTTGATATGTTCTGGTCCTTCTCTGTGTGCCGCGACCGCTCTCCAATCCAAGGTGATCATCGGCCGATCTGTCCCCTCACTCTGCACCATTGACTGACAGCTGTCACCCACGGCGATCGGCCATAGCGTGACAACTGTCAGTGTGCCACAGCTACCGTGTCACCATGGCGACAGAGCAAAACAACTCATCTCCACTTTCGCCTGCCTTTTTTTTTTTTCTCCCTCCCCTCTATGTGTCTGCCGCTCTTCCACCTATCTTCCATTTTTCACATTTTTATCAGCACAGATAGCTGCTTAACAGTGTTGACAGGCTGTTGAGCTAAATATAGAGCTGTGATGCACAGCCGCATATAGCCGGGCCGGCCCACAGTCACCTCTGCGCTCCTTCCCACTGTCTCCACAGCGCGGGAAAATGCTTAGCAGGAGCTGATGCGCCTTTGATCTCACTCCCGCTTCCCATCGTTACTCTCCTCGTTTCGCTTCTCCCGCTGTCTGACAAGAGTGCGTGCTTATTCAACAAGCTGTACCTGTCTGAGGTACAGCGTTGTTGCACCAATATTGACATTGAGCATAATTAATTCAAATTGGCCCGGCGACGATATAGCGCCAGAGCTGAAAATAGAGAGCGGCAAAATCAAAGAGATGGGCGAGGTGGATAGGGCGTTTGATAGGCTTTTCAAGGTGTGTGTGTGTGTGTGTTTGATGCTTGTTTCTGACAGGCTTGTCGGAGTGTGTATTTGTGATGGTGTTTGTCTTGAGGAGGAAGAAAGGACATCGCAGTGACATTGTTCCTGGTAGGAGTCCACTGGAATGCAGAGATGCCTCTGATGCTCTCTTTCTCTCAGTCTCCTCTTCTTCCTCCTTGTTATGTTGCCATAGCGGCAAGGGGGCCATGAAACATTACGGCTGACAGTAAAGTCATCTCATTTTACTGTTGCTATGACAACAAACTCCTCAGTGTTGGTTGGGGCCACTGCGAGCTGCCGCCCAAGCCTCGTGCCTGAGCTTGTGCATGTTTGTGCGTAGATGTGTGTGTATGTGTGCTACCGTGTCTCCCAGGGGCTCTCATAAAGCTTAACACACTTGCTCAGCTCTAAACAAACTTCCATGCAACTTCTACAGTGGCCCCTGAGGACCCACTGCTAAAGGACAAATGCAGATATCGCTCAAGTTCAGACTAAATGATGGTTGCTGTGGTGCGCCTGTGTGTGCATCAGTGTGTGTTTGTGTGTGTTAGGAGCATCCTCACATTTGTTTGACAGATGGGACTCTGCTGTTCTCTCTGTCTTTCTCATTCTCTGGATCTCTTTTGTGTTTGCGTGCTTTGTTTTGATTTGTGTTCGTCTCTTTTTGGCGTGTCCACGTTAGGAATTTATTTCCTCCTTCCCCCAGATTTGGATACATGGGTGAACTGGACTACAAGCACACCGTCTGATCCGTCTTTCACATTCTTCATGTAAAACTCAGAGCATACCAACATAATTTAAAGCAGCTGAAGTCAGTACAGTATGTTTTGTCTCTCTGTGACCCTGGTACCAAGCTGCTTCTGTTTGCATTCTGCACCCTGAGCATACGGACTTTAAAAGACACCATTCGTTTAGAATAAATGGCTTTCTCCATTGGAAACACCACTCTGGAACAGTTAGTGGCTGCTGGTACACTTAAATTAGACTGTTGCAATTATTATACCGCTATGTATGTACAGTAGGTTCTTAAGAGTTTTTCAACCGTATTGCGGCAGGATTAAAATGATGAGTGGATTAAGAGAAATTATAGCTATTGTAAATAGAGTTTTTTAATGCAAAGCACTGAATTTATTGCAGTCAATTGAGAGTTATTTTTTGTAAATTTTGCTTTGATATTCTATTGGAATCCAATTAGGTTTTCGCATTGGTAACTTTGACCATCTACACTCAGTCATGCAAGCCAAGCTACAATTTAATATCCATTCATTAACAATCAGCCAGTAAAACTCCTTGAAGAAACTTAAGGGCCATATTTTGAGTAAGGAGGGGATTTTGGTCTTACAGGTTTTCCTAAAGGAATCTTTTCAAGTGTTACAACAGACATACCCCTCTGTCTTTCTGAGACAAGGTCAATGTTGTACCATAAACTCAACCATGCAAGGATTCTATATACAGATTTTAGCTCATTGTTTAATACTGCTATTTCTTCGACACCAATAGATAAACTTTCCCTGCCTGGCGTGAACACTGCCAATTGTTTTCTAAATCTAATATTCCTGACTGTGATTCAGTCCACATTGGAAGAAAATATATCCAACATCATCATGTTTAAAACTGGGATACGTCAAGGCTGTGTGCTCAGTCCATTAATATTCACAATGGTAACATATCCACACAAGATGAGAGCTCCAAACATTGTCAGAGACTTTTCATACCCTCCATGATCATTTTTGAAGTAGATTTATCTATTAACACAAATCTGTTGAAGATACAAGAGAAACATTCTTTTTTGTGTAATGCTATTAGTTATGCAATAAAATCACAATAAACTGATTTGATACTGTGCATACGGCATGGCAGCAGCGCTGTTTCATGTACCCAGGTATAAAGTCCATATGTTGCTTAGACAGTATTATCTTTGAAAGAAAATATAGTTTTTTTTCTCATTTGAGCTACTTGTATTGTATCTAATCTTTTCTTTAAATTTAACAAATAGTAGCCCCTTGAAGCACGATTGTCTCAAATCAGCATTCTTGCTCAAATTATTCGATGGCATATGCTTCAGAGTTTTTTCAAAAATATGTAGTACATTTGCCCCTATTTTTTAAACCTGACTAAATAAATACTAATAAAAATAATTCTATGAAAATACAGTTATTTACCTAATGAAAGCTGTTGGTACAGTATTAGTTGTATTGAGCTTCCACCTTGTTAGCTAGGAACTCAACAATTTTTATAATAGATCTTTTGGTTTTTTTTTCTATGTATTTCTTTTTTTATTTTTATTTATATTGAGGTTTGATTGTGCTGAAAAGGGGAGTTTGTTATCATATTGGATGTTTAATTTTAATTTATAGGTCAGTAAACAATACTGCCCACCACAATTTTGTTACACATAACGGATAGCACACATCCTACTGTCACTCAGTAGGATGACAAGTGACTCATGTTGCAGACAAGAAATGGACCTCATGACACTAATCTAACTTTCCTCATTCTATTCCAAACTTTCAAAATAAGAAAAATAAGATGCCTTCTGAAATTATAAGACAATAATATATAGTTTCAAAAAAATAATCATAAAAATGCTGAAGTGTATTGTATAAACTAATTGAATCTGATTTTATTGAGGTTTGTATATACTTTCCGTTTGGGCCAGTTAGCTCTTGTAGAAATAGGTCTAATTAAAACCACAGTTCAGATCAGATTAACCTAAGTGGCTTCTTACAGCTAGATTTTAAGCAATGAAGTCATATAACCACATGCCCTTACAGTAAACTAGGAGTAGATTATAGAAAATGAATTTAACTCATTGATTTTTGAACCTCTCGAAGGTTGATACGACTTGATGCACTAACAGTAGGAAACATTCCATGTCAGACATCTTTATTTCATACCTGAAATAGTTGGGGGCAAAATGACCAAAATTATAAGTGTACAAAATGGAAAAAAGGCAACATAACCATCACCTAAAACATTTTTCTGTACCATTTATCTTTTTACTCAACAACAAGCTGAATCTACATCAATATTTCCTCGTGGACAGCCAGCTGCCTTTGCATCATGGCTTTGTCGCAATTTCATTTAGATCCTGTTTTCTGTAGGAGGGAGTTAGCTTTTATCTTTTAAACTTTGAACATATTAGACAGTATTTGAGAGTTAGTTAACTATAACTCCTCATAATTATAATCAATAGATCAAATCATAAAAAACAGAATCAATTTAAAAGGTTTTTGACTAATAAAAAGTGATTACATCATCGTGCCATCTTAGGAAAACCTCAATTATGAATTTTGAGTATTAAGTTGGAATATACTTGTGTAATTTTATATGGACTTGCTTTATCTTCATGGTTAAATGATTTTCTCAGTAGAAGACTGGAAGTGGCATTTATACAGCCCGTCCTAAAGCTTGTTTAATAAACAGACATGTTGCCAAACTGTTACAGTTTATCAAATACAAAAAAAACACTGTTGGTCCCATTCTCCCCTAGGATGCTTCCCATTTTAGTCAGTATAAAACTGTTCCTTGTAAACATGAATGTCATTAAAATCCAAACATTTTTATAGATTTTAAAATTCACCCAACTGAGCGTGATAGCGCATAGTATCAAAAAGGCTATGTAATTGGAATGCTGTAAGTGACCATGATGTATCCCAGCTGACCTGCAGTCAGCTTCGACTCTCTGAAGCCCTTACAGCTGGATGCCGGAGCCAGCAGTGTTTGCACGAGTGGAAAAAGGTTAATAAACTCCTCAGAGAGCAGACAGGGTGTAAGCTAATTCATGTGCTCTAATTGACAGTGTAATCATCTTACACCACATTCATGCTCTCCCAGATACTTGCCTAGATCACATGCCATATTTACGTAATCCTCCGAAGATCTCCATTCCCTCTTGGCAGCTTTTTTCTGTCAATCTTGCAGGCTTTCTGAGAGCTGAAGCCAGAGGAAACATTTCAGCAATGTCCTTCATTTCACCGTTCTGCGCAGCTGCACCATTAGCCAAACTGACTTTCAGCAAAAATCACCAAGTAATCAAATCTCAGAACTTCCAAAACCACATCAATGCAGATATATTATAATACAACCCAGTTTGGCTTCTGACACGCTGTCAGCGGCTCATTTATACTTTACTCTGGGTCTCCAAGGACCAAAGCAACTCTTAGAACTTTGTCAGGTTGATTGCAGCTAGTGACATATGTTGCATGACACATCCTTGTGCACCCCACTTTCCTGTCAGTCTTCACTATATACTGCAATAAAGCCAGTGCCATGAAAATAATCCCACTACCCCTGAATGGAGTAGTAATAGTAGTGTAGGAGATAGCAGCAAAGAATGGAATAGCGGCTGGTAGGAGTTATTACTTGCAGAGGCGTGAGCTCAACCTTGTGGCTCCTCTGGCCACAGTGATAAAGCAGAGTCAGATGCACCGAGGCAAAACTAATCTGGAGTTTTGATGACAAAAGGACGACCTTTATCCTTCCTTCACATAGACCGGATGGACAGAAGGGGAAAGGAAGACCGACGGGGAGAAGGGAAAAATAAGAAGTCTGTAAGAGACTGGAAAATAATAACTTCTGCTACATATATGTCAGCATGGTTTGCAGGAGGGCTTTTGAAATTCTCCATTTCCAAGCCACAAAATTACTTCCCCCACCATCACCAAGTCCAGCCTTTCCCTGGCGACAACCATCAGGGTTCCAGGGGACTTTAAGGGAGCAAAGACGCACCAATCACATCCTATATGTTCTGACAGTCTTATTTTTCTGTCATCTACAGCAGCAAAGAGTTATGGAATAGAGGTCAAGGTCAGGGTGTCCCTGAGGAATACTCCTGACCCCTGTGTCTGTGCTGCACTCCATGCTGGCAGGCAGATAACAACAGCTGCACGCACATAGATGTGAATACATTCAGTGAACATTAGTTCAGTACATACAGTGCCTTGCAAAATTATCATTACTCTTTAAATGTTTTCACTTTTTGCCAAGTTGCAAACACAAACATGTATTTTGTAGGGATTTCACTTGGGAAAATAACACAGTATCTAAATGCTGTGAGATTTAGTATTCACCCTGAACACACCATCCCCCAAACAAACATGGTGATGGCAGCATCATGCTATGGGGATGACTGTCTTCAGCAGGGATCACCTTACAGCAAGACAATAAGCCTGACCATACATCCAGGGACACAATGGAATGGTTTGGGTCAAAGCATATTGATGTGTTAGAAAGGCCTAGTCAAAGTACAGTGCTCAATTCAAATTCAGAATCTCCAACAAGACTTGACAATGGATTTTGCAGACTCTCCTCATACTGAGCTTCAGCTATTTGTTCAAGAGTAATGTGTCAGTTCTAAAGACCTGCAGCCACAAGATGGTTCTACAGAGTACTGACTCAGGAGGGCTGGATATAAATGCACGCTGCACTTTTCAGGTTTTTATTTGTTCCAAAAAATACTTCCTTTTCCTTCCAGGTGCACTCTCTTTACTAATTAAGTAAATTTTAAACACAATTTGTTGAACTGAATGTTATTGTGTGTTATCAGGGTAAAGGCAGCTGAATACAAATGCATGGTATGGTGGAAAAAAAAAAAAACAGAAAGCCACATGTCATTTTTAAAACTCCATTACATTTATGGCACTGATTTAGGGGGAAATGTTTACATTTTATGACTCATGGTTGGGTCGATTGTGTCAAAGTGATTGAATAAAAAAATTAAATATGAGCAAAATGAGCCTTTCTTCTGCATACATACGTTTCTACTCTTTAGTTCACAGAGGCCTTTGCCACAGCATTTCCCATAATCCCCTTTTTCTACTGGGAAAGCCAACAATGCAGATAAGAAGATTGTGATATAGTTAGGGGAACTGAGCCCCAGAACTTTCAATTTGAAAAATGATAGCATAAAGCACATCAGTGCTGCTTATGCAGAAAGAACAACTCTAAGCTGATTTGCTGTAGAAAACACAGGAAAAGCAAATGTGCAACTAAACTTGTGAGCAGAAAAAGATGATAAAAAATTAAAAAAAATCTAATTGTTTAAGTGAATTATTCAAAGTGACACATGTGAAGACACACAGGCGCCGTCCTTCAAAGTGGCTAACCAACAACGCAAACAGACATTTGGATTGGGCAAACACAGAGTCCGTTTGGTCTGATTCATCAGCAGGCAGCGATCATGAAGTCACGCTCACTCTTGGTCTGTGAGGACCGAAAACAATTAGAACGAGATGTACACACAGAGACACAATGAGGCAAAGTGAGGCTGCATATGTTGCTGCCTCAAGGTGACTTGTGTTTGCGCACGCGCGTGTGTGTGTGTGTGTGTGTGTGTGTGCAGCCTGGAGGTGGTAAAAGAGTGAAGTGTAGTGGACTGGCTGCAACAATCGGGTCAAACTTTAAAAAAAGAAAAAAAAGAAATCATGGCCCAAGGGTCCACCTTATTCGTATGACCATGACACACTGTCGCTCTCATTCGCAATCAGCTTTTTAAGCCTTTTAGTTCTCATGCAGCTGACCTGACACACAATGGTTGCAGGGCCCACCGTTTTGATGTGCCCTTTTACTCTAAAGTGAGGTGTGCCATCCTTTTACAGACATGTTGGGATGTATAAAAAGGAAACATGCAGAAATCCCATGCAAGAAGAGGGGACCATTAAGTAAATATTTGTTCTTTTTATGAGCATGTAAGTGATAATCTGACCGGATGTTAGTAAAAGCCAAATCAATTTGTTGCCCTACTATTATCATAACTTTTTATTATATCAAAACAAAGAAAACATAAAATATATGCCCTTTTTTAGCAACACGTGTTGACAGATTAATAAATATCAATAAATTCAAAAACCCACATTCTGGCCACATCACTTAGCGTACGTCCAGCAGCACTACCTGTAGAAGCTGCTCTATAAGTTAAACATGTTTATTATCTACAGTATGTTTCAACAGATTTACCTAAAATATAGTTTTTGTAAAGAAAAATATATGTCTGTCATGTCCACATGAAATATAAAGCCAAAAATCCAAGAAAAGTGACATTTGAAATATATAAACATATGAATCTCTTAATGACTTTACTGAAACACTAACCTATAGTAGTTCTCCGAAGAACAAACACTGTAATATAAACAATTAGAGCTTCTTTTTAGTAGTCTAGCTAATATTGCCTGATTATTATGTACTACATACACAGCATTTACTAAATTTGCCAACTTTTGTAATTTAACATGATCAAATTATCACAAGAAGGTGTGTGGAAAGGGCTTTCTTCATGTCCTTACAGGATTTCTTATCTTATGACATACAACAAGGAGACATACAAAGAGTTCCCCAAACCTGAAAATTATAAACAGAAACTAGGTTGAAATGTGTTTGTTTTTTGCTCACAGAAAAAGACAAAGTGCTGGTCTTATTCTCAGGTGACTTGACGGTGTTTTCCGTGAGAAAAGACAGTGAAGAAAAGTTTGTCTGAAACTAAACCTTTGGATTAAATTCAGAACTGATTGTCAGACTACAAGGGCGTTGAAACAATTGCATTATTTTCTAAGAAGGTATATGATTCCAGCAGGATGAATTAAACTCAATCTAAACCTTTGATGTTCTCAGTTGCTCGGGGTCAGTTCACCATTTCAAAATCTGCATTTCTTACCTATGTGTTTTCAATCCATAGCATGTCATACCCATGTGCCTATCAATCGTTTGGTATATTTAAGATTTGCTCAAAGAAATGCTGAAATATCATGTGTAAAAATTGTACATTACACAGTATTTTTATCAATGATAGACTGAATCCCTGTTGAGCCTTATGACTCTTATGTAACATGACAGATTATAACTATTAATCAAACAAAAATAGTTCTAAGTGGCCTCCTGAACGTATTTTTTTTTTAATTTGAGTCACAAAAACCCATTTCCTTACCACCAACTGGGAATAGATGATACACTCGTACTCGTACTCGTCGTCTTCCGCTTATCCGGGACCGGGTCGCGGGGGCAGCAGACTCAGCAGAGACACCCAGACGTCGATCTCCCCAGACACCTCCTCCAGTTCCTCCAGGGGGAGCCCAAGGCATTCCCAGGCCAGCCGAGAGACATAGTCCCTCCAGCGTATCCTGGGCCATCCCTTGGGCCTCCTCCCGGTGGGACTTGCCTGGAACACCTCCCGAGGAACGCGTCCAGGAGGCATCCGGTATAGATGCCCGAGCCACCTCAACTGGCTCCTCTCGATGTGGAAGAGCAGCAGCTCTATTCCGAGCCCCTCCCGGATGGCTGAGCTCCTCACGTTATCTCTGAGGGAGTGCCCGGCAATCCTACAGTAGAAGCTCATTTCAGCCGCTTGTATCCGGGATCTCGTTCTTTTGGTCATGACCCAAAGTTCATGGCCATAGGTGAGGGTAGGAACGTAGTCCGACCAGTAAATCGAGAGCTTTGTTTTTCGGCACAGCTCTCTCTTCACCACAACGGACCGGAACAGTGCCCCCATTACTGCGGCAGCTGCACCGATCCGTCTGTCGATCTCCCGCTTCATTCTTCCCTCATTCGTGAACAAGACCCCGAGATACTTGAACTCCTCCACTTGAGGAAGGGAACTCCACTCCAACCTGAAGAGGACAAGCCACCCTTTTCCTGTCGAGTACCATGGCCTCTGACTTGGAGGAGCTGATCTTCATCCCAGCCACTTCACACTCGGCTGCGAACCGCCCCAGCGCATGCTGTAGGTCTTGGCTAGAGGGGGCCAGCAGGACCACATCATCTGCAAAAAGAAGAGACGAAATCCACTGGTCCCCAAACCAGACCCCCTCCGGCCCTTGGCTGCGTCTAGAAATCCTGTCCATAAAAGTTATGAACAGGACCGGTGACAAAGGGCAGCCCTGCCGGAGTCCAAGATGCACCGGGAACGGGTCCGACTTAGTGCCGGCAATGCGGACCAAACTCCTGCTCCGCTTGTACAGGGACCGGATTGCCCCTAATAAAGGGCCCCAATTCCATACTCCTGGAGCACCCCCCACAGGGTGTCACGAGGGACACAGTCGAACGCTTTCTCCAGGTCCACAAAACACATGTGAACCAGTTGGGCAAACTCCCATGAGGCCTCGAGTACCCTGTAGAGGATATAGAGCTGGTCCAGTGTTCCACAGCCAGGAGGAAAACCACGCTGCTCCTCCTGAAGCCGAGATTCGACTATCGGCAGGACTCTCCTCTCCAATACCCTGGCGTAGGCCTAACTAGGGAGGCTGAGGAGTGTGATCTCCCTGTAGTTGGAACACACCACCACCCCAGTCTGCCAGTCCAGAGGCACTGTCCCCGACCACCACGCAATGTTGAGGAGGCGTGTCAACCATGACAGCCCCACAACATCCAGAGATTTGAGGTACTCAGGGCGGATCTCATCCACCCCCGAAGCCTTGCCACCGCGGATCTTTTTAACCACCTTGGTGACTTCAGCCTGGGTGATGAAAGAGTCCAACCGCGAGTCCCCAGCCTCTGTTTCCACCAGGGAATGTGTGATGGCAGGATTGAGGAGATCCTCCAAGTACTCCTTCCACCGCCCGATAATGTCCTCAGTTGAGGTCAGCAGCCTCCCACCCCCACTATAAACAGTGTTGGCGAAGCACTGCTTCCCCCTCCTGAGGCGCCATATGGTTTTGCCAGAATCGCTTCGAGGCCAACCGGTAGTCCTTCTCCATGGCCTCACCGAACTCCTCCCAGGACCGAGTTTTTGCCTCTGTCACAGCTCGGGCCGCAGCACGCCTGGCCTCACGGTACCCGTCAGCCGCCTCAGGAGTCCCACAAGCCAACCACAGCCTATAGGACTCCTTCTTCCGCTTGACAGCATCCCTTACTGCCGGTGTCCACCACCGGGTTCTGGGATTGCCGCCGCGACAGGCACCGTGGACCTTACAGCTGCAGCTACTGGCAGCAGCATCGACAATAGATGCGGAGAACATGGTCCACTCGGACTCTATGTCTCCAACATCCCCCGGAATCTGGTCAAAGCTCTCCCGGAGGTGGGAGTTGAATACATTCCTGGCCGAGGGCTCTGCCAGGCGTTCCCAGCAGACCCCCAATATGCGCTTGGGCCTGCCAAGTCTGTCCGGCTTTCTCCTCCTCCAGCAGATCCAACTCACCACCAGTTGGACAGCTCAGCCCCTCTCTTCACCCGAGTGTCCAAAACAAGCAGCCGAAGGTCTGATGATACGACAACAAAGTCAATCGTTGGCCTCCTGCCTAGGGTGTCCTGGTGCCAAGTCCACTGATGGACACCATTATGTTTGAACATGGTGTTCATTATGGACAATCCGTGACTAGCACAGAAGTCCAATAACAAACACCACTCGGATTCAGATCGGGGAGGCCATTCCTCCCGATCACGCCTCTCCAGGTGTCAATGTCGTTTCCCACGTGGGCGTTGAAGTCCCCCATCAGAATAATAGAGTCCCCGGGAAGGGTGACTCCCTTCTTGGTGTCCCTGCCTTCTTGGTGACAGGGACACCAAGAAGGCCGGGTACTCCGCAATACTGCTCGGCCCGCAGGCTGAAACGACAGTCAGAGACCTATCCCCAACCCGAAGGCGCAAGGATGCGACCCTCTCATCCACTGGGGTAAACCCCAACACGAGACGGCTGAGCTGGGGGGCAACAAGAAAACCCACACCAGCCCGCCGCCTCTCCCCGTGGGCCACTCCAGAGTAAAAGAGAGTCCAACCCCTCTCAAAGGGAATGTGTGCCAGAGCCCACGCTGTGCATGGAGGTGAGCCCGACTATTTCTAGTCGATATCTCTCGACCTCCCGCACAAGCTCAGGCTCCACGCCAGCGAGGTGACATTCCAAGTCCCTAGAGCCAGCCTAAGCATCAGGGGATTGGGCCGCTGAGGTCTCCACCTTCGTCCGCCACCCAATCCTCTTTGCACCAGTCCCTCACGGTTCCCCCTGCAGGTGGTGGGCCCACTGGGGGATGGCCTCGCGTCTCTCGTTCAGGCTTGGCCCGGCCGGGTCCAACGAAGAGCAACCCAGCCACCAGGCGCTCTCCAGCGAGTCCCGACCCCAGGCCTGGCTCCAGGGTGGGACCCCGGCTCCGCCGTACCGGGCGACGTCACGTCCCTCGATATTTTGTTCTTCATGAGGGATTCCTGAACCACTCTTTGTCTGACCCATC
The DNA here is from genome assembly GCF_021462225.1 of Girardinichthys multiradiatus. NCBI lineage: Eukaryota > Metazoa > Chordata > Actinopteri > Cyprinodontiformes > Goodeidae > Girardinichthys > Girardinichthys multiradiatus. The sequence goes on from NC_061808.1 coordinate 28,956,835, forward strand.
ACCTAGAGCCTGTTTGCCATGGGAGACCCTACCAGGGGCATTTTAGCCCCAGACAACATAGCCTAGGATCATTTGACCACTCAAACCCCTCCACCACGTTGAGGTGGTGGTTCAAGGAGGGGTAAACGATACACAAATACTTCAAATCTTTGGTTGTCAGAGCAGGTATGAAATGGACCAATTCCGTGTGTATGTGTGAAATGTGAGGTCATGACCTCCAATCATTCAAATTGCCAGACTTCCATATAGCAAACTATAAATCTATAAATGTCAAAGAGGGTATAAAACATCTCCAAGGCAGGTATGAAATGACTTATGGTCCGTATGAAACGTCCAATGCTCAGGAATGGTCACTGTTAAATAACCTACCACTTGACTGAAGGGACAATTCAACAACTGGAATCAGGTGTGTTGGAGCAAGGACATATTTAAAATAAAGGATTGTCCACCTCTACTATTGAGGCTCCTTCACAGCACAAGCTAAATAATCACTGTTGTTTGGAAATGGAAAGTTCGTCCTTCTGAAGTCTACCTCAATTTTGTCTTGTTCACGTTGAAAGTCAGGTTGTAGGCCTTAAACTTGTGGACAGACTCTACAGACTCATCACTGTCACTGATGAGACCTACAACTAGGGCTGCAGGATATTAGGAAAATGTGCAATATGAAATCATATTGGTCAAACTACAATACTGATATGTCTCGCGATAAATAAAGAATTAAAAAGTACTAATGTCTTTTTGCTTTGGTTTCATACCAAATATAAACCCCAGATAAAGAGTATATCCAGCCACTGGAAATGTAAAAATAACTGACAGAACAGGAAGTGGTCTGTAACACAGTTCTGAGGTGTCCCTGTACTCACTGGGATTCTTATTTATATTTGACTGTCCACTCCAACTCTCTGTTGCTGATGAGTCAGGAAACTAAGGCTCGTGGTAAAGATACCTGGGTCATCAAAAACTAATTTAAGTTCCCAAAAAAGTTAAAAGTATGACATGCGAAGGGAAGAAGTGGGGGTGGAGGGACTCAGGACTCCCATTGATTCCGGAGGAACAATTTTTATGGTTTGTATATTAATTCTGTTTTGCTGTTCAAATAAACTAAATACCACCAAAAAGCAAAAACACTTTTGATACTTAAAAGATGCAATCAACACATCCTATTATGGTCTTAAATCAGATTCTAAATTCAGGTTTGAATGCTTTCAAACATCAACAGTATTAATAATTCCCTCAGTAATAAAGACAAGACTGCCTATGTCCGATTTTTCACCGTTTCTTTCCTCTGCTGCCTCAGTACCCTCCATCCTTTACCCAACCCTTCCCTCACTTCCTCTAAGGCCTCCCTGTCTTTTCTCTTTGACAGTGAGCATGTCCCTGTTGGCGCTTCATGCTCCTTTACAATACTGTGGGAAAGCGAAGACAATGTGTGTGTGAGAGTCAGAGAGAGGGAACAGTTTGAGTAAAAAGGGAAGAAAGGGAGTCTGCCAGAAACAGTATACGATAAATCAAAGCAGCCAGTGCAGAGCCAGCAGAGCTTTGATAGTGGGCAGAGAGGAGTTCAGGCCACAAAAGAGCAAAGAGAAAGCCTCAGCAAACTGCATAAAGAGGGAAGCGTCATCTATCGGGATCCCCACATTGAGGGGAGAGTAGGGAGGATGATGTTTTGAACTGGTAAGGTTTTTTTTTTTTTTTTTTTCAGATGTTTGTCCTGCAGTTAAAATAAAACAAGAAATGAAACAGTGTTCCAACTCTGAGTCTGTTTTTGTTGTCGCTTCGTCCCCTTCTGGCTTTTCCACTTATCTTTAACAAACAGCAGCCCAGGCTCTCGGCCACTGGCCTAAAGTTGATCCAGACAAGAAGAAAAAAAACAAAACATGGCAACAACCACTGGAAGAGCAGTCTCAGTTCCAAAGGTCCACCCTGTCTGGCTTCCCAAAACCCGGAGCAGCTCTTTGGCCAAAAATGGATGGATTGGATTCATTAAGGAAAATAACTCAAACTCTGAGATAAATGTTTGTGATCAAAAAAATATTTTACTGACTCAATTTTGGCCAAGAAACTCATGACTGAGCAATTTATTAAATCACCTTTGGCTGAAGAACTGAGGTTCTGGCTGAGAGGAGAAAAAAGTGCACAGACAAGGACAAGAGAGTGAAGCAGCAATCTGTCAGGCGCCTATACACTCCTCTCCGGCCTGCCTTTGCTGACGATTCTTCCAGGGCTTCTGCTGATGATACAACTCTGCTTACATCCTTCACTTCTCCCTCCCACTTCTACAAGCTGTTTTTAACACAGCACAAGATACCTTATGTCAACTGAAACGTGCTCCGAATGCTGACAAAACTAAATTCAGGCTGTTTAAAAACCCAAACAGGCTAAAAATGAAATGTGATATCACATCTCAACCTTCTGTGGAGCTTTTTTTTCCAAAACGTCTCTTCTTAAACTTTTTTCTGATGGCTTCTCCAACTGAACAGAGTTTAACAACAACAAACTAGTTTTGTTCAGCTCTAAATGTACTCGGTCTTAAATAAAAGGCCAATCATTCTTTTTGTTGCAATAATCTTGCGATTACTTCATTTTCTGTTGGATTGAAAACCACCATCTCTATCAAAGAACAAGTAGCAGATTATTTTTCATTTTGACGTAGAAAATCAGAATCAAACTGTAGGGCTGTAAAGAAAAACAAACAAACAAAAAAACAAAGAAATTGATATCTGCCAGGAAAATCCCGATCAATGCATCACGGCTCTGTACAAGCACTTCAAATAAATTTCACAAGACATGCTCAAATCCTGATGTGATCACCTGCATGATCACAGTCAGTCTGAACGTGACACGGATCCATTCCTGCATCGTCAAGCTCGCTTCCTGCCTGGCACCATCTCAATAAATGAAGTAAAATTAATAGAAGGGAATAATAAATACACCCCCCCCCCCCAGCTTGTACACACACACACAACTGTGAACAAAAACAGAGCAAGTGAAAGCCACAAATTCAAAATGTATGAATCTTTCGACCTTTATTCATACAGTCAGTCAGTCAGTCATTTTCTACCGCTTATTCCATAGTGGGTCGCAGGGAAGCTGGTGCCTATCTCCAGCAGTCTATGGGCGAGATTATGGGAGGAAATCTTGTCTTCGGTGCTCTGCCATGTAGTTAAATCCAGACAGTTACGCTTCAAAATGACTAATGTTGTCAGTAACAGTTCTGTCTAACACTTAAGGGAGTCTGTGCATCCTGCTAAAATAACTAAGAAGCATAAAGCCAGTTAGATTTTGGGGCCGGGGAGGGGGGGGAATCATTGCAATGAATTGTCTCTGAAAAGCAAGTTCAAACTCTTCCCAGTTGGATTTCTGTGCCGACTAAGATGAATGGAAAGAATGTCTGTCTGGGATATAGGAAAAACTTGTGCAAAGGAGTAAAGTGGATTTAAATGCACAAAGGGTTTAGCCCCTTTAAAAATGAAATTGGGTCATGTCTTCATCCTCTGTGCCAAAAGTTAAAAGAGAAAAGTTAATAGCATTTTCTCACGAATCTTATTTCATATTTCATTCAATTAATCAAAAACATCTCAGGTGACTTTTACAAGAAGAGAAAGCCATCAATTTCCTTAGAGCAAACCTTTCTTGGCTTCGCTTTTTCTTTCCGTGGCCTGCAGCACTCCAACTGGTTTATTGACTGTACCTCTGCTTCCCATCAATGTCACATTCCATATTTTATACTGTCCACCTACTTTCCAGCTACCGTTTTGTTAAAAGAGACGCACAGGTTACACGTCAAACATAGTGTTGTGAAGAAGTGTTTGTCCCGCTACAGATTTCTCCTGCTTTTGATTTTTTGTCTTACTTAAATTTTTTATTTCATCATTTCAACTAATCTTAGTAACAAAATAAATACAAATGCAGTTTTCAATTGATGATTTTAGTTATTAAGTGAAAATGCTATTCACACCCCTCTGGCCCTAGGTAAAAAAGGAATTGCCGACCGTGGTAAATCACGAATGAACTGTGATTGACCAAACTTTTTGGGCTCAATTTTACTAGCTACAACAACTGCCTGACCTGTAGAATCAAGAAATCACTTATATAACATGAACATGAGGTAGGCTACATGACAACATGAAGTAGGCTAAAATGATTCACGCATCATGCCCCAGTCTAAAGGGATTCAAGAACAGATAAGAAACAAAGTTGCGGACATTAGCCGGTCTGGAAAGGGTTAAACCGCTACTTCTAAGGCTTTGAGACTCTAGCAAACAATGAGAACCATTATCCACAAATGAAGAAAACATGGACCAGTGGAGAATCTTTCCAGGAGTGGCCAACCTTCCAAAATTACTCCAAGAGCGCATCAACAACTCATCCAGGAGGTAGGAGGTCACAAAACGAACCGAACAAGATCTCAAGCTCTGCAGGCATCACTTGCTTCAGTTCCAGTCAGAGCTCATGATTCGGAAACAAAAAAACAAGCCTGGGCAACAACACACCTTTTCAGAAAAAGAAACTTGACAGTCAAGCATGGTTATAGAAGTGATGGTCTGGGGCTGCTTTGCTTCTTCAGGACCCAGATGACTTGCCATAATTGATGAAACCATGAACTTTGAGCTCTGCCAGAAAATCCTGAAAGGAGAATGTCAAGCAATCAGTCTGTGACCTGAAGTTCAAGCATGCTTTGGATATGCAGAGAAGAGTGGGGCAAAAGTGTTTGTGTTTAAAGAGTCTATGGAAAATTGTTTCAATTTATCCATGAAGAAGAAACTCAATGGGTTATAAGGATCCTTGCACATTTTTTTTTAATTCTTAAAAAAAATCAAGGATTTCTTAGTGAGCTTCAATTGTTAATGAAAGTGGCAGACTCAATAAGGAGCTGTCCTTTCTTTGCTTGGTCAAGATTTAAATGGGTTTGGCAGTGGGCCTGCTTGTTTAAAGCTAAAGTGTTGCCTGTTGGACTGAGTACAAAGCAGCCCCTTGGCTATCAATGTATGCTGCTGTTGTGTGTTTTTCTTTCAGTCTTGCTCGGCCTCCCTTGATGGAGAAGACTTTGAATCAGTAGGCTAAGCTTGCTAAGCTTAAACAAAGGTTAATAACATTCTGACAAAAGCTTGTCTTTTCATTGACGCGTTCTGATCCAGGTTTGTTTGTTTCACAAAATCAAACAGATCTTCAGAATGGCAGCAGAGAAGGTGGACGGTGAATGCTACTGACAGTTGTGGACAAGAAAAGAACAAGCGAGGGAGAGTAAAATGGAGAGGATGGTAAGATCATAGGGTCATTAGCAGCAATTCAAAGTCACCCTTGCTTTCAGCGCATGCTGTTTGACAGGTCCTGCCAGCAGAATTAGAGGTGAGGGATGATGTTGCTGAGATTAGATGCATAACTCAGGGCTTGATGCATGGTTACGCTCTCATATATGCACAAAGAAATACATCATGAAGTAATACAATAACCACAGTGGTAAGATGTTGCCGCTTATTAACTAGCCCCAAGACCCTTTATTTTAAAGTACCAATCTGAGGCGAGTCCGCCTGATAAACACCACAGGCTCCCCGGCTCCCCCGATGAGCGAATTGAATTCCCAAATTACCAGGCTTAAGATAACATACCTGGATAAATTGCTGCTCTTTATAGGTCTCAAATCTCTTTGTAGATATTCATCAAAGGCTGTTTCACTCCTGATGTGGAAAACTCGGGAGATGGGAAACAGGAGGACAACACACAATGTGGTTCATATTAACGCCTCTGATCTTTTATCTGAAGTCCCCTGATTTCCACTTACATTCCTCTAGCCAGTGGTGATGTGTGGGAGAAGAATAACGGCTGGCATCCCTTTCGCGAGAAATATCAAGTAATGCACCTTTGTCAACTGGAGATTTTTAAAGGAGTGTAAGGAGAGACTTGTGCTTTATTGGCCATTCACTTCAGCCTTGAGCCCCATGAAACAAATCTGTATCCACAAAGCTTTTTGAAATTACTTCAAGGAGTCACTTCATCCCTTCTGTTTTATGCTTTCACAACATCTTACATCACCTTCTATCACTTGTCTGTGGCATCAACTCACTCACAAGTCTTTCAAAGATCAACCAGTTCTATCATTTATCTTTTTATCATAGATAACTACCACCAGCACCCGAAAACACAAGGAAACATTAACTTGGATATGTAGATCTGTAACACCAAAGGTTTACAGCAGTTTGGGGCTCTCACAGTCAAAGTACTGCAATCTGAGAATTTTAGAACCATCATCAAAGCTGTTGTTACAGAGCAGTAGTTCATATCTTGCCATGTACGTTGGTGTACCAAAAACCATGTTTAATGTGGGTCTAAACAAGGCATTGACTTGTTAGCTATATCAAGGTATCCACCTTATTCTTACAAACCTTGATGCTTTGTGCAAATAGCCTGGCATTCATCCATGTAAAACAGTCTCTGGCATAGAAAAAACAGATTAAAACATGCAGGACACTTTAACCCTTTATGACCTACCATAGAACAAGTTCGCCAGAGCATATTTTTTACATTTGTACATGCTGTAGAGCCATTTGTTGGAGCATTTCAATTTGCTATACATCAATACAACTCTTACATCCTAAATTTTAATATTATGTATATAATAACTCCATATTAAGTAAGTAAATTGCAAAAAAGTCCAATCAACCATCAGAAAAATTAAAACAGTTTTTGTTTTTGCACATATTTTCCTAAATACAGAAATATCATACCTGTATCCCTCAAATATTGCAATATAAAAAAGTTGCACAAAACCCTTTCAAACCACAGGAAATTTATTTGGAGTGTTTCCATAACTTCATTTTTGAAATACACTAATTTGTATGAACAAAACCGAACATAAAATGTACTTTGTGAACAGTTTGAGAAAAGATAATATGTACATCAAAATAAACTATTTACAGAAGTGTAATTAAATCTTTAAGTTTGCCAGATACCTATGAGCACACATATATGTTCATAAGACCATATTCAAACAATAAAAAGTGCAAAAAACAACAAAAATGAAAGCGAAAGTGCGTGCGAAGTTTATTGCGAAAAACTACAACTACTGGGAAAAAAAAGACCACTCCCAGGAAAAATCACCTGGGAAATGACATCACTTCCGGTTGTTGTGGGCATTGGTGTGAAAGAAAACCATGTGATAGTTCCACCAATGTCATCACGCATATTCCGATTTAGGAAGTACACTGCGGTCTGGATTTTATTGGTTGTTTTTTGCGATTTTTTACTGGATTTCTGCAACAGTTTCTGGAAAGTAAAAACTGTGCTCTGGGACACGTGGTGAGTAGAATATTTAAGTTTAACTCTTCGGTTTCATTTGCAAAAAAAAGTATTGTTCTAGCTTATTTGGTCGCAATTCTACAGGCGTTTAAAAATAGATATGCAAATGGAAGCGCCGGCGCTCTTGCCGGTCATAAAGAGTTAAACAGATATTTAAGAAATATCTTCCAAAGACTGGGAGAATAATCTGAAGAAATGTCCACAGATTACAAATGCAAGCATATTTAGCTGCTTTGTCAGCTCCATTTTTAGGAAAATATATATTTAAAATAAAAACATTTTATGCTTTTCAATTGCTAAAAGGACTTTATTTGCGCATATACCCATTTCTAATATTCTGATGTAGGTCGACAATGTGGTCAGATATATAGCGACCCCATTCGTTTTGATTCATGGTCAGTTGGTTCCTTTTTACAGGAATAAACTTGTTTCACTTTGGGTGCATGTTTAAAGTACCTGCTAAAGTCACACATCAACCTTAGTCTAATTAAAAGTGCGGCTACAAAGCGCAATATGTATGCTAGAACATATTCAGGCTTTGCGTGGAAATGTCTCTTTAAGTCTGCTTCGAGCCTGTTTCAAGTACAGGCTGACATCGCTGGTGTACGCCCGACTCTTAGAAAGACTGGAATATGCTGTAGGGATCAGGGGAACAGCGCTAGGTTGGTTTAAATCTTATCTGTCTGACAGATTCCAGTTTGTTCATGTAAATGATAAATCATCTTTAAACTCCAGGGTGTGGAGTACCACAGGGTTCAGCACTTGGGCCAATTCTCTTTACTATATACAGGTCCTTCTCAAAATATTAGCATATTGTGATAAAGTTCATTATTTTCCATAATGTCATGATGAAAATGTAACATTCATATATTTTAGATTCATTGCACACTAATTCAAATATTTCAGGTCTTTTATTGTCTTAATATGGATGATTTTGGCATACAGCTCATGAAAACTCAAAATTCCTATCTCACAAAATTAGCATATCATTAAAAGGGTCTCTAAACGAGCTATGAACCTAATCATCTGAATCAACGAGTTAACTCTAAACACCTGCAAAAGATTCCTGAGGCCTTTAAAACTCCCAGCCTGGTTCATCACTCAAAACCCCAATCATGGGTAAGACTGCCAACCTGACTGCTGTCCAGAAGGCCATTATTGACACCCTCAAGCAAGAGGGTAAGACACAGAAAGAAATTTCTGAACAAATAGGCTGTTCCCAGAGTGCTGTATCAAGGCACCTCAGTGGGAAGTCTGTGGGAAGGAAAAGGTGTGGCAGAAAACGCTGTACAACGAGAAGAGGTGACCGGACTCTCAGGAAGATTGTGGAGAAGGGCCAATTCCAGACCTTGGAGGACCTGCGGAAGCAGTGGACTGAGTCTGGAGTAGAAACATCCAGAGGCACCATGCACAGGCGTGTGCAGGAAATGGGCTACAGGTGCCGCATTCCCCAGGTCAAGCCACTTTTGAACCAGAAACAGCGGCAGAAGCGCCTGACCTGGGCTACAGAGAAGCAGCACTGGACTGTTGCTCAGTGGTCCAAAGTACTTTTTTCGGATGAAAGCAAATTCTGCATGTCATTCGGAAATCAAGGTGCCAGAGTCTGGAGGAAGACTGGGGAGAAGGAAATGCCAAAATGCCAAAAGTCCAGTGTCAAGTACCCACAGTCAGTGATGGTCTGGGGTGCCGTGTCAGCTGCTGGTGTTGGTCCACTGTGTTTTATCAAGGGCAGGGTCAATGCAGCTAGCTATCAGGAGATTTTGGAGCACTTCATGCTTCCATCTGCTGAAAAGCTTTATGGAGATGAAGATTTCATTTTTCAGCACGACCTGCTCACAGTGTCAAAACCACTGGTAAATGGTTTACTGACCATGGTATCACTGTGCTCAATTGGCCTGCCAACACTCCTGACCTGCACCCCATAGAGAATCTATGGGATATTGTGAAGAGAACATTGAGAGACTCAAGACCCAACACTCTGGATGAGCTAAAGGCCATTATCGAAGCATCCTGGGCCTCCATAAGACCTCAGCAGTGCCACAGGCTGATTGCCTCCATGCCACGCCGCATTGAAGCAGTCATTTCTGCCAAAGGATTCCCGACCAAGTATTGAGTGCATAACTGTACATGATTATTTGAAGGTTAACGTTTTTTGTATTAAAAACACTTTTCTTTTATTGGTCGGATGAAATATGCTAATTTTGTGAGATAGGAATTTTGGGTTTTCATGAGCTGTATGCCACAATCATCTGTATTAAGACAATAAAAGACCTGAAATATTTCAGTTAGTGTGCAATTAATCTAAAATATATGAATGTTAAATTTTCATCATGACATTATGGAAAATAATGAACTTTATCGCAATATGCTAATATTTTGAGAAGGACCTGTATATGCTTCCAATAGGTAAAATTATCAGGCAGCATAGAATACATTTTCACTGTTACGCTGATGACACTCAGCTTTACTTATCCATGAATCCTGATGAGCCCAACCAGTTAGATAGACTACAAGCATGTCTTGAAGACATAAAAACTTGGATGAGTTTAAATTTTCTGCTTCTAAATTCAGACAAGACAGAAGCTGTCGTCTTTGGACCGGAGCCTTTAAAAAAGAAACCGCTTAGTCAATCACTTAACCTGGATGGCATTAAATTGACCTCCGGTAATAAAGTAAAAAACCTTGGTGTTATTTTTGACCAAGATATGTAATTTAAATCCCATATTAAACAGGTTTGAGGGATTGCTGCAAAGTCAACCCCAGTGACTGTCCACTGTTTCTACATGCTCATCCAGGAGGAGTGAATGCTGCAAGTCACTGACTCGATGCAATCTGCTGGGTTTCCTTAGAAAGAAAAACTTTTTATCCAATTTCAATTAATAACTGAATCTAACTGCACTGTTCAATGGTTATGAATAATTGGAATGTATGTACCTGATTTTTGTGAAGTGCCTTGAGACGACATGTGTTGTGAATTGGCGCTATATAAATAAATTGAATTGAAACTGAATTGAATTGGCTCTGTTGGAGCCTTAAGTGGCTACGCTGATTTTGCAGAATTTTTGACATTTTCAAAAAAACCTTCAGCAGCCATACCTATCCCGAGGTCACATTACACATGCTACTATATAACATTTGTACAAGCGTAAGGCTGGTTGTAATTTTCTTAAAGCCGTGTATTTTCCTGAGCCACTAAAATGCAAGGTAGACACCCGGTTGTGTTCTGGAGTATTACATGCATTTGTCAGAAGATTTTTTTCACAATCGTCAACCTTTAAATGAAGAAAATCCTGTAAGTACCAAATTGAAAGAATTTCCCCATAATCTTCAGCCAAAGAGAAAGGTGAGTAACCAACTTACACCAGTCCACAGTCATAACATACCATAGTGACATTTGATCAGCTGATACAAATACCTCCTTGCACGGCTCATTTTACTTTAGTTTCACTGATGTTTACAGGGGAGTCGAAAAGCTAATTTTTGTCAGTGCTCCTGAGAATTACTGCAGCATATAATAAAAGGTGCTGGCTTGACAGGCAAATAGAAACAAAGCTATCCAATGTTTTCCCCCCTAATCAAGTTCTTGAAAGGGCAGAGAAAACTGTAAAATGATATCCAACACCGCAGTTCTCCAGTGAAACCTCGACTAATTAAATAGCTTTAGATTTGCTCGAAGCCATTTAAGTAGAAAAATGCCTCCTTGAACAGGCACAACAAAAGAATTTGGTAGAACAGCTGGACGACGGCCAAGTTGCAAAACTTGAAACAAGTTCAAATAGCAGTAGATCTCATAAAGCAATAAGAAGACAGAACAAGCCCAAAAAAACAACCAAGAAGTCTTGAGCTCACATTTTTTAGTCTTTCAAAATATTTCAGTTTGCTATTATGTTCAGCATTTCTACAGAAGCTCATTATGGAGGATTCAAACAAAAAAGAACTCATAATATAATGTGTTTAAAGCAGTCCCGTGCTAATCAGGATTTTTTTCTCCTCATTAAAAATCAGATAATCTTTACTGATACCAAGTCTCAGTCCAATACCAAGTAATACATTGAATGGGAAATGAATTTACAAACATGATGCAGTATCCATTTTCCTTCACAGAGACAGATATTTTATCCCAAGAGTAGTTTCAGCAGAACAGCCTTTAGTTTCTAAAGATTTATCTAACTTAAACACATTGTCTTCAGTCTTCAGGTTCTGCTCAAGCTGGTCATTCTGAGCAGCTAACTAAAATGCTAAGCTGATGTTAGTTTTTATATGATTCATCATAAATTCTGCTTGCAACGTAATTTAATGAGGTTCTATGTAAACGTATGCAAACATATTCTCCGGCTCCCTAAACCTTCCTCTTTGATTTGAACATTGAAAAATGTTCTGAGTAGTGTTTTAGCTGCTTTCTTTCCTGACATAGACAGGGTTCTCGCACGCTACGCTGAAATTAGGCCGATATGCTCATTTCTTATGAGTGTATTGGCCCTTTGACTGACATCTAGGCTCCGTCTGTGGGGTTTTTTATGTCGGCTATTGCTCAGGCGCTGACCCTGTGCGACCGCTAACAGTAAAGTTTTCTAAAATCATGTCAGCTGCGAAGGGTGGGTATTAACGGAGTCATATCACAGCGTTCTTCCTGGTAGCTGCTAAGCACAAATTGGCAGAAACAAGCAGAAGAAACGGAGGTCTGGTATTGATCCAGCATGAAAAGAAACTGTGAGATCTCTGCTGGCTGGTTCTGGCACTTCATTGTTCTCAGCTGCAACTCATCCAGCTAATGAGCTCATGGCTTTTTAAGACAGCTGCTGACACAGTCTGTTGCTGGAACATAGTCTCTGTTATGTGGACTTCTGTCAGCCTGCCTGATCGCTTGTTGTCCTGCCTTCCTGTCGATCTGCCCATCTGTCTGCCTGCCTGTCGCCATATGGAACTCTTCTTCAGGAAATCTGCACTGTAAATATTTCCACCGCCAGAACACTCTCTCTCTGCTCGGATCCTTGGGGCTTCCTCATCCTCTGGCTTCTAACAACTCTAATCAAGGTCTACCTAAGTTGGAACAATAAAACCTCATTTCAATCTAATTCTGTGCATCGAATCTGTGTCATCTTCTGATTTGGTTATATTTCGACAACCTGAGTAAATTAATGATAGTATGTTCCAGCCAGCAGACATGTCGAAAAACAAATCAGATGAAGATGAACAGACCTCCTGGAGGGAACGCCTCCAATCCACTGAGACCATGCTTCAACAGTTGCTACAACAACAAAGGACGACAGATGCCCATCTCACGGAACTTGGTGGTATGGTACATGCCTTAAGTGAAATATTAACCAAACTCTCACCCGCTCCTTCCAATCCTCCAGTTCGTTCTGAGAATCCTCAGCCACCCACAACCCACTCATCCGGAATCCGAGAACCTGATTTCCGTCCGTCTGAACTTTTTGATGGCAACCCTAATAATTTTGGTGGGTTTTCTCTCCAATGTGAGTTGGCTTTTAGTCGTTCCCCCTCTCTGTTTCCGACTGCTGCTTCCAAGATCACTTTTATTGTTACCTCCCTAAAAGGATCTGCTTTACGCTGGGCGCACGCTTTTCTCACAACTAACCCTATTGAGTCTCTGAGTTATGCTGTTTTTTTCAGTCACTTCAAGGAAGTCTTTGATCAACCACTCCAACAGGAGACAGCTGCTAAGAAGTTACTTACCCTCAAACAGGGAAAGAGGGCATTGGCGGAGTTCGCCATCGACTTCCGGGTGGCAGCACAGGAGGTGGGTTGGGATGAAGCGGCACTCAAGGGTATTTTTGTGAATTCCCTTACAGATCAGATAAAGGACCAGTTGGTTTTAAGAGATCAACCTGCGAGACTGGATGATTTAATCAAACTATCAATCCGTATTGACAACCGCCTAAGAGAGAGACAAGCAGAGAGGAATCATAAGTCAGAGTGGCAGCACTTTATGGCACCTCGGACCGCTTACCTTGATACACCCACTTCCTCTTCGGAGGGATCTGTGGAACCTGAGCCTATGCAGGTTGGTCACACTCGTCTCTCTCCTGAAGAGCGACAACGTCGTTTTGGGGCTGGTCTTTGTTTGTATTGTGGACAAGGTGGACATTATGTTGCAAGATGCCCTAAGAAGGGAAAAGAGGGGGGCTCGTCAATAGGTCAGGGGACTTTGATGAGCATGTCCCATTTTTCCCCTATATCTCGTCTGTGTTTTCCAGTCACTATTATTATTGGCCAAGAAAAGTGTCCAGTGGATGCTTTTATTGATTCTGGTGCGGAACAGAATCTTATTTCCTTGGATCTAGTTGACAAACTTAAGATACCTTCTCAGTCTCTCAACCACCCCCTTTCTGTTTCGGGCATCACTGGTCAAACCATATCTCAGGTGAAGTTTAAAGTGCCCCACCTTCACATCATTACCTCAGGTAACCACCATGAATGGGGTGAGTTCTTTGTTGTCTCCTCTATCTCCCCACAATTGGTTCTAGGATTTCCGTGGTTGCAGAGACATAATCCCGCAATTAATTGGGTGGAGGGCAGAGTAGAGAAGTGGAGTGATTACTGTCTCCAGAATTGTCTAAAGACTGCTGTCTCTCACTCTAGCAAACAAATTGAACCACCTGAGCCTGTTGATCTGTCTAAGATTCCTCCTGAATACCACAATCTTGCTTCTGTTTTTAGTAAACAGGGGGCTCTTTCTTTACCCATGCATCGCCCCTATGACTGTGCTATTGATCTCCTTCCAGGTGCTCCGTTACCATCCAGCAGACTATACAATCTCTCTGGACCGGAGAGAAGAGTCATGAAGGAGTACATTGAGGATTCCTTAGCATCCGGGATCATTCGGCCATCTACCTCCCCCGTTGGCGCCGGCTTCTTCTTTGTGGGGAAGAAAGATGGCACGTTAAGACCCTGCATTGATTATAGGGGGTTGAATCAAATCACAATAAAAAATAAGTACCCCTTACCACTCATTGATTCTATACATGACCAATTACACTCTGCCAAGATTTTTACCAAGCTCGACCTGCGCAATGCGTATCATCTGGTTCGGATCCGAGAGGGTGACGAGTGGAAGACAGCTTTCAAGACTCCCCTGGGACATTTTGAATATTTGGTGATGCCTTTTGGATTGACTAACGCACCCGCTGTTTTTCAGGCTCTTATAAATGATATTCTCCGTGATTTCCTCAACCTCTTTGTGTTTGTTTATCTGGATGATATTTTGATTTTCTCTCAGAACATTGATCAGCATCACCAGCATGTCAGGACCATACTCCAGAGGCTTTATGAAAACCAACTCTTTGTAAAAGCCGAAAAATGTGAATTCGGTGTTTCTTCTGTGACCTTCTTGGGTTTTATTTTTGAAGCAGGCAGGTACAGAACGGATCCTGAGAAGACCAAGGCAGTGGCAGAGTGGCCTACTCCAACGGATCGCAGGCAACTCCAAAGGTTCTTAGGTTTTGCAAATTTTTATAGAAGGTTCATAAAGAACTACAGTCAGGTCACTGTGCCTCTCACTCAACTTACCTCCTCTCTGAAGACATTCCATTGGTCCCCTGAGGCAGAGAAAGCTTTTTGCAAATTGAAAACTTTATTTTCTTCTGCACCCATTCTGACTCATCCTGATCCTAGTGCGCAATTCGTTGTGGAGGTTGATGCTTCTGACATTGGAGTAGGGGCCATCTTGTCTCAACGTTCTCCTATAGACAACAAGGTGCATCCTTGTGCTTATTTTTCTCGTCGTTTGTCGTCAGCAGAGCAGAATTACGATGTGGGAAATCGAGAGCTTCTGGCTATCAAGTTGGCGCTTGAGGAGTGGCGGCATTGGTTAGAGGGGGCGGAAGTCCCTTTTCTCATTTGGACTGACCATAAAAACCTCTCTTACATCCAAAATGCCAAGAGACTTAACTCCAGACAAGCCCGTTGGTCCCTGTTTTTTGCTCGTTTTAATTTTTCTATCTCTTACAGACCCGGCTCCAAGAACATCAAGCCCGACGCTCTCTCTCGCCAATTTTCTCATTCTGTGCAATCCAAGACTGAAGCTTCCATCTTACCGGGATCCTGCATTGTGGGCGCCCTCACCTGGGCCATTGAAAAGGACATCAGGGAGGCACAACAATCTGAACCAGACCCAGGTACTGGTCCTGTAGGCAAACTGTTCGTTCCGAACTCTGTCATCAATAAAGTTCTGGATTGGGTTCATAATAATAAACTTACCTGTCATCCGGGGATTAATCGTATGATCACTTTTACCAAGAGGTATTTCTGGTGGCCCACTATGAATCCCGACATTAGAGAGTTTGTCGCAGCTTGTTCCACATGTGCCCGTAACAAGAACTCAAATCAACCTCCTGCCGGTCTTCTTCAACCTCTGTCTACCCCCAGTCGCCCATGGTCCCACATCTCTATTGACTTCGTCACTGGTCTCCCGCCATCTGACGGAAACACAGTCATCTTTACCGTTGTTGATAGATTCTCTAAGACTGTTCATTTTATTCCCTTAACTAAGCTTCCGTCTGCATTGGAGACTGCTCAACTTCTGGTTCTTCATGTCTTCCGTATTCATGGCATGCCCTTGGATATTGTCTCTGACCGAGGCCCGCAGTTCATTTCACAAGTCTGGAAGGAGTTCTGTAGGGCTATTGGTGCTACCGTAAGCCTTTCATCTGGTTACCACCCTCAGTCTAATGGGCAGACTGAGAGATGCAATCAGGAACTGGAAGTAGCATTGAGATGTGTGATTAATGACAACCCTTCTTCCTGGTGTAGACATCTCACTTGGATAGAATATGCCCATAATATTCATACTTCCTCTGCTACTGGTTTATCTCCCTTTGAGATTTCTCTGGGCTATCTACCTCCATTATTCCCCAGTATTGAATCTGACACTGTTGTCCCCTCTGTTCAGCATTATATCTCCAGGTGTCGTAAGATCTGGCGTCAGACCAGGAGGACACTTCTACGCACTTTGGAACAGAATAAAAGGTTTGCTGACCGTCACCGTTCCACCGCACCGGTCTACTGCATTGATCAGAAGGTCTGGCTCTCCACCAAGAATATTAAATTAAAGGATACTACTCGAAAGTTGGCCCCCCGTTTCATCGGTCCTTTTGTCATAGAAAGGATCATCAACCCTTCTGCGGTGAGACTCAAGTTGCCAGCTTCTATGCACATTCATCCTACCTTTCATGTTTCACAGATCAAGCCAGTCTCGGAAAGTCCCCTGAATCCACCCACCAAGCTCCCTCCCCCTGTTCGTCTCATTGATGACCATCCAGCTTACACGGTCAATCGTATCCTGGATGTTCGACGTAGGGGGCGTGGTTTTCAGTACCTTGTGGATTGGGCTGGATATGGACCTGAAGAAAGAACCTGGGTACCTCGTTCTCTTATCCTGGACCCTGCTCTCATTACATCTTTTTACAGACGTCATCCGGAGAAACGTTCGGGATTGCCTGGAGGCAATCGTTGAGGGGAGGGTACTGTGAGATCTCTGCTGGCTGGTTCTGGCACTTCATTGTTCTCAGCTGCAACTCATCCAGCTAATGAGCTCATGGCTTTTTAAGACAGCTGCTGACACAGTCTGTTGCTGGAACATAGTCTCTGTTATGTGGACTTCTGTCAGCCTGCCTGATCGCTTGTTGTCCTGCCTTCCTGTCGATCTGCCCATCTGTCTGCCTGCCTGTCGCCATATGGAACTCTTCTTCAGGAAATCTGCACTGTAAATATTTCCACCGCCAGAACACTCTCTCTCTGCTCGGATCCTTGGGGCTTCCTCATCCTCTGGCTTCTAACAACTCTAATCAAGGTCTACCTAAGTTGGAACAATAAAACCTCATTTCAATCTAATTCTGTGCATCGAATCTGTGTCATCTTCTGATTTGGTTATATTTCGACAACCTGAGTAAATTAATGATAGAAACTTTCCAATGACTGGTATATAACCGCCGATGAAGCTCGTAGGCCTTTCCATTGGGTTATTTGTGCTCACTTTTGAACCTATGATTTTACTTAATGCCACCTAGTCAGCAAATATGAATAAACTATTTATCCCCGACTTTGTGCTGCCTTTGTGCTTAACTATGTTAAAGTTGTGCGCAACATATCAATTAATTGCTAAACCTCAAACAATAACAATAATGCCCTCTAACCTGCAAGGTAACCCTTACAAACACATTAAAATCCAATAGCTTTTAATAGCTTACATAGTTTAAAAAAAAAAATCATTTCTTTTAGCCCCCCTCCCTCTCTTTCAATGTGAATCCCACTGTTATGAGTAAAAAAAACATATTATCATGGAGAACCCAGATTTGTGTGCATGGCATACTATATAATTTCACAAGCCATGCACGCAAAAGAAGACTGATATTTTAAAACTTGCCGGGATGTGGCTGGCATAATCACAGACAGTAGACCAACAATAGAAATTGGGAATTTACAAATTCAGTGATTGGGACTCCACGTCTATCAATAGAAAATAGCACCCTGACTCCATCAAACCAAGACAGTTCTAGCATATAATGGACAAAATAAATCCAAGTATGAGTCAAAGCACACATCTGGGTTCAGCAGATGAAAGACAAGTTTAATCCTGAGGTGGTAGAAAGTGCAGGCTTTAAGGGAAGTGTGGTAAGAAGTCTAAATGAAAGTGGCGATAGAAGGTTAAAGGATTATGGATGCTACCAAAAAGTAAAGGACAACTACACGTTTAAAAAAGGAATGCTGGACATCCCAACCTGATGATTTACAACAATGTAGAAGAAGCTAAGGGTGGAATTTTCCTCAGAGCTAGGGCGTTCCACTTTTATACCAAATGGTGAGTGAAACTTGAGCGCACGCACACACACATTAGCTCACATTCCTAGATGCACTCACACATGAACAGGAGAACAGAGAAGGACAAAACCAGGAAAATTTGTATGCATTTACAAACACACACTTGATCTCTCTTCCTGTACGTCTTGCACTTTTGCCTTTTTTACAGCGGTTTCCTGTACCCACTGCCTGTATCTCATGCTACATTCAGAGCATGAACACCCGGAGTCAGCAAGTCTGGACACAGCTGCTAAATAGTCAGCCTGCTTTCCCCATTGCTCCTTTTCTTCTCTGCCTGTCCTTTTCCACCTTAAACTCTCCTTCCTCCCCTATCCTTGTTTCCAGTCTTACTCCTCTTTCAGCTCTAGTCCTCCCCTCCATGCAGTTTCCTTGCAGCGCTTTCACCATTGCTGCCGCTGCTCTCCGTGCTCCACTTTCATTAAGGGGCTCTCCTCTGATAGCCCTTCATATAACACTTAATCTTCATAACAATAAGAGCACCCTCACACTGCGTCGAATCACCTCGAGGGGCCAGCCCTAAAGATTCCTTGCTAAATGATGTCATTTGCAGCCACAGCCTCTTATTGGCTTTAGCGTCGCGCCAGAGCCCGCCCCAGGCGCTGGACAGAGGGCTCATTAGGAGCAAGCAGGTCATACGGGCCAAAGGCATTCCACTTATAGAGATGAGAGGAGCAAGTACACGTGCACAGGTTTACAAAAACACTCACACAACGCCTCGTGGTGGGAAACAGGGTCTGTTTGGTTTTTCAGTCAGAGAGATGAATAGGACTATTGAACAAAGGGGAGGGAGGTTTGAATAACAGTATTTTACATGAATGGATCTTCAGGGAAATGACTGCTCCGTCGCTCCCTCAACTCTCTATTTTGGGCTACAATTTGACAACAGGGTTGAGTGTGCATGCGTGCGTTGGGGTAGCTGTGTTCTGGATGACTGGGTCTATCAAGCTGCAGAGGTGTCTGTGTGCCGTATTATGTTGTTGTGGCGACGTGCATACATGAAAAGTGACGGCAGCTGCTCGTGAACACACGCACTAAAAAAAAAAATGTGTGCATTCACTTGCCTGAACCTCAGTGAAATCACAGCTGTTCCCAGTTGCTACGCAGCAGTCGCACCATCGTCTCAGATAGCACACAGCCACATACAAGTGTTAGCACGGGGAGGGGTGGTAACACCAGACTTGGCAAGGTCGCAAGGTCGCAGGGGGTATTGTGACAAAGTTGCCCGGCAACGAACACATGACACATATCGTTTCCAGTGAGAGCTCCTGTGTGGCCCTGACCAGATCTGAATGTAGCTATGATGAATGTGCTGACAGATGATGATTGTTTTGCACCTGGCTTTCACTGTTGGAGCAGAAACATGTTGAATGTGGCGCTGCTTCATGACAGGCCACAGTAAAAGCTTTTGCCATCTTTAGCACTTAGTCGTGAAATCAAAGCATACAGCTAGGGGACATTCACACATTTTACTTAGCAGTCAGCAGATAGAAGAAGACGAAATAAATCAGACTTTACAGTTATGCCACGGTGCCGAAGTGCCTCTTTAACATCGCACATTTGCAAAACATTTATATACTCCATTTCCCTCTTACATTGTTGGAAAGAAAGAGTGTGGCTTGGGCGCTTTCCAATGTTACAAAAAAATGCAAAATGAAAACAGTAACATAAGCCACTTTGCAACACTTGTTTTTCTGCGGACAGTAGTTAGTTGAAAAGACTTTAGGAGCCAACTGCACATTCTAAGATCATCTGTTCAAACAACTATGTGTACAAATTATTCATCAGTGTCATCACTTGGTGGTGGTCTGAAAGAAGTCCCCAACTGTCAACCTCAGATAAAAAGAGATTGGCTTGAATCAGAAACAATGCTGCAACACCAGTGTAAGTGTCCACAGTGACGTTACTTTTGCATCACTGCAGATTGAGAGGATGCTAACCAAGAAAGTAGCCGCGGGTTCAAAATGGATAAAATCATGCTTCCAGGAAAAACATTCATGGTCAGAGAAGAAAAAAAAAAGTTTTTTAAACCAAGTATGCCAGTCCCCAAGCACGGCGATGTCAGCATCTCACTGTGGCCCTGTTCAGTGGAACTGGTGCATTGTACAAAGTGAATTAATCAAATCCAATTCTTAAAAATCTCGAATCAAGAGTGATATGGTGGAAACGTGGACATAGCTGGGTGTCCTGAGAGGAGAATTATCCCAAACACACATAAAAAATATTTTTGGATAGAAAATGCAGGCCTAAAACTAAAACTGTATGTGCTAGAAAACCAGCCAGTTTAGACAAACTCCAATAATGCCAAGAGGAGCGTTCACATACCTAATTTTGCCAGAAGCTTTTTGATGCTCACTGCAAGTCTGTGGTCAAGCTACAACTTGCAATGGGACATTTAACCAAATAATATTGGAGGATTGGAGGAGCTTGGATTTCATCTTCACTTGTAGAGCAAATGGATTCAGAGACATATGTCAAGACAAACATTGACGTTAGCTTGAGTGTAGCCCGTATTACAATGGGGTAGTTATCTGTGGGCACAGTTTTCCATAGCTCTGTGGTTCCTTCTTTCAAAAAACCTTTTTGTCTGTCATTGTGTCAAATTTCAGTCATTTTCAACAGAGGGGCAACTTCATCTGTAACCAAAGGGACCTTTAAGCAGTCTGCAGTAAATGGGTTGATGAGGAGTTTTACTGTAGAGTTGTGCAGCATTTTGTTCTCACCATTGATACTCCAGATGGGCAGAAGAAGCTTGAGTTTGTTGACAAATGTGGAAACACTTTGCACTCGGTCATTTTAAACTTTCCTCAGAGATCTAAATTTAGGTTCTTCAGCTGATTCAATATATTGACCAGAAACACAAAATCTGCATTCCACTGGGGTCAAGAAGCTCAGGATAATCCTTCTCTTATCCTCAAGAAAGGCAACTACAAAAAAGCATGTTACCTCTTTAAAGATCTCTGATGGAGCAGTTTAGACGCACATCAGTGACAAGGTCCTCGTGTGCAATTAATTTTTGGAGTTATCTGTGATTCAGAGAATGGGTCTGAAAAAAATTCACAACTCCTAGCACAGGTTTCAATATGTGTACCATATTTACATACAATATGCTCTCGATGAATGATGAAATGGAATGTCCAAAACCCCTGGAATCCATCAGCAGCTTTACACAGCAAGGCCATTTGGAGATCCCAACATAGCTGGTGCACCACCTGTAACTAGTGCAGGTAATTTTGACAGCTATAAATTTGCTTTTTCAACAACAGTCGAGAGTGTCTCTTTCAGGTAAATATCTCAGATCCTTTCGTTCAATGGCACAATGTTGAGAAACTCTTTAATTGTCCAGTCTTCTGAAAAAAACCTTCCAAATACTGCCAAGTGTGGCTTGTCTTGGTTGTTACTTAAGCACATGGGCGGATCAAACCTCTCAACATTCCTACAGGCTATATTTAAAGCGCTGGCCCAAGTTTTGACTTGACCGCCCTCCTTTTAGTCAGTACCGTTACATGTCAGCCCCTCTGACAACGTCGCCTTTGCTTCCCTCTGCGCGCAGCGGAATAAAACAGAGATATGGCAGAGGAACTTATCTTTAAAAATAAACTGCACAGTGTTGGGGAATAATTTGGAAAACTGTCACAGAGAGCGAATCCTATCTCTAAGTATGCCAGTCACAAACATCCACACACTCAAGAAGCAGAAGCTTATGAAAGTACAGAGAACGACACACAGACACGCAGGCGCACGGTCTCATACACAAACAGGGACTTTGGTGTTTACATCATATGGGAAGGTATTTTTTCCCCTCACAGTGCCAGGGAACAGGCCCACGCACGGACACACAGACGCCGACTAAGACTCCTCTTGGAGTGAGGGGAGGCCATATGTGAATCTCTGTCTTGTGAATATGTATTTAATTAATGCAGCAGTCCAGCCATTTATGATGTGTCTCGATCTAGAACGTGTGTACCTGGGCGAAAAGCGTCCATGTTCGTGTGAATTTGTGCTGCGTGTGTTTGCCTGTACATGGTGTTTGTGAAGCAGTATCAAACCGCCCTCTTTAGTGTTAAGCTGTTGTTTGGTCAGTGGAATGTGCAGTGATCTGTTTGTGCTTTGGCCTTAAGCAGTCTGAGCTAGTGCTAATCAGTTTTTCAAGCTAAATCTGCACATTTTGCATCAGTATGAATGCACATGCATTGTTTGATCTGTTTAAAGTTACTGTGTTGTGTGATTTCCCTATGGTTTGGGGTTGGAAGGAGAGGACAAAAGACATGCAAAGTGTTCTAAAGCATATCTGTGTGCGTGTGTGTATTGAGGTCTGTTAAAAGCTCCCAGTCCTCCCATCCAGTGTGAGAAGGCAGATGTTCAGAGCTTTAACCACAACAGTTGGAGACCACAACAGGCAGCCTGTTCTGCCCAACATACAAATAGAGCCGTCTTCTTCCGTGTTTGAAAATCCATTGCATCAAGCATCAGGCTAGAACCAGATATTTTTTCCAGAGCTTAACAAAAATTAAAAGGCCAATCACTTAAATCACTTCTTCTCCATGACGATGTGTACATTTGTTAACAGAGGGAACTGGTATGTGCCACATCTGTGGAGACAGTCCTGCATCATCTCTTTTCCAATTTCATTCACTTCCCAGCTTTGATTGTTGGCGAGTCCTGGGATGAGGATCAGCAAAGGTCAGACAGTTGCAGAAGGAGGGCAATAAGGTGATGGAGTTTCAAGCTATGAGACACTGGCAAACCCGTTGCAAATAGATGTCTCTCTCAAGAGGCTGTAATAACGCTATGCCAACAATGGATCTGTCTAAATTTCCCATGTGTCTTCAGTGTCTTGTGAAAATATTCATACTCCTGAAATTTCTGTTTTGTCACATTACAGCCACAAAATTAAACTTTACTCAGATTTTATCTGAAAGACCAACAGAAATTAATGCACAATTCTGAAGTGGAGAAAAATGATAGTTTTCAAACTTTTTGACAAATAAAAATCTGAAGAGTCTGTTCTGCATTTGCATTCAGCCCCCTACATCTCTACTTTGTCGAACCACCTTTCACCACACGTACACCTCAAAGTCTTTTGGGGTACGTCTCATTGTTATTCTTCTTTTAAGATATCTGAAGCTCAGTCAGATTGGACAGAAAGAGTCTTAGAACAGCAATTTGTAAGTCTTCCTATAGATTTCTGGTGAGATTTAGGTCTAGACTTTGACTGGGCCATTTTAATATGAATTTGCATTGATCTAAGCCATTCTATTGTAGCTCTGGCTCTATGTTTTGGTTTGCTGACCTGTCAAAATGTGAACCTCCACCCCAGTCTCAAATCTTCGGCAGCCTCTGACAGGTTTTTCTCCAGGATTGACTGGTATTTCCCTCCACCAATCTTCCAATCATCTCTGACCAGTCTTTGTGTCCCTGCTGAAGGAAAACCTCCCCATAGCATGATGTTGCCACCATCATGTTTCACTATGGGGTGGTGTGTTCAGGTTGACCTGTAGTAGTAGTCATCGGACCATAGCACCATCTTATTTTGTTCTTTTACATGACTTGTGCAAAGCAGTAAACAGGACTTCTTATTGCGTTCTTTTAACAATGGTTTTCTTCTTACCACTGTTTCATTCATAGAACACATGATAAATGGTTTTTCTAACAACCATTTAGATTGTCCCACCTGAGCTGTACTCTGTTTGGTCGATCATGATGCTGTATGTTCGCTAACAACCTTCTGAGGCTTTAACAGACAAGGTTGCATTTATAGACTTTAAACTACATACAGATAAACTCTCTGTACTAATTAGATCAAATGAATTATGTATCATGCATCATTTTCCTTCCACTTGACTGAAATCAGTCCAGGGGTGATTTGCAGAAAGTGGAATGATTTTGTGTGACCCCCCCAACTCCAAATAAAGAATTATATGTGTGTTTGCACAGGTGGATGATGCTGATGGAGACATTTTATTTTTGAGATTATTACTGACCAGTTAAAATCTTCTTACAAGAGAAGATGTTAGGTACAATACATTTCTTTGAATTGTCTTTTAATCACTCTACTTTTTGCACTTTAATTTCAGAGTCAATAGGACCACATCTGTTTAGCGATTTTTGCTCAAAAGCAAACTTTGGTGCCCCCGTATTTGCTTTTAATTAATTCAAATTTATTAAAATTAATACATTCAATATATTTGTAGGATAAACTTGGCTGAACACAACAAATGTGACTGAAAAGAGTGACCCAAATTCTCTTCGTATTGCTGAAAATAAATAAAAAAAAATGTATCAAGCACAAATTTGCAAACTGGATGCCTTTCTTTTAATAAGGTAACAGTTTTGCATCTACAATGATTTACACATTCCTTTACTACAAAAAAATCACACTACTTTACTTTTTTTTTTTTTTTAAATCACACTACTTTACTTTTTATTTTTTTTTAAATCACTCTACTTTACTTTTTATTTAAAAAATCACACTACTTTACTTAGCTGAGTTTATATATATATATATATATATATATGTATATATATATATATATTTTTGCCTTCACTCTGCAGTCCAGCTCACGCTTTTGCCTTCACTCTGCGGTCCAGCTCACCCCAAACCATCTCGATTGGGTTCAGGTCCAGTGACTGTGGAGGCCAGGTCATCTGACGCAGCACCCCATCACTCTCCTTCTTGGTCAAATAGTCCTTACACAGCCTGGAGGTGTGTTTGGGGTCATTGTCCTGTTGAAAAATAAATGATGGTCCAACTAAACGCAAACCGGATGGAATAGCATGCTGCTGCAAGATGCTGTGGTAGCCATGCTGGTTCAGTATACCTTCAATTTTGAATAAATCCCCAACAGTGTCACCAGCAAATCACCCCCACACCATCACACCTCCTCCTCCATGCTTCACGGTGGGAACCAGGCATGTAGAGTCCATCTGTTCACCTCTTCTGCGCCGCACAAAGACACGGTGGTTGGAACCAAAGATCTCAAACTTGGACTCATCAGACCAAAGCACAGATTTCCACTGGTCTAATGTCCATTCCTTGTGTTCTTTAGCCCAAACAAGTCTCTTTTGCTTGTTGCCTGTCCTCAGCAGTGGTTTCCTCGCAGCTATTTTATCATGAAGGCCTGATTCACACAGTCTCCTCTTAACAGTTGTTCTAGAGATGTGTCTGCTGCTAGAACTCTGTGTGGCATTGACCTGTTCTCTAATCTGAGCTGCTGTTAACCTGCGATTTCTGAGGCTGGTGACTCGGATGAACTTATCGTCTGCAGCAGAGGTGACTCTTGATCTTCCTTTCCTGGGGCGGTCCTCGTGTATCCCAATAAAACACTTTAGAGTTTTTGGTTGTAACACAGCAAAATGTGATAAAGTTCAGGATATACAGTGTATAGTTTTATTAAGCCACAATCTAAACATACAAAGGCCTCAAACAGGTAGGAAACTATTTTTCTTACAGGCAAAAGAGATGGAGGTTTTGAGTCATTTTAACATAAAATCGTTCCTGGGGTGATTTTGGTCTCCACATACAACTATGCATGCCAACACACACTCTGTGTGTATGCTTGCATCCACTCATGACATCACTGTAGCCAGCCAGAGAGGAAAGAGACTGATCGAGAGCCAAGCTGACGTCATCCCATTCACTCAGTGTCCAACGTGGATAACCAGGGGGAGGGGGGGGGGGGGGGGGGGGGGGGGGGGGGGGGGGGGTGTCCAACGGCTGCAGGACAGGCCAGCTGCTGTGTGTGTTTCTGTGACTGAGCGAAGAGCAAGGACACATAACTGCAACCTCATGTGCGAGAGAAGACATGAAATGTGGCGTGCTGATGATATCACGGGGGGGGGGGATATAAAGACAAAGCTCTGCAAACAGGAGTTATGCAACTCAAAGGACAAGAAAAAGCCTTTTTTAGCCCCGTCTCTATGCATAAACTGTGTAAGTGTGTGTCTTTGATGACTTTCTGTAGCACTTTTACTTCAGGCAGAGAATACATTAAATTCACACAGGCACTCGAGCATATTTAGCTCAAATGCAAACAGAAATATAAACAGACACATCCATGTAATACACACACACTCACTCTCTCACTCTCCCCTTATAAACAGAGCTTCCTAAGGACAGGAAATCCTTCCACCCACGTTCCTGAGTTGCGTGGCAACCAGAGCAGCGTCACAGTGTGCATGCCTCCACTGCTGAAAACACACAAAGCCGACAGAGGCCCACGTACACGCACACACACACACACACACACAAAGGCGCGCACATCCAAAGTGCAACTCCTTGAACTGAGCTCCTCTAAAAGCGCCAAAAGAGACAGCGTATAAGTGAGCTAACGCTGCCCAGGCTGATACTCGCCACAGCTGCCCTTTAATTCGTCGGCCGTGGATCCAGACCAAACATGACATCAGTCCTTGTAAAAACATAAAGAACTTTCCCCCCTCCCGATTTATAAGCTCTATTTTTGGTTCTGCTGACGTCTTTTTCTGCATGAGGCTGAACGCCAAACTGTGTGCATGTGTCAGTGAGTGGTTACGCTTCTGCATTGGTGTAACACTAAGGATATGACCAGCAATGGCTCAGCATGGCTGAGACGGAGACGAGCTAACTGAGCAGCTTTCCCTTCAACGGGTGCGTTTCAAACTAGCACGAGGCCAGCTGAAGACGATAAAGGATGCAGAGGTGCCTATTTAAACCAACAGTTTAAAACTAGTTCACGAGGTTCTACCTCGTGAACCAGAGCTTACAAGGCACTGTTAAAACCCATCGAATAGAAACAAATTTACATAGGTAACAATCTTATATAGGTGGAGAAGATGACTTTTGGGTAGCTTGTTAAACTCTATGGTTCCTAACTATAAAGTAATATTACTATGGCAGATAATATCACACTTCTTCAACAGAGTTAAATATAAACTGGCAGAATAGCTAAAAGCAGTGGTTAAAGCTAAACAAACAGTAAAAGCACAGATATCATAAATAAAACGTATTCCCAGTAGGGTGGCCACGATTCGCTGATGTAATTGATTCTAATAATAATTGAATATAATATTCAGCTTACATCAAGATTTTTGGCTGACACGTCATTTCAAATTTGGAACCAAAAGTTACAAGTTTTCCTCTAAGTTGGCTGTATGCGTAGAGTCCCGTCCCTGCAGTCTGGTACCAGTTATTCGACGACTCCGTCTGCAGTTATTTCCTAACAAACGTGGAGGATGGATCTTCTGAAAGCTCTATAAAGACCCCGGGTTCTAAAGGTATCTCAGAGTTGTACAAGGTCGAAGCATGAAAGTACTTGTAATCAAACTTCTCTGAGAAGTACTACGCTGACGAAACAAGAGCCTGAATAGAAAATCTACAAACAATTTCCCAAGTTTTCGTTCTGTTGAGGCTGCTGAGTGCATTCTGAGGTTAGACAAATTGTCTGTCTGTTGAGTGTTGTGTAGAAGCCAAAATTACTTTTACTTTACCCACTGTAATCACATTTAATTGATTAGATACTGTGAATATCAAAATGAATCAAATTTAGGACGAGAAAAACCCCTAAACAACACATATGCTTAATAAATGCCAATTATTTTAAAGATACAATCTCTTTTGGGCTGCACGGTGGCGCAGTTGGTAGCACTGTTGCCTTGCAGCAAGAAGGTCCTGGGTTCAATTCCAGGGGTCTTTCTGCATGGAGTTTGCATGTTCTCCCTGTGCATGCGTGGGTTCTCACCAGGTACTCCAGCTTCCTCCCACAGTCCAAAGACATGCCTGTTAGGTTAATTGGTCTCTAAATTGTCCTTAGGTGTATGAATGAGTGTGTGCTTGGTTGTCTGTGTGTTGCCCTGTGATGGACTGGTGACCTGTCCATGGCATACCCTGCCTCTCGCCCATAAACTGCTGGAGATAGGCACCAGCTTCCCCACGACCCACTATGGAATAAGTGGTAGAAAATCACTGACTGACAATCTCTTTTTATTTCATGTTACTAAAAGGTATAACAGAAACAGACTTTTTACCTTGGAGCTGCACTCTAAATGAAGATCCATTTCTGTTTACTGCAAATTTATCACATGGCTTCTTATTATATCTAAATACATTTTCGTATTTATGCATATACATTAAACGGAAATATGTTGTAACGTTTCTTTTGTGGGTTGCAAAACCCGAAAGGTTTTTGTGGAAAAAAAAACTTTTTAGGAGGCAAAATAATATATTTTTTTAAAAGACAGATGAAACAAAAGAAAAACAATCAAAAAAGTGTGTCATAGCACAGCGACTAACAGAAAGACCAACACAATAGGTTTGTTGAGTAGGATCATAATGCACTGCATAGCCTATTTGGATTAATGCTTACTAGTAATGTGGGAATCTTGTTTTTAATGTCATCAGACAATGTTTATGTGGGCTTTATTTTCAGCTTCTGACTTAGATCTTAGTCGGGTCCAAGTAAACAGAAGACTTGTCCAGGTTGTACCATGCCTTTTGTCTAAATACCACTAGAGACAGACACCAATAATGGAGGGATGCATGCACACAGAACAACCTGCAGTGCAAATAAGAAAGGAAGCGAGCTGCAGCAAGTTGCATTCATGTATTTTTTTTAAGAAAAGTCCTCATACTGAAAAGGGAACAGGTACAATTAAGACTTTTCACACAGGTCATGCAGCCTAGTTTTGCCTATGTATATATAAAATCCCCCCATGTGATTTAGGTAATAAGGGGAATCCCCCATGATTGTAAAAGCTGAGTTTTAGGCCTTGTAGACACATCAACAATCTTTCTTCCTGACCGCTATATCCTCCCCTATATTTAGATGCACCCCAACCTTTTACCACCAACTCAGTGCACAGCGATGAAGAAACGTCTGTCTCTCGTGCCCTGGCTGTAACACAATCTTCCTCCTGTGCCTCTGCTCAGGCTGATGTGCACAGCAGCACAGATAAAGCTTCCCTTTTTATCCAAGTTCTCTTTGGCTGCGGTGCTGTGAACCCCAGACTGTGTGCAACACGCCCCTGAGGATTTCTGCAGATGAAAAGCATTCCATAAAACCTTCCTTCCTTGCCCTGTTGCCAACAGTCCAAGTCACTGTTACCTTTAAAAAGAATTAGGGCTCAAGTCTCAACTTTAACATCTTTAGATAAAGTATGGATTTACACCAAGATAGGAAATGATCATCAGCACAATAATTAGCCAGGTACTTGGTCATCTAACAGCTACAGTTAAGTAACAGACAGAGAGCATGTGGTCTTTCTTATTTTCTACAAAGCAAACAATCCGCCCGTTGGTAGCAGTACACATCTTCAGTTACACTGACACCAGCATCAATGGTTCTGTGAGATCCAACCAAACTATATCATAAGCTCTATTTCCGAGTTTATATTTATCTGACCTTCTTCCTCTTGCTCGCTTCCTTGGCTCCTTCTCCTTGTTTGTTTGCAGTGTACTGGTCAGGAGGTGTAAACAAACAGGAGATTTCTTTTCAGCACACACACAAAAGCAAATACTCTGGCGGCTCGGAGGAGATGCATGCGGAATTTGACAAGCCGTTTATTGGCTTGCAAAGGCTTCTTTAAGGTTATGTTTACAAAACTGCAAAATAAGTCAGAGTTTAATAAATGATCAACATAAACTTGGCTCCTTTTACAACCTTCTGTGACGATCCAAAGAAAAGCATTTTTATACACTTGAAACTCAGCGGCCACCATGCAGGTTGTCAGTGGGCCATTACTGGACTTCCGTCTGATTCGTGAGATCAAACTTCCAATTTCCTGATTGGCAAACAAATAAATGGAGCCATTCAAAAGTATTCACACCCCTTGAGTTTATGTCACATTTTGTCACCTGTTACAACCACAGACATCACTGTGTTTCACTAGACTTTTCGAGACACACCAACACATGTAGCACAGAATTATGACCTGGTGGCAGAATTCTACATGCCTCAATATGTTTGTTTTTTTTAACCAATCAAGTTCTGAAAATTGTGCTTTGTATTTATATTCAGCTCCACTGACTTTGTAGTCCTTTTGGGGTATGTATGGACACTCACATTTTGCCCATCTTTGTTGGCAAAATAGCTCCACCTCAATCAGACTAGATAGAAAGGCCCTGTGAACTTTAAAATATCAGTTCCGCTACAAATTCTTAATTGGATTTGGGCCTAGACTTTGACTAGGCCATTCTATCACATGAACAAGCTTTGATCTAAACCATTCCGTTGAAGATCTGGCTGTATGCTTAGCGCTGTTTTCCTGCACTGAAGAAGAAAAGCACTCCCACTGCATGATGCCGCCACCTTGTTCCACCATGGGGACGGTGTGTTTAGTGTGCAGTGTTAGCGTTCCTATCCACTTAATTAAGTGGAACCATAGGATGTGCTTACATTGCTAAGGAGATCCTCTGATGAAATCAAATGCAACATATGAAGGCCAATGGTTGAGCTTTACTTTTTAGAATCAGTTGGCTAAGGTTTTAGTGCAGGTCCAACAAAGATTCATGGTGATGTTCCTGCATGGTGGACATCAGAGTTAGCATCAGAGTGTGTGCCAAAACTACGGCAGCGCACAACAACGGTGGAGCAGCTTAGTGAGGTCTGTAATGCCCAGCTCAGACCCAGATGTAAAACAGCTGTCTTTATACAGTACATGCCTCCCAACTAATACTGATACGTTGATGTTTTTTGTTAAATAGATTTATTTTTGTTAAAAACACAATACATCGAATTGGCTTGCTGTCATGGAAAATAATAATAGGAATAATCGTCGCAAAAATTGTATATTTGTAATTGTATAATTGTAATAACTGCATCCAGAAAATACATCATCCATGAACTGCTTCTAAACTGTTACTAGACATGCGTTAGTTTATTTAATAATTATTAGATGTATTAGATGTCGAACCCTCCTGATCTGACTTCTTTGTAAAGAAACAAAAACAGACCGCACAATGTTGTGGAACCAGGATTGAAGGTGATGATGTAACCCTTCAAACACCAATGTAACTGTTTAATAATCTTTCTTTCTTTTTTACTTTTATAGACTAACAAAACTTTGTGTAATGAACTGTCTATTTCATAAGCAAAGAACAAATTCAGCGCTCAAAAGTATGGCTCCACTTCTCACAGCAAAGAAGTTTGCTTCACTTTCAATTGTAGTTTGTAATACTTCAGTGTATGGTATACCTTTATTTATGTTTATTCCACCCTCTTTTGCTCATTTGTTTTAAACGTATTTGCCCTCCATGGACCCCCATCACAATTTCCCAGAGGGGAAAGGACAGAAATAGGGACACATGGAGCTGGGCTTTAATTTGTGCATTATTAAGAAAAAACACTGCATAGTCAGTTAAGTGTTTTTATATTGAAGAAATCTGTGTTAGATTTTATTATTAAACGAAATAACATTTATTACCACATAAACACACAAAAAAGTACCGAAAATTGGTACCGTTGAGTACCTATAACAATTCCCAGGTACTGGACATCGGTACCGTATCGGTTCAAATGTGAAAGGCCTCCATCCCTACTGTGGACCCTCTATGGGGATGTCACAGAAGAGCTTGTTGACCAGGTAAAATGGCTGTTAACTATCGATTGACAGAAGATCAAATCTGTGCGCGCTCTGAACTGAAATGCCAATGGGCAAGGGGACGCTCCCAAGTATCTGCTATGTTTTTCGGTCATTTCCTTAAAAGCTACTGCTCAGATTGAAAACTGTTCACCAAAATTAGTGTTCATGTCAATACTTTCGTCATAAAGATATTTTTGAACTTTCAGAACACAGACTGCTGTCGACTAAAAATCATTTTTAATTTGTATGATGGTGCTTTCTAAAAAGGTTCTTCTCTCACACAGTGGGAAGTCGCCTCTTCTGATATAAATAACTAATGGCTTGC
The DNA here is from genome assembly GCF_021462225.1 of Girardinichthys multiradiatus. Classification (NCBI taxonomy): domain Eukaryota; kingdom Metazoa; phylum Chordata; class Actinopteri; order Cyprinodontiformes; family Goodeidae; genus Girardinichthys; species Girardinichthys multiradiatus. The sequence continues at coordinate 28,988,846 of NC_061808.1, forward strand.
TTATGGCAGGAAGGAAGAAATATATCATGAATGCAGATATTTCATGAAATTTAAAAAAAGATTGAAACTAATGAAAAACTAGTATCAGCATATCAAAAGCTTTATAGAAATCAGAGGTCAGATATCTGATCAGTGCATGAGTTATGATAATGAGCTCTGTGTGAGTGAAGGGCAAAACAAAGATGCTTGGTGAAATGATCACTATTCTACAGTAAGTATGAGTAAATACAAGTGAATTCAAATAGTATTCTGTCTGGAAGTGTAAATCTCGTACCTCTACTCAAACTAACTGCCAGTGCTCCCTACCTGCCTGCTGCTCAGTAAAAATAGGACTGACTATGCCGCTTTCCCACGTGAGAAGCACAACACACGTTGTCCTCTTTGCAGTGAGTAAATACACTCCATCATACCTCTACAACTAAGGAGGTCAAGATATTTTAACAGTTTTGCTGATAAGGTAAAGTTTAGTGGAACGTTTACCTTTCGGAACTAAATGTACCATAGCCTCGGCTGCGTGCTTTCACCTGACATTGCATTTTAGACACGCTGCCATATGGCTGGCAGCCACAGCTGACCAAATCTCAGCAGTGGGTAATGATTGTGCAGCTCCAGGAAGGCCCTAGCAGCACAATAAGAAATATTAAAAACAGCCATTTTTAGAGCGTTTATGCTGAATAAACCATGAGTTGGCATCCAGGAAAACTGTCTGACGCTTGTGTTCAAAACACAGACGATTCAATTTATTCACACATGAATTATGGATCCATTATGGACTGTTTGAGCTGGGGTTCTGGGAATCAGTCAAACAACTGTACTGAGAGCACTAACCCACTGATCCATCCAAACCAATTATCTGTGTGTAGGGGTGGAGTCTGAGTTCAATATTCAATTTACACGATTCAATTTCACACAAGAGGCTCTCGCTGAAAAACTGCTAGTGTCGAACAACTGGAACGGCCGGACAAAAAAATAAAAAAATGGAGGTTTTCTCTGAGTGCCCAGGCTGTCTGAGAAAGTGATAAAGAAGAAGGGCTAACTGAACATCTCGCCACAGGGGGTGTCCATTGAGAGACAGAGAGAGGAGGAGGGGGCGAGAACTCCATTGAGCGCAGCCGTGGGGGGTCAATATGTGAATGAACGTTAGCTATAGAGGTGAATTATGAATGAGCGACACTCTGAGCACTCCTGGAGAGAGCATCTCAGCACCCGCCTCCTCCGCTTTCCTGTCACATCTCCTCCTCTTCCTTCTGTCTTAAAATCGCCATCATCCTCTCTTTCCACCTCATCTGCATTTCAGCCCCTCCTCATTCCCGGTGATCCAATCGCCCTGCTTCCAGACCTGGGGTTGTGGACGGAGGTGGATGTGTGCCGTCTGTCTGGGGAGATGACTGAACGCCCCTCGTCGTGCATATTTACACAGCCTCAGATGGACACATGCACAATCACATGGCAGCAGGAGATAATATGAGAGCAAACAGTCCTGCACGTGTAAAGGCAGACGAATACATTAAAGTGAAAGGCTTTGGGGCGCACACACACATTTCTCCCAGCTGTTCTCCTGGCCCCAGAGCTTGTGTGTATGTGTAGTCATCTGCTGCTGCTCAGCCTGTGCCACGCTCTCTCCTCTGTTGCTGTGCGTCTGATCAGATCTGCCTCCTCTCAACCTGTTTGCAGTATATAGCACAGAAGCACACACGCATATACACTGACAGATACATAGTATCACACACAGACTGGAGCTGCTACTACTTATCGAGCCTCTCTCAGGAACAGCTAAACAGAAAAATGATTTCCGTGCTGTTTCGGCAAAAATGCAAGCTAGATGTGTGCGCTGGATTGTGGGGGGGAAAACTCCACACTTAGATGCAAACACATGGTGAATAAGAGATTTTGAGGGAGAGTAAAAAAAAAAAATTAACTCTGGTTTACTGTTGCTCAACTTAAAGTAACATGCCAGAGAAGTGTGTGAGTGTGTGTGTTGGAATGGAATCAGGCTGTTCCCTAAAAAGTAGCCACTCCTTTTGATCCCTTCACTCCAGTTTACAGTGGTCACTTCCAGCTCACTTTGGTACCCTTTTAAGCTTGTGGGGAAACAACCTCCTGAACTAATTCACGCTAATGTAGAATGACGCTGCGCACTCTTTACGCACAGACATAAAACACGAACCACCGCACTTTCCTTCAAGTGCAGAGCCATGCAGTACATGTCAGCGACACACACCTTTAACACACCTACATACAGCCAATAAAAGCCCAGTGGAGTCACCTTAAAATTCTTGAGTTCCAGGTGAACCCCTTTCCCACTCTTCTTCCTCCTCTGTCAGACTTCTCTCTCTCTTTCTTTCTTTCTTCCTCTCCTCCTTTCCGTCCGAGCTCTCCGTCTATCGTTATGTCCTTCTTCTCGCTCTCTCTGTCCGTTTTCCCCAATTTCTCCTCGGTTCGAGGTCACTTCCCAGCGTTTTTCCCGAGCCCCTCCATGTTCCGCCCCGCTAGTCGTCTCGAGCACCGAGCGAAGCGAGCGCGCGTGCGCACGCACGCACGCACGCACACACACACACACACACACACACACACACAAACACACACACACAGGAGAGCCGCTGCCGCGTTCCTCTGGACTCCCTGTGTTTATCCCTCTGTGCGCTCTCTCCGCTGTCGGAGAGGAGCTCGGCTTGACTGTATGTGTGTGGATGTGCGTGGAAGTGTTTCTGGGCTCAGCCTGCCTGCCTTGCCCCGCCAGCGGCTGAGGACTTCCCCCAGAGGCCGCCCTGGGTCCTAAAGGTTGTTGTGTTCACAGAAAGAATACCATTGTGTAGCCAAAGATCGTCTGTTGTTGGGACAAAATGATTTAGCCACACGCTTGACCATCATAAGTATGTTATTACAAGTGTGACAAGAAATTTAAATATACTGTATAAAAAGATTCATAAATGTATATTTTCTCAATGTCTAACATTTAATCAGACGAGACAGTTTCTTGTTTTTTGGTTAATTAGGATTTCGAAAAAGATTTCGATTTCATAAATGACAATAAGGAGCAATAGAACTTTTTAGATAATTGCATTACTTTTTAAAAATTCAGAAGATTGCATACATTTCCTTAGTATTTGCTCGCACACACATTTTCAGTTCTATTGGGCTGAGACCAAGGCTTGTGATGGTCATTCCAAAACATTGAATCTGTTGGCCTAAGGCCACACTAACTGATGTAACAGCATGTATAGGATTGTTGTCCATTTGAAAGACCAATGTGTGCCCAGGCTTTAACTTTATGGCTAATCTTCAAGCATCAATTATTCTGGCAGCAAAAATATAAACATGCTGCCATCTTGATGGTTTTTCAATGCAATTATGGTCATTATAACCAAATACTTAAAATTCAAATTTCATCAGACCACAAGGGCATGTCTCCAAAAATCTAGGTTTTTTGTCTCTGTTGTTGAAAACTGTAACTGACCTTTAAATGTTTTGGAGTAATGATTTCTTATTGAGCGGCATTTTAATCCATGTCAGTATAGGACTTGTTTCACTGTAGATGATCACACTCACTCACCAGTTTCAGTCAGCATCTTTACAAGGTCTTTTGCTTTACTTCTGTCACGCATAATTGTGTTATGTGTGGTATCCTAACTGACCTGAAAACGGAATAAAAGGTTATGTGTCTTTTTATACAATCCAATAACAATGTGTTTCTCTCTGTTTTTCCGGTACAGAGTTCTGACTTCTGTGTGCGATTTAGTTGTATTACCAACTTATTTGCCCTTCTGACCATTTTTGTCCTGTCAAATCTGTCGCACAGAGGGCACGGCGCATGACGTAGCCTGTGACTCAGGCCTCCATGCAACTGTGTTAGGTTCAAGTCCCAACCCCAGGAACCTATGCTGTATGTCTTCCCTCTCTCTCCACTCCACTTCCTGTTTGCCTACTTTAAAAAAATAACAAAAAATAAAGGCCATTATTGCCACATAAAAAAAATAATAATAATAATCTGTCACACAGAGTTCCAGAGAGCCTCAGTTAGCAAACATATTGCTACAGTGTTTAAATGTACAAAACTCAGAAAAAAGTAATTGTTGGCTTTTATTTTATTAACAATTTCCCTGGCCCCAAATTAAAAGAATTCTAAATTGGAAAGTTGATCAGTTCTTGAGAATCAACCTTAAAATCAAAATCCAATAAAAAATAAATAAATAAAAAAAGTTGCAGAAATAAACTTGAAATGGTTTGTAACTCAATAAATCAGCGGTGCACGTTCTTTGTTGCTTTCAAACATTATTTGTAAACACCGTTGTTTGAAAATTGTTTTCTTCTTGCATTGCCGATAGTTAGCCTTTTAACCTCTGGTCATTCAATGAGTAACTGTTAGCATGGTTAAGGTGGTTATCAGAGTTCAGATGTCCCAGGGAAATTGAATGCAACTCATCATCATTGGAGTTCCTACCAATTTTATTACATTTTTTTTACATTTTCCAAAACTCAGTCAAAAGGTTTAAACAAGCTAAATTGCTTAATCCTAATGTTAGCACAATTGCCAGCTAATGATTAAACAAATGTATATTTTTGTGGTTGATATTTGGATATCAGATATTCGACCAGCAGTTAATGTCAAGAAGGGATCAAAAATATTTTGTTTTTGTGGATGAACACAAACACTATTTCAGGTCTCCTTCTTAATCTGGCCTTCCAATAATAGTGTGGGGTGAGGAAGGTCGAAGCAGCTTTTTTTTGTTTCGTTCCATATTTATTTATCTGCGTGAGTCATCTGTTCAAACCCACCCCCATCTTTGGTGCGGGTGCCGTTTCCCTCATCTCCCCGCCCCTCCCTCCCTCTCCTCCTGATCCTGCCTCAGAGCGTCATCAGGTTGCCACAGCAACGATCCGCCTATGGGAGACAGAGATCAGATCATTATGGACCATGGGATCCAGAAACTGAAGGGCAGGATTTTTTTCTGCTTCTCTTTCTGTGAACAGAGGAAGTGGGAACCCTTACCAGGAAAGCTTCAACTCCCTCTAAGCGGAACGGCCAGTGTGGAGCTATGCACAGTTTTCCTGAATGATGTTGGGGATAATGAAGAGTTACAATCCAATGAATCCATGTGGAAAACATAAGTAATACACCCTATGTTGCATGTTGCTATAAATAAATCCAATTGGATATGCAAAACAGATTCCTTTGAGATGTAAACATATAGCCTGCAGAAACAGTTGAGCAGAACTTGCTTGCACCCTGCTGAATTAATGGATGTGACAGACGTGGCAGCTATTGGTCCACAAAAAGCCCACAGTCAGGAAAACCAAGTGTGCTTTATTTATGGGCTGGGAAATCGAAGAGGGAAAAGTGCATGGCAGTAGGTTCAAGTTCAGAGATGGAAGCGGTGAACACATCAGGCAAGCTGTTTTGTTTGCTGAAGATCAAAGAGAATTGTTGGGTGAATAAAGTTTGTTTATAAGTCCCTGAATCCAGATTGCTTCTCCCTGCCCCTGTTATTAATGGGAGGCCATGTGTGTACATGAGCATATTTGTGTTTGTGCAGCGTGCCCAGAAGGCTGCAATAAGCTGAAGTGACAGTAGGGATCTTTAAGATGGGCTCCAGAGAGGCTAGATCTTATCTCCAAGTGCCTGAAAAACCTCAAGAAAATGGGGCAAAGAAATGTGACACTGGAAGAGGAGGAGAATTAAGGACAAGCAGTAATAGGGAGAGATGTAGAACTGCATGGATGTACAGTGCCTAGCAAACGTATTTAAACTTTTCCACATTTTGTCATGTTACAACAACAAACCGCTCTGGATTGTATTGGAATTAACAAAAAGTAGTGCTTAACTGTAAAGTGAAAGGTAATGACACAGTTTTCAACAGTTTAAGAAACTAGAATCGGAAAGTATGGTGAGAATTAGTATTCATCCCCCCCGAATCGCTACTGAACCCTCTTTCACTGCAATTTCAGCTGTCTGTCTTTTGCAATTATTTTGCTATCAGCTTTGCATTTTGACAAACTGGAATTTTTGGTCATTCTGCTTCGAGTAACACTTCAAGCTCAGATTCTTTGCCACAGATTCTCAGGCTGATTTAGGTCTGGACCTTGAATGGGCCAAACTAACACAGGAATTTGCTTTAAACCCTGGTACATATGCATATTTTGGCTTATTGTCCTGCTGAAAGCTGAACCTCTGTCCCAGTCTCAAAGCTTTTGAACCCTTTCTTGCCATCCTGGAACATAACTTAACCAGCTTCCCTGTGTCTTCTGAAGAAAAGGATTGTCACAGCATAATGCTGCCACCTCCATGTTTAAGAGATCGTGTGTTCAGGGTCAGAAATATTGTTAGTTTTCTGTTTGATGTGGTGTTCTTCCTGTTGGCCAAAAAGTTCCATGTTGGTCTCATCTCACCAGAGCATCTTCTTACACATGTTCACTGTGCTCCCTCAGCAGGTTGTGGCAAACTGCAAACAGATGCTCCCACTTGTGCTGTGGATCTCTGTTGCTCCTACAAAGCTTCCATTGGCCACTTGGTTGCTTCTCTAAATAATTCAATTCAATTCAATTCAATTCAAAAATACTTTATTAATCCCAAAGGGAAATTAAATGTTGTTGTAGCTCATTATGAAGGTTTCCTCAAAGAGCCGTTGTAGATGCTGATGGCTGTGGGTAGGAAGGATCTCCTGTAGCGCTCCGTCTTACAGCAGATCTGAAGAAGCCTCTGACTGAAGACACTCTGTTGTTGTAGGACAGTCTCATGAAGAGGATGCTCAGGGTTCTCCATAATGTTCTTCATTTTATGAAGAATCCATCTTTCCACAATGATCTCCAGAGGTTCCAGAGGAGTCCCCAGAACAGAGCCAGCCTTTTTTATCAGCTTGTTGAGCTTTTATAAGTCCCTGGCTCTGATGCTGCTTCCCCAGCAGATGATGGCAGAAGAGATCCCATTTTCCACAGCAGACTTATAGAAGATATGCAGCATCTTGCTGCAAACACCAAAGGACCTAAGCTTCCTCAAGAAGTACAGTCTGCTCTGTCCCTTCTTGTAGATGGCTTCACAGTTGCATCTCCACTCTAGTCTGTTGTCCAGGTGAACACCGAGGTATTTATACTCCTCAACCACCTCCACTTCTTCTCCCATTATAGAAATAGTTTTTGACTTATTCCTGTTTCTCTTAAAATCTACAATCATCTCCTTTGTTTTAGTCACGTTCAAAATGAGATGATTGTTCCCACACCATGCTACAAAGCGGTCCACCACCTTCCTGTACTCAGCTTCTTGTACATCTCTGATCCACCCCACGACTGCAGAATCATCCGAGTATTTCTGCAGATGACAGGCGTCTGTCTTGTACGGGAAGTCTGAGGTGTATAGAGTGAAAAGGAATGGTGAGAGTACAGTCCCCTGTGGTGCTCCTGTGCTGCTGACTACTTGGTTAGACTCACAACCCTTCAGTCTCACAAACTGTGGTCTGTTTGTCAAGTAGTCTTTGATCCAGGAGATTGTTGAGGCCTCCACCTGAGTCTTCTGGAGTTTCTGACAAAGCAAGTCAGGTTGGCTTGTATTAAATGCACTGGAGAAATCAAAGAACATGATCCTCACAGTGCTACTGGCTTTGTCCAGATGACAGTGGGTTTGTTGAAGCAGGTGTATGATGGCATCTTCAACTCCAACTCCACAGCGATAAGCAAACTGAAGGGGATCCTGATGGTTTACTGTTTGCTTACTCAGGTGGGCCAACAGGAGTCTCTCTAGGACCTTCATGATGTGAGATGTCAGGGCAGCAGGTCTATAGTCATTGAGGACTGATGGGTGAGTTTTCTTTGGTACCGGAACAAGACAGGAGGTCTTCCACAACACCGGAACCTTCTTCTGGACCAGACTAAGGTTGAAGAGGTGCTGCAGAATCCCACAGAGCTGCTCTGAGCAGGCCTTCAGGACTTTAGGGCTGACATGATCTGGACCTGCAGCTTTATTCCGATTCAGTCTCTCCAGTTGCATCTTCACCTGACTTCTTGAGACACACAGGTGGAAGGTGGAAGCAAAGGAAGCATCAGCATCTTCTGACATGGTTGAAGGCAAACATGTAGAAGCAGAAGGGTCTAGGGCTGAGGTGGAAGATAAAAAATGTGAGGTGTTACTGGACAGCTGTGGGTCCTGTGGGTCAAAGGAAGGTGGGATGTCTGTTTGGCTGTGAGCAGGAGAGGAGGATGCTGAGCTTGTTTCTGAACTGAACCTATTGCAGAATGTGTTCAGTTCATTGGCTCTGTCCAGACCTCAATCGGTCTGATCATCCTTCTGCTTGAAGCCTGTGATCTTCTTCATCCCTGTCCACACATCTCTGATATTGTTTTGCTGGAGCTTGCTCTCCAGCTTCTTCTTGTACACCTCCTTGCTGTCTCTTATCTTGACTTTAAGTTGCTTCTGTAAACTCCTCAATAATTCTCTGTCTCCCTCTTTGAAGGCTCTTTTTTTCTTGTTAAGCAGGTCCTTCAGGTCACTGGTGATCCAAGGTTTGTTATTGGGGAAGCATCTCACGGTTCTGGTGGGGATGATGTTATCCACACAGAAGTTTATATAGTCGGTTACACACTCAGTCATGGCAGTGATGTCCTCTCCATGTGGCTGGCACAGTGTGTCCCAGTCTGTAGCCTCAAAGCAACCTTGCAGAGCTTCTTCAGCTTCCTGTGACCATTTTCTCACAGTCCTTTTATTACAGGTTGCCTCTGAACAAGGGGCTTATATATCGAGTAGAGAAAAACAAGATTGTGATCTGATTTGCCCAGAGGAGGTCTTGCTGTAGAGATGTATGAGTCCTTGACATTTGTATAAAACAAATCCAATGTTTTGTTTTCTCTGGTAGAGCAGCTGACAAACTGTTGAAATGTTGGAAGTGTAGCAGAGAGTGAGACATGGTTAAAATCACCAGAAATTGCCACAAAAGCATTGGGATTTTGTGTCTGTAGCTTAGCAACAACTGAGCTGATGGCATCACATGCAGTGTCGGCAACAGCGGATGGTGGAACGTAAACTGTTGCCAAAATAACACTGGTGAACTCTCTGGGTAAATAATATGGACGAAAACTTACTGCCAACAGTTCAATATCTGGACTGCAGAGACAACACTTCACATTAACATGTCCTGGATTACACCATCTGTTGTTCACAAGTACTGCCAGTCCACCTCCTTTACATTTGCCGCTCCTCTTTAAATCTCTGTCTGCTCGTATGGTTAAAAAGCCCGGCAGAGAGACGCTGGAGTTGGGGATATGATCCTGCAGCCATGTCTCAGTAAAACACATAATACTGCATTCCCGGTACTCTGGCTTTGATTCCCAATGATATCACATTGTCCATCATAATCGACGGAAGAGATGGTTTAAACTTCCTCCTTCTCTCTCTTCTCTTAGCTCCTGCTCTGCATCCACGGTATCTCCTTTTCAACTCATCAGGGATTTGTGGTTATAGTTGAAGTATTATTTGAGCTTTTGAGATATTAATCAACTGCTCACGGTTGTAAAAAACAACCCCGTTGCCATGGCAATGCATCATAACAAATGTCCAAAAATAGAAAGTATTAAGAAAAATCCTCCAAGCTGCACGGCATCCGACACTGGAGTGGACAGTCGTCCAAAAAAAAAATCAACTGTATCCACCACAAGAGGAATAGTTCCCAAAAAAGAATAAATCAGAATCAAAAGTAAGAGAGCTACTCCAACCTGCTGCCACCTTGAGCAGCGCAATTCTAGTATACAACTCTCTTGTACATCTGCCTTTCTCTGTTTGTTTTTAGATGTACTAAACAATGTTCTATATCTTGAATGAATGTGTTTTCAAGGAACTGGATAAACGCAGTAGTCATTTTGCCCACTGGTTTGTGAATTAGTTCCTATTTCTGAATTTGCATTTTACTATGAAGATGTTTGCTCCTTCTGAAGACAGTTTTGGTAATATATTTGTTGCAACACAGTAACTCATTGAAGCTTAATGTGAATCTTTAGGATTCAATATCTATCTTATCATGCAATATTTTAAAGAAAACCACCGTCCAACTGATCAGAAGAAGGATATCGATCTGACCTTGACAATATAGCTGATTTAACATTCAGTGTGCCACAAAATCCTTAAGTCTTTTTCTCAACCTTATTTGTTTAGTGCATCACAGCAGCTAAAGGTTTTCAGATGTATTTGTTTAATCTGCGTCATTTTGGCCAATCCAATACTAAAAGCAAATGTATCTGTGAGATTTTGATCAGGGCTCACTGGACCATGTGAACCCCAATCCCACTGCTGCAGTCCTCTAAATGGAGCTTATCAGTCAAAGATATTTTGGAGACGTTTTGACAATAGCCACTAGAGGCTTAACCCACACTGGTCTCACTTTTTAGAGAGACAAAGAACCACAAGCTGGATGAATATGTTTGACTATTTTTCAAACCAAACAATGGTAGTGCAATAGTGTATTTCTTAATGGAAATCACAAAGAGCATCTCAGGAAACAGTGCAAGAGAACTAAGAAGTAATAAAATGGTGAAAATAAATAAAAATACTCTAGGAGTATTGAGTCTGGGGCCCTTTATTAGGGCCATGCGGTCACTCTACAAGTGAAGCAGGAGTTTGGTTTGCATTGCTGGCAATAAGGTGGACTTTTTCCTGGTGCATGATGGGCTTCAGTAGGGCTACCCTTTGTCACCTGTCCTATTCATAACTTTCATGAGATTTCTAGGTGTAGCCAAGGGCCAGAGGGGGTCTGGTTTGGGGATCAGTGGATTTCGTCTCTCCTTTTTGCAAATGACATGACCCTGCTGGCTCCATCTAGCCAAGACCTACAGCATGCACTGGAGTGGTTCACAGGTGAGTGTGAAGCGGCGTGGATGAGAATAATCTCCTCCAAGTCTAAGGCCTGGAACAGTTCCCTCGGGAGGTGTTAGAGGCACATCCCACCTGGAGGAAGCCCAGGGGAGGGCCCAGGACACGCTAGAGGAACTATGTCTCTCGACTGGCCTGGAAAATTTACGGGCTTTCCCCAGAGGAGCTGCAGGAGGTGTATGGGGAGAGGGAAGTCTGGACAACTCTGCTGAGACTGCTGCTCCCGCGACCCGGATAAGCGGAAGAAGATGAGTACGAGTACAAGTAAATATAAAAAAATATCTGTAAAGCAGGAAAGAAAATCATAATATCTACATAGGATTTTAATTAAACCAAAAGAAAGGAAACGTTTTGCTGTGTTTACAAGTGTGAAGTGAGTCAATGTAAAATGTTCAACCTGGTGTGAGAAACTTCTTGCAGGGTCAAAAGAGGGGTTGTGCCTGTCTCCAGCGGTCATTGGGTGGGGTACACCCTGGACAGGTTGCCAGTTCATCACAGGGTAACACAGAGACATACAGGACAAACAATCATTCACACACACACACTCACACCTAATGGCAATTTAGAGAGACCAACATCCATGTTTTTTGCACTGTTGTAGAAAACTGTTATTTCATCATTAAAAGTTATTGTTTAGTAGAGCAATCTCTGGTATATGTACAGTTAGGCCCAGACATGTTTGTACAGTGACAGAATCTTTATGATTTGGGCTCTGGATGCCACATTACCACATTGAATTTAATACGAAACAACTAGAATGGAATTGAAGTGCAGACTTTAAGGTTTAATTCAAGAGGCTGAACAAAATGATATGATTAAACGTGTGGGAATTGTAGCTATTTTTATACAAATACTCCTCATTTCATGGGCTCAAAAGTAATTGGGCAAATAAACAAAACTCTGAGCAAAATGTTACTTTTCAATATTTTGTTGAGAATTCTTTGCAGGCAATGACTGCCTGAAGTCTGGAACCCATGGACATCACCAAACGCTGGGTTTCCTCCTTTGTGATGCTTTGCCAGGCCTTTCCTGCATCTGTCTTCAGTTGTTGCTTGTTTGTGGGTCTCTCTGCCTTAAGTTTTGTGTTGAGCAAGTAAAATTCATGCTCAATTGGGTTGAGATCTGGTGATTGACTCGGCCATTGCAGAATATTCCACTTATTCGCTTTAAAAAACTCCCGGGTTGCTTTTGCAGTATGTTTTGTATCATTGTCCATATGTACTGTGAAGCGCCGTCCAATCACCTTTGCAGCATTTGGCTATTTCTGAGCAGAAAGTACACCCATATACACTTCAAAATTCATCTGTCTGCTTCTGTCTTTTGTCACATCATCAATAAACACAAGCAACCCAGTGTCATTGCCAACCATGCATGCCCATGCCATCACACTGCCTCCACCATGTTTTAAATAAGGTTTGGTGTGCTTTGGATCATGAGCCGTTCCAATTATTCTCCAAACTTTCTTCTTCCCATCATTCTGGTACATGTTGATCTTAGTCTCATCTGTCCAAAGAATGCTGTTCTAGAACTGAGCTGGTTTCTTCAGGTGTTTTTTGGCAAAGTCAATTCTGGCACTTTCTATTTTTGAGGCTGATTAATGGTTTGCACCTTGTGATGAATCCTTTGTATTTACTCTCATGAATTCTTCTCTTTATGGTAGACTTAGATACTGATACATCTACTTCCTAGAGAGTGTTCTTCACTTGAGTGCATGTGGTGAAGGGGTTTTTCTTCACCATGGAAAGGATTCTGTGATCATCCACCACTGTTGTCTTCCGTGGACATCCAGGCCTTTTTGAGTTCCCAAGTGCACTCTTATTTTCTCAGAATGTACCAAACTGTTGATTTGGCCACTCCTAATGTTTCTGCTATCTCTCTGATGGATTTCTTCTTTTTTTCAGCCTCAGGATGATCTGTTTCACCTCCATTGGGAGCTCCTTTGACTGCATGTTGTGTGTTCACAGCAACACCTTCCAAAGGCAAATGCCACACCTGGAATCAACTCCAGACCTTTTAACTGCTTAATTGATGACAGGTTAACGAGGGAAGAGCCCATGCAGCCTTGTTATTATTTTTTATTTTTTTGCAGCCTTCTGAGCAAATTGTCCAATTACCTTTGGTCCCTTGAAAAAGAGGTGGCTACGTATTATAGAGCTGTAATCCCTAAACCTTTGCTCCAATTTGGATGTGAATACTCTCAAATTACAGCTGCACTTTAAACCCATATTGAATATATAATTGTATTCGGAATATGTTTTCGTAAACAGCTAAAATAACAAAACTTGTGTCACTGTCCAAATATTTTTGGGCCTAACTGTATGTCATACAATCAAACATGTCTGAAGACTTGTTAATTTTAGTGGAAAAGACAGTTCTCATTATGAATGTTTGATGTACAAAACAGGTAGATATCATCATTATATGTGTGGTGCTATGTGTTGCTGAAACAGTTTGCAATTTCTCCTCCAGAGAACACATAAGGATAATAGAAACCAAAAACAGAACCTCAGGGGACACCACACGAATATCCAGTAGTCATGCTGAAGTTCAAACCAAACAATAGAATAGAGAAGACAGGAGATTAGGTTGACTTGAAATGTGTCATGGTTTTTGGTGCCAAACGGGCTCGTCTGAGAATTTCTGAAACTGCTGATCTGCTGGGATTTTCACAGACAACCATCTCTCCGGTTTACGGCGGACATTCTGAAAATGTCTTGTAGATGTCAGATGTCAGAGGTCAGGGGAGAATGGGCAAACTGGTTCAAGATGTTAGAAAGGCAAAAGAAGCTCAAATAACCACTTGCCTCAACCAAGGTATGCAGAAGACCAACATGTTGAACTTTTAAGCAGATGGGCAACAGTGACAGAAGAATACACAGGGTGCTTCTCCTGTCAAATAAGAACAGAAAACTAAGGCTACAATTCACGTACACAATTGAATAATAACATATTAGAAAAAAACTACCTGGTCTGATGACTCTTGATCCCAGCAATGGCATCAGATGGTAGATAGTCAAAATTGAAGGTAATCAACATGAAAACACGGATCCCTCCTTTCTTGTATCAACAACTCAGGATGAAGGTGGGAGTGTATAGGTGTGGAGGATATTTTCTTGGCACACTTTGGGTCAGTAGCAATTAAATGGAGTTTGAATGAAAATTCAACATGGAAGACTCACCATCACCTCGAGCTTTGTCTAATTACTCCTCAATGCGGCTCTGCTCCACCAATCAGTGTCAAGTCTGCATTTCTCCCCGGCCAATCATCCTTCAATGCTCCACTTTAAAAGGTCTTCATCCATGGAACCCAGCGTTCTGCAGCTGAACTTTGACCCTCCTCCACCCCATCTCCACCATTTGGCTTCCAAACTCTTTACAAATCTCCTCAGGCCTCCACTCCACCACCAGGATCGGTTACCAGGGGGGGAAGACATCTCTAAATCTAACCCTAAGATGTTCATTCAAGCGCATGTCATTCTCAGCGTTCATGTCTTCCAATGGGGTCCGAGCGCCAAATAAATAAATATTCACTAATAAACTTTTCTAATTGCATCCCTGTCTTCTCTTTGTGAGTCTTTCCAGGTTGAAATATTGTTTCAACATCACAGCCCATCTGAGCTCCTTTATGACCACATTCCACCCATCTTTAGATGATTGTTTCCAGAAGGATAATGCACCATGTCAGGTTGCTGAAACTGGTTTCTTCAACATTAGGTTACTGTACTAAAATGGCCTCCGCAGTCACCACATCTCAGTTCAATAAAGCACCTTTGGGATGTGATGGAACAGGAGACGTGCAGCTGACAGATCAGAAAAAACTGTGCAATGTTCTCATTTCAAAATGGATCAAAATCTTGGAGGAATGTTTCAAACATTTTTCTGAATGTCTACCATGAAGAATTATCTGAAGGCAAAAAGGGGGTCCAACCTAGGAAGGTTCACCTAATAAGATGGCAGGTGAGTGTGTACTGTACACTTAAACTGCATTCATGAAAATAATAGGTAAATTACTCTAGAATGGGACCAGATTTGCTCACTATGACATGAAACATATTAATTTAGGTGATCCGAGGCTGAGATAGTATCAAGGAAAGTCAGATCTGTACCCTTGCTGTTAATACTTTCTACAAACCCTTGTTACAAATAGGACAGCACTTTGTCTTCTCCTATAACATTTCATGCGGCTAGATCATACAGAGAGAAGGATCTTTAAAAAAATCTCTCTAGATCCTCCACAGTTGTGGGTCAGAGATGGCCAGGTACAACAAGTTGGTTTTGAGTCTGGTAAACCATTTCTGTCTTCATATGGTGATTTGTTATGGGTCATTATCCTGCTGAAAGACCCAATGGCAAGATAATTTCAGTTTCTTGACTGGAATACCCAAGTTTTATTACAAATGTCCCGGTACTTCAAAAAATGTATAATGTCATATACATGAACAAATTTTCCAGCTCTTCCAGTGTTCTCCTTGCCCAGCCTGTCAGATTAGAAGGACAGGGAGGCCCATGTCTTTGGAAGAGGGAAAAAGCCCACACCATCACTGATCCCTCACCATACTCAAGAATGGGCATTGATGTCCCTAGTTTCACATAACACCCACCTGGAGTCCATGTTGCCAAAAACCCTCAATAGACCACAGCATTTAAAGTCTCTTAAATCTACATAATGTCCCAGAAGCATTGAGCAATCTCCACATTTGTGATGGTGGGACACAAATGATGAAAATGGGTCCTTGTCGAGGTAAACAGAAATTTGCCTGTGTGTCACCTCATTAATACCCCAGAAAAACAGAAAGTTGTGGCTTATTTAAAGTTTCTACATATTAACCTTAAAAGTAAGGTGCAAATTTAAAAAATGTGTAACATACATTTCCTTTATCTTGCTACTAATTATGACACTTGATTAAAAAAGTAATTGCTTGTAAACGTTTTGTCCCACCACTCAAATTAAATGATGTATTTTCAAAAACGTTTCCAGTGCATAATTATGCTACTGCAAAAAACCAAAAGACTTATTTAACATCTTAACCAGGGCTGTCACTAACAGTGGCGTTTTTTTTCTGCTCTACTCCACAACCACTTTACAAAGAAAAAAAAAAACTAAATATGAGACCATCTGTAAAAGACTGCAAATGCTCCTGAATTAAAGGCTTCAAGGGAAAAATGTTAGGGGGATTTCAAAGGGTCTGGAGGACAGTTTCATAACAGAAGTCCTACAAAGGGACCATTGAAAAGGAGGGCCAGGTGTGTGAAGGAGATGGACCATGGGCCAATTTAAAAGATGGAAGGGAGAAATTTGCTCTGACTTTATCGATCTGTGCCACAGTGAAACATAGGAAATTGCTGCAATCGGTTTATAGAATGTGCAACGGGATATTTTTATGATGCATTTAAAAAAGCAGTAACCCCCTTTTTGAAAACGTGTTTGTTGAGATTTTCAAGAGTAACTGACCCAGTTGTTCTTTATGAAACGGTTGTATTGCTCCACTGCAGAGAAATGGGCTTCCTAGTCCTGGGTCTGAAACTTGACAGTTTGAAAACCACTGATTTAGACTCAAAGGTTGAGGATTTTGACCATAAAACAGCTCTTTGAGTGTGTCTAATTTGGAACATGTCTGTGATTGGTGAAATGGGTGTGATTGGTCCAGCTATGCATTTTACTGCATTTGCATTTTTTTTCTTGGATCAGGAAATATTACATGCTTTATTTTTAGTTAGTAAGAAAGGAGGGGGGATATAATCACAACAATATTAGATAAAATGAACTGAATGAGAGTTATTGTTAATGTACAAAATCCTTCACATGCAAAATTCTGTAAAACAAAATAGTGCACCTTAATAAATATTCTGTCCTTTAAAAAAATATCTGGAGGATTTACTGGAATGATTTAAGTCATTTTGCAGGGTCCAGTCCTGCTTCAGCTTTGATTTTTTTTGACAGATTTTACAGGTGGTCTTACTACTCAAATTTACTAACGCTTTACTGACGCACCCTCTAAGCTGGCCACGTACTGTATTAGCAAAGCATCCCCAAACCATGACACCTCCAACTCCACTTGGTATCAGGTTCCTTTAATAGGATGCTGGATTTGATTTACACCTAACATGTTCTCTGTTCTGGTGTCTAAATAATTCAGTTTTAGAGTCATTATTTCAGAAGTCCTGGTCTTTGTTCAAGTTTTCTCTGACAAAGCATTGGCTGGACTTTTTGGTTTTCTTGGAGGACAAATGTTTTTAGTAAAAATTAAACTTGCATAGTTTTTCCTGGTTGTACAGGCATGCATTTCAACTACAACAATAGGAAGAGCCTGCTGTAGGTCCTGTGGGGACATTTTATAGTTTTTAGAGACTTCAGTAGCGTCTTGCAGTTTGCTTTTGGGATGAAGTTGCTTGCATGGCCAGACCTAAGCATGTTGGCTGTTGTTTTGAATTTCATCCTCTAGCAGATTATTTTCCATACAGTGGATTGCTGTTTCAAATTCATTTGAGACCTGTGTACATCTCTTACCAGACTTATAACCTCCAACAATCATCTTTCTAAAGGCCTCAGACAGCTCTTTGGATCTCACCATGGTGTTCAGTCTCACTTCAACAGTCAGGAGAACACCAAACTAGTATTTTACTTCAAAAAACATTAGCCCTAAAAATGCAGAATTCTTTACTGCTTACTTTTCACAAGATCACAATAATAACGTATCCATGACTGATATTTATTGTGAATTTTCAACCAGGAACATTAGAACTGCCTCGTTGCCCTGTTTTGTGCACTATTAAATCATGTGTCCTATTTATGTCAGCAGGATCCAGCTGGACTGTTGCAGGGAGCAAATGTAAATTACAGCCGTGATTCTGGTAGGATTAGGGGCTGGAGATTAAGGCTAATGGTAATGATCTGGATCTGCCACATCCAAGTGTAAATAAACTACGGTCGGTTACATTTTAATTATTGACCAAGAGTTCAAGCTGGTCTTTCTGTTAATATATGCAATTTGTATCTAAAACAGAAACCAATTCTCATGATATACTATATTTGAGTTTGTTTTCTGTAGTACATGGACTCTGGCCGATAACAAGCGACCTAGGTGTTGTCCGTCCTTTCATCATCCCTCATTCTTTAAATAGGGCTGCCATCTCTGCTTGTCTACCCGGAGGCCTCGGGCGAGCAGTTGGATGGGTCAGCAATCTTGTGTGTGGCAGGAAACAGGCAGGCGTAATGGCTGTCAATCAAAAAAGTCTTTTTATTTCCTCTCCCAGTGTTTTCCCTCCATGTGCTTTTCTTCACTTTCGATGTCTTGTTTTTCCATTAAGTCTGGCAAATAAAAGATTTTTAGAAACTTTAAACAAGAAACAAAAGTCAGAAGGGGGTTATGACAGTCATCCCCCCCTCTCGCCATCTCCAGTGCACAATACCTGGAAAGTTTTAAGGTCCTTTTATGTATCTCATGTTGTTTTTCAGACATGTTGAGAATAACCAATTCTTTATTTTATGGTCCTCAAGCCATGACCCCCAGAGTTCACTGGAGCTGTCTGCAGCTGATTGTGAAGTGGTGCAGTTCGAATATCTTGGTCTGTTGTTCATGAGGAATGGTAGGAGGGATCGGGAGATGCATATATGGATTGTGGAATCTTCTGCAGCAATGCAGCCATTGCTCCAGTGTGTCATAGTGAAGAAAAAGACAAAATAAATAATTACCAGTCCTACCATTTTTGTTTGTTTGTGGAGGGCCAAAGCGCCAGCATGACATCAGCAGGTGAATAGATATTTAAACGGATGTTTTTTAATAATAGGATGATTAATTTACAGCCGTGAGAGGAAACACAGTTTTGGACCACTTGTTTGCTGAATATTGGACCATTTGCACGTTGCTGGACGCCACTATGCCTTTCCAACGTCATCGGCCATTTTGTACCGCAGGATAGTCTGTCCTACAAAACCCAGCAGCCACTGCGGCTGAAATGACGGGGCCGTCCCAGGTCTGACATCACAGGAGGCAATATAGGAAGGAACATTCGAAAGAAGCTTTGCTTTTCACGCTGGAAGCCGGACCAGCAACTGAAGCGCATCAATTTCTGGAGAAGAGTCCCAAGTGGATTTCATTTATTCTCCTTCGTTGGCCAACAAAAAATTCATGAACGAGATTTCTGGAATGAGAAGGCCAGAAATTTCACTTTGCCGATCGAAGACGTGAGTTTAACACGTAACCAAAACCACGGACTTTCAAGGAGACGCAACTTTCCCTCCTTGCTTGGTTCTAGTCGACTGCTGACGGTCAGATCATATTTTTCCTTTATTTCGTTATTAAGGATAGCGTGGGCAAGATAGAGTAGGAAATTTTAGTGCGATTAGAGTCGCCATTTAGAGTCTAATGTGTTATGAATTGTACGTGCATGCCATTGTTTTGAAACTTGCTGGTACTTTCGGAGACCGCCGTGTCTCGCAAATGTGTCTTTACTGTGCAAACACCTGCGCACAGGTGCACTGTGAAACTGAACTGTTATAATAACCTCATTGGGAAATTTACCATTTTCTTTGTCTTCAACTTTACTGCTTACTAGCTTGCCGCCAAACGTTTTATGACTCTTTGTGTGCTCACCCCCGCCCAGAGTTGGGGGATGTTTTATGACTGTGCATTTCACTGAGCTACACTTTCTGGCGGGCTGCGCTACCAAAGCTTCGTTCAACACCATATTCCCTTGTCATATTATCACTTTGGCCATAACTGCGCGTTGATTCCATACGTACTCACTGCTGTTTTGCTTTATTTTGTTTAGTTAGATATTTTACCCCCTTTTTGTGTAGAACTTTGCATGTTTGAGTAGGTGAAAATTACTAAATCGGAAGAGCGGATTGTATCAGGCTGTGATTTAATAAATATTCACATAGATAAAGAGAAGGCGTTTTGTGTTTATTTTGTGCAAGAGTGATTTGTCAGTCAAAACAAGGATAAAAGTTCCCCACGTTTCGGTAGAAACGGTTGATTAAAGAGTGACATCTCTGGTAATAGTTATCAATTATTACCGGGTATTTAACGGTTGTAATTATCAAAGGCGTTGCGCCACAGTTACAACACCAGAAGACATCCCTGGTCTTCGATTCATAAATGAGGATGAGGATTAAGAAATTAATTTTGTCAAATTATGATTGTTAATTATAATTCTTGATAAATATTAATTCATCGATAATCATAATTACAACAACAGGAACCAAGGAGACAGCAGCGGCGATGACAACAGGGACTACAGCAGAACACCTGACAATGAAGGGACAGAAAACAGGAATGTAAATACAACTAAGGTGACAGGAACTACATGGAAAACAGGTAAGTGCAATTTATAGAAACCCAAACAGATGCAGATCATGACTGTCCATTTATGTTCCAATATAGATCCAATATAGGAAGCTTAGCATAAAGGCATTGCTATCTACATTGAAGAGTCAATTCAGGTTGTTCAGCATCTGGTAACGATCACTCCTGGACACATTTAAAAGTACACACAACTGCGAGGAGACCCAGTAACAGACTCATAGTCTACTGGGGACTATCACTTTCTTTCTGGAAGTGATAGTCAGAGCGAGGAAGGATTCCAAGAATGAACTGGAGAGTGTCACTGGAAAAAGGGATGTCTCACTTTCTCCCCTGGACAGCATCCCTTGTGACTTATTGACCTGTAAGACAAGATCATGTTTTAATACTGGTTTCAGTAAGAATATATAATTATACCCCTGAAGAACACTGTGGTCCATCACTGTAAAATAAAAGAGGATTAGAACCATCAGCAGGGAAAGACCTTACCTTACCTCTCAATCAATCAATCAATCAATCAATCAATCAATCAATCAATCAACCAATCAATCAATCAATCAATCAATCAATCAATCAATTAATCAATCAATGTGGAGGATGACAAAGTGAGGAAACATAGTGAGGAAAAAACTGGAATCTAAATAGAAAATTTAGAAACATGTAAATAGTAAATACAGAATAAAAATATATTTGTAAGATATTCATGTATAATGAATTTTATTATTAAATAATATTCAATATTCAATTAAAAGCCATACTGAATAGATATGTTTTTAATTTGCTTTTTAAAACACCAACACCCTCAGCTGCCCTCAGGTCTTTGGGAGGGCAGCACCAAAAGTGAAAGCCATGATAAATTAAAATATGTTTTACATGAACTGGGTTTCTGGCCAATGTCAGCATTGTTGCAGCTGAATTTGTGAAGTAGCTTAAGTAGACCTGTAATTCTAGGGAGACCAGAAAGCATGGTCAATGCTACAAGCTAGAAAAGCTTGCAGCAAAGTCTCTGCATCGGACTGAGAGAAGAAGGGGTGAACTCAATGTTCTTCATGTGGTAAACTGTTCTAAAATTCTCTCTCTGAGGGTCTGCTCCAGATTTAGTTTAGAAAATGTTTTGCCATACAAAATACAGTTAAAATGGCTTCAACTTCTTATTAGGAGGCAATAAAAATCTATGCCTCTTCATAACTGAGAGATGTTTATAAGTCATTTTTCCCAAGTCCAGGTCACAAGTCTTTGAGGGGAAAGTCCAAGTCACAAGTCTCTTGCACTATTTCAAGTTTCAAGGCTCTAATAACTAACATTCTCATCAAATCCACAACATCTAGGTCAATGCCCTGCATTGCTTTAGGATAACCAACATTACATTTTAGGATTCCAAAAATGTTTGTCCTTTGGCCTAAATTACCACATTTAACATTTGATAATTATCTTTTAATCTTTTAAAATAAAATCAATCAATGTTCAAATCAATGTTTGTTTTGTCTCCATGGTAACAAAATGCTATTTTTTCCATATACTAAATGCTGAGAAATAAATTGTTATAATCTTGCATTTCTAAAAAACAATTAACAAATTAAACTGGTTTTCCAACTTACAGCCAGAACTCAAATATGTTGCGTGTGACATCATTTTCACATGTGAATTTCAGCTTCAACGGTAAATGGAACACACCATTCGCTCTGACAATATGTGTCTTCTGTGACATGAAAAGGGAGAACAGTCCGAACAGAGGTAAGAATAAAAGTATTACTATAAAAACCTAACTTAAAAACAAAGGCTTTATCCAGTTGAAAAAACAGGAATTTTATGTTTAAACAAAGAAACAAACGGAAATACACTGAGAAGTCCTTGGAGTATCTTTAGACTGTGAAAAAGCCTGGAAAGACTAAGGACCGAAACTTGGTATATTATCTTTGAAAATATTACTGCTCTTAGTCTATTCATGTCCTTCCGTCAAGAAACTTATGAAAAAAAAAATGAAATTCAAGGAATTATTTCCAGAAGACTTCACTCTGTCACTGTTGTGTCAATTCTTTATCAAAAAGCAGAGTAAAAATTCTGGATATTTACATTCTGACTTCCAGTCTTTAATTTTAAAACACTCACACAACACATTCCATTTTTTTCACTCCATTTTGTTTCTGAAATATACTGTTCAAAATATAACAAATTACAGAAAACGTAATTTGCCTCACATGTAAGAACAGCTAGCGCGCATTTGTCATTTTTCCAACTTGTCAAACTGTGTTCCTAAATCATCTTGTGCACATTTCTTTGCAGGCACTCCTTAGATGACAAGTCAAGTTGACGAGAGAGAGGGAATTGTATATTTACTCAGTTTCCCTCTCTCGCTCCTTATTTCCAAATTCAGCTGAGTGCTCCACACGGATCAATAGTAATCCACGGTGGGAGTAGTTTATTTTGGAGTGTCTGTGAGGAGTGGTGGGTGACAGCATCCACGTTTATGCTCTCACATTCATTTAACAATATAAAAATCTCACTGTAGCTGGGGCTGAGCACAACATGGCACAGAGTAGTGAAAACAAAGTGATGTACACTCAAGCAAAATTCCCTGGTCAACTCTATCGCATGTGAGAGGAGGAGATGCCCCAGTTTATCTCACAGACATTTCTTGCCAGGATCTCTGTTTCTAACTTTGAAGGTTCTAATTTTTAAGATGCTAATGTCTGTATTATAGGTACAGTCCTGACAGCAATTTATAATTCTTCAATGACATGGCTGGTTGTACCAAAAATGCAAATTAAAAAAAAGAAAACACAATATAGCTGCTGTGTAGAAAGAGTCTTGTCAGTGAAATCACGATGACCTTCAGGGTGGAGCTGTAGGGCCGCATCTCATTGGACAAAGTTCAAATTTGTTTTGAGGGCTGAAATGAACCAAGTTAAAATGTTTTGCTGGAATATCTTTTAGCTGTAGTAGTCTTTAGGTTATTTTATTATTAGATGCACAACTTTTTTGTCTCGCAGGGCATATCTAACATGTTTCGATGAAGACTTCCATCTTCATCAGAGGTGTCACTAGATGGTACGTGACATAATTTTGACACAAATCTTTCTTTCTTTACATGAAGCTCTGCTCTGGACTGAAAGTGGAAGAAAATGGTAGAAATCACTAATAGACTTTACCAATCAGTTTGGATAAAAGGACTAACTAAACTGAATTGTAACTGGGTTTGAACTTAACATTAGTGTGTTCAATGTGTTCAGATGAACCTTGCTGACAAAACTGAACTGCTGTGGTTGACTCAAACAAACAAACACCAATCCTGAGGAGACCACTGAAGAGTTTTTGTCAAACATTCTGCAGCTGAGATATCACTGTGCTGCTTCCTGATGTGACTGCAGAACAATCCTATTTGTTGTTTGACCCATTGGCACAACTGCTTTGTTCTCTAATTATCACCAGCTCCCACTAATAATTAAAGTAAAAACAATAATTGCAAAAAAGCTTTAAAATTACTGATAGGATTCAGCAAATGGGTTAAGTAGGTTTGTCCAATAATCACACTTAAAGCTCTTGGGGGAGAGGTTTGTTTGGCATCCTGCTGCTATGGCTTGTCTTTGCTTGTTCTGTGGATCAGTTTTCATATCTGGTTGAAAAATTGTTCCATCTGAAACTGCTTGGGAACCCCAGAAATCACACACACACATACAAGTTTGTATTTCTACCTATATTTGGACTGTTGTTGACGTTTTTTCATTTTCATGCCAAACCCTAACCCTAACCATTACCAGTTTATTCCTAATCCTACCCTAAACCCTA
This sequence comes from Girardinichthys multiradiatus, assembly GCF_021462225.1. Lineage (NCBI taxonomy): Eukaryota > Metazoa > Chordata > Actinopteri > Cyprinodontiformes > Goodeidae > Girardinichthys > Girardinichthys multiradiatus. The sequence continues at coordinate 29,012,783 of NC_061808.1, forward strand.
ACTTTCTTGAACCACATTTTGATCCAGCTTCAGCACCCAGTGTTCTTTGGCAGGAATCAGGATCCGGATCCCACATCTTGGTATGATAATATTTTCACACTCTACCTTACTAAAGTTCTCCAAAACTTTGTGCAGGATTGTTAGGATATCTCAGAATCACAGCCTTCTTCAGGTGGCACCGCAGATCAGTCGGATTTAGTTTGGGACCCTAACTAGGTCATTCCATGACTGTGATTTTCTTCTGGTGAACCTGTTATTTTGTGGCTGTAGAGCTATGTTTGGATTAAAAATGATGCTGAAAAATGAAATCTATCCACATCTGAATGTTTTAGGTCAGAACTGGCTGATTTTTACAACTTTTCAGAATTTCATCTACCATCACAAAAATCCATTTGAATATAAGTAACCCCAGATCTGCTCACCATATTTCACTGTGGGTATGTTATTCTCTTTCTGATGTCCTGGGTTACTTTGAGCTAAGCTTTTGTTTTGAATATATAGCTATAAGATCCAGGTTGATCTTTAGCAGACCATAATCTATTCTCTTACAAGGTTTTGGGAGATCTTAGTCACTTTTACTTTGAAAGAAAACATCAACATTGTGTCCTAACCAGAACACAGCCCCTATTAACCAAGATTTCAGCAGCTCCTTAAGTGTTAGTGTCAGGCTCTTGGCAATCACCCTGACCATTTTCTGTCTAGTTTTTTCATTAACTATCGAGAAATGCTCAGTTTTACAAGTGTCACCGGTGGTCCAAAGTATTGATGACTGTCTGTTATTTGGCATGGAACATATACCTGTATAATGCCTTGGATTTCTTTGTACTCATCTCCTGACTGATACCTTTATACGTTAAGATTATTTTTATCCCTTGTTATTTTGATCTCTGCAAAATATGGCTTTAGCTTAAAGATATAATTTTGCAAATGTGATGAATATCCTCAAAGAGCAAATGCTGAAATTGAATGAGAAGATGGTTACCAAGACATTGTTCCTTTCATTTCATGAGCCGATACCTTCTGATCATCAGTCCTTTTGTAACACTGATTCCATTCTTAATCTATATTGAGTGCTTCGGGTGTTACTAGAGCTAACTGCATGCTTCTTCCTGTTTGTAATGGCCTTCATTGCCCTGTCTTTGACCACCAGGAGACAGAGGTCGAGGTACCTACAGCACCACTGTTTCTTCCACCGATGTTTGGCCTAGATCAAGGCACGGGCTGCCATTTCCCTGACAAACAACATATCCAGATTGGCAAGCAATCCATCGGGCTGACCGTTGACTCTATTCCATTTATCTGGGAGTCCAATTTGGGGTTTCTCGCCCCCCGCTGTGGATTGACACTGCTGTGTTGTAACCAGAGTCAGCCGGTCCGGTACTATGTACCACTAAAAGATTCTGCGCCGGTACCCAGTACCGGGAAGAGGGAAGAACGGCTGTCTGCTATGAAGCTGTCATCCAGAACCAGTTACGGCTGCAAAAAGTCATGAGCATGCAAAGAAGATCAGATCCACTACCAATTGGCAGTCTAAAACACGACTTAATCTGTTTATAAATATAGTTTTGTTCCCCTCATTCCAAATAGTTTCTGAACTGTTCTGCTATGCTGGGGCCTCAATGCTCTTGCATTGCTTCTCTTCCCTCAGAACTCTCTTCCCTCAGAGGCTTTTGTGAATGGCCAACGTTTAAAACGAGCACCGCTACGTTTAATGTCTGTCTGCTCGCTGCTGAATACCCCAGTTAAAAGCAAAGGGAGAGTAACTAGTTATGTTTCATGTTATTTTGCCGAATTACAGAAACACAGTACAACTCGAAAACACCGCTTATGACCAGAGATTTCACATACACTACATGAGAGCGCATGTGCGCTTACCTCCAAACCAGAGCGGTTGCCATGGAGATCGATGCGTTCGATTTAATGGACTGGGAGATTTTACACAGGTGGCGTACAGACATAAAAACCGCCGCTTGCATTAGGACAGGACGAGCAATAAATCACTTACCATCTATAGACTTTTAAATAAAAGCCGCGAAAACAACCAAACTGTCAAATGTTTTATTTAAATGAAATCAAAACTTGACCACAATGCAGAGAACAATTACCTTTGTGTTCAAAAGAAAAGATGGAAACTGAAGATGAAAAGTTATGCATCAAAAAATTATCATTGTTTATTATCATGTAATTATCAGGTATATATATATATATATATATATATATATATATATACATATATATATATATATATGCCCCCAGTGCCTCCCCAGCCCCCTCTAGCTCCGCCCCTAAGTACCAGCAAGAATTTAAAACTACTTTCACCCCTGGTTGTAACGGAAGCAAAATCTGGATGAGGGATTTCAGGTTGTTGTTCTGGTGATCAACTTCCAGTCAGTAAGGAGGCGAGACCAACGGATAATGAGATAGATGCGTCTGTGTAATGTGCTGGCTAGACCCAAACATGGTAAAGAACTTGCAGCGGGTAGGAAGAGAAGTATTCAGTGTGCTCTAGTAAAACATGGAGCTCTAAATGCGAATTTGGAAAAGGAATCAGTGTTACGAATGGACTGGAGACATAAGCGGGATGGCAGAGAAAAAAAAGGACACTACTTATGGCCCCTGAGGTGATAGCGGGCTGGCGATCAGAGGGTATCAGAGCTGGTGAAAGGAAAGAAACCATTTAATTTTGATGGGTGGATCTTCCTGTTAAAGTCAGTCCATATAGTCACCTGACCCCTACCTGACAGCTTTTTCCATCTGTTCCATGTTTCCCTCTGGCAGATTTGTTTGTATTCAGTTACACAACAGAGGATATATGTTCAATCAATTATTTTGTTTTAATTTTTTTTTGTATATAAAAAAACTGCCATTTTAACAAAGCTGTCTTGCCCATCTGTCTCTGCATATCCACTGTAAAGCCTCACAAAAATGCAGAGAAGGAAATTAAAAGAAAAACACTATTTTCACAACTGGTACGACACAACTAAACTGAGTTGGAACTGTATCACTATTTGTAATCGCCAACATTTCATTTTAATTACAAGGTCAATGTCATACTTAATCATACTTAATCTGCAGTTATATAAAGGATAAATCCTACAGATGCAAAATCCTATAATAACCTTTCTGGCTTTAAAATGTTTAGAAAGGATGCACTGATGGTGCTGTGGTGTAAAATGCTATATGTAGCTCCACAGCCACATGGGACATGACCACTCCACTGTCTGTTTGCTTTCCAACAGTCAGCAGTACAGACATACCCTCAGCAGCAATACTCCTTTATCCTCAGTGATAAAGCCAGCTCCAGAGCATCTCTCCTTCAATGCTATATAATCACCTCTTGTAACACCACCTTTGGCTCATCAAGGGTCTATCTATCTCCCCAAATACCCTCACACCGTAAGACAAAGACATTAGAGATTAAGGGACTTGGAGCAGGCTCCATCAGCAATGCACGGCGACACAGACAGGGAATGCCCTGGAAGTTTGGGATCCCTCTGGCAGATAACATCAAATGAGCCCAGCAGTGCGGTGGGGCTGACTGAAACAGAGCTCGGCATGTCGCTGTGCTGGTCAGGAAGGTTTTCTGTTGTTCACAACTGAGCAGTAATCCACAAAAAGAAAGAAGCTGTTTGAAACAAAAAGAGAACAGTGAATCCAGCTCTACGTGAGATTAGTCTCAATGCTGGTGTTTGGTGAAACGAAATGGCTGTCAGTTATATTGATGTACAAAATGGGATTACCAAAGCGTTGAAACAAAAGGTCAACAGGAAGTTGCTTTATGCAATAAGTTGTTTCTGCAAATCTATTAACTAGTGTTCCCCCTCTCTATTGTTGTCTCTCACACTCTCCCATCCTTCTCCTCCTGTTTCTCCTGGCTCACTCTGTGTCCCTGAGTGGGATGAGTCATCGATGAGGGAGAAGAAAAGAAATGAGAGGAGGTGTATTTGTACGCATGTCTAAGTTTGTGTGTAAGCGTCTGTTGTGTCATTCCTTCCGAGGTGCGGTGCCCTTCACACTCCTTTTCAGCTTCGTGTCAACCTTGGCGTTAGGGTGCAAGCTCCAGAGATATTCTTGGTGCACAGAATCAGTGCACCTTTATTTTGGTCTGTATTCCACATAATTCTAATTTAACTTAATGAAAAGATTTGGTGGATGAAAATATGTGCAATCTCACTACTGTGTAAAAGAGGACAAAACACCTACACCCTGGCCACCCACATTTGTCCGCAGAAGAGAGTGAAGTTGCCTGCAAACGTTTGACAGTTTTTAATTGCTAAGAACCTGAAATGTGCAAAACCACACAAAACAGATGCCACCATGTTATCTGTTAAATCTCGTGCATTCGTAGTGTGGTTATCATTTGTATTTAAGGTAAACTGTCATGAAGTGCGTATGTGGTTTGACCAAAGTGCAGAGAAGTAGACGCTGTAGTCAGATCCATGTAGGTAAGTAGAAAGTTTTATTATCTCCCACTCATGGAACAGGCAGGGAACATAGGACCAGGCCAGGACCCAGGACATAGACAGCAGATGTACATCAATATGCGACAAAAGGAAAACTAACAATACGCACCAGTGTAAAACTAGGGCAACGAAGGAACATATATACACACAGAACAGCAGGGAGAATCAATCAAGGACAAGACCAGACAATTCGGAGAAACTCAGGACAGGTGTGTGACAAACTGCAGGGAGACAGAGGGAATGAGACCAATTAACAATATAACACACAACAGAAGGTAAACAAAGACTAAACCATGCAGGTTCAAATAAACATAACAGAAACTAATACACAGACAGATCCTGACACAAACTGGACTTTCGTCATGAAACCACTTCTCTTAAGGCAGTAGCACCTCCGTCTCCTAGGGACAAATGACATAGTTCTTCTGTTTTAGATTTTCTACGAATCCTGCTTGATTGGGCATATGATATGGCACATTCCCTTCCCTAGTGGTGCGTAAGAAAAGTCAAAATTCCAACCAACCCCTTTTGAAATGACCATCAGTTGCATGAGTTAACATTCTCTCTTTCAAGAAACATGTCTAGACCTCAAGAGAGATTCAAACACCTTACGCTCTCTACGATCCAGTGTATACTGGAGCATGCATGTTGAAACACCAATGGGCACAGAGTGCAACTTGTGGTCCCGTTTATCAACCATCCAGCAGCTAAAAAAGGTTGAAGAATAAATAATATATGAAGAATTTATTCTGCATGGATTGTTTGACATATTATTTTTTATACACATTAACCTTATATAGAGCAGCTTATCAATCCAACAATACATATTAGATTTAGACTGTTAACATTTTACATAATGGTGGATAATGAGTGACAGGATTACACTGAATGAGTCAGGTAAATTATAATAGAAGAGGTAAAGGGGGACCTTCTGAAGTTACCGTGTATTCTGATAAACTGCACAATGGGGGAGAAAACCTGTGCATGCCAGACACGATGGCCGTTTAAACTGCAGACAAGTTGCATTGCATTAGGCATTGAATTATTTTATAATGCATCATGGGCAATGAATAAAACTGTCCATGACAGCTATAAAGAAATAAAAGTGGGCAGGCCTGTAGAGCTAGTTAGAGTAGGTCAGAAACCTGCAGCTTTAGAGTGAGAGATACCTGCAGAAAGGCGCACAAAGAGGGAGACCAGAGAAAAAAACAGAACAAACTACAGGAGCTAGTGGCATCTGAAAGTGTCATGAATGGATGCACGGTAAAAGAGAGTTGAGGAAAGGTACTCTGAACATCATGGGGAGTCCACGAACAGACGGGGCTCAAAACAGCATGACAAACTGAAAATCTTTAAGCCTTATGTTAAAAATAGAGAGGGTACCTGCTTCCTTAAGCCAAACTGTGAACTAGCTCCAGTGAAAAGGAGCCTTTTAGCTGAAGGCTCGGCTTCTCATTTCATTTTTTTAAATGGTGGGAACCAAAACTAAGCCCCCACTGTCAGCAAATTGCTCTGCTGGGATGAGGAAATTTATCTGTTCCCTCATTTGGGTTGCAGTGATGGATTAGAGCAGAAATTTTGGTAAATTATAAAAGGCCATTAAATGGTGATGATATAACTACAACAGCATCTCCCAGAAATGGAGTTTGGATCAGATGTAGACATAAATGAGGAAAAACATTTATTTAATACAAGTATTTCCCCCTTAGAGATCTCTTCTGTTCTTATGTTTTTTGTCACACTTAAATTTCAGATCATCAAATACATTTTAACACCAAAGATAACCTTGGTAAATAAAACACATTTATTTTGGGTTAATTCACCAGTCAGGAAAATTTAAAGGAGGTGACACAGGTGCAAATTTCTTTTGGACACCTTTTGACATAAAATGGATGAAAGAACAGCAGATTCACATTGATTTTCATTAATCAAAACCTAAAGCTGCTCATGTAAAAATTGTCTTCAGTTAGAGGTAAAGATTGAATGTTTGAAGCAACTGGAACTATGACAAACAAGGCTGCGCAAGGAACTAAGTTGACATTTTCAAGTCTCAAAAGCTCACTGCTAGAGAATTGCAGCAAACAGTAACATCTTGGTCTCACCAAGTATCCATGACAACTATTAGATGCTATTTGCATACCTACTGGTTGTTTGGAAGACACGCTAGGCGAAAGTATTTTCTGTCCCACCATCACATAATTTGTGGAATTTGTTAGGTCCTACAGAGTCTTTAACTGGATTCATGCACTTTGGACTGAGATTAATGCTTTAGGCCATAAACACTCAAGATGAGGTTGAGGTGAAACAGAGGATGCACGTGTGTCCCATCTGTCAGTCTCTGACATTGGTCTGAGGGAGGTTTTACCCACTCCTCACTTTCAGTTGTGAGATGTTTGGGGTGTTTTAAACATGTTCAACCCGTTTCAAGCCCAAGATCAAGATCTGCGCTTGAACTTGGCCCAGTATGTTTTGAGTCACTCTTGTGTTGCTGGGTCCAGTTCTGCTTCAGTCTTCATGTTTTTACAGATGGTCTCCGATTTTCTTCTTTCTGATACACCATCTGAACTTATCCAATCCTACTGAAGCAAACCATGACACTTCCCTCTAACTGTTTCATAGTTGGTTTGAGGGCTTTTTCATGGAATACTGTATTTGTTTTTTGCAAGCACATACTCTGTTCTGTTGTCCAAATTATTTAGTTTTATGTCCACGGAACATTATTCCAGAAGTCCTGGTCTTTGTCTGAGTTCTCTCTCACAAACTTTAGTCTGGTTTTATGTATTTTCGTAAGAGAAAAATGTTTCCCATTAAAGTTAAACTTGTTCAGTCTCTTTCTGATGGTACTTCAGTAGACCTTGTTTTGTTGACACTTGTTTTGGCATCCTGGGTTCCGCTTTCATAATTATCTTGCTTTTATGGTTAGACCTGGACATGTACAGAGGAATGGCCAAAATACATTTGACATATATTATTTTACATCCTATAGTTATAACAAAACGACCAATAAAAATTCTGAAAGTTTTGAATGTCCTCCACTTGCTGACTATTTTCCACACAGTAAAATGGCTTATTTCAAATTATTTCAAAACTTCTTTAATTTTCTCACCAAGCTCCTAAGGACCATAAATTCTAGAATTGTACCACTCAAAGTGGCAGCATGTTGGAGTAGCTCTGTTACTTTCATTCTGATATATTCTTTTTAAGAACTGTAATTTCTCCTGTTGTGGATAAAAATAGATTTTTTTGGATTTCCATCCTCTCTGGTATGCTGTGCAGCTGGAAGGATATTTGCTAATACATTTTTACTTTTGGACATTTGTTGTGATGCATAACTATAGCAACAAGTTTTTTTTTACAACAGGGAGCAACTGATTAATATCTTAAAAGCTCAAATAATACTTAAACTACAACCCCAAATCCCTGATGAGTTGAAAAGGAGACACAGTGGATGCAGAACAAGAACAAAGAGAAGAAAGATAAGGAGGAAGTTCAAACCATTTCTACTATCGATCATGATGGGCAATGTGAGATTGTTGGGGAACAAGTTGGATGAACTCCAAGCCTTACAAAAGACCCAGCCAGCGTATCAGGAATGCAGTATTATGCGTTTCACTGAGTTATGGCAGGTGGTATAAACCAGGACCAGTTACTGTGAAGTGTTGTCTCTGCAGCCCAGATATTGAACTGTTAGCAATAGGTTTTCTTCCATATTATTTACCCTGAGTTCACTAGTGTTATTTTGGCAACGGCTTACATTCCACCATCAGCTGTTGCCGACACTGCATGTGATGTCATCAACTCAGTTGTTGCTAGGCTACAGACACAGCACCCAAATGTGTTTGTTGCAATATCTGGGGATTTTAACCATGCTACACTCATTTGTTTTATGCAAATGTCAAGGACTCCCACATCATGAAGGTCTTTGAGAGACTCCTGTTGGCCCACCTGAGTAAGCAAACAATAAACTTTCAGGAACCCCTTCAGTTTGCTTATTGCTGTGGAGTTGGAGTTGAAGATATCATCATACACCTGCTTCATCAAACCCACTGTTATCTGGACAAAGCCAGCAGCACTGTGAGGATCATGTTCTGTGATTTCTCCAGTGCATTTAACACAATTCAACCTGATTTGCTTTGTCAGAAACTCCAGAAGACTCAGATGGAGGCCTCAACAATCTCCTGGATGAAAGACTACCTGATAAACAGGCCACAGTTTGTGAGACTGAATGATTGTGTGTCTAACCAGGTGGTCAGCAGCAAAGGAGCACCACAGGGGACTGGACTCTCACCATTCCTTTTCAGTCCGTACACCTCAGACTTCCAGTACAAGATAGACTCCTGTCATCTGCAGAAATACTCGGATGATTCTACAGTCGTGGGGTGGATCAGAGATGGACAAGAAGCTGAGTACAGGAAGGTGGTGGACCGCTTTGTGGCATGGTGTGGAAACAATCATCTCATTTTGAACGTGAAAACAAAGGAGATGATTGTAGATTTTAAGAGAAACAGGAATAAGTCAAAAACTATTTCTATCATGGGTGAAGAAGTGGAGGTGGTGGAGGAGTATAAATACCTCTTTGTTCACCTGGACAATAAAATGGAGTGGAGATGCAACTGTGAAGCCATCTACAAGAAGGGACAGAGTAGATTGTACTTCTTGAGGAAGTTTAGGACCTTCAGTATTTGCATCAAGATGCTGCATATCTTCTATAAGTCTGTTGTGGAGAGTGTGATTTCTTCTACCATCATCTGCTGGGGTAGCAGCATCAGAGCCAGTGACAAAAAAAGCTCAACAAGCTGATACAGGTGGCTGGCTCTGTTCTGGGGACTCCTCTGGAACCTCTGGAGATCTTTGTGCATAGAAGGATACATAAAAGGAAGAACAGGGAGAACCCTGAGCATTCCCTTGAGCATCCTTGAGACTGTCATACAACAACAGAGTGTCTTCAGTGAGAGGTCTCTTCAGATTTGCTGTAAGATGGACTGCTGCAGCAGAAGAGCCTTCCTGCCCATGGCCATCAGCATTTACAGCAGCTCTTTGAAGAAACCTGTATAATATGAGCTAAAGCAACATTTGATTTGTCTTTGGTATTAATAACGTAGTTTTGAATTGAGTTGAATAATCTTCTTTCTGAAGGCAGGGTTGTGTTCTATCCCCACTCCTCTTCTCTCTGTACACAAATGACTGCACCTCATCGGACTCGTCCGTGAAACTCCTTAAGTTTGCAGACGACACCACTGTCATTGGACTGATCCAGGATGGTGATGAGTCTGCATACAGACAGCAGGTGGATCGGCTGGTACATGGGTGCGGTCAGAACTACCTTGAACTGAACCCACTCAAGACTGTGGAAATGGTGGTGGACTTTCAGAGAACACCACCCCCATACACCCCCCTCACCATCCTCAACAACACTGTATCGGCCGTGGACCACTTCAGGTTCTTAGGAACCACCCTCTCTGAGGACCTGAGATGGTCTTCGCACATAGACACTGTTCGAAAGAAGGCCCAGCAGAGACTGTACTTCCTGAGGCAACTCAAGAAGTACAACCTCCCACAGGAGCTGTTGGTCATCTTCTACACTGCCATCATTCAGTCTGTCCTGTCTTCATCCATCTCAGTGTGGTTTGGCTCATCTACAAAACAGGACAGGTCCAGACTGCAACGAATAATCAGGACTGCAGAGAGAATAATCAGAGCTGACATTCCCTCCATCCAGGACCTATACAGGTCTAGGGTCAAGAAAAGAGCTGCCACAATCTCTGCAGACCCCACACACCCTGCACATAAACTGTTTAGAGTTTTACCTTCAGGCCGCCGCTACAGAGCACTGTTTACTAAAACCAGCCGCCACAGAGACAGTTTCTTCCCCCAGGCTGTTTCTCTGATGAACATTCAATAGAGTATAGAACAACAGCATACAGATGTTGCAAATGCACCTTTTCTATTAGATATGTGTATATTGTACATTGTAAATTTGTATATTCTGTAATGCAAAAACAGAACAAAAGAGCAAAGTGTACCGGAGTCAAATTCCTTGTTTGTATGCACGAACCTGGCAATAAAGCTGATTCTGATTCTGATTCTGATCATTCAGAAGCACTCTAAACAAACGGTTTAAACATCGCAAACCTCCTTCAAAGTGCTGAGTAACAATGTTCTCATCATATACGCCTGATGTGATACTGATGTTTAAGTTTAGCCATTTAAGAGGGAATTCATGTTTGTTCTTAATCAGAAATGACATTTTTTACGTTATTCTTATTCTTTTCTTCTTAATTCTTTTTCATGTGTATTTTTAGAAACATTCAAAGACCATAGCACGGCCTCCAAGGTAGTGGAGTTGTTGGCACTGATGCCTTGCAGCAAGATCATCCTGAAGCTAAAGGTTTCAAGGACATTTTCTTCAACCAATTCAACTTTAATAAACAGGAAAATGTCAATGATGAACAGAACAAGGATTCTTTAAAACAAATTCATCCTGTTATTAGAATAAAACATAGTCGCATTATTATATATGTTCATAAATATTGCAGTTGATGTCGTAATATAATAAAACAGGGATCTTAAACTACTTCAATGCAAAAACCTGCGTGCTATTTCTATTTTCTGAATCCAGATTTAGTTTGTTTTTCAACTTTGACTTTTGCATGAATTGTATCGCAATTTCAGCTTTTGACAGCCTTTTTGTGTCTGCCTGTGTCTGTATAACAGATAACTAATGTGGGCAGTATCAAACCCTAAAAGCTGTCTGAGGTATCTCCTCCTGTTTTGTGAAGCCTGTTTATTTCATTCAATGGTCCCTGTGCAGCTGTGGCTGCTGGAGGCCAATCAGTCCAAATACTTGGCTATGAAGCTTGATCTTACTGGACTTCCTCAGAGCTGTCCAACGAGACAGACCAAAGGGGTGGAAAAAAACCGAGATGGACACATCAGCTCACAGTGTCTCAGTCAGTCAAAGTGAAGGGGTTCTATGAGATGCTCAGCTTTCATTTGTGCAGACAGGTCTGCGTCTGTGTGCTCCTGCCAAATCTACCATGGAGTCACAGCGCAGTGCAAGAGATCTTTGCCAAGCTCATCATGGAAAAGCAAATAAAGGAGCAGCAAAGCATCCCTAACGACAAACCAGACGCTCTTTGTGCTCGTTAACAGCCAAAAATATCGGCTAATAAGCAAAACCACCCTTCCTTTGAAATTCTTTGTTGCACACATATGCACATGGATCCACATGCCAAACACGGTGAGACACAAGCAAAGCAACAAGCAGCGTTAAGATTCCAGACTGCTGTTCTGTCATTTCCATAAATACTCTTAAAAGGTGCAGCCAAAACCATGGAAGGGTGCGATTGCCTCCTGGCTAGAAACCCACAAAAAAGCTCTTTTCTCTTTCAAGAGTCTGTAGGATAGGATGACCCACTTAATCGAACAATTTTAGGTAGCTGAATTCATGTGTGTTTGTCTGGGTGCGTGTGGTGTGTACTCGTGTGTGTGAGTGTAAAAAGGCCCGCCAGTGCCTGAAGACAAACAATAAGCAAAACCAACGAGCATACAGAGTTGAACAGACATGCCATGTTGACTGAGTGTGTGTGTGTGGTGTGTGTGTGAGAGAGATTGTGTGAGATCTGCAAAGTAAAGTTGTACCATGCTCTACCTATGAGTCACAGTTTTTAAATTTCCATTTACTTTATGGGTTTGAGCAGGAGTAACAATGGGTTCCATCAGAGTCATTCTAGATACAGATTCTTCATTATTTCACAACTGTTAAAATGCTTGTATCTTCTTGGGATGGTCATCACGACCATCAAAAAGAATTTCAGTATACAACTCTGCTTCAGGGAGTCAAACAAGTCACAATCAACCACACAGTGCCTTGCAAAGGTATCCATTGCCCGTATTTTCACATTTTTTTCACCCACAGCCAGTGGAGTCTAAACGTTTTCCACTGCGGCCAAAAATGGAAATACTTTAGGGCCACAAATCTTTCCAATTTATATACTAAAATACAAAACTAAAGAGACCCTTACATTTGCCATATTAAAATAAAAGCTTACAATGTCCTGAATTTTTCAGGGTCAATTATTTTCTATTTCCTTGATTGAGAAAAAATGTTAAACCCAATCTTAGCAACACTGTCTCTCTCTGGCTGTATGTAGACAAGCATAATGAAAAGGTGCGCCAATATCTGCTTTGGAGTAACTGGATGTTTTTATTTTATTTAAAGGTAAACAAAGAGCCTAGTTATTAAAAGACAAATACTTTGTGCTGTACTTAACATTTTCCATTTTAAGAAAGATTTAGGAAGAAATTAAGAAATGGTCTATTTGCATTAACCGCCTGAACTGGGCGGCCAAATTTGTACAATTTATGTTTGTAATTGGAGGCCACACAACACAATTCCAAGGGCCACAAATGGCCCACTGGCCACACATTGGACACCACTGTGTTAAATCAACACAAAGTCTGATGATTACAAGCTAATCAGCAGATGGAAGAAAAATGTTGGCTTTATTTTGTTTTACAAATAAGAAATTGGTGTGTGCATTTCTATTCATCCCCTTTACTCAGATTTCCCTGAGTAAAATCCAGAGCAACTAATTGGCTTCAGAAGTTAAATTAGTGAACAGCGTCCAATTGTTTATAATTTGATCTCAGTATACTTCCAGCTGTCCTGTGAAGGCATCAGAGGTTTGTTAGAGAACATTAGAGAACAAGCAGCATAATGAAGACCAAATAAACCTGGCAGACAAATCAGAAAGAATGTTCAGGAGAAATTTGAAGCAGCGTTAGGTTATAAAACAGCAGTCACACAGAGGACTACTCAATCCAGTGCTGTTCAATGGCCATCAACTTAAACTGACAGAGCCGGTATCAAGAGCTTTAATCAGAGAAGAACCAAGACACCCATGGTATCTCTGGAGGAGTTGCAGAGATTTATGGAAGAGTTGCCATTCTTGAAAGAAAGCCATTGGAAGACCCATTTGTATCTTTACATGTGCCATGTAGGGAAAACAGCAAACAGGTGGAGGAAGGGGCTCTGTTCAGATGAGACCAAAGATTAACTTTCTGGACGACATGCAAAATGTAATTTTTGGAAGAAGAACCTGAACTGCATATCACTCTGTAAAACACTACAGTGGCAGCATTATGGTGGGGAATGCTTCACCTTAGCAGGAGCGGCAGAGCTGGTCAGATTTAATGGGATGAGGGTTGGAGCTAAATACAGGCCAGAACTCGAAGAAAACCTGTTAGAGGTTGCAAGACCTGAGTGGAGGTTAATCTTCAAGCAGAGCAAAGAGTCTAAACATCTACCCAGAGCTACGACGGTTTAGATCAAAGCTTATTCATATATTAAATTGGTCCAGTCAAAGTTCAGACCTAAATCGAACTGAGTATATATGGCAAGACAATCTTTGTCCAATCTGTCTGAGCTTGAGCTATTTGCAATGCAGAATGGGCAAAAATTTCAGTCACCACATTTGCAAAGCTGGCAGATACTAACCCAGGATGACTAGCAGCTGTAACTGCAGCAAAAGATGGTTCTAAAAAATATGAAGAGGGGCTGAAGAGGGGCTGAATACAAATGCATGCGACATGTTTTTGGGCTTTATTTGTAAAAACAATATTGAAACCACGTATATCCATCCTACCAATTAACAATATGCACTATGGCTTTATAGTCTATCATAAAATATCCTGATAAAACTCACTGTTTTTTTTTTGTTATAACATGACAAAAGGTAAAGAACTTCAAGGAGTGTGAATACTTTTGCCAGGCTCATTTCAAGGAAAATGTAGTTCTTCTGCCTGAAAATCAAAATAACAAAGTTAAACTAACAAGCGTAAAAAATTATTAAACTGTAATCCATTTCTCTGTTATTATAGTCTGATAGCAACAGTATGTGCATTTCCTTAACAGGCCACGATACTCTTGGCTGCATGAGTGTTAAGTGTAGCCGCATTGAGACAGGCCTGACCCTGGGGGCAGCGCTGAGCCGCTGTACATCACTGTGACCTTTCTGAGTGCTGCTGCAGCTTGCTGCCTTTGTTCGCCTAATGTGTCCCACACAAAGGAACTTTTGACCGGGAACAGAGAAAGAAGCGGGGCAAAGATGGAGAGATAGCAACAGAAGGGAGGAGATGAATTGACAAAAGGAACAGGCGTCGGCTGGAGGTTTGTGCTAATGGTCCCCGCGTGTTTAGTAATTAGTAGCGGTGTCAAGAGACACTGGGGTGGTGGAGTGGAGGAGGTCAGACAACAGGCATAAGGAAAACAGGCCATACAGATGGAGTAAAGCAATCGTATGGGAGAAAAGAATAGAGGGAACATAGAAAAAGATGAGATTAGGTGCCAATTAACAGACAACTTCCAAAGTAACCCAAAAGAAGTAGCTTCAAACATCTGATTGGTCATTGATCCTGTGCCATTGTGCCTTCTTCACTAGTATGAGTATGCCAGTATGTCTACAATTTAAGGAAGAAGCTCCTACTAAGCCCCTGGACTTCCTGCTTCGAATGGGAACTTAACCACCTTAAGGACAATGATAATGATCAGCATAGCTTATCTTTTTATGTGGTTCTTTAGGCAAACTGCGCTAGGCTTAAAATTCAAGTCGAATTATTCAGCAATGCTGACAGTGTGCAGGGCATGTACATGTTACTTAATGAAATAACCTAATGAAGACATTTGTTCCTCCTACGTCACAACCAACTAATGACTGCTCAGGGTTCTAATGCAATTTTGTGCAATATATGCATCTGCCTGTCAGACATGACTACCAATGAGTGGAACTGAAAGATTAGTTACTTTAAATGAAGCTGATATAAGGCATATATATATATTTTAAGAGTTACAGTAGCGGTTTCTGATGTGGGTTATACGGGCAGTTGCCCAGAGCAGCATTAGAAGCAGGCACGCATACCAAATAAAACAAAAATATATATAATTGTTTAAATCTGCTGGAGCCAGGTATCTAAACTCTCAATACGTGCTAAACATTTTGAAACTGAGGTCGATTCTCCGCTTAAGAAGATCCTTATGGACAATAATTTTCTGAGTGAAAGGCAATCAGTGTTCAGAGCCGCTTACAGTACAACACTAGCTGCTGTATCTGTAACCAATGATTATAGCTCTGTTTTGGATAGAAAAAAACTCTTTGTGGATTTCTCCAAGGTATGTTATTCAGTCAACCATCAATTACTTTAAAGCAGACTTAAGTATTTTGTCATGGGTGTTTCTTCCGTGCAGTGATTCATAAATCATATTTCAGACAGGTCACAGTGTGTTTTTTGTCAAGGGCCTGAAATCACATTTGTAGAGATAGTTGTACCCTTTACCCCTTGTTTACCCTTTTTATTAAATAGTTTGGGGGAGAAATTTGCAAGATGTTAAATTCCATCTTTATGCTGATGTTACTATAACTTACTTTAATTCAGCATCTTTTAATAAGCTTAAGACTTCTTTCCATTAGCTCATTTAGCCGCTGCATTTTAAAATTGCTACTAAATCCAAAGTTTGTGAATAAAATAAATAAAAAACTGTTATAAAGTGTACTTACAGGAAAGTTAGCAACTTAACTTGGCAGAAAGGTTATGCATGAAGACCAAGTATAACTAAATGTTAGCTGTAATTCTGTTTTAGTGGATGGCAACTAAAAATACCGCTGAGACTACATTTTCACTTGATCCTGATTATATGTCGTCAGATGAGATTTCACCCAACAGGCACCAGCCCCTGCTGGACCATACAAGGATAAGTGGATCTGGATGGATGGATGTATGGATGGCAAAAGTTAAAACTGGTAGATACATGAAAAAATGTCCTGCAAAAGGTTCTAGGCAAGTACAAAGTCATGTACAGAGTTCAATCCAAAGCATTATCAACACAGTGTCAGCCTTTCTTTTATTGGCTGAATTTTCATTTTCCGAAAGCTAGAGGACTACTGGCTAAATTGGTATCATATAATATACCACATCACAACATTTACAAATCTTGAGAAGATTTTCTTTTTCCAGTGCATTAGACTAAATGCAAATGGGATTTGTATCTAAGGCTGTCCACACACTGTGCTTGTGTCCAGGGTATGCTTATCTCCATGGGTGTGAGCGACTGTATCGGCATCAATGTAAGCGAGTGTGTTTGCTGTTTGCTGTGCGTGCGATGAGGGATGGACATCACCAGGGCAGTGCGGCGAGCGAATGAGGCAGATCAGTCAAGGACTTAGAGCTTCGCTTCCCGGTGGACGATACAGACAGGCTTTGATGTTGATGTGAACAAATAAAAGGAAGCCAAAATGAGTGGAATGAAGCATTATCTGCTGCAGAGAGGCCCTCCCATGGAACCAAGCCTGCCCGCTTTGCTTCCATTCAGGAGGCTGAAAGGGGATTGACGAAGATGGGCTGAGAGAAGAGACAGACACAGAATCCTATTGATTGGACTCTTGTGCTAAATTCAAACACTGCAGTGTTCTATATTTGCTAGTGTGTGGAGCCTCTGTCAGAGGACATTTGGGTAATGTCCGCTTTAACACTGCTGAAGGCCATGAGATCATGATCTGAGCTTGCTGAAAAATACTAAACTACCTTGCTTTAGTCTGTGCAATACTTACATAAAAGCCTAAAACAGCTGCAGCTTTTAAAAGTCAAAATGCCTGATTACTGTTTTGTAATTAATTAAAACTAAGACCTGGCTGCTCTCCAATGTAAACTAACAAAGATGTAAGGCTATTTGCCAAAGACACAAATAGGCTCTAAAAAAAACTCTTGATTGGCTCTCTGAATGCTAAAGAGAAGAAATTACCTGCTTAACAACCAAAAGCAAGCTGGGTAATCCTAACACTATAGTATTTTTGTCACAGGCCAGATTCACAATTAAAAAAGGGTGATGAAGAGTCCTTTAAAAGGTCATTCATCTTGGAAATAAATACAGGGAAATTTAAAGGCACAGGAAATTTGGTTGCAGCAGCTGACACTTTAAATTTCTTTTGTAGTGACTGGGAAAACTGGGTCAGGCTTGCCGCTACAAAGTGAATGCAACTGCTCTTAGCAGAGAGAGCAGGCAAATCAGAGAGGGATTTTCTTGGCAGTGCTGACCCCCAGAGCAAAGACTTTCAAATGTTTGGATAAACAGGATATAAAATGCAGATAAAGCACCAAATCTTTGCCATATCTGCCTGCATCATGTTTCCAGATTCCCTGACCACCTGTTGGTCCACCAACTTGTTTTTAGAGAGCGGTGTGAAAGGATGTGGCTTTCTTTAAAGGGCTGTCTATTTTATCTCTAAAAAAAGCCAACTTAGACTTGAGGTTAGGCAGAATTAGTTTCAATGGCTCGACTGTCTGTTTTATTGTCATGATCCATGTGTTTTGGGTTTTTTTTGTGTTGGTGATCTGATTATTTCTTGGTTCTGATTGTTGTTGTTTAGAATTTTCCATGTACAGTTAATTTCTCTGTGTTAAGTTTTTGTTGTTTAGGTCTTGCCATTTGGGTTCATTCCTTTTTCTATTTTGGTTTATTCTCTTATGTTAGAGTTGGCTTTAGTTCCCCCCTTTATTTGTAGATCATTTTGTGTTTTAGTTCAGCTCCTTCTGAACCCCCTGTGTTAATTAGTCTCCTTCCCTCAGTCTCCCTGCTCTCACTCTTCCATAGCTTTTCCAAAACCCTCTGTTTAAGCTCATCTGATTTCCTCAGTATTTAAACTCCTTGGTATTCATTAGTACTCGATGCAAACTTCGGCTACCCTCACCCCAGTTCGTTGTTCCCTTACTTTGTGCCACTGTTCGTGCCACATAGTAAGTTCCTTTGCCTTTTTATTATTAAATCTCTTTTCATCTTGAAGCTACATTGGTCTGCCTACATTTGAGTCCATAACAACTACAGATAATATTTATGGTTGTATCAGTTAGTATCTTGGTCATGATTTTTATGGTCTCTACCTTTTAGCATATTCTATCAAACATTGTGTACATTTGGTTATTTAGGAAGTTTAGGGCTGACCTGGACTTGACTATTCTACACTAATAACAGAATCCCTTAAACACAATTTGGGATTTGTGAAAGCTTTATTTGATTTGTGAGATTTTAATAAAGCGCCATATCAGTGCTTTTTTTCCATTTGGACCATCTTAGAACTGGTCCTGCTCCAAAACCTGCCCTTTAATTGTTTACAGAATCGGAAGAGACAACTGGAAGCCAACTTCAGCTTCGTCGCTTCCTTCTGGGTCAAAAGAAGAGCCTCTGCAGAAGCGGACTGGTGAGTCATGTGATCAAATGAGCGCAATTTGATTGGCTAAAGGCCGCTCGACTCTTCTTCTTGGATTTTTTTGACATCCAATGTTAAGAAGCATTATCAGCGGCTTGACTCGATCTAGTGCTGATTGCTTTGGCATGAAAGAAACAAGATGTATTGACATTTTAACAATTTATTCAACAGTTGCCCCAGAATAACATGGGATAATCGAACATAGCGACAACATCCTAAAACCTCCTCCATATGCTGGTCACCTGCTTGGTCATACACTGCTGTGAGATGGCATCCTATTCCTCAACCAATATTTGTTTCAAGTCAGATACTGTGGTTGTGTTGATTACACTGGCACATACAGTAAGACCAACCTGATGCCACAAGGGCTCACTGTGGTTGAGGTCAGGACTGTAGGCAGGCCATCCCATCCTCTTCTCGGCCAAATTCTAAATGCAGTCCATTTTAAACCTCTGGGGAAGAGCATTGACCTCTTGGAGGATAGAGTTTAGTCACTAAAACTGGAGATATAGGATTGCCATTGGTAGCAGAATCTCATCCAGATGTCTCTCTGCTCTCAGATTGCCTCCAGTGATGAAAAGTCTTGTTTTTTTTCAAAAACAAGTAATTTATTTGTCATTTCATTTATGAAAAAAATATGTACGTAAATATAATTGTGTCTCCTAAAGATATTGATGACATAGTGTCTTCCTTCAGATGTAGGAAATAATCGCTTGTTACATCATTAGGCACCTATGCAGCAAGAGAACTTACCTAGGAAATCAGCAATGTCTCTCCACCAGTCTGCAATCATTCTCTATGGTAACTATGCTTTACTGGCCAAGTGGAGGTGGTAGTCACTACCTTTGTCAGCATTGAGTTTGGTTTTAACAAAAACATTCACCATGGCATCATGATATAGGTTTACCACTACTTTGTCATGTGGTCAGAAGGATGTTAGCTGCTGGCAATGCTTGAACTTCTAGCTGGATTGAGACATTGTTAGACGTTCAAAAACAAGACCACAGCAGTTTCTTTCTTGCAGACATTGATTTTGCTTGGGTACATGCAGCTATACATACTCCATTCTGTTGTCCAAGGGTGGAACATTAGCAAAACAAAGCTGGTGTGATGTGTGTGCAGCATTCTTAAACATCTGTTTATGTCAGCAGTATCTTTACTAAAGTGACCACATGGATTTCCCTGAAACTGATCTCTGTCATAAATGACCGAGGGCATTTCAGAACTAACCTCTGACATCTTATCCTCTTATAGGAAAGCAATCATCATAAAATAACACTGTTATTTTTTCTGCTGGCAATTTGACATTTTCACTTACCCTATGAGGTGTTACTCTTATTATGAATATGATCACTTACTTGGAATGTATTTACTGTTTAGACTTGACAACAAAACTTTTAAACGAAGGTTGGGTAATACATTTTGTAATTTAGTATTTTATTCCTTAATAATTTTGCAAATCCTTGAACTCAGAGTTAGTAGAAGAAAAATCTCTGCACCCTGAAGAGCCCACTGTATAATAACTAACTGGACTTTTTTCTCATTGAGGAATAAAAAGATGTTCACCATGTCATTACAAAGTGTCATCCAACTCTTCAGAAATAATATCACCTCCTGTCACATTCATTGAAACATTTAACATCAATTGGTGCTCTTTCCACAGTTTTGTTAAAATAAATACATATTTATGTTTGTAATGAGGTAAACGTTACACTCGTCATTGCCTCAAGTCATTATAGGATTAATACTTGACTTGGAATAAAACAACTTGTGAACACGTCTGAATAAACTTCAATTCATACTTGAGTCAATATATTTGATCAGGTATTGTACCAAATAATATACCAAACATAACAAACAATGAAAGTTTGTTACTTTCCAGTATCAGTTTTCATTTGAAGTAGATAAATCTGAATCCATGAGAGGAAATGATACGAGGCAGGAAATCAGATAATGGATTACTGAGTGCAGCAGAGATGCTCCTTGCAAACGTATACCTCTAATGCAATTAATAATTAAAGAGAAGGCATTTTACCTGCAGAACGATAAAGGATCTCAAATAGACTGACGGTTGTGTGGCTCTTTTAACAGGAGAATGTTGACTTTGAACTTTTAAGCAATGCATTTAGTCATAAGGTGAAATCCTAGGAAACCTATACCAAATTTGACTGATTGAAGGACATTATCCTGAATTATCATCAGTAGCCTTCACGGAGCCAAAAAGAAAGACAAATGCAGAACACGCTATTTTATTCCCTTACACAGGCTTTTGTTTAAATAAATCCTTAATTCAAACGCTATTTAAGTTGAGCTTTTTTATTAATGCATCTGTCAGTCTAGGACACAATTCCTGTGTATGTACCAGAAAAGAATTTTCTACATTTAAATATCTGAGCATGCTTCATTTAACACGTCTGGACTCAAAAACTGCCCGAGCAGCTTGATCTGTCTACCTCAGTAAGGGCTGAGATGTTTCACATACTCTGCTGTCTTTTGTCTCTTCCTCTTTTACTTTAATATCTTCAAACATTTTCCCCGGGTTTTTCTGAACTATTGCTGTGGAACACTGAGCTTGACCACAGTTTTGGTTTATTCATGAAATTCAACGAGGGAGGCCTTTGATGTCCATGAATAATTTAAAGGCAATACTTTTTTCCCCCTTTTGTAAAAAAATTGTTCCCAACCTTTGCTTAATACCCAACAGCTACAAACGGTGTGGTGGAAAGCTTACAGATTTGAACAAGATATCCTTTGGGATTGGTGTTGTAGGGGTGTTTGAATAGTGGGACTTTCATCCTAGAGACCATAGAGGTCCTGATCAGTCCCTTGTGGTACGGAAACTCTATCAGAGTTTTATAACATAGCGGAGGGAAGGCTCAACAAAGAGTAGGTATTTGACAGTTTGGGATTAAGACAGAATTCAAACACCCCAGCTTCATTGTAAATAAAGGCTCAGCTAGTTTGTTGATATAGTGATATAATTAGATTGGGGTTCTGATTAAGGCATTTTTAAGTGTTCAGTACCAGTAATCGACTACAAATCACAACTCCTGACAGCTGCTGTTGGTGAGCTGTTACTGACTTTTTTGTGGCCACTTTTTGGTCAGCACATTTTTACTAAGCAGAGCCTTTTTTAATGGCCATATTGCAAACTTTTTCTGTAGGCTAGGCACATTATCTTGTTAATCTAACAAATCTGGGTTTCCCCTAATACCCTTGTTGCACCATTACATATGTCTTTCATTTCAATGGTGTTATAGGACATTATGCTTCAGGAAATTGACGCCTTGCTATGCATTCAGCACTGTAGAATACAAATTTTTATCAACATATAAGCGAGGCTGCCGAAGATTTAATGGACATGTCTAAAAATATTGCCGTACTAAAGCTGCAGCTTTCACACACCATGTATATTGCACATAAGTGCCTCAGCAATAAAACTGACGCTACTGTTACTCAAATGTCACAACAATAATCAAATAACAATGGGGGGCAGTTGCTGAAAATTGAAAATTTTATTCTAAGATGGTAGGTTCATCCTGTAAAAAGAAAAAAGTAAAATAGGATGGTGACATGGCAGAAAAATAAAATACATAGATAACAAGGCAGAACACTGTGCATTCCACACCACTGATCCCAGTATACATGAACGCTTTAGAACAGGAGCGCATCAAAAGCAAAACACGTACTTCAAAGATTTTCCTGGACTTTATGTTTCACAAAATGTACTAAATTTTCTCACATTTAGACCATGTTTATCAAAATGCCAACATATTAAACAAAGTGAGAAATGGTGTAACAGCCATTTAACATTCTACGGCCCCATCTACAAAAGTGGTTATTTGTAAACAGTCAGTTTTTCCCAAAGAAACTGCATTGACACTTACAGTAAAAAATAACGTATTACATGTGTTGCCGGGGCAAACTGCAACAATGTTAAAATTAACAACATTAAAAGAAGATCCTGTGGAATGCGAAGAAGTTTTATGGCAAAATATTTGACCAATAAAACTGCCGTTGTATATCCTCGAGACAATATTTATCCTTTTTTCTCCGTTATTAACCTTTTCATATTTCTTTAATATGAAAACAGGGTCAGGACAAAGTGAGGAAAAAACAAAAAACTGATTCCTTATTGTTTTGGTTTTTGGCATAGAAAGTGGGAATGGGTAATTATGTCAACATATCCACTGCATCCAAACACAAGGTAAACAATGTATTTTAAACTCTCCATATTGGAAAGCATTTTAGTAAAGAAAAGTTACCATAAACCCTGTGGATGAGAGGTGCAAACACACCAGAAAATATATATTCTTTCCTATTATTATTATATTTTCCTTGTTAATGTGGACAGGTCTTAGGTGTTTTGCAACTATCTCCACAGTCTGAACATTTGCTCAATTGTCTTAAAGAGAGTTGTGCAGAGAGCAGCTGAAACATCATTTGTCGTTATATTTTACAACATGAAAAGCCAAGCGGCACGTTTATAAGGCATAACAACTTTTTATGAAAGTTTTGTCTGTGCGTAAATAACTGAAACCATATGGGAATATTTTACAAGCGGAATTATTAGGGAATTATGTCAAAATGGAGAGTAGCCTTCGCTGCACTGCACTGCATGAAACAGTTGTTTGCTAGAAACATGTGTAAGCTGTATGTGTCAAGTCAGCTATATCTTTAGAAACAAAAGGTTGTGCTGCAGAAAATAGGACGAATTATCACATCATACGATTGAGTTAATACTTACAAAATGTAGTCTTTTTTTCTCATAACTCTTCAGATCAGTAAAGTTTTTAAACGCATGCACTGCCCTTATTTTAATTAAGTATTGGACTGCAACTTGGTATCAGTAAATGCCTATTCTTAAATGACTCGGGCCCGTAACGGGAACAAAAACAAATTCTGGTCGGAACATCCCTAGAAACAACAAATGAGACTAATCATGTAAACATCTGTCTAACAGACAAGGCCTGAGACAGTGCTCTAAGCTTCTTTTTTATTAGTATGCACATTTGAAAACCAGTTAAATTGTTTTAAATATGCTTTTGTTCTGTTCTTGAAAATAATGTCACTGTCTGTTTTTATTTCCAAATGGTGGGCACAGTCAGTCTCATCTTGGAACAAAGCTCCATTTACACAGTTTTTCAGTGCCTAAAGAAAGCCGCCTACAAACACCATTGATCAGTTTTTTTAGAAGCTTTTCAGCAATGGTCTATGACTTGGAGTTTGTCAATCATGTGTGACCTCTGTATATGTTTGCTGGGTACAAGCAAGAGTTGGGAAAGTGGATGTAAGTTATATTTGAGGAAATTCTTAACGGCATCTTGTAACTACATCCAGTCAAGACTTCATATTCTGTATTATAATGAGTTTTAAACTTCAAGTTAACCTTACTGTACACAAACACCCCAGATTTAACTGTTTCTCTCCAGGTCCCTTTAAAGTGTCCTCGCCTTGCCATAGGTCTTACCTTTTATTCCACGCAGGTGGAAAAGTTTTGTCTGAATACCTGAGAGAATATGTCAAATTCTGTCTTACGTGAAAAATCTTATTTCAAGTTCAAGAAAGTTTTTTTGTGTGTGTGTGTGTGTGTGTGTGTGTGTGTCTCTGTGAAGAACTGATGACCTTTGCCCAATGACTACTGGAGACAGGAGAGAGGCACCACTGTACTGTTCAGTTAAAATCTATTCCATTCAGTTACATTAAATTGACTCGATATTAACTGAACAGTACTGAACTAAATTAATTTATTGGACGTTTAAAGGAGATGCAAAACATCACAAAGCTATAATACAGTAAGAAATTAGTACATCTGTAAAGCTGGAAAAAATAAAAGATCTCTACACTAAAAGGCTCTATAGAACTATGCACCACACTGTGTGAATCTATTTGCTCTTTTTCTATGATTTTTGATTGCTAACATTACAGTAAATGTGCTGAGTTGAGGCTGGCTGAGGGTGGTGTGTATATGGCACATGTGAAAAACTTGTATGTGCCATGCCCACTGTTATGGGCATTTCTTATGTCAAAGTGTGAAACAAATATCACAATAATCAGGTCTCAGTAGGAATACACAAATGTTATTACCATTGATGTAATAGTAAGTAAAATAACTGTTACCTGTTTTAAAAAATGTCAGCATACAGTATTTGAACAGTGTTACAAATTTGAACAAGTGTTAATTAAAATAATTTAATTTTAACAACTGCGTGCTATAAAAGGTCGAATTTCTGAATGGTTACAAGTGATTACTTTTATAGAGGTGAACATTTTGACTGTAGGTCACACATATCTCACTGACTTTATGGACATTACCACAAGCTAATAACCCAGCAGGTCATAGCTGTACCAAGTTGTTACATTATTGCATTTGCATAATAGTGGCTCGGCATATCAGTAGTAGTGGGTTGATCTGGCATAAAGGTAAATACAGTATGGAGGCCTAGAGCAAACTTCTGCATGCTGACACCCAGATAGCTTTCTTTTTAAGGTAGTGCCTGCATATTTTTAGATGAAAAATACATGTCCAATATTCACATATTGCAAAAACGTTTGGTTGCAAAATTAGCCTGCAGGAAGCCCTAACATCTGACCTGTGGAAAATATCTGGATGCAGTATCACAGGAAACATCAAGCAAAACGGGCTTGAGAAGAGAACTTTTGAACAGCTTAAAAAATTGCAGAAATAGCTGTTGGCCTTACTGGTTCCTGACCACTAAGTATTGCCTCAGTCCAGTTTTTTTTTAAATTGGTCAGGATGCTGGCATGGAAGTTAATAATACAAATTACTGACATTGATTTACTACATATCCATTCACATACTGAGTGAGGATACACAGAATGCAGTGTGCTTGGAGACAAAAACTGGACGGGAAAGCTGCTAGCCCAGCTTGACTTAGAGCAGACCTCTATGAAAGACCTACTCCACAACTTTCTCCCACTATAATTCGTGCCCTGGATAACAGGATTGTTTTTTTACAGCTGCATGAAAGTGGCAGCTGTGATTCTGTTTTCATCAGCTCCATCTCCAAATCCAACAAGACTAACTAGCAGGCTGGGAACTAACCCACCATTCACCATTCACCAAAAAAAAAGAAACAATGGTTGTGCTGCAAAATCTATGTCCTGATACTGTGGTGCATATCTGATCTAAATCCTAATGCAATATTTAAAGTAGTGGGGACTACCACCTACTTTGCCAGGACAACAGTTGATTACAAAGTAGTCTGTAAACAACATGGTATAGAGACATTGCTGACCAAGGAGTCACATCACTTTCTTCGGCAAGTGCACCAGCTGCGTGGGCATCAGGACATGCCTCAGGTGATTCTCCCCTCCCAAGCACTGTATAATCTCCTAGGTGGTGAATGAAGACAGTATTTAATTATCTTCTCAGGACAAAAGAAATGCAATTTTGTTTCACTGTATACTTTTATGACAATAAAGTACTTGTAACAATAAATCTATGGACACTTTCAACTCAGTCTGGGTTCCTTATCGGCAGTACACAGGACCTGAGTTGGCCTCTCAGATTCTTAAAGGTTTTTTGTTTTACTGACTGGATCAATATATCTGATATAAACTTGTCCTCAGGTTTGGTCTGAGCTACTGTGTGTTACTGTGTGTTTGTTTTGTAGATTTGAAAATGTTTATAAAAAAAAAAGAAAAATGCATTTTAGTGTGAGTTTCATAGGCCCTACTTATGCTGAGAATATGAGACCAATACCACACATCCTTTTAGGTTTGAACGAAATATGTAATAATGCAAGCAGGCCTGGTGGTCTGTTATGCCCCTGCTGGCCCTCACTTTTACATTCAGCGAGCATAAACTGACCTTGGAACTAATCTCTTCTAATTTGTCCACAGAGAAGTGACAGTCTGTTTCAATATCTCCTTTTAAAACAAGCATTCTTTAACGTCCAGCTCTTCTTTATCTCAGTATCTCTTTGACGCACACATTTGCTCTGCCTCCCTCTCCTTGTCCCTGTCTTTTCCCCCGTCTGTGACAGCTGATGTTACACGATAGCGTGGCGTAATGTGGCGTGAGGGCAGCGGAGAGAGCAGCGACTGGGATCTTCAGCCAGCCATGCTCGGCTGCTTTACCCCGTGCGGTGGCACCCAGCGCAGGCAGCAGTGATATAATTAGAATGGAAATTACAGAAAAAGTTACAGGCGAGCTAAATCCCCCCCGCGCATCACTAGGCTAAAAATGTCCCGGGCAACGCCAGTGGATGTATCACCATAGCAACAGCCTTCTTCTGCACTCTATTTTCAGACCGAAACGGGAGAACCATCCAGAGCGGGAGGAGAGGAAGGGAGTGAGGCAGGGAGAAATGCAAACATTGCCTTTTTTCTGTTGAAATTGATACATTATTCAAGTAAGGAAAACATCTCAGAGTGAGCGCTGGTGGATGGGGAGACGGGCCAACGTGTGCGCTCCCATGTCAGGGCCAATCTCAAGATGTCTTGACGGCGCTTCAGTGTGACGGCCAGACAAGAACAACAGGCTGCTGCTGGCCTGACTTGCACGTTTCAGCAGAGGTCAATTCTGAAATCTACACCAGCAGCCTGAGATTTTAACATCAATGCGCAGCGTGACGAGGCTTCCCGAGCTGGTGCTGCACCGGCTTCTCTCTAAACGAATCCCACATCAAATAGTTGGAGGGGGAACTGCTCAAGTGACTCATAGTTTGGAGGAAATGAAGCAATTTGGGCTTCAAAGGAAAGTGTTCCAGTTCAGCATTGTGTCAGGGGATTTATTTGGAGAAAAATGGCTCAGAAAACCAAATTCATTATCAAATTACAAACTTTTTCTCTCTTTTCTCAGTTTAGTTTAAGTCAGTGTAATTCATTTCTGTTCAGGGTTGTTTATTAGCATGGCAGTTAAGACAAAAGGCCCACATTTCTTTCTTTGCTTTCCTAATAAGATCTGAAATGAAGGCTCTCTCGCTCTCACAGTACATACAAATTCCAATCTCCGTCCATCTGTCCGTCGCCTAATGTTTCTCTCACCCCCCCAGGGGTCCGATTGAGCCAGCTGGGAGGCATGGATCTTTCTTTATTGATCCGCCTGCTGAATCACTTATCCCTTTTCCAATGGGCCTCATCACCACTCTCAGGTTTTAGCGCTCTTTGCATGCACTGATTTCCTTGACTGCAACTGGGATCTGCGGTTGGAAAGATGTGCTTGGAAAGAATAAAAGGACAATGATGCTGAAAAGGACTTTTAGATCAGTGTTAATAGGACCAATTGGATAACAAATGCTTTGAGAAATGAAAGGCATTGACTGAGATGAACACAGTTTTTAGTTGCAATCAATATCTCTGCTGAGGAAATTAGGTCCTTGTAGCCATTCAACTGACCTAAGAAAAAGAAGTTGATCTACATAAGCATTTCCAGACATGCAACAAGAAGCTGTTGTGATCATACAGTGGTTGCATGCTGTTTGTGTTTTCTCTTTCTCTCTTCCCATCTCACAATGAAAAAGGATCTGCAGGATACTCCAGTTCTGCCAGATTGTACTTCCTTGGTCACAATAATCAAGTCTCCCATTTGCTGTTTCTTTGGGAAATACACCACACATTTTCCTTGTTTCATTGTGATGAACACAGTTTTAGTTGCAATCAATATCTTAGGCTGAGATTAGGTCATTGTAGCCATTGTAGCTGTTGTGATCCTGGGTATTGACCCCCTACCTTCCAGTGCTGCTAAACAATGAGAAGGGCTGCTCGTTATGTTCTTTTTTTTCATTTACACATTACTTGTGTTACTAGTGATTTACAGTTTTTTCTTGGTTCAGAACTTGTTGTCAATGCTTGCCTTGAAAACCTCCCTCCGTTCCTGGCCGAACCTAGGTGCCTCGCAAAAGTAAAAGGAGCTGCTATGTTATATTGTCTTGGTCACACTGGTCCAGTCTCCTAGTTGTTGTTAATTTAGACACTGGATATTACTAACATTGTGGCTTCTCTTTCTCTCTGGTTACCTCACTTCATATGTAAAATCTCCTCTAAGAGTGGAGATATTCCTCAGGAGATGCTCAATCATCTGCAGCTAATAATTTCTTCTTTGTATTAGAGGACCAGCACGACTCTCCA
Source organism: Girardinichthys multiradiatus (assembly GCF_021462225.1). NCBI lineage: Eukaryota > Metazoa > Chordata > Actinopteri > Cyprinodontiformes > Goodeidae > Girardinichthys > Girardinichthys multiradiatus. The sequence goes on from NC_061808.1 coordinate 29,041,599, forward strand.
GCGCTGCCAAATTGTACAAATTTGATTACAGTCATCAGACTACATGTTGCTTATTTATATTTACTTTTTTTAAGTGTCTCTTACCTCAAACTATCTTTAGTCAATTGTCTGTCTGCTCTTGCCAGCCAGTTACGAGCACAGCAGTGCATTTTTTCCTGCTAATGTGGCTTCGTGTCACTTGTCGCACTGTCCCTTGCTACTTAATGTTTGTTTAGAGGCTAACATGAAGGATCATTTATGTCTGTTAGGGGAGTTGCAACGTGTTTCTCGGCTTAACGTAGATTTGTGAAGCATCTCTAAAACTGGGCTCAGTGCTGGAAGCGGAGGGGTTCTTCTTCAGCATCAGGAGACATGAGAAATACTGATCAGTTCGTGTTCATTCACACTATTCTTTACTTTTCCAACAACATGTTAGCAGCAGAATGTTTAGGTGTTTAATACAAAAGGAAACAAGCAAGCAAGGAAATTACAGGTGGTAATGAAATAAATCGCAACACCTCCATATGTCGAGTTGTGCTGAGGTTCTGCAGGACCACAGCGCAAGCAGGAGCATCGGAGCCATATGGTGAGTAGAAAAATGTTGATTAAAGAACTGATAACTGATGGAATGGGCAGGCAAACAGTCGAGGACAGGCTTGGCTTGATAAACAGTATCACAGAGGCAACGGAAGAATCCAGTGAAATTACTTGGTAGCAGAGTCTATGTTTAACTTGATCTGTTTAAAAGGAGCTGGCCTTCGTCTCAAAATAAGGCTTTTCAAAGCTGTACCCTAAGTCTGGATCAAAAGAAAGCCTAAATACATTAAAAATTCCTTCATGTTTCATTGTGTTCAGGATAATCAGAAGAACAAACGGCAAACAAATACAAACAAGAGCTCCAGAACACAATTAGACTCATTTCGGGGTTTTTTTTCCCTCTATGGTTGTGAAACTATGCAGACGAAGCAAAGCAGAGGCTATTTATATGGTACGCTTCAGTATGTAGGCTACTGAAGATCATCTGAATGCTGCAGTTCCTCACACAAACCTGTTATTATCGCCATCCATCAAGTTGCACGCATAATTGTTCCTTCTGCTGAACTGGGAAGACTAAGCAGAAAAAAAAGAAGCTAATGTGAATGACTGGGATTTGAGATGAATAAGTGACACGATTATTTGATCTCCCCTTTAATCATCCTGCAGAACAAAGAAAAGAAATCACACCCAGTTCCAACTCTGTCAGGCTTGGAAAGTTAGCGTACAGTGGGCCTCGGTTGGTTTCAGTGCAGTCAGCAGGAGACTGGGTTGGTGGTGTGAAATACAACAAACAAACTTTTAAAGTGCTGCGGTTTTAGGAAAGCTTTTCTACTTTCAGCACCTAGCGAGTACTAAAAGTGGGCTCTCTGCAATACCTGCTGGGAATACTCAAAAACATGTTCTTACCACCAAAAACAAGCATGAAGAGAGCCCAACATTGTAGAGACAGCTCCCTGGTGGCCATCCGGCTTTTTGCTATGTCAACTACATGGCTGTGGGCTGATACGGATGCTTTCCCTCTGCTGCTGCTGCAAAACCCCGGTCCAGGCAAAAAACAAGCCCGTACATGTATTCTGATAATACCTGTTCCCGGCCAAACTCTTTCTGCTTTGCTTTCTCTCACTGTCACTCAGAACCTGCCTCTATCTCTTAACTCACTTTCTGTCTCTGCTATTCCTTCAGGCTTTTTTTTTTTACTTTATTCTCGTCATCAGACATGATGGCCTGTCATTGTTGACAGTGCGCACTGACCTCCGGCATGCGCCGTCACTTTAAACATTTACCTTCCTTCTGTTGGGATGACTCACACAGACATCGAGACACAACAGAAGCAGAGGATGATGATGAGCAGTAGGTGCAGTACTGAAAGTTAGAGGAGGGACGATCAATCAAGACCAAAGAAAAGACAAGAGCTGGCACAAAAACAAAATTGATTAAATCCACTCTGAAGTAGACACCATCGAAACATTTAAGGCACTAAAATCTTCCAAACCACAGACGTTAATGCTATTTTGGGGGATTCTGTGTGATGGAGCAATACAAAGTAGCAAATAAGTGTAAAGTGAAAGGAAAAGGATACCTAACCTTTCAAACGTTTTTTAGCAAATCACAACCTGCATTTAGCTTGGTGTGCTCCAGTCTTTTCAAGTAAATAAGATCCAAAAAGCTGTTTTCGGTCTTCAGAAAGAAGACTGCAGCACAACATGAGCTTGGTAAGGGATTTAAAGAGATGTTAAATGAAGTCTCCAAAAACCCTAAAATGTCATCAAGGGACCTAGAGCAGGCTCCTGCTACTGTTGATATGAAAGTCCATGTCTGTACAAACAGAAAGACACATTAAGGCCAGACAAAAGTTTGCCAAATAGGAAATAGACAAATACCAGGACTTCTGTAATAATGCTCCTTGGACAGATGAGCCTAAAACAACATTTTTTGGACACCAGAGCAGAAGACATGTTTGGCATAAAACCAAATACAGCATTCCAGGAAACAAACCTGAGACCAGTTGAGGCTGGAGGTGTCATGGTTTGGGAACCCCACTAAAGTCTACCATGTGTCAGAGGTTGTTTAAGGAAAACGTGACACCATTTGTAAAAATATTAAAGCTTAAGGAGAACTGATCCCTGCAACATGACAATAATCCAAAATATTTCAGTAAAGCTGGGGACACACTACACAAATTTCAGTCTTCACAGATTTTGAAAAGACTTTCAGGTTTCAATACATGTGGGTTTCATGACAGACTGAGATGTGGACCTGTTGAGGGATCCCTGACTACAGGATTTATCAGACAAACGAAAATGCAACTGTACGCATGAAACTCTTGTGGAAAGTCTCACCACGGCGACAGTTTGAAGGAACAAACAGTAGATTGTGGTAAAAGAGGATATTTTCAGGGACAAACTATATTTCTGTGTCACTCCCCCATAAAATGAAATCATGCAATTTAAAATACTTTATGTTTAATGCAGATGTGAATTTAAATGGGATAGAATTAACTGTGTTTTTTCAAATAATCATATTGATAATTTGGAAAATTTTTGTGTGTGTGTAAGGTTGTTGATTGGTTTTGGAATGACTTTTAATGTTTGCTTAATTCTAAAAATGTTTTCATGCTGATACTCGTTATCTTCCGCTTATCTGGTACCTGTTCGCAGGGGCAGTAGTCCCAGCAGAGATGCCTAGACTTCCCTCTCCCCAGACATCTCCTCCAGCTCCTCTGGGGAAAACCCAAGGCGTTCCCAGCCGAGACATAGTCTCTACAGCGTGTCCTGGGCCCTCCCCTTGGCCTCCTTCCGGTGAGATGTGCCTTGAACACCTCCCTAGGGGGGCATCCAGGGGGCATCTAGAATAGAAGCCCGAGCCACCTCAGCTGAGTCCTCGTGACATGGAGGAGCAGCTGTTCTACTACAAGCTCCTCCCGGATGCCAGAGCTCCTCACCTTATCTCTGAGGATGTGCCTGGCCACCCTTCGGAAGAAGCTGATTTTAGCTGCTTGTATCCAGGATCTTGTTCTTTCAGTCATGACCCAAAGTTTATGTCTATAGGTGAGGGTAGGAATTAAGACTGACCAGTAAATCCAAGTGATTCGCCTTTTGGCTCATCTCTCTCCTCACCTCAACGGACCAGTGCAGAGTCTGCATCACTGCGGCGGCCGTCTGTTGAACTCCCGCTCCATTCTCCCCTCACTTGTGAACAAGACCCAGAGATACTTGAACCACCTGAGGCAGGAACTCCCCTCCAACCTGGAGAGGGCAAGACACCTTTTTCCTGTCAAGAACCATGGTGTCAAACTTGGAGGAGCTGATTGGAGGAGCTGATGCCGGGTGAGTGCATGCTGTAGACTTGGCTAGAGGGAGCCAGCAGTGAGGTCACACTACTCGACTGCTTTCAGATTTGGATTACATTCAAACATGTTTGTTTGACTGCAACTAAGGTCGGTCAGCTCTATTCACACATTAGCTGACTTCAGTCTTCTCCTTCTCTTACGCTAAGAGGTTTTTGAGCCAACCCACCTTGCCGATTGTCCGCAACTACTGCAGGCTGTTGCAGACTGTTCCTGACTTGTAATTGGAGGTGAAATTACGCAAAAAGATGTTTAGTGTGTCTCTATTTTAAGGCCAACAACAAGCGACTGAGAAATTTAAACATGTACAAAATTTGCAAAAGTCAGATTTTAATGTCATTGGGATGCTTCAGGGTGACTTTAAACAGGCTTTACATGCAAGAACCCCACAAACATCTCACAGCTCAAAGTGACAAGTGGAGAAAACTCTCCTCAAACCAACTTCAGAGAGTGGTAGAAGTCAAGAAGCATCCCCTCAAATTATTTTACACGAGCTAAAAGGGGATCCTGTTAAAACACATGTTTTTGTTGATATATTTTAACAAGTCAAACAAGGTTTATTTCTTTTGTCTTATTGCAATAAAATTAAGTTTTGTTCTAAAAATTTTAAAAACATTAAAAAACTAAAAGATATCAAAAACGTGTCTAATGAAGAGCTGAATGTTTAATTGTATGTCATAAGTTTTTTACATTAATGTAGTTTACTAGACTCAAATTAGGGCTTATCTAAGCAAAACACCATATTTTTATATTTTTACTTAAAATAACGTATCATTTTCCTTCCATTTCTCACTAAGTACACTGGAGTTTGTGTTTGTAGTGAAATGTGAAAAATTGAGGCAAGGTACTTTAACTTTTTTGAGGCTGCCTGCATACTTGAACACAGCAGGGTCGGGGAAGGTAAGTCAATGGAGCCATGTGACACATGCATACATACTGTGTATCCCTGTAAGTGTCGCTTAGAATCACAGCTGTCAGTCAACATGTAGGTAAAAAAAACAGAAGTGTGGACTGTGATGGCTGACTCAGATGCTGTATTCGCCGGCTTTGCTTTTCTGGAATTGTCATGCTAAGTGCAGAAAGCAGAGGGAAGGAGTACAAAAAGAAAATGAAGGAAAAAAGTTAAAGGAAAGGTGAAAAAAAAAGAAGAGTTAGGGTGAATGGCTGCAAAGTAGAATGAGATTTGTTGCTGACAAAACGTGGAAATGCTGCAGGCCTCCAAATACAAACGTGGCTGTGTCAAGAAGATCAGGATCCCCCTCTGTGTGGGGTTAAACACACGTCTTATGTGTGTCTCAGGTGAAGAGGCCTTTGGTTTTTCTCAGGAGCTGCAGATGTTTTCTAAGTATTCACAGTGGGCTCCCAAAGCTGGATCCAACACAAAAAAGAAAAGGGATGGATAAACACAGAAGCTGTTTTTGCCAAGACAGCTTTAGCTATAGCTTTTTTGCTACATACTTGAGCCAGCAGCGCTCACTTTTCCTTCCCTATCTTTAAGAAAAATATGTACACACTATATATTTGTGTTTGGGGTTTAGGAACCAGACAAAAGCCCAAGTTAAACATAGATGAATGTTTGTTGTCTTTGCAGAAATGCAACATAACCACAATATGTTATCTTGTAGCAGACTCAGAATGACATCCAGCAATATGTTAAACACACAGAAATCCAAAAATAACTTACAGTTCAGAAACACCTGGTGCAAAAGTTTCTGACATTTTACATTAGTATGCCTTCTCATTTTGACTTTTTCAGACAGATGATACCGATGAACAATCAGTAGTCATAAGGTAAGAACCATTGAGATAGCTTCAAATTTATAATTTATTTTTCTGCAGCTTTGAAATCCGACATTAAAATAAACTTTTTGACATTTAGACATAGTGTTACTCATGCTTCATGGTGGGGTAAGTTGAGCCAGTGGTTCAACTTACCCCAAGGTATTTGGCTCACTTTAAGCTAATCTTTAGCTAAATGATTTACATGGTTTAATATGCTAGTAAATCATCAACATGTATAATATATATACTGTATATATATATATATATATATATATTTTTTAAACCTAGAAATGTATAAAATGTACTATGACAAGCAAAAAACATACTTACCACATTACCACATGCTTCTATCAATCACAGGGACAGCAAAATGGAGGGTGGTTGCAGAATTTATGGTCACATGACAACAACTGTGTACCATTGCCTAGATACAGGGGGTGGGTCAACTTACGCACTGACTCATCTTATCCCACTCTCCCCTACTGTCTGACTTTTTGGATATCACAATGATGAGAATAATCAGACAGGAGCTGCTTTTCACACTTTTTTTTTTGAGGATTACAACTGCATTTTTACAGGGCATATATGATCCTTTCTAAGGACCATATCCTCACCACGTCAATATACAAGAGAACTTTTGCTCTCGCATGCAACTCTGTCAAACTGCCTGGTACATTACTTGGAAAATGATTTAATTCACAAATGTAATGGAGGTTTTGAATCAAGACGACAAGGAAGTAGGGCAAGAGTGGCGGGGTTCGTCTGAGCATATAGAGGTAGATTGAATCGCTTCCCACCATGATTCTCTCAAACGTCCAGTGGCTTTGGAACAAAATGGGTGAGCTCCAGGCAAATATCTTCCACCTTCATGAGCACAGAAATGTGTGTGTGTTGGCCCTAACTGACACCTAGCTTTAAAATAGTGACAGTGATTCAGATTTGGAGGTTGATGGCTTTGGGACTCCGGTGCCTCTCGACAGAGACAATAAAATCACTGAGAAGTCCCAAAGAGGCGGAGTCTGCATCTATGTCAATAAACTGTGAAGTAACAATGTTAAAGTCCAACATACAATATGCACACCTGATGTTGAGCTGTTGTCGGTGTCAGTCTGACTTTTTGATCTCCCCTGGGAGTTCCCTCAGATTTTTATTACATTTATTCCAAAACCAACTACAACTTCTGCCCCTTGATGCTCTTGTTTTAATTTTGGGTGATTTTAATCAATGCAGACTGAGGTGTTCCCTAACTAATTTTTATCAGTATGTTAACTGCCCACCCTGTTTCAACAAAGCACTTGATCTCTGCTATGGTTCCATTAAAGGCACATTTAGATCATCTTTGCTGCCTCCCTTGGGATCCTCGGATCACAACGCCTCATGTGGAACCCACCTACAGGACATTTTTAAAAACAGAGACTATCCAAACAAGAACTGAAACTGCTCAAAGGATGCCATCCAGGATCTGCTGTGTACTGGCTGGTCTGTGTTCAGTCATCCAGAAGGACAGCATGATTCTCTCACAATTGAAATGGACCTAAACGGTTTGACGTTTATTGTATGTAGTTACATAAACTTTTGTGTAGAGTCATGTATTCCTGTTTCTCAGGTGAAAGTTTAACCTAACAGGAAGCCTTGGATAAATATGTCCCTAAAGAAATTAATATTAGAGACGAAAATGTTTTAATGGTAATGTTGAGAAGGAAAGAGAGGCCAAAAAATTAATTAGAAACTTATTAAATAATTTTAATCTTTATTATCTCATGTTAGATAGTAAGGATTTGAAAGATCAAATTAACCAACTGAAAGAGTAGATGTCCACTTCCTTGTTGTCTGTTTTTGGTTTTAATGATCAGAGGGTTAGAAGTGTGCTATGTACAACTAAAAGTACCAAGAGTGCTGGTCCAGAGAATGTCTCTCCACACAAAGCTTGAGTGCACCTCCTCAAGCTTTGTACAGACACACTCTTCAATGTTTTCTATTGCATTTTTAAGCAGTCTCTAGAGCAACAAATAGTTCCTGCTTTGTGGAAACAATCTGTAATTTTTCTGGTTCTCCACAGGGTTGTGTTCTATCTCCCTTGTTGTATACAATGACTGCAGAAGTCTATATGCCCGACGACGTATTTGAAAGTTTGCAGATGACGCAGTTCTTCCCAGCCTGTTACAGAGGGTGACTCACCTGGTCAGGTAGTGGAGTATTTCATAATATGGTGTGATAACTCCTATGTAAAATTAAATGTCACCAAAACCAAAGATATGTGTATAGATTTTAGGAAAAAGTCCAGTCCACCATCTTTAGTTCTCATTAAAGGAGAACCAGTGGAGCATGTTAAGTGTTGCAAGTACCTGGGTGTTGACATCAACAAAAAGCTGACAAGATTAGCAAAAAAAAAAAACCATCACAGATGGCACTTCCGTTGCAAAAGAAATCAATTTGGTGTGTGTAAAAAGTGGATTGCCTTTTTTTTTTCTTTCATCTTTTCTTTCAACACCTGGTTCAGTAACATATCGGCAAGAGACAAAAATTGGATGAAGCAAGTAATAAAAGTGGCCTGTAAAATTATTAGCACTAAATTACCTGATGTAACAGAAACATTTTTAAAGATAGTTTTACAAAAGGCAAAAGCTATTCTTCACTGATCTGCTCCTACCATCTGGAAAGAGATTCAGGCAGCCTAAATCAAGGACCAACAGAGGGAAAAAAGTATTTTATTACTCAGGTTTGCTTTGGTTCCATTCTTGTCAACTATATCAACAGAACGAGATGATCCAGTGTTACGTTGTCAGCCTTCATGGTCTGCCAAGACCAACTGCCAAGAACAACTTGATGCTTGTACAACACGACTGCTGTCGTAATGTAAAAGGAAATTTGATCTTAGTATCAAGAGCTGCTTGCTTGCTCTTCTATAACATCATTTTTGACCATAGGCTTTGAGAAACCAATATGAAGGCATTTTAAGTCCAAAGATTAAAAGTATGAGAAAAGACTCTTGTTACCCATGTAAAAACAAAGTCAAAGTTTAAATGAAAGTCAATAGAATATATGTAAATGGAAGCTTATCGAGATTTTACCACAAATTATTTGTAAGCCTCAGCAACCACAGCACATGAAAGACATTTTTTAACTAGTCGATATTTCATACATGATCTAACTACAACATGTTTGTCATGCCAGGTTTTGTCTTGCCAGCTTAAACAGGGATGAGCGACAGCTCACCCTTCCCCTGCAGGTTTTTATCAGTCTCTAATCAACATGTCCGCGCTGAGTACGCAAGGACCAAACTGCACGTGAGATCAGACACGTGTCTAAGTGGGATTAGCAGGAGACGAGTGAGAGCTGGAGTCACGGAGAATGACAATGAAAAAAAGAATGGGTGTTGTTTAAATTGACACTGTAGTGCCGATTTAGGTCATGGTGAGAGATTGAGTGCATCCGCAAATTCAGCACAGGGGAAAGAGGCCCCTGGTGTCCAACACAGAGTGTCCAACCTCACCAAAAGCCAAAAAGAGTTTGCTCCTGTTAAATACTCAAGAGCCTATGTAGATACCACTACTTTGTTACCAGCACATAAGGCAGAGCTGCATTATGTGACACCTTTTCTGTACTTAATAATTGAAACAAGATTTTTTAATAATGAATACAATAATCCCAGCTCATTGTATTTAATTTTATGCTGTGGAATTCCACATGTCAAGAGTTTGTGATCAAAGATCTGTTAGTGCTCTGTGCTTTGTTTCCTGTCCACAGTTTTCTCTGCTGTGATGGGATCTCTCGTCTGTTGGAATCATGCAGAAGTTCAATTTCAAACTTTAGCTTGAATAAAAAGCAAATTCAGCTCACTGAACCACCTTTGATCAGCATCTGAAGTTCTCAAAACTGGATTTAATTATTCCAAAGACAAAATCTTTAAAACCTATGACTTGTAAAACTTGTATTTAATATGTCTTGAACTTTTTTCATCATTGAGATGTTTTCTGATCACAGCTAAAGACATCAAAAAGACCTATGCAATAAGCTTCTGAGATAGAATGCATGCACATATTCTTGTAATCTTTGAAAGCTGTCTTGTTCAGTAGCTTTCCAGGCTTTCTGAATGCCATTTCCAGTTTTATTTTCTGAATGTCATTTCAGTTTTATTTTCAATGGCCCTCTACATCAGAGGAACAGTATCTGAAAGTCATGTCTTTGAGAAATAAGGACAAAAATCCAGCAGACCTGACACTGGATTTAAGAAATGCATTGTCCTTTAGATAATTATGCAGCATTTTCAGTTCTTTGGAGCTGGAATACTAATGTTCTGTTTGTCAATTTAACAAATTAGTTATTGATTATCAATGATTTACCTTTTAGTTTTCAAGGGCTTTCTCTGCAACAATGATCAGCAAAAGAAAAACAACAGTAAGTGCTCCAAAAGTGGTCAGGCATTTGATTGAAGAAGGGTAAAATGGCTGCCAAAGCTCAAAGAAAGTCTGTCCTTTAGGTCTGGATTAAAACCTTGGCAGAATGTTGTGGTTTGAAGCAAGCAAGCAGTTGCCAGGTGTAGCTCATCAAATGTAGCTTATCATTGGTTGTCACCTACATGAAAGCAGAAATCTTCGGAGTATGTTTAGTGGTCTGGTGCATACAATTGGGTTTTAACACAAGAGGGGAAGACATCAGCAATGACTTTAAAGAACCATTGTTGCTTCCCATCAATGTCTAATGGGTTATAGGACAATTACCAAACAATCTGTTGTTCATCATGCTGGAGTAAAGAGGCTATTCACGAGTGGAAAACACTTGCCAATCTTCCCAGGAGTGTTCTTCAGACTGTGCGTTGCTCAGAGAAATTGCAACTAACAACCCAAGAGTCCCTGCTGAGACTCAGTAGGAAGCAGAAAACTTGAAATGGTAAAATTCATGACGATTCAATTAGAGAAAGACTAGACATTATGGCTTGTTTGGAAAGATTGCCAAAATTAAGCTTTTGCTCTCCAAAAAGTAATATGTAATATGTTAACATGACTTAGGCTTACAGAGCAAAGCTTTTACCCAAATACAGCAAATCAGCACAACCCCCTAAAGTTAGGTTGAAAATTAGTTCCTTCATGGGACAATGATTTAAAACACAGCAGCAAATCGACAACAAACTGGCTGAATATTAAAAGAACAAGAGTGGTCCAATTAACAAGCCAAAGTGCTGAAAAGTTGAAAGAACAGAAAGAATCCTCCCCTCGTGTTGTAGCTGGTAAAAGCATCTCTAAAAGCTATTGAATTATGGGGTGTACTTAATTTTTTCCATGAATGAAACATCTCTTGATAGGGCTTCCCTTTGGAGATGAGCACCGAACTAACACACTCACTAACAGGCTCCCTGGGACATGGCGAAGTTGACTCCACACCTCAGATGATGCAGAGGTATTATGGACAACAAAGGCTTGATAAAGATGATTGTTTCAGTCTGTTTAGTAAAGACCCACACCAGATGAAGCGCCTGAAGCTACTGCATCGCTTCACAGATGACAAGAGAGGGACAGAGAATAGAGATGGAAGGAGGGGCAGGGACTGTGTGGCAGAGGGAGTGGTCCTTTCGCAGGGAAATTAGACGTTTCCTGGAATAAGACTTCAATGAGGGGGGTGATGATGTAACTCAAACTTGAGAGTGGAAGTCAAACCGAGAGCAGAGGAGGCTGTGGGTGATTATTCAAACACACAACAATTCAATTCAATTCAATTCAATTCAAAAATACTTTATTAATCCCAAAGGGAAATTAAATGTTGTTATAGCTCATATTATGAAGGTTTTCTCAAAGAGCCGTTGTAGATGCTGATGGCTGTGGGTAGGAAGGATCTCCTGTAGCGCTCCGTCTTACAGCAGATCTGAAGAAGCCTCTGACTGAAGACACTCTGTTGTTGTAGGACAGTCTCATGAAGAGGATGCTCAGGGTTCTCCATAATGTTCTTCATTTTATGAAGAATCCATCTTTCCACAATGATCTCCAGAGGTTCCAGAGGAGTCCCCAGAACAGAGCCAGCCTTTTTTATCAGCTTGTTGAGCTTTTTTAAGTCCCTGGCTCTGATGCTGCTTCCCCAGCAGATGATGGCAGAAGAGATCACACTCTCCACAACAGACTTATAGAAGATATGCAGCATCTTGCTGCAAACACCAAAGGACCTAAGCTTCCTCAAGAAGTACAGTCTGCTCTGTCCCTTCTTGTAGATGGCTTCACATTTGCATCTCCACTCTAGTCTGTTGTCCAGGTGAACACCGATGTATTTATACTCCTCCACCACCTCCACTTCTTCTCCCATGATAGAAATAGTTTTTGACTTATTCCTGTTTCTCTTAAAATCTACAATTATCTCCTTTGTTTTAGTCACGTTCAAAATGAAATGATTGTTTCCACACCATGCCACAAAGCGGTCCACCACCTTCTTGTACTCAGCTTCTTGTCCATCTCTGATCCACCCCACGACTGCAGAATCATCCGAGTATTTCTGCAGATGACATGAGTCTATCTTGTACTGGAAGTCTGAGGTGTACAGATTGAAAAGGAATGGTGAGAGTACAGTCCCCTGTGGTGCTCATAACAATGAAAAGAGCTGCACGTACCTAACCGACAAACAATCAACAAACTCTTTACTATTCTGAAACAATCCAACTAAACTACCAGGCAAAATGAAAGAATAAAGAAGACCAACTATATACAATATGAACAAGTGAGTCTAAATAAACCATGACCAATAAAGTGATGCAACATTACCATTCAATGTTATTTACGTTTGAGTACCAAGGATTATCTTGAGGAATCTGGAAATGAAGTTAAGTTAGTGTTAGATCTAACTTAAACAATAATTGGTATACCTTCAAACAACCATTCACAATGTAAGATCAGATAAAGCAATATTTTAATAAAATGATATATAAAATAATGATTTGCTGAATAAAACCAACCTTCTAAATGAAGGTCAGCAGTTCTCAATGCTGTTTAATTAGCTGTCCTTATTTTGTACAATAATATTTAAACAAGTTAATTAGGAAATAATGTTTAAGAAAAAAATATTTTAAAAAGGAACCAACAACCTTTCTGGATTCTTAATGGCCATCGGCTGAGCTGCAGGGAGATATTCACACGTGCTGTCTCTCCTTGAGGTTTGCGTGGAAGAGAGCAAATGAAAGTTGGGTTTTTGTTCAGAGATTTAGCTCTGATTCAGCGCTGAGCTGGCAGTAGGTTAATATGATTTATTTTGAGTTCCAGAAAACTTAATACCAGCCTTTGATTGTACAGTTCAGAGGCAATGTTCATCTATGTTGTAACCCATGGCTGGAGTCCCAACAAAAGATTTTCTGTAATAGATCAACACACAATTCAACCTGAAAAGACTCACAAATGTGAGAAACACAGAGATGGCAATTAGAGAAGTTTATTAGCTGTTGTTTGTTTTCTGTTGGCACTCAGACCCCAGTGGAAGACATGGATGCTGATAATGACATGAGCTTGAATAAACATCTTAGGGATAGAATTAGAGAAGTCTCCCCCCCTGGGATCCTGATACTGGTGGTGGAGTGGAGGCCTGAGGAGATAATGGAGTTAGAAGGAGCTTAAAGCCTGATGGTGGAGATGAGATGGAGGAGGGTCGAAGGTCAGCTAAAATGCAGGAGATTCTGCGTGTCTTTTAAAGCAAAGCCTGGAGGGATGATTGGCTGAAGAGGAATGTGGATCAGGAGCTGATTGGTTGGAGCGGAGAACATGGTGGAGTAGTTAGACGGAGCCGGATGTAGAGGTGAGTTTTCTAAGTTGAATTTTTGTCAAAACTCCATCAGTGCATAACTGTGAGGTAAAGATTTTCATCTTTGGGGAATTAGAAGTATGGTATGCATTTCAATGTCCTTCCCTTGAGGATTGTAGTCCCTGCTTTTTGAGGCATTTCTCAACAAGCTTTGCCATTTAGAGCCTAACATTTTTACCCATTCCTCTTTGCAATATAGTCCCAGATCAGTCTAATGGGCTAGAAAGCATATGTGAACATCAATTGTCAAGTCTTTTTGCAAAATCTCAATTGTATGTTGGTTTGGACTTTGACTAGGCCATTCTAAAACAAGAATGTGCTTTGATCTAAGCCATTCTATTGTAGCTATGGCTGAACGGCAACCAGATGGAAATAAACATCTGTTATAAATATTGTCCTGGTCTCACTTATAGGGCCGATACGGATATGTTGAAAACCAACATCGGTCGATGTCGATGTTGATATATCATCACTGATATTGCGTGACAAAATGTGGAAAAGTTGAAGCGGTGTGAATATTTTTTGCAAGGAACTGTAATTATCTAAACAGGGCAAGAAAGGCTTCTGTAAAATATTTCAAAGGAAGCCCTCAGGAGATGTGGCAACAAGGCAGGAGGGAGGGATAGAGGAAGCATAAACGGGGCAAAGGGAGGCGACAGCGACAGTGCTCTGTCGGGCACAGTAGGTTAATTTGCTCTTGTCAGAACGAGGGTTTTCCCTCTAGCTGTCCTTATCTTTGTTGTCCTCCTGGGTGCTGGTGTCAAAGCGGGAGGCTGTACAGATCCCGCCTTGGTGCTGTCACCTTCCCGGCTGTGGTGCAGGAGTGACAGAGCAGCAGCTTTACACTGTAATCCTGTAATTATGTCAATTAAAGGGCTGAAGAATGGAGTGGGGGGGGATCAAAACTGTTTTTGTAAAGAGGGAAAAGCACAGATACACATAAATACATGCCAAGAGAATGTCGATAAAGAGACCACACTGACAAAGAGAGTGCCTGCTCAGGTAATTGTGTTGTAATAAGAGCATAGTTTTTAATTTTCTAATGAAAGCAAATCACTGCTGAGCAACTAAAGAAAATGGCACATAGAGACGCAGTATAGAAGAAGAGTAAAATGCTAATTCAGGATGAGTGTCAGGCAAGAGGACTTAGGGAGCCTTAAAGTGTTGTACATTACTTCAAATAGGATTTACAGCAGCCATCGTAAGAGATTAGTCAACACTACAGAGTACGCAGTCATGTTCTAATCTGGTACACTTCACAATCCAGCGGAGGACCACTGTTTAGGCCTTGTTTTCGCTTTGACAGCTGCTACATATTCATAAACAAGAATGAAATGAAAGACACAACTGAAAGAGAATGAAAGAATGAAACACAACTGTTAGGGGACTGTCGCAGATTCAATCATCTGTGTCAGTGAAGTGTTTTAAATATTCAATATTATTCCTTATGCCAGGCACTTTAAGCCAGTCCCATGGCAGCAACTCAATGCATCTTGGCATCTAAACATTGTGAAGGCGATTTGCTGAAGTTCATGCTGAGCATAAGCCTCCATTTGCTTCATTAATTTGAATTTTATCTCTTCAGTTTAGATGGGAGAAGAACAAGCAACATTGTTTTCTGCCCATGGTTAGGCAACAAAACTACACTGCTAGGGTGAGAAATCAATAATTTGTTAAATTTAGCAAGTAATGAAGCTGTAGACAAGAGTACACAAAACGCCACTGTTACAATACCGAACTGCTTTTGTTGATTGTGGTCTATAAGGCAACACAACAGTTCATGGTTTAAACCATTATGCACAGCACTGACTGATTTTTATGGAGGGCAACAGTGTGCACTGATGTCATACACTCACTGGGAACTTCATTAGGTACACTCTTTCAATTGCTTGTTGACAAATTGTGAATCAGCCAATCACATGGCAGCAACAGTGTGCATTTAGGCATCCAGACAGGGTGAAGATAATTCCCCAAAGCTCAAACAGAGTGAATGGGGAAGAAAGACGATAACAGTGACTTTGAACGTGACATGGTTGTTTGATACCAGATGGTCTGGTCTGTGTAGTTCTGAAACTTTTGATTTTAACTTATAACCATCTCTTTGGGTTTACAGAGAATGGTCTGAAAAGGAGAAAATATCCAGTGAGCAGGCGTTGTGTGGATGAAAGAGATCGGAGGAGAATCAGCAGACAGGTTGGAGATGACAGAAAGGCTGCAGTAGCTCAAAGAACCACTTGTTACAATCAAGGTATACACAGTATTATCTCTGAAAGCACAGCAAATCTTGGGGCATATGTGCTACAGCAGCAGAAAAGCTGCTGGCCATGTCCATCCCTTTATGACCACAGTGTTCCCATCTTCTCCTGCAGGATAATGCACCATGTCACAAAGCTCAAATCAAACATGCGTCTTTCACATGACAGTAAGTTCACAGTACTCTAAGTCTCTACAGTCACCAAATCTTAGTCCAACAGAGCAGCTTTGGGATGTGGTGGAACAGCGGATTGGACGTACAGGCGACATATCAGCAAGAGCAGTGTGATGATATCATGTCGATATGGACCATAATCTCAGAGGAATATTTCCTACACCTTGTTCAATCTATGCCATGAAGGCAAAATGAGTCCAACCTGGTACTAGCAAGGTGTACCTACTAAAGTGGTGAGTGAATGCAAGTCCAATTAGAGCTTTATTTCACTTTAAAGCTAATTTATGGAACACAGTGAACATTTACTGTGTTTAATGTATTTCAAAGCAAATCAAATAAGAACTGAATGCAATTGTTGGCTCTAATAAATGTGATTTTGTCCAGTACGTTACATCTTTTTGCCATTATTTATCTCTGAGCAACCTTGTGCCAATTATTTAACAGCAGTGAATATTAAAATGAGTAACTTGCCTCCCATCACCTATCATGGAGTGCTGATTTGACTATTCCTTCCTCCAAGGTAAGATATAGTGGCTGCTAGGGATTAATACAGTGCAATAAGGGAAAACGGCTAAATGCAAGAAGGTTAGGGAGAGATAAACAACTTCCTGTTGAAGGAGTTATCCTTATCCTCTTTCACTGGCCCTACCATCTCATAGTATAATGCATCTTTTAACCATGCATCATTAACATCTTGGAGTATGCTCATGCTCCTCACACACATAAACACGTGTAATTAAAATAAATTTATCCCAGCCTGAGACATGTGGAAGCACACAATACTAATGAATTCAGCTGACCCAGATACAGGGCTAAAAACTCACTGTGCTGGTTCACGTTTGGCCTTTTGGAAAATTAAATGTTACCGAGCCACTTTTAGCACTGTTTTTGACAGTTACGCTCACTGGCCACTATTAGGTACACTTTTCCTGTATTTAATTGAACCTCCTTTTGCCTTCAGAACTGCCCCTAATTCTTCATAGCATGGATTCACGATGATCAACTGGTACTAGGAAGCCTGAAGGGTGCCAAAAAAATAACCCTCACACCATTACACTAACAGCAGCAGCCTGAAGCAATAACAGATTGCAAGATGGATCATTGCATTTATGTTGTGATACCGGTTTCTGACCCTGATTATGGTCATAATGTAGAATAAATATAGATATAAGTTGGAAACATAGTTATATTATTGATGGACTTCTGTGAAAAAAATATGTATAAGTAATTAAGATATGATGGTGTGGTGTCAGATTTCTTTCCTTTATGAGTAAAACTACTTGGAAAATTGTCACAAATGCTACTAAAGGTCTGTTGAACAAGCCTGATGAAGATAATTAAAACAGATATAGAAAAAAGGGACAAGATAAATTAATTAGAAATAAATGCATGGGTAACAAATTTATGGGGAAAGCAATATTCATACATTTGGTTGAAAATTAAAGTACACATTTAAAAAGTAGGTGAATTGTTACAGTTAGAAATGAAAACACTGACATCAATTTATGCCACATTTTATTACTCAAAACATTCTTAAACTCGTCGTTGTTATAATTTTAATTCAATTCGTTGGCATATGAATGATTTCATTCAGACATTTATTTCTTCTGGATTATGGTAGGTTTGATCCTCCCAAATTGTGGAAAGCAGTGCAACAGTGCCTTGCAAAAACGTTTATGCCTCTTGAACTTTTTGATATTTGGTTACATGTGAGCCACTGACCTCAATGTATTTTACTGGAACGTTTTGTGAAAGAAGTTTGTTATAGAATCCTAGTGAACAAACAGCATCATAAAGACCAAGGAACGGAGCAGACAGGTCAGGGAGAAAGATGTACAGAAATATAAATTAGGGTTAAGTTGTAAAACAATCTACCCATGAATCTCATCTCTGTTCAGTCCATCATCTGTAAATGGAAAAAAGCATTGTACAACTCCAAATATGCATATAATGGCCATCCATCTAAACTGACAGTCAGGAAAGTCTTAATCGGAGAAGCAGCGAAGAGGTCAGAGGTTGGGTCTAACCATACAGCCAGATATAATAGATATGATCATAGCATATTTATAAAATTTGAAAATACATCTCATGCTTTTTGTTTGTAAAAAATGTTGAATACCACTTCACAAACAACTGCTCTTATGTATTAGTCTAATACAAGAAATCCCTATGAAAACTGCTGAAGTTTATTATATGACAAAATGTGAAAAGGTTCTGTGGTATAAATACTTTTGGGTGGTTCTGTAATAAAGACATCTGGTCATAACCACAGCTTTTACCTAACTAGGAATAAACAAGTTACTGATTGCAATTTTCAGGTAACAAACTCAAATTCAAAGATTGCTCATTGTTTGAAATAGTTACTGTCACTCACAGTTGAAGAGTACCTATGATAAAAAAAGTAAAGATCTCTACATGCTTTGCAAGTAGGCAAACCCGGAAAATCGGCAGTGCATCAAATACTTGTTCTCCCCACTGAATGTGTTTATCATGTTTTTTTTTTTTTTTTTACTTGCAGTGTCACATTTACTGTCTTCTGGGTTTTGCTCGTACACATTTCTATTGTTTTATTTGACATTTTGATTACTGTATGTTTCTGAGTTTGGAGCCCAGTTTCAATCATCTGCTTTCATTTCTATAAGTATTTGTGACTGTGGGGTGGCTTTATTTTATTCCTTACTCATTTTTAAGTGATTTTTTAATCCACAGTAAGATACCATCAAAATAATGTTTTCATCTTGTTTTTGTGTTTAAAGGTTGCCCACAAATGTCTCTTTGGAAAACGTTGCTCCAAAGGGTATGAACATTTTTAATTGTTTTACACCAATTATAGAAAGGACAAATAATTAGAGCAGATTTTTTAAATTGTGAAACGAAACAGACATGCAATTAATTTTTTCTGCTCTTTGTCTCCAGGTTTCCTCCTTTCTTTGGGATTCTGATGCATGTCAGCCATCAGCAACTGTCCCCCAGGAGACATTTGTCACTGATGACATCATCTCTCAGCATGGAACGTTGATGAATCCTTCGCCATTTTGGTTCCTGTGGTTTTGATAAAGTGTTGAGCAGGTAGCTGGGGGGGGGGGGGGGGGGGGGGGGGTGCATGGGGAGGAGGAGGACTGCCAAAAACGTGCAAAGCTTTTTGTCAACGTCGAGGGTGTGCACTGAGGGTCCAATGCAGCCGAGACAGAGATTAACAGCCGAGAGGACAGTGGAAGTGCTGTGTGTGTCTTTGAGCGTGTGTCTTTGTGCTTGCACCATCATCAGACATATCAGGTTATCTCACTACACTCCCATCTATTATAGAGTGAAACATTTCCTCACAAAATGAGTGGCTGCGATGTGAAATCACACCTTCCCGTCCTGTGACTGTGTTCCACCCCACTGCGCCTTTAGCCTGTGAACCAGGTCTAAAACAAAAGCCATAGGGGGGTGTATCAAGTGAGGAGGGAGGACAGAGGGAGTCTGTTACTCCCTTTGTAAATGTGCAAAGTCTCTGTTTCTTTTACAATTTTGGCTCACTTAAATGTTGGTGTAGGGAGGTATCAGCAGAAGGGCCTCGCAGCGCTCGCTCGGAGTGCTCGACGTGAGCTCCATCAGTAGAGCATGTGCCTGGGCACATGGATATCAGCGTGTAAGTATCCACAAACATGGATGCAAGTATTCCCAGCATCCCAGGGTAAAGACTTATTAAATGTGTGTGTGTGTTTTGTTGCAACAGCAGAATCTCACACTGAAACATTTAGAAAATTCCAGTCTTGAATTTGAAAACATTTACTAAGTGGGAAAAATGTACCATGTTGAGAAATATCAGTTTTTAACTAAATCATTGGGGCACATCTGCTGTTTTGGTTAACAGGACATTATTTAGTTTTGTCTTACATTTCATAAGGTTAGAGCATAGAGAGGGATCTTTAACCATTATTCCTTGCTAAATCTCTCTAGATCATTCAGAGTTCTGGGACTTCTCTTATGCTCTCTTCTCTTCAACTCACCCCACATGTTTTCTACAGGATTTATGACTGGGATGGAAGAGGGTTGATTTTATGTCATGTGAAACCATTACCATGTAGTTCCCAGGGCCATTGGAATAAAAAAAAATAGACCCACAGCATTACAGATCCTGCACGTACTTAACATTAGGCATTTTTCCACATATTCATTGTTTGCCTCACAACCAACCGACTTGGGGTGTCACAGGGAAGCTAAATCTTAGTCTCACCTACCAAATACACACGCTTCCAGTTGAAGTCCCAGTCTCCCAACATGTCTATGTGTGTCATAGTTGGATAGAAAACTTGAGTTCTGACTTTCTTGAATGAACTGAACATAATCCCCAACTATTTATGCAAATGGTGGGAACAAAGTTGGACATACATGCTTCTCTTTTGCTATTTCACTGAGTGAGACAAAGAACGGGCACATTAAGAGGAGAGCAGCAAAGTACATGTGGTACACTTTTGTTTTGACAAATATCGGATGACGTCGTCTGAGATGCTGACACTGACCTCCTTGCCATTGAAGCCGTCTAAAACCTGGTTTATACCCACTATTTCTGTCCTCACGAACAGCGTCTTGCGACAGAAACGCAGGGGCATGCAATTGTTTTAGGAGGTGCGTTCTGTTGTTTCGTCTGATCGTGCAATTCTCCATTTGTGTAAGAGTATGCACACAGTGTGAGTGGCACCCACCAAACAGGTGAACCCTCAAGGCAGAGTCTGCCAGCAAATTCGTTTTTACACAAAGGTAACACTTCTGAGATCAGATTTTGTAGTTAGAGTTCCTCTATAGATTCTCCTTCAGCTACCAATTGGTCAGTTAAAGCAGGTTTGATCTGCAGTGACATCCACTATTGGAAATAGGAACTGCAGTGAATGCTGTGAGCCTCAAGCGAGGTCATAAAAGTCAAGGCAATGTTTCTTACTGTGGGGCAGTCGGAAAATATAGTTGTATTTTAAGTGAGTCGTTAATGACTCAAAAAGACACAATAACCGATCTGAGTTAACGATAAAACAGTATCTTGCTTCATGAAGAAAATGGTCAACCATAGGTCATAATAATAAACAAGTTTAATGAATGCACACCATATATTAAAATTCATTCCACAAAGACCAAAGGAAATTACAATAAATACTTCAGTACAATTCAAACTCAGATATCCTAGTAATAAATATGTAATGGCAGGATGTTAAAGCCTGAAAGACTCCAAATCTTGCCCAACATTTCTTGAAGTGAATATTTCCCACATAAAATAAGATGTTCCATGGCTGGTTTGTCAAAAATAAAAAGTGTGGTCTATTGACTGGCTCTTGGCAAGGAACAGACCCACAAGATCCAGCTCCCTTCAACGAGCCCTAAAGCCCATCTGTTGAAGAAAAACCTTTTCTTGTTTTTCACTCCCAAAAAAACAGTGGGCATGGGAAAGGTCGAGAGGAGTGGCAACCACAAAATCTCACTTTTGGCTGGAGTTCTCTAACAGTGTCTTTTTTTTTAAATAGCCTGTTTCTTTTAGCCCGGTGGTTATTTAAATGTTTCTCAGCTTAAACAGTCAAATCCTCATTCTCAATAAACAAATATATCAATTATAGATCCATAGTTCGCTGTATGCCGTCTATGGTCAGAGGCCGGGAGAAGGAGCAGGCCTTCTGGTTGGGATCTGGATTGGTTCGGGTCTTGGGGGTTGTTGGGTGCTGGGACTGGCATTTCAGCTCTCTCGGGATCACTTGGATGTCTTTGGATCTCGATCCCTGGCTTTGGTGCCCGGTCTGTCGGTTGGGGGGGTGCCAGGCTCCTGCAATGGGGTCTTGGCTGGGCAGTGTGCGGTGTTAATTGGGATGTGGCTTCGCTTTGGTGGAGGGGCTGGCTGGCCGGCCTGCTTGGTGCAGGGGGGTGTGGCGTGGGAGAGTTTGGGTGGCCAGCGCGCTGTGTGGTGGGGGGGAGGGTGCGGCAGGGGTGCTTGAAGCGGGGCTGTATGTGGAGCTTGTGCTGTGTGGGTGTGGCTTAGTCGGCTTTTCAGGGATGGAGCTCACCTGTGGGGTTGTGCCCCTGTGGGGAGAGGATTCATGGCATTTGTGTTCGGGGGCATGTGTCCGACATCTGTGTCCTAGTTGGGGTTGGCCCTGTGGGGAAATTTAAGTTGGGATTCATGAGGGGTGGGGGACACATGGGTTTGAGATCAGAATTCATTGGGGGTTTTGGGACCGTTTCATCCTGTGGCAGCACTGGTTGGCTGGCTTGTTTGGACTGGGTAGACCCCTCTTTTGTACATAGCACGCTCTCAGGATGAGAATTGGGTCGTTGGGGACTGGGGTCAGGGTGGGGGGGTCGGGGTCCTAGCCGGGGTCGCTCAGGTTCAGGCAGTGCCGGCACTAGTCTGAGCTGGTGCTGGGGCAGTCTGCCTGTCTCCACCCCCAGAGGAAAGGGGACCACTTCCTGGGTCCGGTTGTCCCTATGGGGTATCGGCACATGGACCTGGGAGTATAGTTTATGCATGGGGAGTGTGTGTGAGTGTATAATGTCCAATGTTGTTTGTCTTTATGTTGGGTGGGTGGGTGTAAGTGCTTTTATGTGTACGCATGAGGGTGGGAATGTGTGATCATGACTGTGTGTGCCTGTTTTTTGTGTCAGGTTGGGTTTTGGACTGCTCCCTCTCTTGGATAAGTTTAGGCCCCCCATCAAATGTGGGGCCTATTTCCTCCCTGCCACACTACCTGCCAGTGGTTGGTGTCTCTGGCCGCTGCTGTACTTGTGGTTCTCAGTGTCCGGTTGCTTATGCCTTGTGCCTTGTGCCGGACCTATATTTATACTCCAGAGAAACAGAATTGGTTCATCGAAACCTGATAAATGACTAAAAATCTAAAAATTAAAAAAAATGTATCTTCCGTTTCATTCATTTTAAACAAGTTGTAAGAGAAAGCTGTGTCACTGATGATTCTGTGTGAAATAATCATTTCTTAATATGAGATTTTTAAAAATGTCCTCAAATTAAAGGTTGGACTTTTCTAAATTATTCATTGTGAGAGTATTTTACTAAAATAAAGTATTTATCTATTTTGGCCTCATCTGCATGTATTTGTGAATATTAGACTGTACATACTATAGATCAGGACAAGAGAGACATGCAAGACCTGCAGCCGTATTTCTGTCAAGGACGAATCAGAACTGTCAAAAAGCATCAAGCAGTGCTGCCATGGTTACACTGTTCGCATTAGCGAAGGTCACAAGAGAGAGCACACGGTCCCCTCCTGCTGGGCAGCTGTCATGGGTGACACATAACTTAAGCCACACACTTATTCAGTCTGTGCTAACCAGAAAGTGCTGCAAAGAAAGAATGATTTTTTTTTCCACAATGTGAAGGGAACTAGACAGGATTCTGCATTACCGTGGGCACTGGATGCTGCCCAAACAAAGTTAAGATCATCTTGAATTTATATTTAGAGAAGATGAGGAGTGGGGTTCTTTAAACAGCAATGATATATATATATATATATATATCAGTCTAAACATGCTCTATTTTTGCATACACCCTTATTCATCCAGTGACACGCACGTACACACTTCTCAGCAGGTTCACAGGCTCATTAGAGTTTTCCCAGGTGTCTCGAGAGGATCTGTGGGGTTTCGCCATCACTTAACTCACCTACATAGGGGATCCAGCATCATCAGCTACACTCAAACACACCGTGCGGTAAGCAAACCTCAAGGCAGTGTGCATTGTCTCATCCACTGGGCTGGCTGTTGGCTAGATGATGGATGTGCTCCTCTGCTGTGTGTCCTTCCTTTGTTAATAGAGTGACAAAGCTACAGTGACACTCTCCGCTCGCCAGCCCTTCTTTCAGCTGCACCCAGAAATTGGTCATAAATAGGCACATAAAGCCATAAAGTCCTTGGCACTGAAGTAGGATCAG
Organism: Girardinichthys multiradiatus; assembly: GCF_021462225.1. Lineage (NCBI taxonomy): Eukaryota > Metazoa > Chordata > Actinopteri > Cyprinodontiformes > Goodeidae > Girardinichthys > Girardinichthys multiradiatus. The sequence goes on from NC_061808.1 coordinate 29,065,348, forward strand.
AGAAGCTTTGTAATATTTCTTTCATTATGAAGGTGCTTTAGGAGGTTGCCCTCAGGAGTCCTTTGCCCTGCTGGCTCATTTAAAAAGAGAATAAGAATATGATTTGAAACATTTAATAAATGCATTTTTTTACATCAAGTACAATGCTGCCCCTGAAATATTTATAACTCCTGATCAGGCATAACACTGATCAGGCATAACACAATGAACATCTATATATATATAGCAGGACCCAAGGTTTTGCTGCAGAACAATGCATCACACTACCTCAGGCTTCCCTTCCCTCCGTAGTGTGTCCTGGGGCCACATTCCCATCCACAAAAAGATTCATCAGGCCTGGTCATCGTTTTCTACTACTCCATGGTCCATTTCTGATGCTCACTTGCACCTTATTGGCACTTGGTGGTGGACGGTGGATGGCAGGGGTGAAGCTGTCAGGTCTGTGATTATTCAACCTCAAACGCAACAAATTGCAATGAACCAAGAATTCTGACACTTTTATAGGAACCAGCATTAACTTCCACAGCAGTTTCAGCTACAGTAGCCTGTCTGTTGGATCGATTACACCAGCTGGCCTTTGCTATGTATTGATATGTATCCGTAGGTTTTGGCCGCCTCTTGACTGTCGCTGGTTCATCACGGTTCCATCCATGGATTGTTTTATCATAAAGCATCATAATTTTGCCCATGTCAAACTTGGTCAAAACCTCAAGCTTGCCCATTTTTCCTGCTTCTAACACATCAACTTTAACAACAGGAGTTTATTTTCTGCCTGGCTAACCAGTTCACAAACAGGTATAACGGTGAAGTGATAGTTACCTAACATAATGTTATGTCTGATCACCTACCCATTACCTGCCATTCAACCCCACAAGCTGCTTGCTGTGAAGCAGCTTTAAGCCTGAAGCTGGATCAGTAACAGCTGGCAACAGATGCTGAAGAAACTGGTTCACCGTTTTCTACTTACTGTTACTGATGTAGTATTTTTGTCCCTCCATCAGAGCACTGCGGTCAAATCCACACAGTAAAGATTTAAAGATACTTTTAGTGTTGAAAAAGTGCTAAAAGACTCTGCAGATAATGGTTTGGTCATTCTTCTGTGATACCTACAGCACATATGCATTGGGATTGCTCGGCTTATGTGCCGCCCATCAATGATTTTACAGTGAATAGGCACCATTTGGAATATCCAGTATCTAGTGTTTGGAACATGTTCATAGACTGGTATGGTCCATGTACTAAACATGCATTACTGTCAAAAATAAGCAAGGTCTAATCAGAATTGATAAAAAATCTTGGTAGTAACATTGTGCTGAAAGTTAAAGCTACAGTAATGTTAACATATATAGCTGAACTGAAATCATTGAATGGTTTATGGCTTAAGTTAATCTTTGGAGCAATTAAAAGACAATGATAAAGGCGGCGCAAAAACTGCAGTTTAGGTCATAGAATGACTTGATTTATGATTACATGGGATTGCATGGGAGGTAGACAGCAGTGTTTTTACCTTGGGTATAAGCTTATACTTCTCAGCAACAGGGTTTACAAATCCTAAGAAACAAATGTATGTGTTTGCATATGGAAAAGTTTGCTGAACTGACAATGCTAACGTTAGCTTGTATTATCTCTGTTTAGATGGTAATTTGCTAATGTCACAAATTTTTGCAATTAGTCATTGGCGTTTATGTTTAAACAAAATGAAATTGAGGAAATGACACTGTTCAATTTGGCTACACATTTCAACACTGATCCAACAATAAACCTACTTTCGGGAGCTAAGCCTGACTCTTGGTTGGACTCTTTCAAATGACAATATCTAACCATTGCCGTAGCCACTGCTTTCTTAATCCACCTAAATGTATTTACAAAGTTCTCTAGACATATCTGGTAGCTTCATACCAAGTTTTGTCTCACAAATAAAATGTCAAACTACCTGTAATAACGCTACAGCAGACTGCTACAGTCACCTACCATTCAGTTTGACCTGTGAACCTTAAAAAGATATTACTTCTTTAATCACCTTTTCCATTCTGATGATATGCTATACAAGGGCTGGGGCAGCTCACTAGCCAAATTACTTAAATGCGTTCCAAATATGCATGTGTTTCCAGAAGCAGAAATTAGACTACAGACAATTATTTTACCAATGTCCATTTATACTTAGAGAGTATTTTAGACACACACATAACAATACCGTGTTCTTATTTGTTAACAGAAAGGAGCCATGTGCATGCCTTGTGTTGCAATAATTAATGTCTTTCAGTGCTGTCTTTTTCCAGCAGTGGTTGGATTTTTCCATTTTAGTCACTTTTTTTGCCAGTTTTAAATATGTCCCAATGAAACATTCTTTACTGTTGCTAGTTTTTCCACAGTAGTCCCTCTTGTTCACCAATATCCTCATTGGATTTCTGCTTCTTAAAACATTAACTTAGTAGTTCATTGTTGGGAGTCATCTTCCTTCCACTGCAGTTTCATCCTGGATAGTGGCTCTGATTCTCACTATTCTTCAGCTTCTATCATTCTTCTTAATGTACAGTTTCTAGTCCACAGTACTGGACCCGGGGTTAAATCCTCTGTGGTTGCGGTGAAATGAAATTAGCTGTAACGGTACCAGTAGTTCAACCCCGTGAGCTGTGATTAACTTGTTCCTTTGAATAACATTTGCTTCACAGTCTGAATGCCATTCCCATGGTGCTGTTGCACACCCTGTATACCTATTGAGTGAGTGTCATGCACATTTTTAGCACATTCTCATATCCATAGCCATGTTTTGTGATGATCTTTCAGGGTAGGAGGCAGGATTTCAGGCGAATCAGCAGCAAAGATGGAGAGTCACCATGCAGTACAGCACCTGAGGGTAACCTGCACAACTCGCTTCAGATTGTTCTGTAGAGTTATCTTTTACATTCCCACGAGGACTCTATGAAGGTTCGAATTGTCCTGTTGATTTTTTACTGTTCCCATCATTCTGGGATCCACATGGGTGGTATCAAGCCTAAAGCTTTCTTACAGTCCAGGTCCAGGTGGTGCACAGATTTGTGTTTCTGTCGTAGTGTTGAGTGATTCTTTTGTTGACCAGAAGGTGCTATCACAGCCACTGTTCTTCCAAGACTTGCAGATGTATTAAACAATGTTGTTATTCATCTTAGCTTACAGGTTGCCTGACAGAAGCTTTATTTATTTATTTAGGAGACCTCTAGCCAAAAATGACTGGTTTCCCATCTGTGAGACACATTGAGATGGGTTTAGCACAATTCAGGCATAGAAAATAATGCCTCAACCACTGTAGGACTCCCACAATATGCCTGTTTAATATGTCCAGGGGCTGCTGTGGAGTCTTTGCAGTTACATATATGACAACATCATCTGCATACATTTGGCACTGAGCATCTTTGCAGCTTTCAGGTACTTCATTAATGTATGTAAAAACAAAATAGCAGTGGTCCCAAAATGGATTCTTGTGGAACACCTATTCAAATACTGTGAACAAGTTTTGAAGTTTTTCTAGATGGAGAAGACAATGAGGAGATAAAAGCAAGTAGTTGAATGCTTTTCCACCTTCCACGCTCAGGAGTTTCTTTCCTTAGACCTACATCTCTGGGTGGGCCCTGTCAATTAGCAGCTGGTTTGCTTGGATATGTATTAATAGAAAGCAGCTTCTTTAGCTAGTGGATGTAAATCAGGTCAGGCCCTGGTTTAGTCTAACTCTTCACAACTTAGATTTTTGACTATCTCCATGTTCTTGTTTCTGGATATTTCTGTGCTCTGGTCATGGATGCTTTAGCTATGGGCATTGTTTTGGGACTCCATATTAACTCAAAACATGCTAGATCTGTGGTGGATAAAATGTTTCTGCTAAAATAAAAACATTTTGGATGTCATAGTAAGTCAAAACAGCCTTTTGGAACATCTTAAACCACTTTTAAGAAATCATGAAAACCAGAACCCAGAAAATACAATTTATACAATGACAAGTCTTACAAGGCCAGTCATATTTTGCTTTGTATCTGTTTAAATAAGGTATCCAAAATTAACCACAAGAGCATTTTTTACTAGAAACATTTGGACCACAGTAAATCTTCTGGCGGTTACAAATGAATAACCAAAATCCCAAAACGCATGTTCCAAGATTGTGTTTCAAACATTAGCTGTACTGTAGCATAAGAGGAAACATTTACATAATAATATTTTGTGACAGTGTTACAGAATGCTGATATTTGTCAGAATACTGCTTTTCTTTATCAGTGTGACACCCTGTTGTGTGTGTGACACCCTTTCATCATAGTTTTAGAGTCTAACTGTAGTTCCTGTTGAACAAAACAAACCTCTGCCTTAGGGGGTTTCTCATGTCTAAACATAAACCTCAGAGAATTCTGATACACTGCAGTGTTCAGCCACGATTACTGTAAACCTGCCAGTCTCACCATAGATATTTCTGAGGAAATTAAGTCATTTTCACTTTACATTTTATGAGGAGGATCTTATAGTAAACATGAAACAAACACTGTAGAGGTAAATTATTGGCATCTTGGCTTGATAAACAAGCATAGCTAAAGCCGTGTTTGCTAAAGGTTCAGCTAAATTTCAGCACAAGAAACCCATATATTAAAAAGCTGCCACAACTAAAACTATAAAAGATGGGGTTCCATTTTTCTGCGCTTTGTCGTGCGTTAATTTATTTTTGTCAGCCCAGATCTCTTTGGACTGTTAGGCACCTCAGATTCTATGTCCAAAGTCACCACTATGCACCATAGCAAGAAGCACTGAGTCTTTTATGCAGGAGGGAAGAATGCACAGCATTTAAAAACTGGGTCAAAAGTAGTGAGTGCTGTACATCTGACTTTCATGAAGGAGACCAAAGTCTGTCTGCTATCAGAAATCTGCATCTAACAACAAATGTTTACCTCCTAACACAATGGTAGCCACAGAAGAACTGTTATAATGCAACTCTATTTCTATACATCTTAGTATGTGCAAAACTAACTGTTATTCACGTTTTCCCAACTTTCACAAAAAGTTCACACTCCCTAATGCAAATATTTTAATTAGCATTAAGCAAGGCCTGGACTTGAGTAAAATACAAATTAAGGCCGAAGGAAATTTTTACTTTTAAATTGCCTGATATTTTTTAGTTCAGCTGATATTCGTTCATAGGTTTACTTGCTGGTCTTGTTCCAAATAATAACATAATGCTACTCTTTCATTATCATTGCAATTGAAATGTTTTATATAGTTTGTTCTTTAACACTGTGATAAAATATAAGGTAAGAGAACTTCTCTCCCAGCCATAGAGCTTGTTAATTTTGTGTTGTGAACCTAAGGGTATATTAACACCAGGAAAATCCTTTGGTACAGTCGTTTGGTTCAGACCAAAAGCGGACTTGTTTTCATTTGGTGCGGCTGCTTTCACATTGTACTTTTTGCAAATGAACTATTACTTGTAAACATAGCCATGCGTGTGAGGATCATTTCTCCCAGTAGACAGAAATGATGAGGGCAGCACAGAGCATAGAAATGGAGGAATGGAGGAAAACTCTTGTTTAATGCATCTCGTGCCTTTAGATAATTTTGGCAAAGCATTAAGATTTTGCTAAATGTTTTAAACGTTTTAGCATAACTTCATAGTGATTGCATTTGAAAAACCTCAAGGGGACAGCTGGGGAAATTAAAAGATGATTTAGGTCAATGTAATTTCAACTAAAGGCATTCGTCAACAGCTAGAATATTGACATGTTTACATCATTGTATGCGTAAATATGTTCAAGGTTGGTTGTTCTGTTTTATTTTTGCACTAAACAGATCAGGGGAAACCATATATCAACATAACTTCAGCTGTAAGACAAGAGCGAAGGAACTGCTGGCTCTAAATTTAGCAACAATCCTTTATGGCTCGAACATTAGAATTTTTATTGTTTGGTGGTATTTGAGTTCTCATGTGCCCTATGTTTTTTGTCCAGCTTAGTCTTGATGTGGTTTATTTTGATTAATTTTAATTGGTAGTTTATGGTGTATTTTACAGTTGTTGGACATAGGTGAAGTTTAGGATTTTGCAATGGTTTGTTTGTAAGATATCGGTCCTGTAAGTCAGAATCTGATTAGCAGTCCAATATAAATGGACTTATTTCTTGTTCTTTAAGGCCCGGTTCCTGTAGAATATAGGTTCTACAATGCTCTCAATAATCTACCTCCTGGCCTAATTTGTTCTGTATGGCCCAGAACCCGTAAGATAAAGAGTTATCCTCTCAATGATCTACATGACCTATTTTGACGTAGATCAAGTCACACTGAAGGTTTTCCTATCAGGACAACCTTCAGTGGAAGGTGGAATCCCATAGGCCCTCTTCTGCACTCATTAGACATCATTGTCTTTATGCAGATCTTTTCACCTTTCACTTTTCAGTCATATTTTCACTATGTTTAGGCAGAAGGCAATGATGTATTTTCTGTCTATTCAACACCCTCAGCTCGCATCTTTGAGGGCATTGCACCTACCAGGCAGGAGGAACTCTATGGAGCCCTGCCTGTCCCGCCTGAGGCTGCTGTATGCTTTTCCACCGTTTCCACTGATCCTGCACACTCTTCACTGGGTGATCTCATCAACTCAGAGGGCTCTCACGGGTTGCCACGAAAGTCACTTCAGTGCCTTTGGTGGCACTAAAGTGGCCCATGACCGTCTAGTTTCCATTGCTCTTCCACCTGTTTGACGGGGAGCAGTGGTGGCTTCCAGTGAGACGAGACCTGTTGTCCTAGAATAACAGGAAGGTGTGGCATCCATCTGCGGGCCATCTTCAGCTCACGGTGTGGCCGCTTAAGGCAATTGGCAGCCCCTAATGGGTCTGGAGCCCTCGATCTGTCGGACACTACAGAGGGCCTTCTACTTTGAAGGCTTATGCTTGTCGTTGGCAACGTTTTACAACATAGTGCAGTGACAGGGGCTTGGACCCTGTTCTCTGTTCCCTGAAGGACATTTTGCGATACCTCCGATGTCTTTTTGACACTGGAAGGGCTGCTTGGAATGTTCATCTAGCAGCTATCTCTGTCAGTTATTGTAATGTTGAGGCTTGTTACTTGCTCATGGTTTCCCAAGCATCCATGAGCTTTTGGTGTTTAAAGACTGAGATGGAGGCATGCTGCACTGCTCTGCAGATGGCTGAGATTGGTGAGTCCTGGTTGAGCTTAAGTCAGGCAAAATCTGGCAGTGTGCCTTTGTTTTCCACAGCGAAGACATATCACAGGGGAACTCTGCTTTGTTATCTGTGCTGCTGATGGGGTTCTACTTGGGAAAGTATTGGGGGACTTTAAACTTGACTCCGAAATGGACAGTTTGTGACCCTTGGCTGAGAGCTAATTTTCTGACAATCTCGGCCAGTTCAGTAAGTTCTGAAGTGGGTTTTATCCCCTCTGATCTTGAGTTTGAGTTGTCTGAGGCCACATGCACCAGAGCAAATGTCTTCTTTATTTTGCTTTGGGGCTGAAACTTCTTTGTGTTCTTTGAGATGTTTCATAGCTCAGCCTGCAGCTCTCTAAAACTCAGCGATAAGGGCTTCGTCGGTGATAATCTTGTATATATACATCCTCATCAATCAGCCCTCTTAAGAACTGGTGGATCAGTTTACTGTCTCTATCTGGAAACAGCCTGATTGCTCATGGCTGCAGACTGGGGAGACTGAAATGTGGGTCCATGCTCTAAGCCTGTCATGATCTGTACAGCATGAATAGAGTGACTTACATTTAACAGCTATGGAATCTTGGAACTTAATGCATGGATCTGGGCAGACCTGCAGTTGCCTGCCACCGGAGGATGTGGAGAGGCTGGATAATTTGCAGCATATTGTAGAACGAAAACCTGGCTGGCGAGGCTAAGAAAGAAGAGTGTAATATGACCTGGGTGGGTTTGGGGGCTAGGTCTCAGCAACTGGCCAGTTTGATTAGTTAGCGCAGGAAAGAGTGTGCTATCCTAATATGCATACTGTGTTCCACTGTGTGAAGCATTAAGATAGCTCGGAGGGACAAAGTGGACTAATGACGTCGTGGCAGGGTACAGGTCAGTATAAAATGTCAGAAGTGTGGGTGGGGGAGTACCTTCATGAGTCCACTGCTGTGGCTGTGTGTGAACTGTGGTGGTGTTATGGTCTCTCAACTATTAGACGTTCTGGGGCCAGGGGAGTAGTTATGCCACTTTTTTTCTCAATCTAAAATGGGGTTATGAGTAGAAAACAACTCTGTGTATATCTGCCTAAAGTTGAATGTAGTTTTTGCGACAACAGAGCTCAGTACACAGTTCAAAGAAGCAGATGAATATAAAAGTCATACAACTGGGCTACAGCTAAGACTATGTCTCAATACTCAAGTAAATAATTAGCAGAAATAGTGTTCACAGTACAGGCCTAAGAATCAGAAAACACAGCATCATCATTACTCGTACTCTTCCTCTTTATCCAGAAACAGGTCGCAGGGGCAGCTGACTCAGTAGAGACACCTCTCTCCAGACACCTCCTCCAGCTCCTCCGGGGGGAGCCCAAGGCGTTCCCAGGCCAACTGAGAGACATAGTCCCTCCAGCGTGTCCTGTGCCGTCCCCTGGGCATCCTCCCGGTGGGACATGCCTGGAACCTCCCAAGGGAGGCGTTCAAGAGGCATCCGGTGTTGATGTCCGAGCCACCTCAACTGGCTCTTCTAGATGTGGAGGAGCAACGACTCTACTCTGAGCCCCTCCCGGATGGCCGAGCTTCTCAACCTATCTCTAAGGGAGGGCCCAGCCACCCTAGGAAGGAAGCTCATTTCAGCAGTTTGTATCAAGGGATCTCGTTCTTTTGGTCATGGCCATAGGCAAAGGTAGGAACGTAGACCGACCTGTAAATCAAGAGCTTCGTTTTTAGACCTTCTCCATGGCCTCATCGAACTCCTCCAAGGCACGGGTTTTTGCCTCTGACACAGCCCGGTGTTGAAATAATTGTATATAGACTTATCTTACATTTTCTCTTTATGACCTTTGGTATTTGACTTTTATAACCTTTCATGTTGTATGTGTAAACAAACATGTGATGAGTTGTTTGCAGGCAAGGAGGAAAGGTGGAGTCAAGATGATGCAGTCACAGTGTTAGGGTGCTAATACTTTGTAGTCTGTAAGGCACAGCTACCCTTGCCGCAAGTGAAAACTGACTCTGTGTCGTTCCTTACCTCTGAGTTGACTAAATAATACCTAACACACAGTTGAGGACATCACAAAGACAACAGCTGATTGCGCTGAACAAAGATCGCACATACATTAAGATTATGGAGACTATGCAAGCGTGTTTGTATAAGATAATGGTGTGCGTGACCTATGTCACGTTGTTGCTGTTTTATCTTCTCCCACCCTTCAGAGCAGCAACGTTTATGTAACTAGGGACCACCGTAAAGATAGTAAAAAGAGGTGTTGGAGAGATGTGTTTTCAGAGCAGTAGGAGATTTGTAACTGAAAGCACATCTCTGTCCGTTCTCCTCGCAGCGAGTAAGAAACTAATTATCTTGTCTTTCTCTTCTTTTTTTGATGTTATAGGTATTTTAGGTTGATTAAACCTGACACCCAGGCCGTGGTACGCTTGGCCTCAGGGTACCTGTCAGCCGCCTCATGAGTCCTACAAGCCAACCACTGCCGAAAGGACACTTGCTTCAGCTTGACAGCATCTTTTACTGCCGGTGTCCAACACCGGGTTCGCGGATTGCTGCCGCGACAGGTACCGCAGATCTTAAGGCCACAGCTACGGGTCACAGCATCGACAACAGACACGGAGAACCCAGTGGGCCCACCACCTGCAGGCGGAACCATGAGGGACCAGTGCAAAGAGAGCACACTCACCCCAGCGGGCTTGTTGCCCCCCAGCTCAGCTGTCTCGTATTGGGGTTTACACCGGTGGATGAGAGGGTCGCATCCCTGTGACGTCAGGTTAAGGACAGGTCTCTGGACTGTCTTTTCAGCCTACGGGCCGAGAAGTTGTGGCGAGTACATGGCCATCTTGGCGTCCCTGTCGGCGGTGCTGCATAGTGCCCTTCTCAGGGACTCCGTTATTCTGCGAGTGGACTTCAACGCCCACGCTGGAAATGACAGTGACACCTGGAGAGGCGTGACTGGGAGGAATAGCCTCCCCAATCTGAATCCAAGTGGTGTTTCATTATTGGACTTCTGCGCTAGTCACGGATTGTCCATAATGAACACCATATTACAGTATAAGGGTGTTCATCAGTGCACTTGGCACCAGCACATCCTCGGCAGGAGGTCGATAATCGACATTGTTGTCATGTCTTCAGAGCTTTGGCCGTATGTCTTGGACACTCGGGTGAAGAGAGGGGCTAAGCTGTCCACTGATCACCACCTGGTGGTGAGCTGGATCCGCTGGAAGAGGAGAAAGCAGACTTGGCAGGCCCAAGCATATAGAATCAGAATCAGAAAAGCTTTATTGCCAAGTACGTTTTTGGACACACAAGGAATTTGTTTTGGCGTAGTCGGTGCAATACAATACAAATTAAACAGTATAAACATATCTACAATATAATATAAATATATGTGCACAGTTTTAAGTGAGTGAGAGTAAATATAGAGCAGTATAAGATGCAAGAGCAATACAACAGTGCAGGTGATCATTGTGCAAGTATTGCAGTGCAAGTAAAGCAGGAGTCCATGCTGAGCGTTAATGTAACGCATAGAGTTACAGGTTACAAGTGTCCTGTCAGCAAAAAAAAAGGGGGGGGCGGAAAGGGAGAGTGTCAGGGTGGTTTACGGGCTTTGTTAACCAGGCTGGTGGCAGATGGGAAAAAACCGTTCTTGTGGCGTGAGGTTTTGGTCCGGATGGACCGCAGCCTCCTGCCAGAGGGGAGAGTATCAAAGAGTCTGTGACCAGGGTGGGAGGGATCAGCCAGAATCTTCCCTGCCCGCTTCAGGGTCCTGGAGGTGTACAGTTCCTGGAGCGACAGTAGACTGCAGCCAATCACCTTCTCAGCAGACCGAATGACACGCTGCAGCCTGCCCTTATCCTTGGCTGTAGCAGCGGCGTACCAGATGGTGATGGAGGAGGTGAGGATGGACTCAATGATGGCTGTGTAGAAGTGCACCATCATAGTCTTTGGCAGGTTGAATTTCTTCAGCTGCCGCAGGAAGAACATCCTCTGCTGGGCTTTCTTGATGAGGGAGCTGATGTTTGGCTCCCACTTGAGATCCTGGGAGATGATGGTTCCCAGGAAGCGGAAAGATTCCACAGTGTCAATTGTGGAGTCACAGAGGGTGATGGGGCAGGTGGGGCTGGGTTCTGCCTGAAGTCCACAACCATCTCCACTGTCTTTAGAGCGTTGAGCTCAAGGTTGTTCTGGCTGCACCAGTCCAACAGATGGTCCACCTCCCATCTGTACGCGGACTCGTCACCTGTAAGTGAGGGTCTGCTGGGAACGTCTGGCGGAGCCCTCGGCCAGGGATGTATTGAACTCCCACCTCCTGGAGAGCTTTGACCAGATTCCGGGGGAAGTTGGAGACATAGAGTCCGAGTGTACCATGTGCTGCGCATCACCATTACATTTTACTTAAATCTTTAAGGGACACGTGAGAAAACGTGAGCATACTGCACACACATTTAAATGGAGTCACAGTTTACAGAGAAAAAGTCACTTCCCTGGACGACCATAAGTCCCTTTAATCCGCTGTCCTCTGAGAACCACAATTTGGGTCACGGCACCAAAGATGTAACCCAGTCTATCTCTCTATGTGTCTGCGGCTTGCAGAAGACATCCAGGGAACTCTGCGTTGTGTTTGGATGTCAGTGAGGTGTGTTCCTTGCAGAAACAGACACAAGACACAGGGTTCTGAGCTTTGGAGAGACCTTGGAGCATTTATTTTGTCCAACAGTGCTTCTTCTCACACCTTACAGGGAGTAAACGTAAACTGTCATTCATTTTCAAAATAATAAAACAGTTCAACAAAGTGAAATAAAAATGTTCTATTCTAAGGGGGTACAAAACAAATGTTGTGATTATGAATATGAATATATATTATTTAAAATTAAATATTAAAACTTTAATCTCGTCTCGTCTTGTCGTCTTCCGCTTATCCGGGACCGGGTCACGGGGGCAGCAGACTCAACAGAGACGCCCAGACGTCCCTCTCTCCAGACACCTCCTCCAGTTCCTCCAGGGGGAGCCCAAGGCGTTCCCAGGCCAGCCGAGAGACATAGTCCCTCCAGCGTGTCCTGGGCCGTCCCCTGGGCCTCCTCCCGGTGGGACGTGCCTGGAACACCTCCCGAGGAAGGCGTCCAGGAGGCATCCGGTATAGATGCCCGAGCCACCTCAACTGGCTCTTCTCGATGTGGAGGAGCAGCGGCTCTACTCCGAGCCCCTCCCGGATGGCCGAGCTCCTCACCCTATCTCTAAAACTTTAATATTTTATGAAATAATATTTCGGTCTGTTAAGGGTTGTCCTGTGAATACCAGCCCAATAAGGCGGTGGTATTAGGACAAAATTGAAAGTTATGAGCCAAACTCTGGCATTTTTGAATAGCAAAACTGTACACGAATAGAATGAATTGACACAATTTCTTAAAATACTAGAATTTCTTAACAAAAATAAGTCAACTCAAAGTCAAACATATTTCAATCAACACACTCTTTATTATGCTAAAACAATCCAACTAAACTACCAAGCAGAATGAAAGAATAAGGAAGACTAATGGGCTATGTACAATATAAACAGGTTGATTAAAGATGATTGAAAACCATGACTGAAAGAGTGATGCAATATTACCATGCAATGTTTTTTATGTTTGAGAACCAAGGATTATCTTCAAGAATCTGGAAATGAAGTTAAGTTAGTGTTGGAATTAACTTGAACAATAATTGGTAAACCTTTAAACAACCATTCACAATGCAAGATCAGATAAAACACTATTTTAATCAGAATCAGAATCAGAATCAGAAAAGCTTTATTGCCAAGTACGTTTTTGGACATACAAGGAATTTGTTTTGGTGTAGTCGGTGCAATACAATACAAATTAAACAGTATAAACATATCTACAATATAATATAAATATATGTGCACAGTTTTAAGTGAGTGAGAGTAAGTATAGAGCAGTATAAGATGCAAGAGCAATACAACAGTGCAGGTGATCATTGTGCAAGTATGGCAGGAGTCCAAGCTGAGCGTTAATGTAACGCATAGAGTTACAGGTTACAAGTGCCCTGTCAGCAAAAAAAAAAAAAAAAAAAAGGGGGGGGAGAGTGTTAGGGTGGTTTCCGGGCTTTGTTAACAAGGCTGGTGGCAGATGGGAAAAAACTGTTCTTGTGGCGTGAGGTTTTGGTCCGGATGGACCGCAGCTTCCTGCCAGAGGGGAGAGTCTCAAAGAGTCTGTGACCGGGGTGGGAGGGATCAGCCAGAATCTTCCCAGCTCGCTTCAGGGTCCTGGAGGTGTACAGTTCCTGGAGCGACAGTAGACTGCAGCCAATCACCTTCTCAGCAGACCGAATGACACGCTGCAGCCTGCCCTTATCCTTGGCTGTAGCAGCGGCGTACCAGATGGTGATGGAGGAGGTGAGGATGGACTCAATGATGGCTGTGTAGAAGTGCACCATCATAGTCTTTGGCAGGTTGAATTTCTTCAGCTGCCGCAGGAAGAACATCCTCTGCTGGGCTTTCTTGATGAGGGAGCTGATGTTTGGCATTTGAGATCCTGGGAGATGATGGTTCCCAGGAAGCGGAAAGATTCCACAGTGTCAATTGTGGAGTCACAGAGGGTGATGGGGGCAGGTGGGGCTGGGTTCTGCCTGAAGTCCACAACCAACTCCACTGTCTTTAGAGCGTTGAGCTCAAGGTTGTTCTGGCTGCACCAGTCCAACAGATGGTCCACCTCCCATCTGTACGCGGACTCGTCACCATCAGAGATGAGTCCGATCAGGGTGGTGTCGTCCGCAAACTTCAGAAGCTTGACAGACTGGTGACTGGAGGTGCAGCTGTTGGTGTACAGGGAGAAGAGCAGAGGAGAGAGAACACAGCCTTGGGGGGAACCGGTGCTGATGGTCAGGGAGTCAGAGACGTGCTTCCCCAGCCTCACTCGCTGCTTCCTGTCAGACAGGAAGTCAATGATCCACCTGCAGGTGGAGTCGGGCACACTCAGCTGGGAGAGCTTCTCCTGTAGCAGAACTGGGACGATGGCGTTGAAGGCAGAGCTGAAATCCACAAACAGGATCCTGGCATAGGTTCCTGTGGAGTCCAGGTGCCGGAGGATGAAGTGTAGGGCTAGGTTGACTGCATCGTCTACAGATCTGTTGGCTCTGTAGGCAAACTGCAGGGGGTCCAGGAGGGGGTCGGTGATGTCTTTTAGGTGTGAGAGCACAAGGCGCTCAAAGGACTTCATCACCACAGAGGTCAGGGCGACGGGTCTGAAGTCATTAAGCCCTGTGGTCCTTGGCTTCTTGGGAACAGGGACGATGGTGGAGGACTTGAAGCAGGCAGGCACATGACATGTCTCCAGTGAGGTGTTAAAAATGTCTGTGAAGACTGGAGACAGCTGATCAGCGCAGTGCTTCAGGCTGGCTGGTGAGACAGAATCCGGACCAGCAGCTTTCCGGGGGTTCTGTCTCCTGAAGAGTTTGTTTACGTCCCTCTCCTGGATGGAAAGAGCCGTCCTCGGCGTGGGTAGGGGGCTGGTGGGGGGGAACTTCAGGGTGGGGGTTGGAGGTGCCAAGGCCCCTCTTGAGGTTGGAGAGATGGGGGTGGTGGATTGTGGCTGCAACTGTTGGGGGGCGTCGTGGGGGATGGTTGCAGGACTGTCCCTTTGTCTTTCAAAGCGGCAGTAGAACTCGTTCAGGTCGTTGGCGAGGCGTCGGTCGTTGATGGAGTGGGGGGCTTTCGGCTTGTAGTTGGTGATTTGCTTGAGCCCTTTCCAGACAGACGCAGAGTCGTTGGCTGAGAACTGGTTTTGGAGCTTCTCAGAGTACAGTCGTTTGGCCTCTTTCACTGCCTTGCCAAACTTGTACTTTGCCTCTCTGTATATGTCTTTGTCCCCACTCCTGAAGGCCTCTTCCTTATCCAGTCTTAACCTTCTGAGTTTAGCTGTGAACCAGGGTTTGTCATTGTTGTAACTCACCCTGGTGCATGATGGTACACAGCTGTCCTCACAGAAGCTGATGTAGGAAGTCACAGCCTCTGTGTACTCGTCCAGACTGTTGGTAGTAGTCCTGAACACATCCCAGTCTGTACAGCCTAAACACGCCTGGAGATTCTCCACAGCCTCACTGCTTCACTTCCTTGTCGTCCTCACAACAGGTTTGCAGAGCTTTAGTTTCTGCCTGTATGCAGGAATCAGGTGGACCATGATGTGGTCGGATTGGCCCAGTGCAGCACGTGGGACGGCGTGATAAGCGTCTCTGATGGTGGTGTAACAGTGATCCAGAATGTTGTCCTCTCTGGTCGGACATTTTATAAACTGTCTATATTTGGGGAGTTCGTGGGTCAGATTACCTTTGTTAAAGTCACCAACGACGATTACTAAGGAGTCCGGGTTGGTCCGCTCCACACTCAGTATCTGGTCGGCGAGCATGCGCTGTGCGACCTGCACGTTAGCTTGCGGCGGGATGTAAACACCGACCAGGATGAACGAAGCGAACTCACGGGGGGAATAGAAAGGCTTACAGTTTAAGATGAAGGCTTCCAGGTCTGGAGAACAGTGCTGCTGAATCACTGTCACGTCGTTGCACCAACCACTGTTGAGGTAAAAACAGATTCCTCCACCTTTTGCTTTGCCGGAGAGTTCCGTGTCTCTGTCCGCTCTGTAGAGCTGGAATCCTGCCAGCTGCAGCGCAGAGTCCGGTATTAATCCACACAGCCACGTCTCCGTGAAGCACAAAACTGCCGATGAATAAAAGTCCCTGTTTTTCCCCAACAGCAGTTGTAGTTCGTCAACTTTGTTGGGAAGTGAGCGCACGTTAGAGAGAAATATTCCAGGTAACGGTGTTCGTAGATGGAGTTTAAACGGGAATTCAGAATGAAAGACTCACCCTCGCCATCTCCACCGTCCAATGACTTCCCCGTGTGTCTCCAGGCCTTCCAATCAGCATCCTGTCCGCCTGATTCATCATCTAATCACCTTCCAACGCCTTGTTTTTAAAGGACCTTCGGCTGTGTTCCTCCTCGCTTGTCAGCTGAGCTCATCCCTCTTCCACCCCACCTCCACCATCTTCCTTCACATATACTCCTGGCTTCCTCGCTCCCTGGCAGCCAATCCACCACCAGTGTCGGATCGGGGGAAGACATCTCTAAATCTAAGCTTTTCAAATGATCATCTTAGCTCATATCATTCACAGCATTCATGTCTTCCTCCCAGGTCCGAGCGCCAAAGATAGAATAATGTAATTTCACATCATTAAAACTTTTCTAATTGCCAACCTTCTCTTTGTGAGTCTTTTCAGATTGAAATAAAATAACATTTTAAAGAATTGTTAGGACTTGAGCAATGGAGGAACCCAGAATGCAGACTAGCAGGTAGCATGACTGTAAGTGAAAATTTTTTTATTTAATTAACAAAAACTCAATCCAGATGTGGCAGGATCAAAACAGGCAGATGAGGCAAGCAAGACAGGCAAAAACAGACATGGGCAGAACTTTCCCAAAAGTGTTTTTCCCTTGATAAAAAGGAAATAAAAGGGAATCAGGTCAAATAAAAGGGCTGATTTCCATTGTAGGAGTCCTTCTGCATATGACATAGCCTTTGGTTATAACATTTACCCTGTGTATCATCAAAATGTACAGTTGCAAACATAATTGGGAGCTAACAGAGTAGTGCGCAAACTAGCAGCCAGCAGCCTGCAGACTGTTATGTCCACCCAAATTACATCACCGGAGAAGGGGCTAGAAAGACAAGTTATGTCTTGTCAGAAAGGTGAATGTCTCTAGTTTGTTTAAATATGAGACATGTTTGGGTCCTGCAAATAGAAAGGTGCTTTTGTAGTGTTTTGTTTACAGAGTCAGCGATGTCTGAGGGAGCTTAAAATCTCATCGCCTGTGTTTAAGTTGATGTAAAACTAGTATTTGTGCAAAACTAATTTGGGGAATTGTTTTGTGAATTAAAGCCTCCTCTTGCGATAAATTTAAGAAAAGAAAAATCGCGAAGTTTTACCTAGTTTTATAGACAGCGAAAAACGGGCGTTGCTTATCCATCCTGGGCTTAAGGGGTTAAATATCTTTAGCCGAAAAAGCAGTTTTGTATGTCATTGTTATTGACTCAAGTTAACACATACCTATGTTTTGTCACACTCCTTTTATCTATGTAAAATCCAAATATCAAACAAATGTCAGACAATATTATTATAACTGTAATTATCAGTATATTATTTTAGGAGCAGTCATGAAATAATTGCAAAGTTATCTGTTTTAAAAAAGTCAAAAAGAGCATACTATCCATTTTTTTTTTTTTTTGGTGTACATACCATGACACATGTAAATACCATCATAGATTCCCCTTGGGTTATTATAATGTCCTGTCAACTCTGACAGGGTAAACAGGCAGTTGTGAAAGGAAAACAAACTTAGCCATGACAAACCATGATTTCTATAAGTGTTTGGGTCGGTGTCTGTCCATCTAAACCCCCAGGCCACCAAAGTAATAAAAAACAGCAACTTATCATGAGAAGCCTATTGAGTTCTTAATACAGCCCTGAAGACTCTGCTAAGACCATGCATTCTGGGAGCTTTTTCTAAATGTTATGTTCATTCAGTGTGAAGGCAATCCTAGAAATTCAATTAGAAAATGTATATGCACAACTTACAAGCACAAGCGCATAGTTCGCCAGGTCCTGTGCATGGTTTTTAAATGGAAAGACTTGATTTTTCAAAAATGTGTCTTTTTTCCATTTTGCACTGCCAAGCTCCAGAGATTTCAAAAGCTTAATTTCTTGGTTTGCACATTGGCCAACATGATGTTGCTAATCAATGCACACATGACATATTTCTTTCATTATGCCCACAGATAAATGTCTCAGTGTGTCATTTAGTCTTTTTATTTATCCAAATCGAATCCAGTGAGGTTGAAGTAACACTAACGGAGGCCTAAAGTCATTGCAGGGCAGAACTCTCCAAAGCACCAATTGGTGATCATTTAACCCCAACATCTGCCCAAATAAGAATAAAACCCACACAGATAATCAGTTCAGCACATACACAGTCGGAGGCCTGTGACAGCCCTCAAGCAGGCTGATGGCTAAGCTTTTCTGGATAAAGGTCTCTTGTATTTGGCCCCTCAGCCTTGCCTGGCAGTCTTCTTTCAGATTCCACTGGGAGCAGAAGATTTAGAGTGAGACACATTACTGAAAGAACACAAAAACACAAACACACAGGAAGAAGTAAGGCCTATCTCCATGTTGCGAGACTTCACAGGGATGAAGCATGCCAAAGTCTGCAAGATTTAACATCATATGTTCAGCTCTGTTCTGTAACTTTTAACATGTTCATATTTTAACTGAAAATCTATTTTATAAAACAAAATGTAATGATTAGAACTAATAAACTTTAACATCTTCTTGGTTTTAATTAGACTTAAAAAGAGAAAGCATCTCTTCTCTAGTGCTTGTTCTCTGGTTGTGGCCTTGCTCATGTATGCAAACAAAAAAACATACCTTTTATTTGCAGAGCAGTATATAGCATCTCCAATTAGGCAGCTTGTCTTGCAAAGTGCCTGAAAACATGTACGCAGTCACAGTCACACTAAGTTGGGACTGATAAAATGATCAAATGGCAGCGGAGCACTGATTACAAGAACTGATTCAGCATCAACAGATGTTGTGTGATCATAAACAAGAGGATTTTTGTCAGAGCCATGAATCAAACTGCCTGCCCCGATGCTGCAATGCGCTGCGCGGAGCCTCGTCAAGGTGCTATTATTATTCCAGGCGAATTTGTGTTTCAACTCTGAGGAGAGACCAGATGGATAAACTAAAGCTCAGGCTGAGTCATACTGTCTCTTTGATCACAAGCAAGAGATTCAAAAGTTTCTTCAAGAGCGAAAACTTCGAGTGTAATATCTTCTCTCCTCATCACGCTGCCTCTGTGTGTTTCTGCCAGCAGTAAAACACCCAATACCAAGACAGCAATGCTGTCACTCCCTCTACAGCTGATAAACTCCATTGATACCAATTATATCTGGATTCTGTCACATTTATCAATTTGTTAGCATCTAGAGATCTGTTTGGTTTATTAAACTGGCAAACTCAATAAAAATTCAAATTTAACTAAAGCTTGATCAATATTGTGTTTTCTTAATCTTTATTTGATATCTGAATAAATTCTCAAGGCACACTGCTGCTAACTCCATTACATACTTCTGTGATTTGCTTTGTGCTTGAGAGATTATTCATACTCCTTTCAGTGCAGCTTATTCTATTTGTCCCTAAGTGTCTGATATGTAGAAAATTGCTGCTAGATTAAAGACTCACAAGGTAAACCAGCTGAACTGCAGTTTTTCTTTTTTTTTCAGAGAAATTACATGAATTGACAGAATAAAAAGAATTGATACATTGTTTATTGTGCTCAGCAGGGTGTCCAGAATGTTCGCAAAATGCTAATTAGGCTCAATGGAATATATATTACCCCATCAGCCATGAGCCCTAGCTGGATGGAAATGTTTGATGTTTTTGAGAACTTTTCCCTCTGTCAAGCTATTTTCTACCTGTCTTGTGTTTCAGAGGCTTAGAAAGCTGCCTTTAGGTAAATTTGTCCAGCATTGCCTTACTACACACCTTTTACTCTAGAATATATAGATGTATCACCAGTTAAACAAGGCTGCCACAGTGTTTTTTGGACATGTCAAAAAAAATCCATTTATATACCGTACATCTCTGCCAGATAATTAACCGGAAAGATAAACCTACTCAGATTTTTTTGCAATCCCCTGATAATAACATTTAATAATCTCATTATGCAGTCTACTCTAATGAAGATTTACTCACTTCGGTATGTCAAATGCTTGAGGTGGCTCCAACTGACCACAGCCTGGCCTACTTTTTGATTTATTTGTGTAATTATTAGTTGACCTATTTGGGGCATTGTTAGAATATATATTGAAAATTCAACTCCATATGACTAGGCGACCCTTAAATGTAGAAAAAAAGCAATGACGATGGTAAAATTACTGCAAAAGTAAGTTACCCTGTTCTAGCGAATTTAAACAATGTGTATTCTCCTACCTATATCCGGATACGTGCAAACTATAAAAAATAGGCCATATGAAAAGTGACAAATACTTCAAAGATGAGACTGTACGTGCCGCATTTCAATTTTTCCATTGTCCCACAATATTATTTTTGATACTCCAATATACATGGCAAGATGAGAAGCACTGTAACATCAACTTTAAACTTGGATCTCTCGACATCCTCCTCACAGAGGATAATGACCTTTATATGACATAAAGAACCAGACAGAACTTTAATGCTCTTTAGGGGGAATATTAAGAGCACAACAAAGGAAGGAAAAACAACTTGTAAAAAGGTGTGGAAGGATTTGATCATGCAAAAACAGTCTTAATGGATGTTGTGCTTGCAGTGTACAAGTCTTGGGTGGACAATGGGATACACTGGACCCCATTATGTCCACAGCGTGTTGGCAAGTGATAACAAGTAAATTACTGCATGGCTTTTGGTTGCTAAGCTGTAAACTGCATAACACCCTGTCATCACTGTTATTTAAACTAAAAGAACTCAAATGCCACAACCAATCAATGCTCTCCACTCTACAGTAAGTACTGCACTACACACCACCATGCTTCACTCTCCTTTTGGCTGCAAAAGGAAAATCAAGTACATTTTGACAAAGTAATGGAAACAAACTAGTGCAAACCTGATAGGGACTGTAAAGAAATTAGGTTAATATAAACACCTAACAAGCAAATCAGAATTTAGAGAGAATGGAAGAAAAAGAGGGAGCACCATAGCGCAGTTATTAGTACTGTTTGCTTGCAGCAAGAAAGTCCTTGGTTAAAATCCCGGTCAAGGCTTTTTTGCATTAAGTTTAAATGTTCTCCCTATCTCTTCGGGTACTCCTGCTTCCTGCCACAGTCCACAAACATGAGTGTTAAGTTAATTGGTCTCTCTAAAATTGCCTCTAGGTGTGAGAGTATTAGCCTCTTTCTCAAGACTTTTATAACTGTTAGCTGCCAATCAGGTAGTGGAAACCGATGACCCACCCAACTGCCAACACATGTTTTCAACAGCCAAACGAAAGGGTGGGACAGATCAGCACCACATGTCAGATATGTTTTTTTACATCTTCATCCTTGATGTGTTCTTTAAAGTTTTATTAACAGCTGGCAAAAAAAACAAACTGATATATAAACAAATATATCAGTTTTATTTTTAAACTGTCACCCTGATGAGGGTTGGTATCTTAGTTTGATGCGCTTAGTTGGCTTTAGCTGGTTTGACAAATCCTGTTGTTTGTGATGTTTCAACAAGTATAGTTGGTAAGTGTGTGATCCCCAGTCTTTCATACAAAAGTCTGTAAAGCTTGTGAAAGTTGTGTAGTGTACCCCTAGCCCAGGGTGCAAATGCTACGTGTTCAAATGAAAATATCTTGACATGATACAAAGTCAATAATGGCTAAGAAATGAGGCTTAAGAGGAAATTTAATTCCTGTTGAGCCTGAACTATCATGTGGTTATTGTATTCGATAGAAGATGTTGACAGCTACCATGCTATTTTAAACTGAACAAAGGATACCATAAACTGTCCAGTAGAAGGAAAAATATGTGGGATTATATTCATTCTGTTTTTACATAACTGATCAGATCACAGTTTTACACAAAAAAGTGAAGAAGGAGCTTTCTGACTGTGAAGATCTCTGTTGGTACATCTTGAGAAAGAGATTGTGTAGTTTGGTGCTAAGATGTAAAACCTTATTTAGACTTTCTATGTTAAGATTGATTTTTTTTTGCTTCAGATCAGTTTAACCACTAAGGTTGTAATGCAGCATCAGCTCACCAGTAGGATGGTGTCATATCCAGAATGATGAGAGCCATGCATCCTGCTGCGCTTGTGGACAGAGTCGAACTGTGACTGGAGACCACCTCATTATGGTGTTAATTGGTTTGGTCACCTGTGCTCTATGTGTGTGTCTGTAGCACACAGTGCAAGTCCATTAAGTGTCTAGAATTCTTAAATTTTCATTGGATGTCTGGGTGTAAAACAAAGCCAAAAGAAGCATGGGCTGAGGGGATTCTCAGGAAGATCGTGTTGGGAGGGAGCAAAGGGAAAATCAAAAACAGACAGGCATTGTGATGAGATGCTATTTGATATTTGATTGATACACGAACATCTCTAATTGGTCTGCGCTGTGAGAGAGATGGCTCCCAGGCACGGCTGTCATTTGGTGGGATATATGCTGATGGGTCCCTGCATCATCAGTGACCTTTTTAAAAACAGAGGCTCGTACTGCAGAGGTCTGTCATGTTGAACACAGCAGGAGACGGTTGTGCTAATCAAGTATTCAACCTGATTCCACTTGTCGCTGGTTGCTGTCTGTCACAAATTTCTTATTTTATTAAAAGATGTGACATAGGAATAGACATTCATTAAGTTAGACATGATGTAAAAAATTAATCTTTTTTTGGCATTAAACACTTTTAAAGGCTTTTAGAAGACTGTGGTTTTCTTTGTCCATATGAGGTAGAAAAAACATCCAATATTCTGTGTGAAAATGTTACTGTTCCAACAGATTTCCAAGAAAAATAACTAAGGAGAAAGTGATCTCAGTGTTCACAATGGCAGCTATTCTCCTCTCTGTAATCCTTTTGCCTGCTGCATAAAGCTGGGTCAGGTAAGGCCCTGAGCACATTCAAGAATAAATGTCAAGTTCAGCCTCAGGTGAAAACGTCTGCGCTGTCCAGCTGCCCGGGAAGGTGTGACTGACTCACTCACCAAATCCATTGATTTTTTTGAGACCAATTACCCTGGCGTCAGAGATCTCACTCACAAGTTCCGAGCGGTCAGGGGGGGTGTTCTCTGGCTTTAATCACACATCAATGCAAGCCCCTCTGAGCAATCTCCACTGTTTATCCCGAGCCCCGGCCATTTGCCAGCTCCGTATTGATTGCCACCCTGTTCCAGCTGTGTGCTGCGCTTCGTTGATATCTGCGCCCATCCCCGAGCTGAGCCCCCGGACTCTATCTCGCCTCTTGGGAGGTGACAAAATAACCAGAGGGAAACTGAGGTTTTCTGCACGAAAAGGCCATTGATTCAGAGAGACGATGACACCATTTCACTCTTTGGAAAGAGGGGTGTGCCCATGGGTGATGAAAAACGGGGAAGAATCTGGTGGCTTTCCTGTAATCTGACAGTTTCCTGTAATCTCTGCTAACCTTGACCTGACAACTCTACGGGTGACTGGATTAGCAGTGTTTTGCCAGAAATTTATTTGGCAATTAATTGCATGCACTTTTGTATACCACAACTTTATGAGTGTTGCCAAAGTCTTTGCCAAGGAGCGCTGAGGTTTTTCCATCTGATCTGGAAAAGTGCAAAGTGTGGTGTGCAGTTGTATTCAGCCAACTCTCTGGATTAATACTTTATAGAACCACCTTTGCACATGTAGAGGCTGAAAGTGTTGCCAATTTTTCTGCCAAAATAGCTCTAGTTCAGTCAGATTAAATGGTAACCATTTGAGAACAGCAGTTTTCAAGACTGTCAAAAATTCCCATATGAATTTAGGTCTGGACTTTGACTGGACCATTCTAACACATGAATATGCGTTGATTTAAACAACTTCATTGTAGCTTTGGTTGTATGTTCATGGTTGCTGTCCTGCTGGAAGATTAAGTCTTTTGCACCCTCCAACAGGTTGTCCTACATGATTGTCCTACTTTAGCCCAATCTACCTCTTTTTCCTAAAGAAAAGCATCCCCACAGCATGATGCTACTGCATTGATGCTTGACTAAGAGAAGAGTGAGGAGAGTAATGTGCAGTGTTAGTTTCTGCTACCCATATCTTTTTGCATGCAGATGAAAAAGTTCCTCATTGGTCTCATCTGACCAGAGCCCAATCTGCCACGTTTGCCATCAGAATCAGAATCAGAATCATAAAAGCTTTATTGCCAAGTACGTTTTTGGACACAAGGAATTTGTTTTGGCGTAGTCGGTGCAATACAATACAAATTAAACAGTATAAACATATCTACAATATAATATAAATGTTCCATAAATGGCTTGTAGGAAGCTACAAATGTAATTTCTAATGTATTTCTTTCAGTAATGGGTTTCTTCTTGCCATTCTTCCTTAAAGGCCAGATATACAGAGTGCACAACTAATAAGTGCTGTGCCAACATAATCTGAACCATAGATCTTTGCAGTTACCATGGGTAACTCATAAGTTACAATGGGTCTCCTGAATGTTTTTCTGATTAATGTTCTTCCTATCGGGCCTGTCAGTTCTGTTGGAGAGCCATGTCTTGATCTGTTTGCTGTGGTTCTATACTATTTTATTTTTCAATGATGGATTAAACAGAGCTCTGAGTGATGTCCAGTGGTTGGGATATTGTTGTATAATCTAACCCTCGTTTAAACTATTTCCAGTTTTAAATTTCTCCCTGACCAGATATGTGCTTTGGTCTTTATGACGCTGTTTGTTAACTGATGTTCTTTTATGTTCTCTAACAAACCTATTGAAGCCTTCACAGAACTAGTAGATTCACACTGGGATTAAATCACATACAATGCATAACATACTATTCAGATTTCTATTTGTCAAAATATTTTAACATCCTGTGTCAGTTTCTTCTCAATTATGGGCTTCTTTGCATTGGTCTGTCACATAGAGTCCCAATAATAATTTCTGCTAATGACCATTTAATGTAAAAGAAATCCTGTGTAGTAGCAGTTTTCCATCTGACTACTTTTGGCAACTCAGAGACACAAAGGACAAACAACCATGCGCGCGCACACACACACACACACACACACAAACACACACACACACACACACATACTTAGAGGAGTGGAAGGAAACCAGAGTACCTGGAGGAAACCCACAGAAAAAATATGCAAACTCCATGCGGAAAGATCCCTAGCCAGGATTCGAACCCAGGACCTTCATGCTGCAAGGAAACAGTGCAAACCAACGGTGCCACCAAGTAACCTCTTTCTTTTGCATCACATTTTTACTGGCAGCAGTCTGTCATGGACTTGAATCTGCCCTGACTAATAGAGATGCACAGATCAGAGATTCTGGGGGTGTGATTTCCAGTCTTAGGTTTTTCTATAGCTTTGATGTGCCCATACAGATTTTTGATGAATCAGATTTCTGCTATGGGTAATCATATTAGGAGCAAAGGCAATGTCCCACTATGTGTTTGTTGGTGAGCAGTCACTGTAAACAAGGTTTTACTCATTTGAAGTAAAGACCAAATGATTAGGAGCTTTTTCCATTTGTGATTACTGCTCTTAGGGTGGACAGCATCAGCTTTTATGTGTGTCCCAGAAGAATGCAGACCTCTACCTTAACTGTTGGCTGCCAACATCTCGGTAATCCAGTATGTTCTGTGGCTGATGGAGACCGGAAGCTCAGAAGGTCAAAACAGAGAAACTTTGCTGTAAAATGTTCTGATTGTCGCTGAAATATTTACTTTCACAAAAA
This sequence comes from Girardinichthys multiradiatus, assembly GCF_021462225.1. Classification (NCBI taxonomy): domain Eukaryota; kingdom Metazoa; phylum Chordata; class Actinopteri; order Cyprinodontiformes; family Goodeidae; genus Girardinichthys; species Girardinichthys multiradiatus. Next base: position 29,090,977 of record NC_061808.1, read on the forward strand.
ACACTTATAATAGTACATATTCCAAGGGTAAATTAGGTTAGCAGCTCTAGACATATTTCCTTATGTAGCAGCTACGGACAAAATTACACCATGGATGGAAAAGGTTAAGTTAGTCCTGGGCTAACACGATTCAGTAGTGCTTAGGTATGGCGTGTTTAGTCATTGGAAAAAGACTTTTCGCCGGTCAGGGGCAATCAAGTTAAAAATCAGGAAGCTCATTGTAACTGTTAGCCCAACTCAATGTAGTACAACCTTTTCATCTCCCAACTGAGACCTTCAACATTGTGCACTGACAATAAGGTATTTAATGCTGTTGTTAACTCTACAAAAACCCCTATAAGGATTTAAAGCAACAGATTTCCGTTAACCATATAAATACATAACGTAAAAAAATTTAAAGAGTTGCTCTTACTGTTCAGCTACAACAAATGCTACTTCAGTTGTGTTTCTTGCAGCAGACTCCCTCATTTCTGAAGATAGATGTGGAATAGTTTACCACTAACAGTAGTTTTATCACCTCATTATAATTTGGCTCACACGTGTCACTCTGGACTATCAGAGAGCCAAAGTACTTTATGTGATTGGGTGTTAGCACATGAATGAGAATGTATTTATATTAACTATGTTTTCATGTATAAAAGCAAGACACATCATTTCCGCTCTGTGTGTGTCCAAACAGGGGTGTGTATGTGGGGGTGTGGGTTTGGCTGAGTCACTGGAGCTCTGGCAGGTTTGAGGTGGGTGGGGCTGAGATGAGGTGAGATTGGACGAAGCGGAGGAGCGGACGTGGGAACCCTCTCTCCTGTTCTCCCATCTGTTCTGCTCGGCGGAGGTGCTAGAGGTGATGGAGCTGCTGGGCATGTTTGTGTGCATGATACGAGGACAAAGCAAAAAAAAATCCCATTTAATGCAAGCACACACTAATGTATGTGAGGAGAGTGCGGAGACAAAGTGCTTCAGTTACTTACCTTGAAAAGAACAAAGTCACTACAAGTATGTGAGTCCAATGTACAGACACATTCCTACACACTCTCCCACAAACACACAGCTCTGAGCCACAGATGGCAGAGCGAATGGGTTAGGGCTTCCTGAAGTCTGTGCCTGAGCATCCTGCAGGCACCATCTCTACAGCCAAATTTTATCTTCCTCCTCCTCTTCTTCACCTTCTCCTTTCCTGTTGACATGACACCCATTCATCACCTGCAGACAGGGAGTCTGCTTTACAGCCATTAGTATGCGAGTGGCGTGTCACTCTAACCTTGGCTGAAGGTGTGACTCACTCCGAGGTGTTCCGCCTTGTTTGAGGTCCTGATGTGGAGGAGGGTGCAACTTGTTTTGGCATTCTGAACTGCATAATTCTGTTTTCAGAAGCTATTTCAGATGCGATTCTCCAAAAATTTGCTTTATCACTGAGATGACATTCAGTCATTGGAGACTTGGATTTGGAATCTCTATTTTTTTACAAAGGTTTGACTTGCAGATCTCTATTGCTGTTCAACAACAATAATGTAAAAAATTTATAAAAAGCATTCGCAATGTGTTTTCTAGCCTGCGTGCTGTTGGTGGCTGTCAATGAATTTACATTAAACGCAGAGGTGATTTCACGGCATGTGTAAGAGTGAGCAGTCGCTGTAAAATAGAGGATTTGCAAAAGGCCAGTGACATTAACAAATCTAGCATGGTCCAAAACAGACAGCTGCGGAAATCTCAAAAAATAAAACAGAGCAATTTTGCTGTTCTTAGTTAGACCTTCCTGTTATCTGCTTAAAGTTATGCTCTCCCAGAATTAACCTCAGATATGTCTATTTATATCACAGAGATACAGTTAAATAGCTGAAAATAGCTGAATTTACTCCAAAGAGTGTTACTGACAGCCTGACCTTGAAAAACTTAGTTGTGTGGCGTCCACGGATTGGAAAAAGCTCAGATATTTGACTTTCCAACTGACAGGCCACTGTTCAGTTATAATATTGAAGTCTGTTGTATCAGTTTTCTCAAAGCAAGTTAAGTTTTTATGATTAACGATGAATCTTTATGATAAAGATAGCAGCAGTTGGGAAGTTTGCTCTCCTACATGTTACACTGACTGACATACCAATATCACTTCTTCCCAAATGAAAAACCACCCCACAACACAAAGCTCTCAGCCTACAGAGAATCACAGCTTTGTTTGGCATACTTAAATGGCAAGTATATTGTTTAAAGTTCATGTTACCTTTCTAAACCACCTCCACTGAAGTTATCATTGATGATCTATCCAATGGAATTTCTGCAGTGCTTTGCAGTATCCCTCTATACTATACCAATTTTATCATTTCGATTAAAAGTTGTTAAACTTCCTGCGCTGATTGGAGACATTTTAAAATTATAGTTGAATCCATCAATCAGCTGCATGCCACACAAACTGTGTGTAAATTAAAATCATTGTAAGAGAAATACAGTGCTAAAGGCTCTGTCAAATGATTTTATCAGTAGTTCCTCAGTTTTAAAGCATAAGGTGTTATGGCACTGAAAATTACTCTCAACAAAGAACAAAACTTGCTTTGACAAGGTGTGGAAAATAACTTCAGGAGTTTTAGCTCTACAGGACATTTGTTTTACAGAGCAGACAGTAAGCTCTGCTTCTAAACTGCTCCTGACTGATAGAAATGTGTGGAGGCTGCAAGAAAATCACACCAGTGAGCTGTGATAGAATAATACCAAGGTCACAGTTGGATTTCCCACCTGACCCACCACCCATGTTTTATCTATTCTCATTCAATGGTTTGAACAAAAACTACTGTAAGTTCATATGAATACAGGACATTCAGCCCTGTTAACAAAAAAATAAATACAGAAAATGTTGTAAAACAAGGTTTTTGCGCAATGCTTGCACCTCCAATCTACAAGTTGTTTTTCAATAAGAAAACATGTAACGATGGCATTGATGCCAAACTCCTCTTCCATGCTCATCATTGCTTCGTGTATTGATCTTAACCTGGAAACCACAATTAGAATGGTGTCATTTTCATGGTTCTTTATTGTATTAACTGCATTAAGATTTAATGACAGAAAACTTTGTCATCTGTGTAAAAGGATAACTTCTGAGAAGGGACGTTTAATATTGTTAGACATAAAATTAGCTACACATAAATTACAATCTTCTTCTTTTGTAATTTCTTAAGATTTTACCTACTGACCTGGTATGTGTGTTTCAGCACATTTTTGTGCTTCCTGCTGCAGGATTTAAATACTCTATTTAAGCACAAAGAAAGCATCTATCTAAAATATCTCCTATATAGTGTAGTCAATACTTAGCACTGGACGAGCTCGTCAAAATCATCGGACTGCTGTTGCATTTGTGTTGCACTCCAATGACTATAATAGCTGGAAATTTCCTAAATGCAAATTCAAACCTATTAGTCTGTTTCACCATCTTCTAGACTGCGATGTCCATGTGACATATATTTAATCCTCATTACTTGTTTAAGATAGAGAATCAAGAATGTCACTTAAGCCACAAATACAAGGCCAGACTTGATTTAGACCAGGGGTCTCCAACTCCAGTAATCAAGAGCCTCTATCCTGAAGCTTTTAAATGCACCCCTGCTCCAACACACCTGAATCAAATGAATAGCTCGTTAACAGGCACCTGCCGAACTTGATGGCAGGCTGAAGAGATAATTCAGTCATTTGATTTAACTGTGTTGGAGCAGGGATGTATCTAAAAGTTGCAGGGGAGAAGCTCTCAAGGACTTTAGGGGGAGACCCTTGATTTAGACTCTTATAGGACTCAAGACTTTTGTCCACTCAGACTCAAGGTTTTTGTTTCAAGAAATAGGAACATCCTTTATCTCGCGATATCTGTGAAAGTAAGCCGGTAAGTGTAGGTTACTCTGAGTTAACGTGCTGTGCACAAATGGCCAGTTGTTATGGTAACTTTATTCACAGCGCATATGGGCTAACTTTGATATTTCGGGTATTCTTGGGCGCATTTACAGTAAGTAAACCACAGACCACAACTCTGACAGAAATGTGCATTAGTCTCCAGTTAAAGGTACATTTGATTTATCAACCTAGGGCATTTGTTACCCTTGGATATTAATTGTTCATAACAGTCTGTTCATGTTAGCTGGATCAGAATACTGATACCACAGATGTATGACAGATAAATGACTTTGGGTCGTATAAGAAAAGACAAAAACCTAACTTAGTTCTGACATTTTGTTCTCTTGTTGTTAAGCTAGCATGATCACACATACACTTCCAGTTTTCAAAATAAAAGCACTTTCTGTTCAATTAATTCAGAAATGTGTGTTAATTTGTCTGAGAGACAGTTACCTGCACACTGCACTATTTTTGCTATTTTTTTAAATGTGAATGTGATTTCCTAGTTTTGTAAATGATATACCTTATGCTTGATACACTTGGAACGATTTTTATGCTGATTTTTGACCTGATCTTCCTCTTCTGACCTGCCCCAATTAGTGTGATGACTCTTAAGATAATCTTATGAGATTTTCCTGCTGTGTGGTGTGTTAAGAGTGATCTAGTCTGCTCGGAAGGACATTGGGACCGCTCTGACCCCCCCCATGTTTTGAGACCAGACTTGGATAAAAATTATTTGTCAACACAACTGGTACCTACCCACTACGATCCTCCAGGACCTCCTAATCCCAGTGAGGTTTGTTTATCTCACAGTAACAAAATCTGCCTTGGTTTTATTATAGAGAATGCTTTTTTAGTCTTTTCAGTTATATTTTTTGTCAGTAGAGAATATACAAATCAGTCCATTATTGCCGCCTGTGATGCTGTAGAGTAAAATGTATGCTGTGGTTTAACTGAGCCGAAGATATATATAGAAGTGTAAAAGAGGGTGGTGCTTGTAAGCCAGGTCTAAGACACTCATTTGGAAACACAGACCTTTAGTCCTGTTGTACCCTGCCATCTTACTAATTACAAACCCCTCTCACCACCATCTAAAAAATATTATTATCAGCGATTGGGCAGTAAAAGTGTAGAATGAAGAAAAAAAGAGAAACTCATTTAACTGATTTGTGAACATTGAGGTGGACACCAGGAGCCCACCACCTCCTGCTCCCCAGCATCACCTAAAACAGATTACCCTCTGCATGCTTCGTTGCTCTGCAAGAATAAGCAGCTAGAACAAATGCAATTTTAACAAAGTGATAATGGTGGATTACAAGAAATTACTCATTTATAAATTACAACCCCTCATCTCCTTATCTCCATGTACCAGCCTCCTGTTGTTGCTCAATAATACTGCTCATTGTAGCATAATGGTGACAACACAACAACAAAAGCAGTTACAGGGTATCAGATTTAAATACATTTCGCTTCTAGTAATAAAGCCTATAATATCTCTACATGCTCGCTAGCAAAAAAGGATGCATTTTTATATTGAAGTTGTTAGAGATGAGATTTGAAATGTTTCAATTCATCATTCATGCATGTCACGCATTGTGATGATTGCTGTAGGAGAGATGAAAAATACTGTGCGAGATGAAAAGGGACTTAAAGAACACCATTAAACATAAAACACCAAGAATATTAGAACTACAACTGAGCTTTTAATGGTCATTTTTAAAATATTTTTTAATTGATGTCACAATTCTAATACACTGTCTGTATCCTGGCTTAGGGTTATCAAAAGAGAGTTGGTGGTTTATTTATTTCTTTATTTTAACTTTTTTTTGTCTACATTGGTTTTTAATCTTTTGGTCTACTTAACAACCTCCAACAATAACAATGCACATGAACAATTCATTTGCACTCTGGATGCAGAGAGGTAAACATTTCCAGCTCTGAATGCAGCTGGGAGAGACTGCCTCATAATGACCAGGCCACTTGTAAGTGTTTTGAGACAGAGCTGGTGCCCAGGGCAACACCTAATGCTTGCTGAGAAGATTAAGAACAATACTTGCTTTCATAGCGGAGTTTCTAGAATCTCCAATAACTCAGCAGAAAGTAAACATAGCTGCAAAATTGCTAAGTTGGCCACACTGCATTGACCTATGACATTAGCAAACATTTTTTGGTGGAAAGATCCTCAGCAGAGCAAGATGTGTGTTTATTGAATGTTTTTGTAACCATATGTGCTGAGTCAAACAATCCTTTAGAATAAATCTGAGTGATTTATGTTGAACACAATCTTAATATTATTAAGGACAATGTGATACAGATGAAATGCAGTGTGAATTGTTTTGGTGAAGAGAGCTTTTTTATTTTACAAAACAAAAAAGGTTTATTTAATATAAATCAGCTACTTTTGTGTTACAAGTACTTTGAGATTGGACATTTGTAATAGCTATACCAAAACAAATTAATACAAATGTATTTGGGATATTTTTTTTTGTGAACTGTTGAACATTTCTACGTTAACCTAATCTACAGCTCAAATTAGAACCTTTGAACCTGAAGTTTAAGAAACCCTGCTTTACATGTCCCTTTGTGAGTACATTTTTTGCACAGGAAGATCATTGGTGGTGCACTGCCACCTATCTGTTCCATTCATTGAAAATAATCACTAAGCTCTGTATAAATATCAACCAGAAGCAAGCATATTTGTATTTGTAGTAATACTGTCGATACACATTGGGAGACATTTAGCTATCAAACTTGTTGGTATAATGTTAGGCTAACAGCAAGAAGCTTATTTATAGAATTACAGAAGGTCTCAGTGATATCTGTAAACACACATTTATAAACTTTGTAACAGACTAATGCTGTTTTGTGAAATTCATCCTCTTGCCTGCCTGGCATGCATCATAATCCTACCTCCCCTGAGTCTCTCCAAACAGGTGACATCCTGTGCTGCTCCTGGTTTTAAATAATCTCATACAACAGATGGGTCCTTTTCCATGGCCCTGCCAGCAAGCCCCGAACTGCACCGCAGGCCCCTGTGGCAGCACAAACACAAATGCTAACAATGCCAGCAGAAGGGTCCAGTTTTCACTGCACTGAGTCCCACTGCCACAAAAAAATGGGGGGTGAGGAATACTCTTTCTTCACAATTCCTTGTGTCTGTTTTAATAGTTGTGGGGTGGTCTGGGAGAGTCAGAGGAGCTTGGGGCTTCAAGCATAGGGCTGCAGCAACAGGTGGTTGTACACATAACATGACATATCCATGACATGCCTCTTTTTAGTAAAGGTTTTTAACTAAGATGGATGTTGTGTTCAGTCTTTTATTGTTCATGTTTTATCAGTCTGGAATCAATCACAGCTAACTCAGTGTGGCCCTTCCCTTTATACCCACCTGCAAACAGATACACAGCAGTAAAGTCACAGGTTGGGACAACATATCTGACATGGGAGCTTATGAAATATGTTGAAAAATGCAGTAGCATGAGGGTTACAACTTTGAGACACCATATACTGCACTTATGTGCTAAATAAAGGGAATTTTCCAAAGTACTACTTAATTGTTGTAGCAATGACCCGATAATCTCATACTACACTGTGGAGACTCTTGGTCTGCGCTCATGAAGATTCAAAAACTCCAGTATGCTGAATGCCGGAAGTGGTTTCAACAGCAGGGTGGTCTGACCTACAGTACAGACCAAAGGTTTGGACACACCTTCTCATTCAAAGAGTTTTCTTTATTTTCATGACAATGAATATTGTAGCTTCACACTAAAGGCATCAGAACTATGAATTAACACATGTGGAATTATATACTGAACAAAAAAGTGTGAAACAACTGAAAATATGTCTTATATTCTAGGTTCTTCAAAGTAGCCACCTTTTGCTTTGATTACTGATCTGCACACTCTTGGCATTCTGTTGATGAGCTTCAAGAGGTCGTCACCTGAAATGGTTTTCACTTCACAGGTGTGCCCTGTCAGGTTTAATAAGTGGGATTTCAAGCCTCATAAATGGGGTTGGGACCATCAGTTGTGTTGTGCAGGAGGTGGATACAGTAGACAACTGATAGTCTGTTATGATTTGGGGTTGTTTGTTTTTTGTTTTGGGTTTTTTCTTTATATCTTTTTCACAGTTCAAGTTTTGAATCATGTTTCTGTTTATTTTCCTGGTCATGCTTTAGTTTTGTTGTCTTGTTCATGTTTTGTCAAGTTTGGTTTTCGGATCTGGTTATGCTTTTGCTCCATGTTTTTCTAGTTTCTGTTAGTTTGTGTTCAAGAGTCTGTTTTGCTCCAGCCACGTTTTGTTCTGTTAATACGGATCACCTGCACCTATTAATCTGTCTTCTTGTTTCACCTGGTCACACTCCATAAATACACACCTGTTCTGTCAATTATAGCGGAAACATTTCTCAAACCAAGTCTTGTTTTTTGATCATGCCATGCCTGTCTTGCCTGCCCGTTTGTTGTGTTGTTCCTGCCTCCTGCTATGAGTGAGTTTTTGTTATTAAACCTTTTTCATTTACCATCACGCTGCCTGCTCGTCTGCATTCTGGGGTCCTATATCTCGCAAGCCATAACATAGTCCTACTGAATAGACTGTTAGCTGCTTTTTCTTGCCATAATACAAATTCTAAGTAAAGAAAAACGAGTGGCCATCATTACTTTAAGAAATTAAGGTCAGTCAATCCGAACAATTGGGAAAACTTTGAAAGTGTCCCCAAGTGCAGTCGCAAAAACCATCAAGCGCTACAAAGAAACTGGCTCACATGAGGACGGCCCCAGGAAAGGAAGACCAAGAGTCACCTCTGCTGCAGACGATAAGTTCATCCGAGTCACCAGCCACAGAAATCGCAGGTTAACAGCAGCTCAGACTAGAGAACAGGTCAATGCCACACAGAGTTCTAGCAGCAGACACATCTCTAGAACAACTGTTAAGAGGAGACTGTGTGAATCAGGTCTTCATGGTAAAATAGCTGCTAGGAAACCACTGCTGAGGACAGGCAACAAGGGCTAAAGAACACAAGGAATGGACATTAGACCAGTGGAAATCTGTGCTTTGGTCTGATGAGTCCAAGTTTGAGATCTTTGGTTCCAACCCCCGTGTCTTTGTGCGGTGCAGAAGAGGTGAACAGATGGACTCTACATGCCTGGTTCCCACCGTGAAGCATGGAGGAGGAGGTGTGATGGTGTGGGCGTGATTTGCTGGTGACACTGATGGGGATTTATTCAAAATTGAAGGCATACTGAACCAGCATGGCTACCACAGCATCTTGCAGCAACTTGCTATTCCATCCGGTTTGCGTTTAGTTGGACCATCATTTATTTTTCAACAGGACAATGACCCCAAACACACCTCCAGGCTGTGTAAGGGCTATTTGATCAAGAAGGAGAGTGATGGGGTGCTGCGCCAGATGACCTGGCCTCCACAGTCACCGGAACTGAACCCATTCGAGATGGTTTGGGGTGAGCTGGACCGCAGAGTGAAGGCAAAAGGGCCAACAAGTGCTAAGCATCTCTGGGAACTCCTTCAAGACTGTTGGAAAACCATTTCAGGTGACTACCTCTTGAAGCTCATCAACAGAATGCCAAGAGTGTGCGGATCAGTAATCAAAGCAAAAGGTGGCTACTTTGAAGAACCTAGAATATAAGACATATTTTCAGTTGTTTCACACTTTTTTGTTCAGTATATAATTCCACATGTGTTAATTCATAGTTTTGATGCCTTCGGTGTGAAGCTACAATATTCATAGTCATGAAAATAAAGAAAACTCTTTGAATGAGAAGGTGTGTCCAAACGTCTGGTCTGTACTGTATTTTCTGGTAAATGTAGCCAAAAGCTTATGACTGATGTGGAGGACTTAAGGCCTTGTATAGAGCACTGAACGTACATCCTCGGATGGTTAGGCAGATCTTAAATATGGCAAAATGTTAGCGAGATGGCAATATCCTAGCACAAGTAACATACTCTGATGCAATAGAACAATGTGGACTTTACACCCTTTATCCCATTACACATGTCCTGTAGAAACTGAAGTGACACAAATACTTCAAACAAGTGAAATGGCTTGATGTTGCTTAAAATATATTTATTTTCTCATGTTCTAACCCATGTAAAATGCACTTTTAGATATGCAGACATACGTGGCAAAAAGAGAAAAATGTAACAGCAGCTTTAAGCCATGTTCAGGGTTTTCTTTCTAGGATTTTGGTGTATCACTGTCAGTGTTTTGCCATGTATTAGCTGGGCATGGGTGTTTTATTGTTGGAAACTGGTGATGATTGTGTGAACAGAAGGATTTTTTTAACCTGAAAAAAGAGTAATATAGTCAGTTGCAAAGTCATGAAGGCCTTTACAATAAGTTTGACTTTATATAATCTATCTTAGTAACTAAAAGCTGTCATCCACTCATAGGAGCTCCATATCTCATGGACATATACAGTGTAAGATTAGAAACAATCGTCTCATCTTCACTTTCCTATAAACAGCCTTTTGACTTGGAAGTGCAGCTGTGACCTTTTGATAAGCCCAAACTCAAGTTTTCATTTGTGCCATACTGATCCTTGACTGTGGGAGCTGATGGATCTCACACAGATCTGAAAGGCCATCTCTCTGCAACAGATTCCTCCTGCATTTAGATGCTGATGCTAGCTTGCGTGGGAGTATGAGCGTGTGTGTGATAAAGAGTGTGTTGACCAAGGAACCTCACTGCATCCCAAATTAATCACGGCACTTTAACATCTACGTGTTCACTGCTGAGCCAGCTGTATTGTTAGGCTGAGTTTGAGAAGGAGGAGGAATGCTAAGCAGCAAACTCCTGAGGAGCATGACTAGAGAAATTTGGAGCATTTAGTGGAATACTTCTCCTCAACTCGCTTCACCTCCTCACTTTTTTCCAACTTTTATGCCCCTCCATCAATCCTCCTGTTATGCCTCTGTTTCTTCGTTAATATCGTCCCAGAATCTCCCTCCATCTTCTCCACCCCATAGGTGCACTCTCAACTCTTTCTTTTAAAGCTCAGCTACTGCCAGCATGCGAAAAAAGCTGCTCTTTTTGTGGTCTGCTGGAAAGTACCCTGAGTGTGTGTGTGAGTGGGTGCGTGTGTATGGATTAAAGGGTGATGGGGTCAGAATGATTGACACGGGCATCCATCAATTGCAAGCGCAAAGCATGCCTGTCGCTGTCACAGAGATTTCAGTCAAGCTTGTCCGCATCAATTATATGTTGTAGATAACTGGGACATAACCGCACACACACACACACACACACACACACACACACACTCATATTCAGCCCATTTTACCAACTACACACATGTGAATGCTTGACAACCTTGTCTCTCTTTCAGCCTTAGCTTTAATAAATACACAAAAGAACGGCGAGTGTTTTGAAGCTCAGCAGAGCATGACAATGAAGAGAAGAAGAAACCTTCTTAATAGCCCGAGTAACCCTGTCTTCTTCTGTGTCTCCCACTAATGGATGGATAAATTTAGAAATATGGTCAAAAGAGAGTGGAAGAGAAGGTTCTCCTTTACTGTTGAGAATTATAAAGAGCTTTTCCTAATAGGCAGAAAAGAAGTTTAAAGGAATAGTTTGGTTTTTTTTTTAAGAGAGGTTCTGTGAATTTAATTTCAGTAATAGTTCCCTTACCTGTTTTAGAAAGATGCCATATCAGAGTGAGTTGGGATGAAGCTTAGGTTGTTCTCAGTACTAAATGGCTAACAGCCAGTCACCGTTTTAGCAAGTTAAAACAGCTGAAGTTAAAGTTTTCATCTCTGTGGTCAGCAACACTATATTAGGTATAAAACATCTAGGCTTTCAGAAAAGACTGTTGCTGCTTTTTTATGGAGCTAAATTGGGGTCATAAGGTTTGTTCAAAAGAAAACAAATTTGAACCTGAAAAACGTTTTGCAACTGAAAAAAAGATGTGAAACTGGAAAAATTAAGTTCAAAACTACTTTTCAGATTCAAGTCACACTGGACTTCAAGAAACCTGGATTTTGTGCCTCTCTACTCTTCCTCCAGACTCTGGGACATGGATTTTCAAATGAAATGCAAACTTTCCTTTCATCTGCAAACAGGACTCTGACCACTGAGCTACAGTCCAGTTCTATTTCTCCTTAGCACAGGTAAGATACTTGTAGCCCATGTGTACCATGTGTAGGATTCATCTGTGTGAAGTGGCTCTTGATGCACTCACTTCAGCCTGAGTCTGCTCCTTGAGAAGCTCCCCCAAATTCTTGAATTGATCTTGCTTGACAATCCTCTTGATGCTAACAATTGCCCTTGTTGCTGGCACAGCTTTTCTACCACACTTTTTGCTTTCACTCAACTTTCGATGAATATGTTTGGACACAGCAACCTCTGAATTGCCAGCTTCTTTAGCAATGACCTTTTGTGGCTACCATCTATATGGAGGTTGTCAGTGATTGTCTTCTGGACATCTGTGAAGTCAGCAGTCTTCCCCATGACTGTGTTGCCTATGATCCAGACTGGGAGACCATTTAGAGGTTCAGGAAACCTTTGCAGGTGTTTTGAGTTAATAAGTTGATTAGGGTGGGACACCATGAGTTTCAAATATTTGAATCAAATTTTGAGTATTATTATCTGTAAGCAATAATAATTAAAATTACAAGAAATAAATGTTTGAACTATTTCAGTCTATGTCTAATAAATCTCTATTATAGGAGTTTCACTTTTGAAAATGAGTGACAGAAAATATTGAGTTTGTTCCTGATATTTAAATTATTTTAGATGTATCATATTGCACCGTCCACACACAGGGTAATTCAAAGTACTCTACTTGGCCCAAATTGACGACTGAAGGTGTGGCATAAAGCACCACCTCCAGCCGTCAGCTTAAGGTGCTGTGCATGTAAAACAAAGACTCCCTATCGCACTTTATGTAAATGAGTACGGTTGCGGAGTCCAGACCACCCTTCCGTTCACAACTTGTGGGATGATGGCCATAAATGGCATCCATGATTTCGAACCACTGCCATTGCTTCGGATTGACCCGCTCAGAATCCAAACTTTGGGGAGTAACACAGATATTTAATTACAGTGGCCTGAGATCAGAACCTTGAGGAGCTCTTATTTTTAAGAATTTGTCGTGTGTATGTAACATTTTTCAAATATACATATTCAATCTGGTTATATAACACTGTACTCTACTCAACTGCTTTTCCTATTTTGTGAGTGGAACTCACACTTACAAAAAAGTCCTAACTGGGTGTTATGCACAACTGTCCAAAACACAGAACAAATCCCACCCAACACTGCGTACATTGACATAACATTTTGATTCGGTCCACATTTCTTTCTCCACTGTAGGTACATGAGAAACCATAACGTTCTTAAAAAGCAGAGTTTAGTGATAGCTGGGAGTCCTCTCTGTTTTGTGTTTGGTGTCACTTTTAAAGTTGCACCAAACATTCTGTATGTTTTCTGGTAAAAACCAATGCTGTATTTGTTTTGTACATGTGCATGCCGGACTGACAGGGCTGTACTAGATATTTTCCGTATGAATACATATATTATTACACCCCTAGCAGGTTTAATGCGGACTGACAAGTTATACTAGTTCAGGCAGATTCATGCAGGAGCCATAAACCAATGTTACTTAACACAGTGACATGGACATTATCTGAAAACATTGACAAGCCTAGCAACTTTCTTATGAAAGCATAGACTTTATAAGATCTCTCAATATAGCTTATGTCATGGATAATAAACATTGTCAGTTTGCGCTGTGTTAAATTGCTTAAATCAGCTAAAACAGAGGGTCCATCCGCCTAGCAGTTAGCCTTTCAACACTCTTAGGATTTACTCACTATTCTACCAGTAATGAAACTATTGCTGAAGCTATCTTCACAGAAACTCACTTAAAAAACAGAGCTCTTCCTTTAAGAACAAAAACAACCTTTGTTGAGTGGTTTTAATCCACAGCCAAAAAAAAGGACCTGACATTTGTATCGTTGGTTGTGATGCAGGATGAGAGCATGCAGTGAGTTAAAAATCAGCATTACAAAATGTTGTAGGGATGGTTAGCCATAAAATAAGACAGAATGAGGGTGGCAGAAGAAAGAACAGACCTGTGGGGGATGATATCATCATTTTGACAATCATCCTAATGCACCATCTGGAGTGATGGCTTTCGGATGCTTCTTTGACCAAGCCTCAAGGTACAGTGATTTAATGATTTTTTGATGGAGGCATGCCTTACCACTACACAACTAACTTACAACTTATAATCAACATATTTTGAAATCATTACATCATGCACCTGTAATGTATGAGGTTTCACCCAAATGAGAGATATTAAAACACCAAAGGATGATCTAAGGTCATCATGCTACATCAAAGCCCTTGGCAACTTTTCACAGGCAAATGCTCAGGCAGCAGAGCTTCAGGTCAGCTGGTTCCACTGACACCGGAACAACTCAACTTTAGAGACTTTTTAGGGTAGAAAAATGAAGTGGAGAAGTTCAAAAGCTTGTATGTGTGTGCAGAATGTCTCTCCAAACCCAGGGTGTCCTCTACAGAACTTGAAACTGACCAAGGAGAATCAGAAGCAGTTCAAAAATGAACACATCTGTCAAGTGCAACCTAACACAGCAGTGTCCAAAGAGAGAATCCCAGTCATGGACACACTGTATCACTTGTTCTTTGTCAAAAGAAAACTAAAAATCATTTTTCAATGCTTATCTGTAAGACAAGGTTTTTGCAGCATTTTTGTTCCACAGGAATTTTGTTCATAATGCTATACTTTTTCCTGTGTCAGGGTTGTTTCATGGTTCTGTGTTGGTCACCAAAATTCAGAAGACCTAATTTATTTATGACTTAACATTCCATCCCTTACATCTGTTTTAAACTGACGCATACTATTAATACATATTGTTTCATTGGACCAACACCTTTTCTGGTTTATTCAAACTTGTAGATTCACTGCTGAGCTTTGTATTATTGTCTTGTAAGATTATAATTATTAATTCATATTTATCAAAAATTATAATAAAAAATCATAATTTAGGAAAATAAGTTCTCAACCAAAAATCATTACTTACGAAAAGAAATCAGATATGTCCTCTGGTGTTGTGGTTATGGGCACAAAGCTCTTAATAACTACAATTAGTTATTTGTCATTAATAATTGCTACTAAATGTCACTGTTTATTCAACCGCTTCACCGGTGGGGAACTTTGAGCTTATTTTGACAGATAAATCACCCTTGCACAAAATAAACACAAACACTTTTCTTAAATATGTGAAGATTTAATGAAGCCATATAGCCCTGATATACCACAATTCTGGTCCAAAAACCTTTACCTAACTAACAAGCACTATTCTACACAAAGGGGATAAAAATGATTACCTAACAATAATATTAAGAGAAAAAATATGCGAATTGAGTGTCTATGAAGATCAAACCAGTGGTTCTATGGAAAAAACTTGGAGAAAAAGTTCGCCTGCGAGCTTTTGTCTCTCCAGATATGCGACTCCATTGCGTTGTCCCGTGAGACACGCTGGAAATAGTAGCGAAAGTTTATATTTGGTGGTTTTTATAATCCAGGGTGGCGTCAGGGCTGCGATGTCTGTTAAGCTGCACATGTCAAACTGTGTAGCCTAGTCAGTCTGTCTGACCAAAATGGGTGACCCCAGCATTCTCACTGACAGAATTGTTCACAAGTCCTTTTACTCATATTCAGATCAAGTCCAGATGTATTTGTAATTGTCAAGACTAGAGCTGTTCCATCATCACTTTTTTCATCCCAGTTCCAAGTCAAGTGTAAATTGCTTTGACCAAGGTCCAAGAAACTTCTAGAGTCTTTTATCCCAAGTCAAGAGTCTTTAAAAAAAGTTAAAGTCAGGCCTAAAGTCATTTATCACTACTCCAAGTCAACCCTGGTCTTTCATCCCAAGTATAGCTTAGACGTTTTCTTCTGGAGTCAAAGTCCAGTCTAGAGTCCTCCATCATAAAGTCTAGAGTCTTTCCACCCCCACCCATGTCATTTCTAAAGTCTGTCATCACAAGTTCAACTCCAGAGTAGAGTCTCCCAATTCCAATGTTTAGGGTCTTTCCTCCCAAGTCCAAATCTAGTCTAGCTTTTAAACCCATGGCTAAGTCGTGTGTAGTTTTTTGTTTTAAAGTACAAGTCATGTCTAAAGTCTTTCCTCCTAAAGAACAATCAAGTCTGGAGTTTTGTGTCAAATCAAGTCTTAGGTCTTTCAACACAAGTCAAGGTCCATTCTAGAGTCTTTCTTCTCAAGCCAAGTCAAGTCAAGAGTCTTGTCACCAATGTCCAAGTATTTTAACCTAAATCCAACCTAAATTTAGAGTCTTTCTGCTAAGTCAAGACTGGAGTCTTTCAACTCATGCCCAAGTCAAGTCTAAAATCTTTCCTCACAAATCCAAGCGAAGTCTAGAGTCTTTTCTCCCACATCACATCTACAGTTTTTCATCATTAGTGCAAGTGAAGTCTCAGGCATGTACTCCAAATCCAACCAAAGTCTAACAAAATTACCTGTTGTTATAACCCTTACCAGATTGATAGACAGCAACAATTATTGATTGGCAAGATTAACCTTGACGTTTTTGTTTTGTTTGATAATGTATTGGCTCATCACCGACAGTCCAGGACATCCCTTCTTAAATCTTTAAAAACAAGGCTTTAATTAATCTTTAACATTCAACAGCTTTTTTTTACCTCATAACAAATAAAAACACTTGAACTGAAACAAATTGAATATAACATTTCCCTAGTGGTTTATATGTTGAATTGTGATGTATAGATAATGTAACAATCACTTATTTGAGTCCTCCAAAAACCTAGATATTTACCTTGTTGGTGATTGCACACATTTATTTTATTTTAATCTCAACTACAATTAGTTTTTAACCACAATGATCAGAAACTGTCTTTGTTTGAATATTTCATTGCTTTCATTATGATACACACTTGATCCTGCTTTGCTTTTCCCATTTTCACAAAAACATTTTTAACGATGGTTGTAAAAATCTGTGAAAATGTGCAGCAGCCTAATACAAAAAAAACCTTGAAAATAGTGTATGAGCTCGGATATGCTCCACTAGACTTGCTCAATGTCCAAAGGGGGTGTAACAGTTCCCCAAGTGTGATGAGCTGCTGCTGCTGAATGAGGATATGCAGGGTGGCTGAAAAAGACCTCATGTGTTCAGTCAGCCATTTCACAGGTTAATATAGGTGTTACCAGGTGTACCTTTGACATTTAGAGCCATTTTGGGCTAAGTCTTCTAAAAAAACAAGGTTGTCCCTTGTGTGCACAACTGAAAATTGTCATATGTGTAAAGCAAAGTGCCTTTGTCGTGTTTCGGCTCTTTCCAGGCAAATGTTCAAGCATGACAGTCAGGCTTTGAGCAACAGCCTGCGCACACGTCTCCTGCTTGCCATAAGACACTCAGGCACAATCACATGCCACAGCCATGCAAACAGGATTTTTACACTTCCAAACTAAAATGAGATTATTTTTTGCCTTTGAGATTATTCCAGCCAAGCTCTCGTGTTGTGTCTCAGTCCTGCTGAAGATCTGCACATCCAAGAAGAGGAAAAGAAAAAAAGAAAAAAAGAAAGAAGAGAGGATAATGTAATAAAACCAGGAGTCAATTGCCTGGTTTCACCTACAGGGCTGAGCACGCTCGGCCAGGCACTTGCTCATTATTCACATCATTCACTCCCCACACCCCTGAACACGCTGTTGCGCGGGCAGAAATGAATTGTCTGCCAGGCTGTAGTTCAGAATAAACAGGCACTGCTATCAATTTGTTTCGAAGTCAGAGATGGTAAAGCCCCGGCAATGGCCACATTAGCCTGTGGTTGATAAGTGGTTATTGTGAACAGGGAATGATACAGCAATGGCTAATGAGAGGCTGCAGACAACATCCCATTTTCCCATCCTGTCATAAACACAACACTTCATCATCCTAACGCTCCTTCTGGTGGATGGGTCCTGGTGGAATTCAAGCACAATCTGTGGCCTTCCTCTAACTTTGTTAACCATTTTTATTATATTTCATACTTAAATTAAATCCTAGAACTCAGGAGATTCATCAATCACAGCTCTAGGTGCTACAGCAAATGATTCCAGACAGAAGCACGTCATAAATTATTCTCGATTTGGTTGTCAGACTGTTGAAGTGTCAAGCCTGTGGGGCAAATGGTTTTAAGATCTTGATCCATGGTTTCTTTGGGCAGTGCTAATTAAAAGATCGACATCTATCAGGTTCACCTGGAGCAGACAGCAGCACAGACACTGTATTGTTGCAGTTAATTTCTCATTCTGCTCCTGTGTGGCTTCAAATTTTCAGCAATTGGATTTTAATCTGTGTACCACTGATTAGTCATTTGGCTCCCCAGCCGCTGTGTAATTTGTTCCACAACAGAGAACGGAACAGGCACGTGCGGGCACACACATGCGTACAGTACACACACACACACACACACACACACACACACACACGAATGCATTCATGCAGGGTGACTGAAACTCACAGATGCATAAAGAGGTGGACACATGAAAGAACCAGAAAGAAGTGAGACAAAAGTAAAACGATTGAAAAAAAGAGAGCACAAAGAGAGAGAGAGAGAGAAATGCAAAGAAGAATGAGAACACAATAGTTTGTTTCTAGAGATTTAAGAGGATCTCAGCACCCTCTAGTGGATGCAGAGGACAATGGACATGTTTGGTTGCTTGATTGATCGTCTGCATTGATGGTGCAAGCACATGTCCAGAGGGGATGGACAAGGTGGCTTACTCAAGTCAATTCATTGGGACTGTCACAGTGAAGTGGCTGGAAATTCTTTCCAGGCTCAGGGTCAAGATCACAGTTGGAAGCTCAAGAAGGAGAACAGAGCCATTCCACCTGACAGAAAGGGGCAAGGTCGTAAATGAAAAACATGGTCCCACTATGGCTGTAGGAAAAGTGGTGGATTAGGGCGTGCTTGTTTTTTAACATAAATACTAAGAAAATAGACATACACAGTGCTATTTACAGCTATTTTCTTGGCACAGAAAATAATTGTAAATTGCTAAGAAAATAGAAATAGATAAGTATATGAAAAGCTCACAGGTGTTAATCTACTCAGTAACACCTCGTCAGACAACTGTGCATCTGCCTTGCTTTTCAGTGCTGTAGGAAGTTATAATGTTCCAGCAATGCCTTCCATCTGTTTTTTTTTTTTTTTTTCAAACCAAGCCTAAGTCACAAGGCATAGATCAGTGCACTGTAAGAGACATCCTAAAGAGCCACAAACTCAGCTTTATATAGACTTCTCAAACAATACATAAACCTACTTCTGGTTTTTATTATCACTCAACAAACAGTTCTGGCAGAGGAATATGACCAGTTCACCCTGGGAATCAGGATGCTAGTCTTATCAGAGAGAATCATGTGTCCTTCCTACTTACTTGGACAAGCATTATCTTCTCAAGGGGCCGCATAATCCCCTCCTTGAACCACCACCCTAACATGGTGGAAGGATTTGAGTGCTCAAATGATCCTAGAGGCTATGTTGTCTGTGGCTTAAATGCCCCTGGTAGGGTCTCCCATGGCAAACAGGCTCTGGGTGACAGGTCAGACAAGAGCAGTTTAAGACACCATCATGAGGACCACATTATCAAGGCATATGATGTTGCCCGGTACGGCGGAGCTGGGGTCCCACCCTGGAGCCAGGCCTGGGCATGGGACTTGTCGGATAGCACCTGGCAGCCGGGTTGCTCCTCGCAGGACCCGGCCTGGCCAAGCCCAAACAAGAGACGCGAGGCCATCCCCCAGTGGGCCCACCACCTGCAGGGGGAACCATGAGGGACTGGTGCAAAGAGGATTGCGCAGCGGACAAAGGTGGAGACCTCGGCGGCCCAATCTCTGGATGCTTTGGCTGGCTCTAGGGAATTGGAATGTTACCTCGCTGGGGGGAAAGGAGCCTGAGCTTGTGCAGGAGGTCGAGAGATATCGAGAGCTCTGGAACCCATTTCCCTTAGAGAAGCTGGACTCTCTTCTACTCTGGAGTGGCACATGGGGAGAGGCAACAAGCTGGAGTGGGTTTGCTTGTTGCCCCCCAGCTCAGCCATCTCTTGCTGGGTTTTACCCCTGTGGATGAAAGGGCCGCATCCCTGCGCCTTTGGGTTGGGGACAGGTCTCTGACTGTCGTTTCGGCCTATGGGCCGAGCGGTAGTGCGAAGTATCCGACCTTCTTGGTGTCCCTGTCGGGGGTGCTGCATAATGCCCCTCAAAGGGACTCCATTATTCTGCTGGGGGACTTCAATGCCTATGGGGGAAACAACAGTGACACCTGGAGAGGCATGATCGGAAGGAATGGCCTCCCCGATCTGAATTTGAGTGGTGTTTTATTATTGGACTGCTGTGCTAGTCACGGATTGTCCATAATGAACACCATGGTCAAGCATAAGGGTGTTCATCAGTGCACTTGGCACTAGGACACCCTAGGCAGGAGGTCGATGATTGACTTTGTTGTCATGTCTTCAGACCTTCAGCCGCATGTTATGAATACTCAGGTGAAGAGAGGGGCTGCCCACTCATCACCACCTGGTGGTGAGTTGGATCCGCTGGAGGAGAAAGACTTGGCAGGCCCAAGCGCATTGTGAGGGTCTGCTGGGAACGTCTGGCAGAGCCCTCGGCCAGGGATGTATTTAACTCCCACCTCCGGGAGAGCTTTGACTAGATTCCAGCGGAGGTTGGAGGCATAAAGTCTAAGTGGACTATGTTCTCTGCATCCATTGTCAATGCTGTTGCCCGTAGCTGTGGCCGTTAGGTCTGTGGTGCCTGTCATGGCGGCAATTGCCGAACCCGGTGGTGGAGGGATGCTGTCAAGCTAAAGAAGGAGTCCTATTGGCTGTGGTTGGCCTGTGGGACTCCTGAGGCGGCTGACAGGTACCGTGAGGCCAAGCGTGCCATGGCCCGGGCCGTGGTTGACCCACAAACTCGGGCCTGGGAGGAGTTCGGTGAGGCCATGGAGAAGGACTACTGGTTGGCCTCAAAGTGATTCTGGCAAACCATCTGGCGCCTTAGGAGAGGGAAGCAGTGCTTCGCCAACATTGTTTACAGTAGGGGTGGGGAGCTGCTGACCTTGCCCAGGGATATTATTGGGCAGTGGAAGGAGGACTTTGCGGATTTCCTCAATCCTGCCGTCACGCATTCCCTGGTAGAAGCAGAGGCTGGGGACTTGGGGTTGGACTCTTTCATCACTCAGGCTGAAGTCACCGAGGTGGTTAAAAAGCTCCGCGGTGGCAAGGCTTGGGGGGTGGATGAGATCTGCCCTGAGTACCTCAAATCTCTGGATGTTGTGAGGCTGTCATGGTTGACACGCTTTTTCAACATTGCGTGGCGGTCGGGGACAGTGCCTCTGGACTGGCAGACTGGGGTGGTGGTCCCCCTTCATAAGAAGGGTGACCGGAGGGTGTGTTCCAACTATACGGGGATCACACTCCTCAGCCTCCCTGGTAAGGCCTATGCCAAGGTATTGGAGAGAAGAGTCTTGCCAATAGTGGAACCTCGACTTCCGGAGGATCAGTGTGGTTTTCGTCCTGGCCGTGGAACACTGGACCAGCTCTACACCCCTGCAGGGTACTCGAAGGTTCATGGGAGTTTGCCCAACCGGTCCAGATGTGTTGTGTGGACCTGGAGAAGGCATTTGACTGTGTCTTGCCTGAAATATTTACTCACCTTTGCATGCTAAATGCTTGTAGTGGATCCAATGGCAGAGCAGTGTGATCTATTCTTGGAGTAATTCAGCTAACTATTATCCAACCACTTGGGGGCACTCAGGCTGTGTACAGAACATAGATGAATTTAGCATCGTGTCACTTCCATCAATTTTCCCACCCTTCTGGGTGGGACAGTAGACATTATGAGAGTCAATGCAACGTCGGGCCTTTTGTTGCAAAAAAAGCTCTAACAATGAAACTGAGTTTTTTTGGGTGCTCGAATACCATGCCAGACATGGTAAACAATCATATAATGTAACGGCTAGTAACACATTTGCTAAGCTAAAATAGATTGGGAAAACCATAATAGAAAAAGATAGCAGCAGGCAGGCTGAAATGATAGACTTTGTCTTTGCTTACTTTGCTGTTTTTCATTATACTTCTGAAAACCAACAAACAGAACCCTCCTCATATTATTATTTAAATTATCTGACATATTTTAAAACCCATAGACTGCTGGAGATAGGCACCAGCTACCCTGTGACCCACTATGGAATAAGCGGTAGAAAATGACTGACTGACTGACTGACTATTTTAAAACAAAAAAATAGATTGCTTATTTTAGAATTTTATTGAGCCAAACACCTCAGACGTTCCACTGGTTAGAGCAAAAGTAACACGCTCTTTCTTGATGCTGCACAACACTGAATTTTACTCCTTTCTCCCCAGTACACACAAGCTATACAAAATGGTGTTCCAGCATGAGTGACATACATACTTCTAAGACCTAACAGGACTTGATGTTCCACTAAATTCCATTCATTTGTTTTACATTATAATCCATATAAAACCCATTTTCATGATGCGAACACACAAGGCAAGATGTAAAACAGTTAAAGAACAGTGTTCAAAATATTAACACAAGTAAAGCTCAACATATTCCTGACTCTTGTATGATTTTTGTGTAAAATCAAGCAATTTGCAAAACACAACTATCCCTGTGCAGCTCTTAAAACCTTTCTTTATGATCCTATTTCCCACCATCAACTGATAACAGACATTATAAACAGTAAAATTCCACATTCAGCTCATCCCCTGGAAAAAGTCTAAAGTGGAAAAAGAACTTGGGCTTGGACACACATTATTAAGATACACGTAAAAAAAATTTTTATTTTCTCATCATCAGAAATATTGGAATAACAATCAAAAAGCCTCACAAAAAGCCTGAGAAGCCTAAGAAAATATCAATTGCTTCTGACTGAAAGTAATGATACACATAAAGACAATTTATTATCTTTCAAATAATGATGGGACTTTAATATAAAAACTCATATTAAATATGATTAAGAAAGATTATCATTCTTAAAGCCTTCAGTCTGTGTACTGTGCATGTTTCTCCACTTGATGGCAACAGTAACCTATACTAGTGCTTCTTTTGTGCTGATTCACAGAGAATAAGACAGTCAGTCTTGCTCTTACTGTACAAAACTGCCTGACAAACCTTGAACAATTGGACTTAACATCTATTTAAGGTTTTTCAGGCAGTATAGGTTTATTGCTACTTGTAAACAAAAGCAAACCTACTATCTAAAATAAAGAAAAATGCTAAACTAGGGACAGCTTTGGGATTAATTTTATGTCTCTTCACATAACTTACCTTTTAGCAGTGTTTTAATATCAACTTACTGTTAGGGACATTCTTAAAACACTCTTTTCAGCCATGATTGCCACTCTTATCACACCTTAGTCCCTTCCGCTGTTTGGAGCTGTGTGTAAAATGTACTAAAGGATTTGAGAATAAATCCTCAAAAGTAAAAAAAGGCAGATTTCTTCTAAGGTTCGCTCTTGACACACACCCTATCATCAGTTTAATAGATATTACAGCAGCCTCTGACTACATTAACAGCCACATCTCATTTTGTTAACCCCAGCCTTCTGCATAGAAATATGTTCCACTGCATCAACCGAACATCAACGTGTAGTGCAATAAGGCAACTTGTTTTTTTAGCAGTTTTGGTTTTTTTTTATCTTTTCTTTGATGTTTTTTGCTTCTTTTACAAGGAATTAGTAAATGAATAGCCATTCTATTCTTAAAAAAAAAAAACATTCTCACTTTGTTTATTTGTTTATTTATTGTTTAGGATCATAGAAAGAGACTATCCAGTTTTCAGTCGTGGACCACTGAATTTTCTAAATCAGAGTGTGTGGCCTGGGGGCCATTTGCAGTCCCTAGATGGATTTTCTGCGGCCCCTGGCTGCCATTCAAGAATGATGCAAATATGGTCCGCCAACACAAGCGATTGATGCAGAGAGACTTTTAATTTTTAATGAAGGCAGAATTAGTGTCAAATTAAAATCTTACAGTGAAAATGTGAGGAATAACACAATGTCTTCGTCTTTAATAACCACACTTTTAGCCTTCTCTTTAATTTCATTGTATAGGACCACATCAATTCAGTGACTGTTACTCAAAAACAGATTAACCCAAATCTGCTTTTTATTAATATATTAAACATGGCTGAACACAGTAAATCTTTTCAAAGAAAGAGTGACCTGTTCTTATTCCTGAGAATAGATTAAATTCTTTCTAATATTATTTTCAATCAAGCCCAAAAGAAATTTGTAAACAGTGTGCCTTTGTTTTATTAAAATAAAAGTGCATTTTATGTTTTGGATCTACAATGATTTACAGATATTTTTTCTTTTTGTTTATTTTAACTTGTCCTTTCCTGGTGTTTTAGGCATTCCAGATGGTTGTCTACATGTGCCAAGGCAGCTTTGCTCTACAAAAATGATATCTCCAGACAGTTTCCTGTCATGGTTGCAGTTTGTGTGGTGGACCAAAGGCAGACAAGCATAGAGAAAACAGTGTCAGTAGAAAAACTCCTTCTTTGATTTAAAGTGTCTGCTTACTTGCAGGCGAGGCGCAGAGTTACAAAATAATCCTGATCACCAGGAGTCTTCAAACAGGAACAGAACATAACAAGGTCAGAAGCAAGGACTAATTTCCGAAAGAGTCATCAAAGAGACATGCAAAAAGACATGACGACACCGCGTGGAACAAAGGACAAAGACGAACTTAAATACAGACATAGGTATACATGAAAGAATAGGGCAGGTTAACAGGGAAAACAGACACAGGTGAGACATGGAAGCAGGGAGGCAGAGGGAGCAGGTGAACCTAATAAAACTAAAGCATGAGGAAAGGGACTAAATAACAAGGCAGTGAGCAGATCAAAATTAAACCATAGACCAAGATAAATAAAGCATCGGAATCAAGAATAAACATGAACTAAAGGAAACTGAGAAACTAGAGGGAACACAACATCCTAAGAACTTAGCAAAATAGAAACCACAAGGAAACCCCAACTACAACCTAAATCAACACTGATAGAACAAACTGAGAATGAAGCAGAGAAACGAGGACTAGAATAAAAGTAAACAATAACTAAAGCTAACCTATAAAGGAGGGACTGGAGAATAAAGATGAACTAGAGGAACAAAGCTAAGAGAAACTGGAGAATAAAGGGAACTAAAAACGAGTAATAAATAACTAAAAGAGGAAAACTAATGACGAGAGGAGTAACAGAAAAGAAACTAATAAATAAGAGAGTGCAAGGGAACTGTAATAATAATAATGATAATAATAATAATAATAATAATGTTGTGACTATGAATCTGAAAATATTATTTAATATTTAATATTAATATTTTAATATTTTATCAAATAATAGTCTGTGAATACCAGCCTAGTAAGGCGGTGGTATTAGGACAAAATCAAAAGGAGCCAAGCTCTGACATTATTGAACAGCAAAAACTCTGCACAGACATGGAATGAATTCACACAATTTCTTAAAATACAAGAATTTATTAACAAAAATAAGTCAACTGAAAGTCAAACATATATCAATCAACAAACTCTTTACTATGCTAAAACAATCCAACTAAACTACCAAGCAGAATTAAAGAATAACAAAGACTAATGGGCTATGTACAATATAAACAAGTTGATTAAAGGTGATTGGAAATTATGACCAAAAGAGTGATGCAACATTACCATGCAATGTTTATGTTTGGGAACCAAGGATTATCTTGAAGAATCTGGAAATGAAGTTAAGTTAGTCTTGGAACCAACTTAGGCAATAATCAGCATACCTTTAGACAACCATTCACAATGCAAGATCAGGTAAAATATTATTTTAATAAAGTAATGTTTTAAATAATCATCTGCTGAATAAAACCAACCTTATGGATGACTAATTCTCAATGGTGTCTCATTAGCTGCCTTTATTTATTAAAATAATATTTAAAGAAATATTATTAAGGAAATGGTAAAATATTTAAGGAAATATTTTGGAAAAGAGCCAAATCTTTCAGGTGAAATGGGGCTTAATGGTGTTTACTTAGTTATCAGATTTAGTAAAATAATGTTTAGGGAACTATTATTTACTAGATTAAAAGCTAACAACCTTTCTGGGTAAATATTCCTTAGCAGGGAAGCACGTGTTCTTAGCTGTTAGCTGTTAAAGCTAACAAAAGAAGCTGATAGCTTAGCATCAGAATCAAACGCACACCTTTACAAATACCGTCAAATAAAAGGGTGAAAATGCATAAGCGTGGACGGCACGTTATGATCAGTCTTCTGTGTTTAAAATCACCCTTCAAGTAAAGTTTGTCTTAACTTTAAAAACACACAAACACAGAACACAAAACTGAGCACGTGTGCTGCAGATAGCCTGCTAGCACCAAGATAGCTGAGTTTCACACAAACAAAACCATAATTCATAAAATGAAAAATGTTTAGATCATTTCATTCTAAATCTTTCTCTGCCCAAACCCCTAACCTCTGAACCGTGCTGAGAAAAAGCTCTCCAGGGCGGCGAAGTTTGAAGAAACGTCCACAGTCAACAAACGGTTAGCTACAGCTAACCTCCTTAGCTGTGGGGAGTGGCTCGTTCTGTCGGGCCACCAAACTGCACATTACCATAACCACGGTGATGCGGCTCCTGTTGTCCTCCTTTCAGACTGGGAAACTGCTCCACTCGGCTTTGCAGAGACTGCGTCTCTGCAGGGGCTTCTCTGGAACACAGTTTGCTTCTGCAGGCCTCAGAGAGAAAGTCAAGCAATGCTTATACCTTAATTACCCCTTTTTATGAATGAATACCGGGTACACAAACAGTGATTCATTCGTACTTAACTTGTGCATATGATCGCGTGATCTTATGACACTCTCGGATGCAGTTGAAGAGTTATGTCTGTTGCCAGCAAAGAGACATTAGCATGCTGGGTCTCTCTGTCCAGGTCCCTGTGTGACCCGCGTAGAAGAAATCGGACCATTTGAAAGGTGGGGGTTTTATACGGCCAGTGGCATCATGGGAAGTCCGCCGTTACCCCCCCTTTTCCAAATGTGCTGGAAGTAGGTTAAATGCAATTTATTTTGAAAGTTCCAGAAAAGTCTGTACCGCATCTTGATGTTTTAATCCATGGCTGGGTCCCAACATCCCCCCTTTAGTTCCGAAGAATGAAATGAAGTTCACAGTCTTTGGCGCTAAACATCGGTCCTCAGCCATGTGAAAAGAGTCACTGGGTTCCTGCAGGTAGGCAGAGTTCAACAGTTCATTTTGGTTCAGAGGTTAGCGTTTGGACAGGAGTGAGGCAAGTTTGGTCAGAGACTAACACTAATAAAATGTTTTAAAGAGGAAAAAAAACAAAAACAAAGTCATGTAATAATTTTCACACCATAATAATACTGCTTTTAAACCTTAATTTTTGAAGTTCAAAACCGTACGAAAGAAAAAGATTAAAACAGAACATAGGGTGTTGGAAATTATTTACCATCTTCATACCTTGTTTGATGCATTTTACAGGGTTGATTCTAGACTGCAACGGCTTGCCATGTATTTTAGGAACGCCGTTACCTCAGTTATAACACACCTGCAGATCATCTCAAACTCCTCCTTTGTGATGACATCTTTGGAGTGGCTCCACTCTTTACCACCAACCTTACAGTTTGATGTTGCACTGTGAAAAGGTGTTTGTCTTTTAACTGACTGCTTGGCGCCAGTTACCACCCCCTGGTTCTGTTGCATCACTTGGGGACTGATTTTGCGTTTCTTCTTAGGCCTGTTCTCAGTTTGAATGTTTAACACTCTAACTTTGCCTTTTCCTACTCTGTCTGAACGGACACGTGTTTCCCACACAACCTGAGCATATCTACGAGTCTCTTGCATGGAGAGATTCTCTGTTATGCAATGCATAGTCACTTCATACTGCACGCTAACTTGGAGGTTGTGAAGAAACAACTACTTAAAAGTGTGGTCTTCTTCAAGACCTGGAGCATAACATCCCTGAAAATAAGCAGTCTTTAAACCGTGGAAATATTCTTGGGGAGGTTCGTCTTGTTTTTGCAAAACTGTCAAAGCATTAATAGTGGCAGCGGCTTCATCTCTGTAAACATAATACTCCTCTCTAAGAGCCTGACAGAAAGCTAGATAACTGTCACTAATTTCTGGAGGAAGAGTCTTTATGAACACATGAACACTCTTAGCTGTTGTTTTCCAAATAAGCCTCAGCTTCTCACGATCAGAAGGAAAACGCAAATCAAGAAGACAATGTTCAACCTCAAGCAGGTAAGTCTCAATATTTGACTGCTGGCTACCTGAATCAAAAACTTGTATGTCCTTAGCAAGGGATTCAAGCTGTTTGAAACGGACACCATGCTCCCAAGGTGGACCACGTCCATCTGAGAAGTCATGCTGGTTAGGTTTATGAAATTGTGGAAGATAATGATCTAACCTCTGGGGAAGGAAACATGTTTTCTCATGATTTAAATGAGAGCTTTCTAATGAATGGACTCGTGCAAGTGGTGGTGGATCAGGTTGGATTGAGTCATCTGAGAAACATGTGCGTCTCTCCTGGTCCCTAGGGGTTGACACAGAGTCAGAAGGGAGAGGGGTGCAGATTGGGTGGGCCTTCCACCCAATTGGACGACTTGTGCACGCTGAGTCCGGCACTTGATCATCTTGGTGGTTGTTCACTGCAATGAGATTTGGCAGGACACCACTGGAGACCATCTGACTTCCAACATTTCTGTTAAGGTCTGTGGAAGTAAGAGACTGTGGGAGACTGTATGTGCTGGATGCCTGCTGTCTGAGTCTGCCCCCTGCTGTGGGTGCTGTGAGTGAAAATGCAAATCAGGTACATGAGAGGTGGGGGTCTGTCCCCCTTTTGGGATGAAGCTTTCTTGAGCTCAACTGCCTTCAGGTCCATTAACTTTGCTTCAGCTCTCTCAGCTCTCTCCTCTGCTTTTGAGAGCTCAAGCTTTGCAGCATTCTCTCTTTGAAGGGCCATCTGGGGGTTAGTCTGTAACTGAAAATATCTTTTAGCTTCCAGTTGTGATTTCTGCTGATAAAACAAGGTAAGCCTACCAACAACATCTGAAATCAGAATCTCTCTAGTTGGATTTTCAATTAGGTCAAGTAATTCTTTAATCTTTTTATCACATGCAGCAAGGTCAAACTGATTTAAAG
The DNA here is from genome assembly GCF_021462225.1 of Girardinichthys multiradiatus. Classification (NCBI taxonomy): domain Eukaryota; kingdom Metazoa; phylum Chordata; class Actinopteri; order Cyprinodontiformes; family Goodeidae; genus Girardinichthys; species Girardinichthys multiradiatus. The sequence continues at coordinate 29,120,067 of NC_061808.1, forward strand.
CATCCCGCTCATCTGGAGAAAAACGGATGAGATCCACAACAACAACCTTCTGCATCTCCACGTCTTTTAATCCATGGCTGTGGGTCCCAGCAATAATAATAATAAGGAAACCATTCTATGAAAATAAACAGGAAAGCATCACCAAGGGAACTAGGAGCGAGAGAACACACTGGGGTCAGAAGAAAACCGAAACTGTCAGAAAACAGAAACCACAAACAACAAATACAAAACACAAATAAGAAACATCTAGCTAAAAGTAAACAAAACACAAAACCACAAACAAAGTCCAAAATGTCCAAACCCTGACATTTCCTAATTGTGTGATTAACTTTATTAATTTAAGATTCAATCCAGCATCAAAATAGGGAGACCACATTGATGTTACAGTAGCCTGTATTGGTATGAACTTGAACCACTTTAAATAATTGTGAGCTGGTGTGTGAGTGTTTGTACTGTATTTGTGAGTGTGTGATGGTGGGTGGGCATAATGTCACGATCTGTAGGTGTTTCAGTTTCCTATTTGATCTGTGTTTCTTCCCTGTTGTTTATGTTCTATAGTTACTTATTTTTACATTTATTCTGGTGTTTCCGTACATTTAGATTTCTGTTGGATTCCTTCCAGTGTTTCTGTGTTCCTCTCTGTCTGCTCCTGCCCATTTTCTCTCCTTCCTCATCTCTCTCTCCATTGGTCTCACCTGATTACTCTTACCTGCTAGCCATGCCTTTCTCCTCGCTTTTCCCCGCATATATAAGCTCTCTGCTTGCTCACGCCGATTACTTGATTCTACTGTTTGCTTGCCCGTTTCATGTCTATCTCATCACCTATATTCTGTGTCCTATGCACACCTTTGTAAGTTATCAGTTTTGTTATTAAAGGAAAGAGAAACCACCTCTCCTTGACACATACAGTATGTGAAGAAATAAGTGTGTTTGTGTTGAGTGGGTGTGTGTGAGAGTTTGTCACCTGGAAGTGTACATTCATAAGTGCGGCAAGAACGGTAGAAGGCCTGCAATCTACAGCAGCTAAGAGCAACATAGTGCAGGTAGACCTGGCTTCAGATAACCGCAGCAGTCCTGGGCAGTCAGACATAAACCATTACCCCAGGCCAGCCAAACGCCCAGCACAGAAGTAGGTCCCCAGCAAGGCCCAAGGGGCAGCAGCCCCCAGGCCAAACAGGCACAGAGCAAGACACAGAGTACCGAGCAGCCCCAACCCAGCCACACCGACACCACCAGCTCCAGAGGCCAAGATTACTTTTCCAACAAAAGTCTGACCATTTTGTTCGTCTAATTAAATTATAGCATGCTTAGTTTATTGTTCAGCAGTCAAAAAAAAAATCACTGTTTAATTTTTGGTGTATTTAGTTTTTGTTTTTATATTTCTTTGGGCTCCTAGTAGTTGGCTCACACGACACACATTTCAGACACCACTGTCCTAAATGATTTACCATCATGTAAGAATGATCTGCTAACAGGTAAAAGAGAACAATTACGGACAGTTGTGTTAATAATTTTTTTTCTTGGTTGGTGACTTTTTATTTGAATCAAACTGTATAATTATTTGAATATTACCTACTCTCCAGTTTACAGAAGTTGCTGTCACACTCTTTCCAATCTTTCCTATGTTGATGTCTTGAAACACACAAGTTGGCCATGTCTGTATGTGAAGAAATTAAGCAGATTTTGTGAAACACGTTTTTGAAGCATTTGTCTCGTTTTTGTTTTCAGCTGTGGAATTCCTATTGTTCAACTGCGTCTGGACAGGATACGATACTTTTGCTGTTACTTTACCATTTATTTCTCTTATTTGAAGGGTTAGTTCCTATTTTTCCTATTTGAAAAGAGGTTCCTCAAGTTATTATGGGTTATAGTTCCTGTCATATTGCTGTGATTTTCTTGGAAATTAAATAAATCCTCAGAGTGGAGCTAATCAGATATATATCATCGGTTTAAGCAGATTTTAGGAGAACCTAAACTAAAAATCTTCACATGGGATACAACTTTAAAGTCAGATATAAACAGTCCAGAATTTGATAAAAGGCTGTTGGTAATTTTGGTTCATGGAAGTTAAACTGAACAATGTCTGTGTTTCTATATGTATTTGTCGGTCAGCACTGGTTGTGCCAAAGACGGAGTAAATTTTAGAATTTTGTGTCAGCTGTGAAGGTCTCTGAAAGTGATCCGCATGGACTCCCAATCAGCTAATCAGAAAATCCAGCTAAATAGTCAGATTACTAAAATGTATTTCTTAATCATTTTTTAACCTCCATCACCCTGAGGACAAATTTACTTTTCTAACAACCTCGTGGTGGCAAGGTCGTCTTTCTATTACAGGTGAAGGAACTGATACTGATAATAACTTCTTAAAACCTCTCTTCAGAAAATGCCAAACTAACCCTTTAAGGATCAACTGACTGCCGCCTTCAGTTAGAAGCATCTGGCATCCCAAGGTAAATAAATCTTTATCAGCGTAGACAAAGTTTGCATAGTTTTATGTAAAGTTAAATAATGTTACTGCTGGGTGATAGCTGGGATTTTTAAGCAGCAATGCTGTAACAGTGGTGCAGGATACATGGCATGTGAGAGCTGCAAAATGTTTCAACATCTCAGAAAAATCTGTGGCAGACCAGCTTAGCTGTTGCAGGACGGCTATGCTGGAATGTTTCTTACCTAAGGCAGTGTATCTTCCTACGCCATCAAATTTTAAGGCAGATATGAAACAGTGTGACAGGGGTATACAGACATTTTTCATTATAATTGTGCAGTATTTTTTCATAAATAGAATAACATTATTACTGGAAGTGAAAGAGGCTCTTCTTAGAAACTAAACCTAGAAAAAAACGTGATGATTATTTGGAGTGGGTGTACTTCTGTGAATCCATCAATTTTCTGTGCCAATTTTGTTCAGTTTAGGGTAGCAGGAGGCCAGCCAACAGTGGACTGATTCCAAGTCCTTCAAGAGAAATGCAGAAGACAGACCAGCATACAGGTTCTTCTCAAAATATTAGCATATTGTGATAAAGTTCATTATTTTCCATAATGTCATGATGAAAATTTAACATTCATATATTTTAGATTCATTGCACACTAACTGAAATATTTCAGGTCTTTTATTGTCTTAATACGGATGATTTTGGCATACAGCTCATGAAAACCCAAAATTCCTATCTCACAAAATTAGCATATCATTAAAAGGGTCTCTAAACGAGCTATGAACCTAATCATCTGAATCAACGAGTTAACTCTAAACACCTGCAAAAGATTCCTGAGGCCTTTAAAACTCCCAGCCTGGTTCATCACTCAAAACCCCAATCATAGGTAAGACTGCCGACCTGACTGCAGTCTAGAAGGCCACTATTGACACCCTCAAGCAAGAGGGTAAGACACAGAAAGAAATTTCTGAACGAATAGGCTGTTCCCAGAGTGCTGTATCAAGGCACCTCAGTGGGAAGTCTGTGGGAAGGAAAAAGTGTGGCAGAAAACGCTGCACAACGAGAAGAGGTGACCGGACCCTGAGGGAGATTGTGGAGAAGGGCCGATTCCAGACCTTGGGGGACCTGCGGAAGCAGTGGGCCAAGTCTGGAGTAGAAACATCCAGAGCCACCGTGCACAGGCGTGTGCAGGAAATGGGCTACAGGTGCCGCATTCCCCGGGTCCGGCCACTTTTGAACCAGAAACAGCAGCAGAAGCGCCTGACCTGGGCTACAGAGAAGCAGCACTGGACTGTTGCTCAGTGGTCCAAAGTACTTTTTTCGGATGAAAGCAAATTCTGCATGTCATTCAGAAATCAAGGTGCCAGAGTCTGGAGGAAGACTGGGGAGAAGGAAAAGCCAAAATGCCAGAAGTCCAGTGTCAAGTACCCACAGTCAGTGATGGTCTGGGGTGTCGTGTCAGCTGCTGGTGTTGGTCCACTGTGTTTTATCAAGGGCAGGGTCAATGCAGCTAGCTATCAGGAGATTTTGGAGCACTTCATGCTTCCATCTGCTGAAAAGCTTTATGGAGATGAAGATTTCATTTTTCAGCACGACCTGGCACCTGCTCACAGTGCCAAAACCACTGGTAAATGGTTTACTGACCGTGGTATCACTGTGCTCAATTTGCCTGCCAACTCTCCTGACCTGAACCCCATAGAGAATCTGTGGGATATTGTGAAGAGAACGTTGAGAGACTCAAGGCCCAACACTCTGGATGAACTAAAGGCTGCTATCGAAGCATCCTGGGCCTCCATAAGACCTCAGCAGTGCCACAGGCTGATTGCCTCCATGCCACGCTGCATTGAAGCAGTCATTTATGCAAAAGGATTCCCGACCAAGTATTGAGTGCATAACTGTACATGATTATTTGAAGGTTGACGTTTTTTGTATTAAAAACACTTTTCTTTTATTGGTCGGATGAAATATGCTAATTTTGTGAGATAGGAATTTTGGGTTTTCATGAGCTGTATGCCAAAATCATCCGTATTAAGACAAGAAAAGACCTGAAATATTTCAGTTAGTGTGCAATGAATCTAAAATATATGAATGTTAAATTTTCATCATGACATTATGGAAAATAATGAACTTTATCACAATATGCTAATATTTTGAGAAGGACCTGTACATGACCATAGTCCTGCTGTCCGCTCAAAACAATCATCAATCTAACAAGCCAAGGACATGAAAAGAAGCCTGACATTCACAGAGCAACCAGATGCAGAATGCGCTTTACAGCTCAAATCAGAGGCCTTGTTTTACTTTCAACCCGATTACTGCATCATATTATCATTTATTGTCCTCGTCAGAGACACTGACTAATCATCTGACTCATAGAAGATGACTCTGTTCTCTATTGTTCATTCATTGTTCATTTAGTTCAACAACCTTTAATAAGCTGCTAGAGTGGGGTATATTCTCTCTAAACTAATTAGTCTATTAGGAGCTGTAACTCACTGTTATTGTTAGTCTCAATCAAGCTAAAGTCAATTGCTGACTCAAGCTGTAGAAATAGTGGATGTAGGGCACCAAAACCAGTTTTGAAACTCAAACTAAATCTATTATCTGTAACATAAATATATTTTAGGAAGGTATTGTAATTTAAAATGATAATTTGAAATCTGATATCTAGTGAGAAATTTGACTGTACAATGTGACCTTTTCAGCTTGAATGCCATCATTCGTTGTGTATGGAGCCAGAAAATGGGTAGGTGGTTGGCTGTGTTCAAAGACAGAACATGTGTTCTTTAATTATAAAACACTGACCTTTTAAATTCTGAATCCTAGCATGTTTAACAACTCATTTTGGAAAAGCTTTTCTAAAACAGATTGAAAGTGTTATGGTCGTTATTGCTTTTTCTCTTCTTTAATTCCGATTTCTTTGCTTCAGGATAATTTTTTTAAAGGACCTCTGATATATTTTACTTTGCTGCAGGTTGTTCAGCCTTTATTCTCATAGTCATTTCTAAATCACCAATCAACCCATATCCCACATACAGGTCCTTCTCAAAATATTAGCATATTGTGATAAAGTTCATTATTTTCCATAATGTCATGATGAAAATTTAACATTCATATATTTTAGATTCATTGCACACTAACTGAAATATTTCAGGTCTTTTCTTGTCTTAATACGGATGATTGTGGCATACAGCTCATGAAAACCCAAAATTCCTATCTCACCAAATTAGCATATCATTAAAAGGGTCTCTAAACGAGCTATGAACCTAATCATCTGAATCAACGAGTTAACTCTAAACACCTGCAAAAGATTCCTGAGGCCTTTAAAACTCCCAGCCTGGTTCATCACTCAAAACCCCAATCATGGGTAAGACTGCCGACCTGACTACTGTCCAGAAGGCCACTATTGACACCCTCAAGCAAGAGGGTACGACACAGAAAGAAATTTCTGAACGAATAGGCTGTTCCCAGAGTGCTGTATCAAGGCACCTCAGTGGGAAGTCTGTGGGAAGGAAAAAGTGTGGCAGAAAACGCTGCACAACGAGAAGAGGTGACCCGACCCTGAGGAGGATTGTGGAGAAGGGCCGATTCCAGACCTTGGGGGACCTGCGGAAGCAGTGGACTGAGTCTGGAGTAGAAACATCCAGAGCCACCGTGCACAGGCGTGTGCAGGAAATGGGCTACAGGTGCCTCATTCCCCAGGTCAAGCCACTTTTGAACCAGAAACAGTGGCAGAAGCGCCTGACCTGGGCTACAGAGAAGCAGCACTGGACTGTTGCTCAGTGGTCCAAAGTACTTTTTTCGGATGAGAGCAAATTCTGCATGTCATTCGGAAATCAAGGTGCCAGAGTCTGGAGGAAGACTGGGGAGAAGGAAATGCCAAAATGCCAGAAGTCCAGTGTCAAGTACCCACAGTCAGTGATGGTCTGGGGTGCCGTGTCAGCTGCTGGTGTTGGTCCACTGTGTTTTATCAAGGGCAGGGTCAATGCAGCTAGCTATCAGGAGATTTTGGAGCACTTCATGCTTCCATCTGCTGAAAAGCTTTATGGAGATGAAGATTTCATTGTTCAGCACGACCTGGCACCTGCTCACAGTGCCAAAACCACTGGTAAATGGTTTACTGACCATGGTATCACTGTGCTCAATTGGCCTGCCAACTCTCCTGACCTGAACCCCAAAGAGAATCTGTGGGATATTGTGAAGAGAACGTTGAGAGACTCAAGACCCAACACTCTGGATGAGCTAAAGGCCGCATTCAAAGCATCCTGGGCCTCCATAAGACATCAGCAGTGCCACAGGCTGATTGCCTCCATGCCACGCCGCATTGAAGCAGTCATTTCTGCCAAAGGATTCCCGACCAAGTATTGAGTGCATAACTGTACATGATTATTTGAAGGTTGACGTTTTTTGTATTAAAAACACTTTTCTTTTATTGGTTGGATGAAATATGCTAATTTTGTGAGATAGGAATTTTGGGTTTTCATGAGCTGTATGCCAAAATCATCCATATTAAGACAATAAAAGACCTGAAATATTTCAGTTAGTGTGCAATGAATCTAAAATATATGAATGTTAAATTTTCATCATGACATTATGGAAAATAATGGACTTTATCACAATATGCTAATATTTTGAGAAGGACCTGTACGTATGAGCTTCAGAAATCAATCCAACATTGTAAAATCAAATGAGGCATGCAGTAGAATTCATCGCGGTCCATATATTCATCACGGTCTACATTCATTAATCACAGTTACTGAAAAAACTACCCTTGGCTGAAGTTCAGTGAAGGATTCTGTCTCCACATTGGTATGTGGTATCAACACAACCCATTCAGTTTCTGTTAATGGCAAGAAATGATATCAGTGACACACTTTGCTGCAGTCTCAATGCCTTAAATAAAACCTCACCAGCTGGTTGCACATACCTGAGCTACAATACTATCCAAACGTTGCAAATGTCTCCTGGATCAGGCAAGAAAGAGACGTCTCTGTTCCTTTTCATTTCCATCTCTGTGTAATTGAAATATTCCCAAAGCAATTCTTAATAAATATACATAATAATATATATCAGGTGGAGCATGATAGTGTTAGCGGTAAAGCTCCACTTGTGGTTATGTTCACTGTTGGCCTTTTCTTGGCACTAAGACAACAAGAGTGTTACTCTGCTGTACAGGACACGTTCAAAAAAACAAAAACTTGCAAATGTCAACCGAGATGGGCTGTAACTACCTCGCTTTGTGGCTAATTGACAGAGTACACAAAAAGTACTAGTAAGAGTAGTACGGAGGCAGCCCTACCATGGCACCAATTAGAAATTCTAATTGATTGAGCCTGTTATAACTTGAGTTTGTGAAGGACCAAAGGGGCAGCAGGACATTGGCAGACATATAGTGATAAACGGATATTTAATGAAACCAATGAAGAACTTGTAGATAGATGATAGAACCAGGACATGAACAGAGGTAACAGAGAATCCAACAAACAAGGAACAAAAGCCATGAAGCTAAATACAAGTGAGATAAAAATAACTTCATGGAAAACAGGTGGGTACAATTAGCAAAGCACAAACAGGTGCGGATCATGATAGAGCCAGATGTTGCTGCTGTTATATGACACAACACAAGGTCATGAAGGTCAACTTTTTATTTAATTTTAATTAAAATGTTGAAGAATTCCTTAAGTTAAAAAAATTCATGAAAATTCTAAATATAAAGCTGCTTTTAACCTTCAGAGTGGTTATATGTTTAAAATACAATTTTTCTAATTGGCTGGATATTACGGCAAAATCCGCACTCTGTCTCAAATCTTTGTTTGATTCATTGGTCAGACAGAAGTACAAATCCTCAGAAATATTTTGCCCACTAAAGAAGATGGACCTTGCAGAGTCAATCTGAAGAACCATGGTTGTTCAGTAAGCTACTCGTTCGCTTGGTACTTTGCAGGCTATTTTCCGAGCATTCGGATTGTCAAACACTAGAAGCCATGTTGATTAATTTTTATGTCTTTTGTGCAAAGCCGTGTGTAAAGAAAATGCTCCAGCTGGGTCCCTTGGACCTGTACAGTATCTCAGCTGTTTCTAGGACTGCAGCCTTCCAGACAGAGACCTCAGAGGTTGTTCCTGGGTTCATCTGTAACCACACAGTTTGCAGGTTACAGCTCCAAGTGCACCAATGACCGCTGCCTCCACTGAAGCCTTGACTCCGAACAACTTCTCTATCCCCTCTTTGAGCCATTAGTATCTGTCAAGCCTCCTGTGTTCTTGTTGCTTGGGATCACCACATTTATCCCTACTGAACACTTTGGCTTTGTCCACCACTATAATATCCAGTTGGCTAACTATCACCAGTTTATCAGTATGGATCTGGAAGTCCCACAGGATCTAAGCCCTTGTTCTCCATCAGTCTCAATGGTGTTTCCCACTTTGACTGGGGGACATCTAGCCCATATTCGGCATAGCTGTTCCTGTTCATTTTCTTGCTACCTGGCAATGGCGTTCCATGTACCCTTTACCTCCCAGCATCTTGCACCTAGCTGGTGCAACTTTCCACAGCCTGCATCTTGGTCCTGTCCAGAGTGGTAACTTCAACTAGTGGTAAAAACCCATGAAATTAAGAGATTCCAGCACCAGGAAGTTATAATAAAAATAATACAATCAAATGAGTTATGGAAATTCAAGTCATTTAAAGGAGCTGCTATTTATACAAATATTCACAACTTGTAAGCCTTCAGCTGACTACCTTCACATCACAATTTATCTATACATTTATTTACAAGATGTTAAATCAGCATTAAGTCTGTCATGGCTGCCTATGACTTTTTAAAGCTTAAAAGATGTTCTATGACACTCCAGAATTCACAGGCCAATCACCGTTTTCACATTTTTTTCACAATGTCACAAGAAGACATTAATTTGGCAGCCAAGGTGAGAGCCTAAAAAAAGCAATGGCACAGTAACACAGTTGTCAAGATATGCATGGCCTACATCTGGGGTCCTTTAGGAGCAGAGCCTTTAGAGGGATGAGAAGATGAAAATAGCACTTGTGAATGGAATTTGAGCTGCATTAAACAGTGCAATCATACACTTTCACACTCACACCAACACAGCTCTATCAGCAATGAGAGCAATTTTTCCTCCTTCACAGGCAGGCTCGTTTCTCTAGCATGAGAGTCATTTATGTCTGCTCATATGCTCGCTCCCATTGCAATCACTTGTTATCTTGTTCAGAGCTGTCTTTTCTTCATCTTCCATCAGTTTTGCTTCTTTTCAGTTTTTTGCTATAGGTCCACACCTAGTTTCACAGCTCTCAATCATCCAGTGATTTGGTAAAACAGTCCACTTTATTGAAAGCTGCACAATACTCCTGTTGAGCCAATTTATGTTTCAGTCAAGCAAACTAAAGACAGCAGGAGTGACGAACAGAAGCTTTTTATTGATCTTGTAGTGTTACTCCTATGAATACCAGCCCAATATGGTGTGGTATTATGGAACAATAGATGAAAGAGTGATTCGAGCATTGGCATTTTCAAAACAGCAAACGCTGCACACATATGGAATAAATTCACAACAGCTTATTTCAGAAATATAGGAATATATTAACAAAACAATTCAAAGTTAAATATTTCAATTAACAAACTCTTTAACTAGGCTATTAAAATTTAACTTAAACTACTAAGCAAACCTGTAAGAGCAAAGAAACTAATGAGCTATAAACAAAAAAAGGGAAAAGGGGACCAATAAAAATTATGCAATGATATGACAATTCAGTGTGGATATTAATGCTTAAGAACCAAGCATTAATTAAGTCAATTAGTTTTAATCTAATTAAGAACAATTCACATGTGTTTAAACTACCAATTCACAATGCAAGTCAGAAGGGTAAGTAAAACATTATTTCAATAAAATAATAATTAACAAGAATTATTTGCCGAATTAGAAATCAATAATATTATTGGAGAATTAATTCTTAATGTTGTTTGAAAGTCACTATTGTTGTAGTAAAATAGTATTTAAGAAAGTATTATTTGCTGAATTAGAAATCGGTAATCTTTTGGACACTTGATCTTAATGTTATTTTAACTAGTCACCACATGGAGTAACGGACTACTAAAATGTCGGAGAGGAAAGTCTATGGATTCACAAAATGACAAAAAGCAGGATATAAATATTTGACCTTCCTGGCACTAGCACTAGCAGTTAGCGGTTTCAGCAAAAAAAGGGACGCTTATAGCTAATTCACCACTCCTTTAAGTCACACATGTACCTTTTACTACAATGAATATAAATATAAATGTGCGAGGGAGTGCTGGCAGCGTGTTACGGCTGACCTGTGTTTAAACTATTCAATAAAACAAAGTTTTTCATAACTTTAAAACACAACCAAAACCTCAATAAGCCATTACCACTAGCTTAGAATGTAGCCTGCTGAGCTCAAATGGTCTAACTCCACAAACAAAAGCACCACACCATGAAATAAACAAAATTTAGATTGTTTCATCCCAAACTAATTTTGTCTGCCCAGACACCACCTCTTACATGAAGCGTCAGGATGGGTAGGATTGAAGAAAGTCCAGACAGTGAACAAATAAGCCGTGACGGCTGCTCTCAGTAGATGTGGAGGAGGGGGCAAAACCTCTGCTTGGACTGTACGCTTCAGACATGCAAAGCTGCCTCTTCTTCAGGCCCTCTTCTTCAGGCAGTGGGGAAAACCGCTTTTTCCTCTCTTCCAAGGGAATCTCTGGCTCATATTTATTCTCTGCAGAAGCTCTGAAAGAAAGACAGCTTGTCATTAATAATACCCCGTGATTTGCTGGATGCACATACAGCAGATGATAACATAACTTTTGGTTGTTCTTCAATCGACAAATATATCAACATCAGATCATAGTCAACATTGGATCCAAGGTTTTTTAGAGTCCTACTTGCCAGCGAATTTAAACACATTCTGGGACTTGCGCGCTTCCTCCCCGATGTAATCAGCTGCAGCGCTGAAGGTAAAAGAGAAAGAGGCGTGGCTGAGAGAAGTGTTTATTAGTGGCTCCCTGACATCACAGGGAGCCAGGGTGGCTCCTCCTTCCTGGGCTGTACTAAAATAGGTTAATATGGTGTATTTAGGGATTCAGAGTTTTTAGCCGTCTCTTTGTTTGTGTATAATTCAGTCCATGTTTTATCCCATGGCTGTTACAAAATAAGGGCTGTGTCCACACATCCATGAGCAGAACCAGCATTAGCCTCTTTGACAAATTGAGCTACAGTAGCTTGTTTGTTGCCAGCCTCCCCTTCCAGTGTTCATCAGTGAGCTATAGCCCCCCATGACCCTTTAGCCAGTTTACAATTTGTTCACTTCCTCGGATCAGTGTTGGTAAATACTGACCAATGCAAATCAGGAACACCACACAAAAGCTTCAGTTTTTGGAGATGCTCTGACCCAGTTGTCTATCCATTACAATTTGGCTCTTGTTAAACCCACTCCAAACATTTTGGTTGGCCATTTGGCCTGCCTCTAACAAATAAACTTTAAGGACACAATGTTCTCTTGCTGCTTGATAAAACCCATTCATTAAAATCAGAATCAGAATCAGAATCAGCTTTATTGCCAAGTTCGTGCATACAAACAAGGAATTTGACTCCGGTACACCTTGCTCTTTTGTTCTGTTTTTGCATTACAGAATATACAATTTACAATTTACAAGGTACAATATACACATATCTAATAGAAAAGGTGCATTTGCAACATCTGTATGCTGTTGTTCTGTACTCTGTTGAATGTTCATCAGAGAAACAGCCTGGAGGAAGAAACTGTCTCTGTGGCGGCTGGTTTTAGTAAACAGTGCTCTGTAGCGGCAGCCTGAAGGTAAAACTCTAAACAGTTTATGTGCAGGGTGTGTGGGGCTTGTAGAGATTTTGGCAGCTCTTTTCTTGACCCTAGACCTGTATAAGTCCTGGATGGAGGGAAGGTCAGCTCTGATTATTCTCTCTGCAGTCCTGATTATTCGTTGCAGTCTGGACCTGTCCTGTTTTGTGGATGAGCCAAACCACACTGAGATGGATGAAGACAGGACAGACTGAATGATGGCAGTGTAGAAGATGACCAACAGCTCCTGTGGAAGGTTGAACTTCTTGAGTTGCCTCAGGAAGTACAGTCTCTGCTGGGCCTTCTTTCAAACAGTGTCTATGTGCGAAGACCATCTCAGGTCCTCAGAGATGGTGGTTCCTAAGAACCTGAATTGGTCCACGGCCGATACAGTGTTGTCGAGGATGGTGAGGGGGGTGTATGGGGGTGGTGTTCTCCGAAAGTCCACCACCATTTCCACAGTCTTGAGTGGGTTCAGTTCAAGGTAGTTCTGACCGCACCAGTGTACCAGCCGATCCACCTGCTGTCTGTATGCAGACTCATCACCATCCTGGATCAGTCCAATGACAGTGGTGTCGTCTGCAAACTTAAGGAGTTTCACGGACAATTCCGATGAATCCTACGATGGTGGGTTTCTTGGGAACTGGGATGATGGTGGATCGTTTGAGGCAGGAGGGGACCTCACATTTCTCAAGGCTAGTTGGTCTGCAGAAGGAAGGACAACTTTTCAGAGGAGGACTGGTCCGAACCAGACCACTTATTGTTTGCTGAGTCGACTGACTCGAGGAAAAAGGAGAGGATTTTATTTTTGACCATCACGTGAAACTTTTATGTACAACTAGAGATTGTTTATATCTTGTTTAGCTGGGAATATATGTTGTTTAGAGGAAAGATTTATGTCCCTTGGACATTTTTGTTTGTGTTATATTTGTCAACATTTTATTTTTCCTCAACATATTTATTTAATATTTATTTAATAAACCGACACAAGGTAGTATGTACAGGGGTTGGACAATGAAACTGAAACACCTGGTTTTAGACCACAATAATTTGTTGGTATGGTGTAGGGCCTCCTTTTGCGGCCAATACACCGTCAATTCGTCTTGGGAATGACATATACAAGTCCTGCACAGTGGTCAGAGGGATTTTAAGCCATTCTTCTTGCAGGATATTGGCCAGGTCACTACGTGATACTGGTGGAGGAAAACGTTTCCTGACTCGCTCCTCCAAAACACCCCAAAGTGGCTCAATAATATTTAGATCTGGTGACTGTGCAGGCCATGGGAGATGTTCAACTTCACTTTCGTGTTCATCAAACCAATCTTTCACCAGTCTTGCTATGTGTATTGGTGCATTGTCATCTTGATACACACACAATGTTGTTTGAACCATTGGATGCACATGGTCCTCAAGAATGGTTCGGTAGTCCTTGGCAGTGACATGCCCATCTAGCACTAGTATTGGGCCAAGGGAATGCCATGATATGGCAGCCCAAACCACCACTGATCCACCCCCATGCTTCACTCTGGGCATGCAACAGTCTGGGTGGTACGCTTCTTTGGGGCTTCTCCACATCATAACTCTCCCAGATGTGGGAAAAACAGTAAAGGTGGACTTATCAGAGAACAATACATTGTCCACAGCCCAAGATTTGCGCTCATTGCACCATTGAAACCGACGTTTAGCATTGGCATGAGTGACCAAAGGCTTGGCTATAGCAGCCCGGCCGTATATATTGACCCTGTGGAGCTCCCGACGGACAGTTCTGGTGGAAACAGGAGAGTTGAGGTGCACATTTAATGTCCGGCCGATAACCGAACCTCAGCTTCAGGAAGAGCAGTGTGGTTTTCGTCCTGGCCGTGGAACACTGGACCAGCTCTATACCCTCTACAGGGTACTCAAGAGTTTGCCCAACCGGTGCCCCCCTGGACCTGGAGAAAGCATTTGACTGTGTCCCTCGTGATGCCCTGTGGGGGTGCTCCAGAAGTATGGAATCGGGGGCCCTTTACTAGGGGCCATCCGGTCTGTGTACAAGCAGAGCAGGAGTTTGGTTCGCATTGCCGGCACTAAGTTGGACTTGTTCCCGGTGCATGTTGGACTCCAGCAGGGCTGCCCTTCATCACCGGTCCTGTTCATAACTTTCATGGACAGGATTTCTAGGTGCAGCCAAGGGCCAGAGGGGGGTCTGGTTTAGGGACCAGTGGATTTCGTATCTTCTTTTTGCAGATGACGTGGTCCTTCTGGCCCCCTCTAGCCAAGACCTATAGCATGCGCTGGGGCGGTTCACAGCCGAGTGTTCAGCGGCTAGGATGAGGATCAGCTCCTCCAAGTCCGAGGCCATGGTTCTCGACCGGAAAAGGGTGGCTTGTCCTCTTCAGGTTGGAGGGGAGTTCCTGCCTCAAGTGGAGGAGTTTAAGTATCTCGGGGTCTTGTTCACGAGTGGGGGAAGAATGGAGCGGGAGATCGACAGACGGATCTGTGCGGCTGCCGCAGTAATGGGGGTGCTGTGCCAGTCCATTGTGACCGAAAGAACGAGATCCCGGATACAAGCGGCTGAAATGAGCTTCCTCCATAAGGTGGCCGGGCACTCCCTTAGAGATAGGGTGAGGAGCTCGGGCATCCGGGAGGGGCTCGGAGTAGAGCCGCTGTTCCTCCACATCGAGAGGAGGCAGTTGAGGTGGTCCGGGCATCTCTACCAGATGCCTTCTGGACGCCTTCCTTGGGAGGTGTTCCAGGCACATCCCACCGGGAGGAGGCCCAGGGGAGAGTGACGTCTGGATGTCACTGCTGAGTCTGCTGCCCCTATTTTTGATCGATACAAAATGTGAAGCAAAGTTTTCTTAAAGCACAACAATCTTTTTTTTTTTTTTTTTATACACAATGTGCCACAAAACTTTTAAAACCTAAACACTGGTGCACCCTCTCTGCACGTTTCCTGTCCACATTCTATGAAATAAAGGCCATTAGTGCCACAAAAGTAAAAAAAACAAACAAACATGTCAAAACATATTATAAACCTAAAACCATGAAAAGAAATAGTAAATCAAGATAAAATACTGCCTGAAAACAATCTGCACCATTGATTAAAAGACTAAGCATGCTTCCTTAAGTACCTTTTCCTTATGACACCCACTCGACTCAAGAAACGGCTCACTACAACAGCTTAGTGAATGCCTCCAGTGGTCCAACTGAGTGTAGTGTTATTATTATTTTTGTTAACAGTCGGCCGGGTTGAAACAAGGATCCTGTTACACTGAAGGAAGCCATTCTGCCTCTGGCAAAGAGGAAGCAGTAAACAGATGTATTACATTCTGAGCTGTCAGTCAACAGTTTTGTTGAAAGACTGTTTCTCCTGGATAAGATAGCATGGACGTATGTTTTCACATAATAGCAACAAAGATAAAGATTTCTTTCACTGTGCAAGACTACAAGTAATGAAAAGATTTGCTCCCCTGTTCTTCCTATACTACAGGTTTTGCATTATTGGAACCTTTCCCTGAGAGAAGGCTTTCGATTTGCATCTCAACTTGAGGCTCCCTGTATTGTATTTTCTTTATTTTTCTTCTACTGCTTTGGTTCTGGCTTCTAGTTTCCTTCCAAAGACCTATCTCTAGCAGTCATTGTGGTAAAGGAAGTGTATACTCTCTCTTACCTAAGGTCAATTTAGAGTTACCAGTTAACCTAATCGTTGTGTTTTAGGGCTGTGGGAGGGAGCTGGAGTACCCGGAGATAACCAACTCATGCACAGGATCCAAATTCCATACAAAAAGAGCCAAGGCCAGGATTTAAACCTAAAACCATCTTCGTGCAAGGCAGCAGTTCTAACCATTGCCTCCTGAAAAAGTACTGCAGCAGCAAATAACGCACTTTTTACAACAGACTTTTATTACAGAGCTGCTAAATCCGCAATACGAGGATATACAATAGTTTATTCAGTGCTTTCACCTTTGAAAAAAAATGAATCACCCCAGGCACTCGTGAACATGCAGTCAATTGTGATGGGAACCCAGCACCAACAACACACAACACTGAGGGACAATGACCCGGAGACCCTCCATCATCTTTAGCTCTGAGCCAGGCCCTCGGAATTACTTCCTCCAGGAGAGGAGTTCTACCCTTCCCAACCCAGCAGCAACAGGTGACACAACAGGGCAGTAATTTCACTTCTGGTGTGTTATGATCATCTGGGGAGGAGTGATGAACTTTTCACCCCAGCACAAACAGGAGCCTTTGGGATAGTGGGCATGCAACAGACCAAGCAGCGAGCAACAACAGACACCAGCAAATGGGACCTGTCAGTGAACATAGAGTCAGGTGACAGAGCCCCCCCCAAAAAATACAGCGCCCTTGCTGGCAACAGCTCTGCAGATTCAAAACAGGCATGAGTACTCATTGAGAGCACGCTTAAATTATCTTGCTACAGTAACATAAGAGTTATATCTTTGCTTACATACTGTTATGATACTTGGGTGTTTGGGTTCTCAGTTCAGCTCCATTACTGAGAATAAGTCTCCCTCCCTCAGCTTCCCTGCTTTCATTTTGACTCAGCCGCTCTAAATTTCCTCTGATTTGCCCATCTGGTTCCTTTGTCATGTGCCACCCCTGCCTCAGCATTTAAGCTCCTGACTTCTCACTGATCACTGCTGGATTCTTCCGATCAGTTGCCATCTCCTCCATTTCTCCGTTAAGTCTGCCTGTTTCTCAGCCTGTGCTCTATGTCTTGTTATCCTTGTTCCACACCATTTGTAAGTTTCCTCTTTTATTATGAAGAAACTATTTTACCACTGCAGATCTGCAGTGGTTCTTCTCAAAACCAACAGTCATGACACATACAAGCTAATGTTAGCACTGCAGCACAGCTAGTGGCTACAGGAGTTTATAAATTCTTAATGTTTATTGAGCTATTGTTTCCAAAAGGTTGTGGAGCTGTTTGTGCACTGTTTATCATTTGCCCATGTGGAAATGATTTAAGCTCATGATTACTGCAATGGGTTTTAGCTGTATCAATATTTAAAATGTCCTTGTTCTACTGCACACTTTCATCCATTTTCCCAGTCAGTATGTTAGCTCAGGTATCCATTTACATTGCAAAACACTAGCAGTTACCTGATGCATGCATCAAATTTTATGTTCCAATATCTCATGGGTAAGATTTAGCTATTTTAACCATATGTTTCCTGGATGCATATGCAGGCAGTTCTTGAGTGTTAATCCTTACTATGATGGCATGTTAGAGACACAACTCCCAAGGGGACACGTAAAATGACTGGCTTTTATTAATTTCCTTTAACCTTTATTAAATTAAGGACACAGTCTGAGTCAGGCTGGATTGTGAAATGAAAGATGCATTGCAGGCTCCGTTCGTCTGCCGTCATGTTAAACAAAACCTTTCTCTGTCCTCAATACAAACTGAAAGCCCCTAAGTGGTATTATAGAGATGGATGCATTTTTTTCAGGATCAGTTGTTATGAAGTTATCTAATATCTTCAGCTGCGGTACATGTGCATCCCAGTATAGGAGTACATGGACATAGTTTTTCAGTGGGCTATAAGTCTGTAAAGGTAAATAAAATTAACTTACATAGTGGCTGTCCTGACATACTGACCACTCAAAATGTTTTACTCAAGAGCCACAGTCACCCAGACGCACTCACCTTCATAAACCAATAGATAGATCGGTAGCCAATTTGAAGTTAAGTGCCTTGCCCAGGAGCACATTGACATGTGGCAGGAGGATGCTGGAATTGAACACAGAACCCACGGATTGCAAGATGACCACTCTTCTGACTGAGCCACAGTTAACATTCAAATTTTCTGTATTAATAAGCCATAGCAATCCAGATTAACAGAAACAAAAACTCAAAATATGCCCATCTGTGTGTAACTGAATCTGTATTATATATGAGTAATGTTAAGAAGATCAGTATGTGTCCTGAGCCATTGTGTAAGATTTGAATCTGTGTAGCCAGCAAACAGCACGGTCACAATAAGCCTGACTCTGTCCAAAGTTCAAGAAACCTCCAAAGCTCCGAACTGGCATGCTTAATCCTGTAGGTTTTATCAGTACACAACCCAAAGTCTCTGCTGGTTGCCAGGCAACCAGACTACAAGACTCCAAGAAGTTGGGGCTTTAGATCTAGAAAAAAATCTGTCCTCAAAACCACAATAAGTATTGATTAGATCAGAAACAGATTGAGGAATGTTGAGTTTTCAGCAGACCTCTGGGGGTTCAATAACCTACTGTCACAACCTTAACTGCAAAAATACATTAAACATAGTTCCCTTCTGGCAGCTTTACCAATAACACTAGCTGAAATGTATACTAACCAGCAGTTAGTAAACTGTGATGTGGCCAAACCCCAGCAGTTATTTTGAAATCTTCTCTAACCCTGTCGCATCTGTTCTCCTGCTGCAAAAACATTTACCAGGCAGTAAATTGGTGACTCGAGAGCAATAAAAGAAAAGTATCCAACTGTCAGGAAAATACACAGTTGGTGATACCACTCCCTGCTTTCAATATCAGTCCAATACCTTCAGCTCCCCAGGTCCCTGATGAGGTTTATCACAGCTTCGTGTTTGGTTTGAGCTCCTGAGCGCCCTAATGAGGGATGTGTTCATTTAGAGCTGTTGCAGAGTGCTTGATTTTCGCTTTTAATGCAGATGGAGGTAGCAAAAATGACGGTACCGATGTTCAGTTGGTCAGAGTGTACAGATTCTCTAGACCAGATGCCGACAGCCTTTCCAATCTGAAATGGCATCCGTTTGTTCCTTTTGGTTTGACATTTTTAACTACAGTTGGTGTTGTGGTCGTCCTGACGATGCCTTGCAATAGTATGCATACCTGCTACAAGCCCAGCATGTTTTACTGCTATTAGATGTGATAGTGTGGTAGAACATAACTGTGCAGTGGAAGCAAAATGACTTTTACAAATAAAAATCTGAAAATCAGTTTTGCATTTGAATTCAGCCACACTCACTCTGATGCCCCGTTATAAAAGCCAATGCAACTAGTTGGCTTTAGAATGCAGCAAATTGGTGTCTACTCCCCAACTGTGTGTAATTTAATCCCAGATTAAATGCATCTGTTTTGTGAAGGCCTCAGTTGTATGTTAGGAAATATATTAGTAAACACAGGAGACAGGTCAGGTAGAAAGTTGTTGAGATGTTTAAAGCAGGGTTAGGTTATAACATAATATTCTAAGCTTTGAACATCTCACAGAGCTCTCCTCAAAACATCATCTAGAAAAGGGCACATTTGCAGTTTTTTTGAGACATGATTGTCCAGTTAAACTCACATCACAGAATCAGCCAAAGGCCAGTGGTACCTCAGGAGGAGCTGCAGAGATCCACAGCCTAACAGGAGAGCTGTTGAGCTATGTCATGTGCTCCAAGAATCTGGGCTTTGCAGATCAGTGGCAAGAAGAAGGCTAGTAATAAAAGAAAACCATAGCAAGTCTTATTTGCGGCTTGCCACAAGCCATGTAGGAGACAACGGAAACAGTTTTAGGCTCATTTGGTCAACTCAGAACATACTAAAACTGATGTTTTTGGACTGTATAAAAATACTGGGTAGAGCAGAAAATTAACATTACACATTGCCCTGAACAAGCCATCAATACAATGAAACATGGTGGTGGTAGCATCATGCTGCGAGGAATTGTTTTGTTCAGCTTAGATATGAGAGATGATCAGAGCTGATAGCAAGATGGATGGAGCTAAATAGAGACCAGTCGTGGAAGAAAAAAACTGAAAGGCTGAAAATGACTGGGGTTCACCATCCAGTAGGTCCACTCTAAACATACAGCAAGAGCTACATAGGAATGATTTAGACTGAAGCATATTCATGTGTTAAAATGTCCCACTCAAGGTCCAGACCTAAACGCATTTGAGAATATGTGATTGGACAAAAATGATGTTCACAGATGCTGGTTATCCAATCTGACAAAGCCTGAGCTATTTTGTAAAAAAGAATGGGCAAAAATCTCAGTAGCAGCAATAACATGCAGCAGAAGATGGGTCTTCAAAGTATAGATCCAAGGAGGCAGAAAACCAGCTCAGGCCACACTTCTCAGATATTAATTTACAAAACAGTTTGAAAACCATGAATATTTTTTTCAACATCACAGTTATACAGTACTTTGTGTTAGTCTATGATATAAAATCCTTGTGAATTACATAGAAGGTTGGGCTTGTAGTTAATGTGAAAAGGTCAATTTTCACATTTAGTTAATAGGTCATGTATATGTTTTCCAAATTATCATTCATAAATCCATCTTTACAACTTAGCATGCAGCATTTCTAACTCTGCTTAAAGCACTTTTTTCATATTATAACGCAACACATTTAATATTCAGACGTGTTCAGAATTTATACCTCGGGTTTATTTGTCTGCGTGTTTATGTAAGAAACCAAATGGGAATTCTTTGGGGACTTCATTTCATGTAATCTGTTGGAGAATTGTTGATTGTTTTCTTTGTTAATGTATTCTCCCACTTGAGGTTCAGCTGATAGAGACCCGACCCATTATTATGGGTCTCTATCTTGTAAAACATATGTTCACATAAAATATTTTCTTACGTTACAAACATAGGATATCAGTAATGTTCTTTGAAGAACATTAGTAGGAGGCAGAGCTGGGCTCAGAACAGGCTCCGGCTCATCAGCTTTCCTTTAAATCCTGCTCTCTGGTGCTCACTTGCCAAGACTTTCTGCCATCATTAGCATTTAGCTCTTCATATTTTAAACTACAGGCACTTGAAAATGAGGCTCAGACTGTCTCCAAGCAGAGTCCAAATGAAGATGAGCTCAGTTTATATCTTTTAGATTTTGGGTTTAAAATATTTAAAAACAAAATTAAAGCATGAATTTAGTAAATTCTATACATAAGTTTGGATTTTTTGTTCAACTGACCAGTAATAAACACATGCAATCACTGTAATTAACTCTGAATCCCTTTCCTCAAGGCATTCTGCCTGTCTTATTTCTCATTTGGCTGTGCAGTGGTCTCTAATATAACATTTGCCATATTTACAACACTAATGGTGTCATGATTTTAACTGCCGACTTAACCTACATGCAGAGACACTCAGAGAACAAGATCAGTTAGAGATGTTTATTGAAAGCACGGTCAGGACTAACGGGAAGCGGCGGGCCTAATACCCATCATGGGGAAATCGTGAAACCCACCAGGGAGAGGAACCGCGTCAGGAGAGGAGCACAGTCTGCCATGTTCAGTCCTTATTCAGGAAGGAGTCCGCACCACAAACGGAGGTCTGGATCAGGTCAGCCAGAGATCGCACCACAGAGGGCAAAACACTCAGGCAACGAAATGCTGGCAATCCATCCTCTTTATGCCTCCCAGCTGATGAATCAATGCGCCACACCTGTCGTCTCAGGCATTCTCCTGCTGGCGGCACCTAGTGTTGGGATAGTGTTAGTAGCAGGCAGCAGATGACTCCAGATCCTGACAAATGGTTGTACAACAGAAAACATAAGCCTTTTTTTTTTTTACAATAATCAAATGTGCACCAGTGCATTTCATGTGCACATATAAATGCAGGTCTCTCACTGGTGGGCTTCTCAAATCAGGGTCCATGATGCTCTGTTTCTCACTATCTTTGCTAAATTTAGAATTATTGGCTCTTTCTAATTCATCACAAAATAACTTCAGCTCACAAAAAGTATATTTTCTCCCACTGCCTATGTTCAAGGCCTTTGTTTTGAAGCTAAAATGAAGCAGTTCATTCTTATGACGTTCTGTGTGAAGGCCAAAATAAAATTGACACAGCGTTTCAAACAACACTTCCCATCACTAAAAGAACACCATGCCCACACTAAAACATGGTGGTGGCTGAATCATTCTATGGAGCAGGAGTGTTTTTGGCTGCTCCCTTATTCGGGGATAATCACAGCATGTCAGTACAACTTGCCTTTCCTGACGCAACCTGGAATCCAGTCCCCCATATAATAGACTAGGACTTACCCTGCTACACCATGAGGGACATTGGCAGTATCATGCTATGGGGTTACTTTTCCCCTGATAGAAATCTAGTTTTTGTCAATTTGGATCAAATTATGCAAAGTCCCAAAGACCAGTCAGTTTTGATCCTGAATCTTCTCTGGTCTGCTGGAAAATTTAAGAGGGATCAAATTTTTCAGTGCCACAATAAGTCCAAACATGCATCCTAATCAACAAAGGAATGGCATCCTAAGGAGAAAAAGAAAGTCGCCTGGCCAGAGTTCTAAACCTAATCTGACAGAAACTCTGCCAAAGAGGATTGTGGGCAAGAGATGTCCAGAGAGTCTGATAGATAAATGAGCTTCTTTGCTCTCTTTCTTGTCACAAGGCCATTATCAAAAGGTATATTTGGTATAACGACTGAGCATCATCAAAAAACTCCAAACACGTCAAACACGATAGGGGCAGCATCATGATATTTGGTTGCTTTTCTTTACATTAAATTAAAAAATCATTAAACCCAGTGAGTTCGCTTTGTTTCAAAATCCTCAGGTGCGTTCTTAAAGGCTGAAAACCTCAATAGAAGTGGACTGTGACCAAAATAAGTCCTTGCAGTCTGATACATTTCTATGTCTTTGATCGGTCTTTACCTTACTGCGCCAACCACCTGTTGCCAGGTCCGTGCAATCTCTGCACTGGTGTCAACATTATTCAGTAGGACATTCCTTACAAGAAGACAATCCTGATGCTTGGATCACCCACTACTCATATCCATATCCGGTAGTCGGCGGTGTATCAAGGTCAACTATGCTGTTCACATCATAATTCTAATTTCTTTGTGACTTGTGATGAACAACAAAACAATATGTTGATGTTCTAAACTTGTTTGACTGTTCTCACTAAATCCAAGATGAAAAGAACCTCTTTTATTTTTCAATTTCTAAGGAGTGCTTGACTGTTTGCATTACACACATACAACTGATTAAAAGGCCGTGCCTTGGTTGAGTATTGATGTCTCCCAGGAAAGGTGGCACCACTGTATGAAAGACAAAAGCATCAGTGTCATTGTACAGCTCTGACTGGTTTACCAAAGTGGCCACTGTGGTACAAACATACACAGGGAAAGCTTGCTGACAGATGAAAGGGCCAGCCACAGGAAGTAGCCATGGCAACCAGTCATCCTCACTATGACATTGCAACAAAACACTGTATGGGGTCTTCTGGGATTTCTTTTTCATATTAGATTTTATTCAAAGGCACAGAAGAAAGAAAAGACTCCTGCTCTTTGAATTATGTGGGATAGTTTTTTAACCAATGAAACATGTATATGCAATAAAAACGTGTTAAAATACAGTAAAATGGGCAGAATTATTGAGCTGTAAATCAGTGAAAGATATTTTACTGCACTCTTTCTGTGGTGTAATGACATTTAAGCCTTTACAACTACTGCTGGTATTACGAAATAGAAATAAACAGTTCTGAATGTTTTTAACTTAATGTGATAATGTAGTAATGTATCCACTAATTATGTATAATCGCAAATTAATTAAGCAGAGGGGTACTGCTAGCATTGGCAGGTCCTTCTGTGAATGTGCAGGAACTCATGGTCAAGTGTGTCTGAGATACTATAGCAAAAATAAATACTAAGCATGTAGAAGAGGGAGTTTTCTCTGCCAGTGTTCAATAAGGAGGAGCATGATTCTGAAGGTCAAGCTAGAGTGCCAGTAATAGCAATAGGTTAGAAAGTAGAATGAAACACTAAAGCATTCTGCTTTATTGCAGTTGCATTCAGACTCTGAGATGCTTCACATCTGGATTAGATGTTATTAATAAGCAGAATATAAAACCAGACAAAAACTGAGAAAGAAAGCAGTGCAGAAAGGTGCAGTGAAAGCCTTCATTGCTCTAAATGTGAATCTCTCATTCAGCGGTGTCGAGTCCTTCTCATCAGATGTACTCTGAACACAGTTGCCGTCACACAAAAACACAAAATTAGCATAGAGTAATTGCTCTATTATATGCATATCAGCTTATAATGAATTGTGTGAGTGACTCCTCCCAGTTTGAAGACAAGCCTGTCAATAATAGTGCCACATGTAGATCACGCATCTCACATGTGTTAGTGTCCTCAATGAGAAGCAGCTACAATCAAATCTTCCCCAACGTAATCAGCAGGACAGAAGCAGCAATGCCGGAGACCACAAGGGAAATTCTTGGAAACTGAAAATTGCTCAAATCTGAAAAACTGGCACAACTGACATGGTGTTCAACGATTGGAAAGGAAGAATTTGCATGTGTTTTCACTGACAGGGGAAAATAAAGCTTACTTAATAGGGACAGATGAGCAATTAGCAGTGAACCATCTGCAGCAGTTTCCGTAAGCATACATGGTAAGAAGATTAAAACTGTAAGTGCAAAGGTTTCTGAAGATTTACTCTGGAGTCCTATGGTGCATCTTCATGCTGAGGCTCATGTTCATAAGGCACTCACTGCTGGTTTTCAAAACTGTAACATCAGTCCAAATCAAATCATGCAGCATCAACATCAAAAAGTAAAGCATGCAAACATCTGCTAATTAGCAGCACTGAACTGTTTAACAGTTTCACTCTGTTAGTAGCTGCTCCTTAGAGCTATTTTTTCAGGATGCCTCTGTATTAGAAATGTCTCTGTAGGATCTCTATAAGTAGGAATGCACTGATTGCTCAAGAGATGACTGAAGAGGGGTCATTTTCAACTTGGCCAGCATGACTGACATTTGACATATTTTTTTCTGCAAGGCTGCTACAGTGAAGATAAAAATTATTCAAACCCCTGCCAGATTAAGATTTAATATTAATTTCCTTCAACCAATAAGTTTGTTTCTGAGAGCAAATGAAACAGGCATCTCTCAGAAGATAATAAAACAATGTTCAAGGAAATGTAATGTCGGAAATAATTTATAATTTATAACCCAAGGAAAAATCTTTATTGGCATTACAGCAGTCAAACCCTTGGTATACTTACTGATCAGCTTTTTGCATGTTCCCATTGGTTCCCACTGGTTCCCACCTAATCTTTATCTACACACGTGGACATAATTGTTGGTACCCCTCGGTTGATGAAAGAAAAACCCACAATGGTCACAGAAATAACTTGAATCTGACAGAGTTAATAATGAATAAAAATTCTATGCAAATGAACAAATGAAAGTCAGACATTGCTTTTCAAACATGCTTCAACAGAATTATTTCAAAAAATAAACTCATGAAACAGGCCTGGACAAAAATGATGGTACCCCTTAACTTAATATTTTGTTTTACAACCTTTTATGGCAATCACTGCAATCAAACGATTCCTATAACTGTCAATGAGACTTCTACACCTCCCAGCAGGTATTCTGGCCCTCTCCTCATGAGCAAACTGCTCCAGTAGTCTCAGGTTTGAAGGGTGCCTTTTCCAGACGGCATGTTTCAGCTCCTTCCAAAGATGCTCAATAGGATTTAGGCCTGGACAAAAAAGATGGTACCCCTGAAAATATTGTGACCAAAGCAACATGTTGAATCAAGGTGTGTCCATTAATTAGCATCACAGGTGTCTACATTCTTGTAATCAGTCAGTGGGCCTATATATAGGGCTACAGGTAGTCACTGTGCTGTTTGGTGACATGGTGTGTACCACACTCAACATGGACCAGAGGAAGCAAAGGAAAGAGTTGTCTCAGGAGATTAGAAATTATATATTTATATATTTTATAAGATCATCTCCAAGCAGCTTCACGTTCCTGTGACTACAGTTGCACATATTTTTCAGAAATTTAAGATCCATGGGACTGGATGTGGCCGCAGGAGGAAAGTTGATGACAAAACAAAGAGACGGATAACACCAATGGTAACAAAAGAGCCCAGAAAAACCTCTAAAGAGATTAAAGGTGAACTTCAAGCTCAAGGAACATCAGTGTCAGATCGCACCATCCAACATTGTTTGAAGCAAAGTGGACTTAATGGGAGATGACCCATGAATCATAAAAAAATCATAAAAATCATAAAAAAGCCAGACTGGAATTTGCCAAACTACATGTTGACAAGCCGCAAAGCTTCTGGGAGAATGTTCTATGAACAGATGAGACAAAAATTGGTCTTTTTGGCAAGGCACATTAGCTCTATGTTTGCAGACAGAAAAATGAAGCATATGAAGAAAAGAACACTGTCCCTACTGTGAAACATGAAGGAGGCTCTGTTATGTTCTGGGGCTGCTTTGCTGCATCTGGCACAGGGTGTCTTGAATCTGTGAAGGTATAATGAAATCTCAAAACAATCAAGGGATTCTAGACAGAAATGTGCTGCCCAGTGTCAGAAAGCTTGGTCTCTGTCACAGGTCATGGGTCTTGCAACAGGATAATGACCAAAACACACAGCTAAAAACACCCAAGAATGGCTAAGAGAAAAACATTGGACTATTCTGAAGTAGCTTTCTATGAGCTCTGACCTAAATCCTATTGAGCATCTTTGGAAGGAGCTGAAACATGCCGTCTGGAAAAGGCACCCTTCAAACCTGAGACAACTGGAGCAGTTTGCTCATGAGGAGTGGGCGAGAATACCTGCTCGGAGGTGCAGAAGTGTCAATGACAGTTATAGGAATCGTTTGATTGCAGTGATTGCCATAAAAGGTTTTGCAACAAAATATTAAGTTAAGGGGTACCATCATTTTTGTCCAGGCCTGTTTCATGAGTTTATTTTTTGAAATAATTCTGTTGAAGCATGTTTGAAAAGCAATGTCTGACTTTCATTTGTACATTTTCATAGAATTTTTATTCATTATTACCTTTGTCAGATTCAAGTTATTTCTGTGACCATTGTGGGTTTTTCTTTCATTAACCGAGCGGTACCAACAATTTTGTCCACGTGTGTATCTTAAAAAATCCCTATTTGGATTCTTACTGGGCCATTCCAAGATGTGTTGGTGAAATTGGTGAAATTGGTGAAATTAAAAAGTTTATTTATAAACCCAAATCTGCTAGGGGTATGAATAATTTTAGACTTAAGAGTAATTGGTGCTAGTACTAGTGTAACACACCAAGGTTTGAGTGTGTTGAGTAGATTAAATGTTCCTGTAAACACAGGAAAATGATGAGACAGGCAAAGTAAAGTTTATCTTTGCCCTGCTCCTGCCATATTGCAGAAGAGGGTCTGAGCTTCCTCTATACTGTCTCATCACACATCCCCTGTAGGGGTGGAGGATAAATATGCTTCAACTAAAAATCCTAAAAATAAAAAATGAAATGTTTTTCCCTTTGTAACCATAACCAAAACAAAATGTGAACACACATTAATGTGTCACACTAGTATGTCCTTGAGTTAAACGTTTTTTTTCTGTCAAAGTACATGATTTTCTTTTTTTGCTAAGACACAAGTGAAGATTATCCTGTCTCGACTCTCTTAAGTTCATATTATACCATGTTGAGCTCAACCATCCTTGTGACTTGTGGAGTCCTGAGCATTTTGAGAATAGCTATATTTTAAGGTCCAACCGACCGCTAAAAGAGTATGAAAGCAGACATGTCTCCAAGGTCAGGTTAAATTTTGTACAATAACTGGCCATTTCTTCAGGTGAACTCTTTCAATTGCTTTTTAAAACAAAGAGCTAATCAGCCAGTTGCGCTGCAGTGATTGCATTAGGTCTCTGGACGCGCTAAAGATGATTTGCTGAAGTTTAAGCTCTCGTTTAAACTCTGGCTCGTCTGAGCATTTCAAAAACTGCTGATGTACTGGAATTTTCTCACAACTGCCTCTCAGGTTTACAGAAAATACACCAAAAAATAGGAAATCTCCAAATGGTGGTACTTACGTGGACTTAAATATCTTTGGTTGTTAATGGAGGAAACTAGACACATTCGTATAAGGTGATAAAAAGGCAGCAGAAACCCAAACAACCTCATTTTACAACCAATGTATGAGGAGTAACATCCCTGAATGCACAACATGTTGAACCCTCTGAGCTGCCAAGGTAGGTAGTGACAGAGTTGGTGAGTAGATGTAAAGTTGGGGTGACACAAGCAGTGCTCCATTTTAACCAGTGGAGCTGCTTGGCCTGATATTTCTTTTCTGACTTTGTTTAAAAGCACAGCTCATTGTTGGGATGTGGTCGACTTCAGGGCAGAGGTAGGTGAATGAAAGGTTTGTCTATTCAGCCAAAACCAAAAATTATTTTACAATTAGTCCTTGTGAAACAGCCAGTTGGAAACGGACACAAATCTCTGTCTTTTTTCAGTCTCCAATAAGCTATATTCAAAACAAAGCCAAACAAAAGTGCAACTACGGCATCTCTAATCTAACTAGCTACCCTAGAGCAGGCAATTTTAACATAAAACCAAAAATATCACTGCTTTACATTGAGCATTTCAAGCTCAAGCAAACCCTGGTTTATTCACAGAGACTTATAGTAAAACAATCCAAAGTATAAAAGTAAAATAATAATCAGGTAAAATAGTTCAAATTTATACAAAAGGAAACAAAAAACTAAATGAAAAACATAGAAGGTATGCCTGTGTCATTGTTGTAAATGAGAACTGGTACTCAAACATTTAACCTTTTGAAATAAAGGTTTAACAATAATACTAAAATTAAAAATTAATACGGAGGCACCCTAATAACAAACATTTAAAAGCCTTAAAATGGGAATAAAGCTAATTCCAAGAACAAGTTAAATAAAGACGAGATTAAAATAGCTGAATTTCAAGATTAGTCCCTGAACATGGAGGGTGGCAGACTCTTACATCTAAACTAATGTACAGTAAAGGCTTTTTCAGATCATGCTTTCATTCTGTGATCTGTATGGGGAATGGAGGGGAGGCTGATATAACTCCACCAATATTACCCCCATGATCCACATTAGGAGGTGTTAATATGCACAACCACAATGAACAACTAGGGCTACTATGAGTGTGCCAATTTAAAAAAGACAGCGGTTGCGGAGCAGAGACGTTGCATGGTTCCCTAATGTCAATGTGATCTGAGAAATATGTTGGTCAACAGAATCTGATGAGAGAATAACATGAACTTTGCTGCTATATCTACCACTAGCAGTGGATGATGGACCAGTTCAAATTTGTACTTTTGTTCCCAATGAAATTATGTATTCTATGAATTAGGATGCTACGGTTAATAATGTTTAATGCTAAAATACATGGGAAACAACAAAGTCAAATAAATCCTAAAGGAAAAAAACATGTTATTTCAGTACAAACTCAAATAGATGATCCAACAGACCAAGTAGTTGACAGTGGATTAATAATTCAATGCTTGCTTCAGGTTCCTAAAGGGTAAGTACAGGGACATATTGAACAGGATTGTGAGAATGGAAAGCGAAATAGTGGGAAAAGCTCCCCAAAAAATCGGACCCACCTTTACACTGACAGAAAGAGGAAGAAAGCTGAGGATGAGAATTGTCAGCAACAGTCCTCATCCTCTTCCAAGTCAGTCTTGGAGGCGCTACAGAGCCCTTCTGGTTAAAGGTTTGTTCAGAAAGTATTTTATCCCAAATGCTTTAGGTATTCATAATTCACTAAAGCAAACAGCCAGCAGTAATAAAATAAACTGTTATATGACTTCACTTCACTTGACCATTTTATGGTCATTTGCCGTGCTTTTTAACCTAGTGTTTTATCTCCGTTTGGGCTTGATCTTTCTTTGTCTAGTATGTTTGTAAGCCAAAGTCTTGTCTTCTCTTCTCTTCTCTTCTCAACCTAAAACATAAGGATTGCTCTAACATTCTCTCATAGAAATGGCAAATAAAACATTATTAATGGTTACCCATCACTAAATAGTTTTCTAGGTGAAAATAGTTTTTCAGGTGAAGTCAAATAAAAAATGAAATGACGTCAAAATGAAGTAGATGTCGCTCTGATTTAGTTTTGACAGCAAAGGTTCTTCTGTCTCTGTGGCCGACCACTCCTCTTCAAATAGAACAAGCTCATTATCCCTCCTCTGGCCAAATATATTGGACTCAAGATTTGTCTCCACTGTCTTTGGTCACTAATGTGTCACAGATATATATATTCTTAACATATTCAGAACAATAGCTGGAAGCATCAAAGGCTCTGGATATAAAAGCTTATCACACTCTCACTTAAATCCAAACTTGCACACACTCAGTCTCTCTTTCACGCACCCTCTCAAAAGCACAAGCTCACTTTGATAAACACACAACACACTTCTCTGTGACACTAACAGAAAGCAGCGGTAATGCCTGGAGCAACTAATTGGCTCCAAACTAATCCCACCTCTGTGCGTCTTCAGATAGCAATAAAGTCTGCTGATTTCACAGCAACACATTGAATAAGGAAGCATTGACATAGCCACTTTGTAGAAGAACACGTTTAGCCATTTACATTTAAAAGGGTAAAGAGGAACAAGCGTTGGCTTCTAAGCAAATTAAAACTCCCAGCAAATATCAAAAGGGGGGGGAATCATTTCCGCACACACCCCTAGGCTCAGTCTGCTGACCAATGCTGTCCAATAAAGTTACACCAAATGTTTAAACCATTTTTGGCCCTCTGTGGTGGTGTTGTGGGCTAAATCCACATCTTTAATCTGGGGGAAATGGGTTCAAATCTTGGTTTCATTAGGAAGGGCATCAGGTGTAAAAAGTCTTTGTGCAAGAAGGATACAACATGTACAAAGGCCTTTACTGTTTCAAAACCTAAACAAAATGATTGTTGATTTCACATTTTAAGCTGTCCACATATGGCCTGATCTAATAAAGGTTTGCATGAATAAAAACATCCAAACCTTTATGGGGACATTTATGTTTAGGTTGTACAATTTTTTTCAAGTCAAATTTGACTGCATTTAGCCTTCCTTTTATCTGCTGACAGGCTTCCTCTTGCTTGCTGCATGATGCAGCTTAAATGATCTGCAGACATGTTGATTCGTGGTAGCAAATAAAGTTCCCTTCTAAATAACTAAGACATTTTGTACATTCTCAGACTTTATTTTTAAAAACTTCACTCATTAAGGAAAATGACAATTTTTAGGTTTTCTCTTCTCAGTTACAGTGTCTACACTGAAAAGGGATTTTGCCAGTACTACCTGGAAGCATTTTGGTACAGTATGGTGCATTTACTATTGGGCTTTCCAACAGACTGAGACAATGGAGCTGAAAATCAACCAGTTCCACTGACAAGACAATATCTCAATGCATATCTACTACTACTAATATCTACTACAGGCTTTAAATGAACACGTTTGTCTAGATTACAGTGGTTACAGGTTTTTCCATGTTTCAGCTGGCACGCAGTCAGGCAGAAAACGAGGCAAAGCCCCACCTCAGGACACAGGTCCTGATAAAGACCTTCTCATGAATATGTTCCTGATAGAATATTGCATGCTCTGACATTGTGCATTGCACGCCTCTTTGCACTTTTCTGTTGTTTACATACAATACTTTGTAACCTAGTTTCCTGTTACTATGGTTACCCCGTGCTGCGAGGAAAGATATCTCCTCTCCCATTAAGATTGATAGTGAGAAACATGCACTGTGACTGTATTTACCAAAGTTCAATTTAATCTTGTGATTTAGCTGAAATGAAATAAGATTTAAATTGCTTTGCTCTTTTCCACTCAAAACAAAAACAAATTACTGACCTGTGAAGTCATTAGATTTTCCATTATACAATAGCAGAATAAGCAGTTTAAACTCTCTATTGACTACTATATTGTAGATAAGTCCATAACCTCTTATGGTTAATAGCAGGTATTTTTAGTATTTTTAATAAATGTGAGAGTTCACCATTTGTGTGTTTTCTGTGTTTTCTTGATACAAACAGTTCAATGTGTACTTAAAATGAACATTTATCATAAGATAAAATGATGCTCTCTAACATATTTAAACATAAGAGCACTTCAGTTTGAAGGAGCAAAGAGGGACCATACTAAAACAAACATGGCAGCTGCATGTACAATGAAGTGAAAAGTAACAAGATTTGTTTTAGCTATATTTTTTTAAACTGTAAGCTTGTGTAAATTTGAAAAACCAACAAAGCAGCTGATATGATCTGTCGTCTGAACCTGGCCTAACTGAGCTCTTGGTGCAATTATCTACTTTCTTTTTTACAACTGCAAAAAGTTAATGAATCCAGAGTCTTTTCAGTTTCCAGTGACTTACGAGATACTTCATGACTTTTATAACTGGGTGTATTCAGTATTTTTATATTTTTTTATATTGTTATAGTTCCTTTTTTATAGGAAACAATGATTTTTTTCTGTTTCTGGTTCTATTGCTTGACCTTTGTCAACTTGCAACAAAAAATACAGCTGTTACTTTAGTGAGGATAAGGAAAATATGGTTGGAGTGCAAGGTATGTTGTTCAGGGTTTCCGGAGTGAGGCTATGTCAAAAGATTATGGTCAGATTATTACCTGCAGGAAATATCTCTCTAGGAATCTTCATTTAGTGCAAATCCAAATCAGTTGAACTCAAGGCAAGGCAAGAATATTTCTGTAGCACACTTTAGCCACAAGACAATTGAAAGTGCTTTACACGATGAAAAAAGTACATTGCAGTAGCATGATAAAGTAAAAGAAAAGAAAAGTAAAGTTGGACCGAAATTAATGAATGCACTCAATGCTTTTAGCCTCATATTTTCTTAACATAAATTCAAATGTTTCTCTTTGGGGAGTCGGCAACTCCTTAGTACTGTTCTGATCCACTGGGGCAGTATTCCTTTTAAAACTGATTCAAAGGCTAAAGCTTATGGCTAGTTCAAGAATTCGGAGAGGCTTTACATTTTCTCTTCTCAATATCTGTTTCATACAGGAAGATCATTGGTGGTGCACTGCCTCCAACCGCCATTTCCCTTGTTCTTAATCATCAGCTTCTCTGACATTAACTGTACAGTGTTCATAACATAACATAACAATGTTTTAAAGGTTCAGAGAAAAGTATTCACATCAAACGCTATGAAATGTTTGAGCCTGGAGTTGTTTTATGACAGGAGTGGTCTGGATTTATACTAAATGAAGACCCCAAGACAGTTAATTACTTAAGAAAAGATATTAACAGCTTACAGCCATTTAACAGGACCTCACTTTAAAAGTCCTGAACCATTTTTTAAAATTAAATGCTTTACTAATGCCCACAGCATTTTTTCAGCCAAACTTTTTGAAAGCCTTTGCTTCCTATTTTCTGCGTTACCTTGGCAACCAGTCAATGAAAACAACAGCCTGCTTTCATGGCATTATTGTCAGACCTTTACTAACCACCTTGCATGCTAACTTAGGAAATAAAAGGGTCCCACTGCGCGCTAAAACAAGAAAGGTTCCTGATCTGTTGTCCGTATTATGCAACAAGCACTAAACATCTGGGTTTTTGGTGTATTTTTATATGAAGGATCACAGGCTTTAATGTTACTGTTGTCAAGGCCTAAAAATGGCCAAAATCCCTACATATTTTACATAGTTTTGTATATTTTTCATACAGGAAATTTAAATAAAGTTGAAAATAAATAAACGTGTCAAAATGTATTAAAAATATTTACAAAAATTAATGAAGTCATCGTAGGTTAAAGGCATATAGAATATTTTCCGCACTTATGTCATTAATCCATGGGGCCTCTACAACAAAGAACCATGAAATAATCAGAACTGTCCCTGTGGCTCAACAGACATCTAACACCTAACTGGTGAACCTACACAGCAAGTTCCTCAGATTAATTTTCTTCATCTGAGCAGTGTTTGGCCCTACCCTCTGGTCGATAAAGCTGACAGATTAAATATACCATTGCCAAGAGTGGCTAAGAGAGATAATGTTGTGTCATGTCCTATTTATACCACAACGAAAATGAAAGTTATAGATTACTAGTTAAAACTTGCTGAACACTGATCAACTAAGAAAGAGAAGTGGAACCACAAAAATACTTGTGATTTATTTGTAAGAACCGTTTGCTTTGCCAAAAGAGTAGATAGATTTGCTAAAAACATTTGTTACTGTGAAAGAAATTGACCTAATTATTTAGCAAACCATCAAATTAATTGTATTTAGTTAAATAAGATATGCATTAAAGTTTAGGTTTATTCAGCAAACAACTTAACAAGATCAATTTTAAGCAAGCATATTTTTAAGTCAGTCAAACGTGTGCCTTGGTTGTTTTTTCAGGGTAATGCGGCTGAAGTGCAGAACAGGCCTTGTTCTTTGGGATAAATTTTCAAACTCCTCGGAGTTGCTGGCCGGACTCCATCATCAAAAAAAATCCAGTTTCTTCTCACCACCCAAGGGGATTTCAAAGGTCATGATAAGCGCAACAATTATGCTCAAGATGGTGGAAATGCTGCTTGAGGATGTTTCATTTGTATGAAAGCTCATAGACCCAAGAGCTTAAGTTAGAGCCCTGCTACAGAAATGTGATGTAAGTGGTTGCGGTGTGTGTGAGAGAATGATTAGAGCATGGGCTTAATGATGGTGCTGGTAAACAGGAGTAAAATGATGCAAAGTGCCCTCTTCCAGAGCCTGACGACGATTGCCGCTGACCTTGCCAGGGGACATGGTAATTTCTGAGCCAGCTGATGGTCTCATCACATCTACTTAAAAAGCAAAGGCTCATGCACTTTCAGATTTAATCTAAATGCTTTATGAACAAAAGACAAACACAAACAAAATTACACCAGACCTGTTGCTGTGGTTACAAAATGTCTTAACGTCCTAATTACCATGGAAACACATATAGTGTCGATATCCATTATAGGCCTTAGGTTCATCATTAATCTATGTCAAATTGCCTCTGTCAAAGTTACTCAATTTATTAAAACCAATACTGTACATTTACCTGAAAAGTCAAAATGCACAAAAGTCTTGAACTGTACAAATATCTTTCAATAATTCAGAAATTATAAGCAAACCTTCTAAAAAAATCTAATAGATTTTGATCATTTAGAGTCCCTTTGAATAGTATTCCTACCCCTTGTGCTTTTTCCCATTTTTTTCCACGTTAGAACCTCAAACTGTAATATATTTTGTTGCCAATTGTTGTGATAGAACAGCACAAAGTAGCACATACATACAGAAGTAGAATACTTTTTTTTACAAAAACCACTGCAATGCGTTGCGTGCATCCAGTACAACCCATTCCCCTTAGAAATTACCTAATCAATAAATACAGATCACCTGTGTTTATTGTAATCTATGATTGCATATAATTCATATAAAGTCAGCTGTTCTGTAAAGGCTTCAGAGGTTTATTAGAGCATTATGAAGACAAAGGAACACACCAGACAGGTCAATGAGGGAAAATGGGGAGAGGTTTAAAGCAGGGTTAGGTTACAAACTTGAATGTCAGACGAGAACATCAATTATAGCAGCCACCAAATTGTGACTCTTAACAAACTGCAGAGGGGGATTAGTGGTTCAGGTGGAGGACCCAAATACAGGCAGGACACAGGCGAAGTCATTAAAATGCTAATTTAATCAATAACAAAAATTCACAGCATGCAGAAGGAAAGAAGGGAAGTGATGAGAAGAAAACTGGTAACAGTGGTGAATGGCACCTGGCATGGCAGAAGAAGGACCAAACAAAGGAGATGCTTATTTGCTGGGAAGAGGAATTTTGGAATGCAACACAGGGGAGTCTAATAAACAGAATGCATTGCAGCTGTGTGGGGAGCATGAGTGGAGCATTGGAGGGGAAATGTCTACTTGATAAGCAAACACTACAAGGAACACAAAAAGAATACAAGGAAGTAAAGCAGAACATAACTAAAGGTTCACAATAAAAACAAAAAGAAAGTGACAAGATATTATGAAATGGTGTAGATCAGAACTTATTCATCTGTTGGAACGGCCTAGCCAAAGTCCAGATCAAAATATAATTGAGAAACTGTTGCAAAAGGTAAAAATTGCAGTTCTCGAATGCTCTAAATCCAGTCTGACTAAAATCCAGTTGTGGCTCTAAGATTTTTCTTTGTAAAAAATAAATAAATAAATAAATATATATATAAATGTGTGTGTGTGTGTGTGTGTGTGAAAACCATGTGGTTTCCGTTATGTCCTACTTTATGTTGGTCTCTCATTACAATCCCAATAAAGACAACAATTCTTGTTAACATGCAGTGAGGCGAAGTAAAGACAAATGTATGACTTGTGGTTCTGTCCATGGGTCTGTTGACTCCTCATTGTTTAGTCAAATTTTCCATGTTTCCTGAAATAGCGCTTTGGGTGCCTTTCTGATCCTGAATAATTTATTTCCGCTGTGACATTTGCTCACACGGTCTCCGGGTAAAGACGGGCAGGAGCGTGGCTCCCCCATCAGAGCTCCGTAAAGGTCAAGTGTTATTGATCTCACCATTTCAAACACGCTCTATATTGTCAGAATCAAACCTCCAAAGTTTGGATCGGGTCGAACATGACGGGGGTTATGTTCAGACTCATTATCTGCTTCTTAGGCGTATGTTGAGCAGTGATACTGGTGATCAGACTCTGGTGCGTAAAAGACGCGCTCCGGGGCGGGGAGTGCTTTGGAGACGCATCAGTAAAAGAGCACATCTGCACGACGTGCTGCACCTACAGGTTGCCGCGATTGTTTCCTTCATATCTTCTGATATTTTCCCAATCCACTGTAAGATCCTGCCACTGGAACTGCTTAAAGATCTTTTTTTAACACTTTGGACTTTTTCCACGAAACTGGGCTGCGTTAAACACAATGAAAGTCAACGGTGGCGGACTTTTTCGTCTGCCACAGGTCCCTCACAGCTGCCGCTGCGTCGCAGAGAGAACGGCAGCATAATGGCATGTAGGAGCGGCTGCTGCTGCGGCTCCTCCGGTCCCATCAACGAGGACAACGCACGGTTCCTGCTGCTGGCGCTCTTCATTGTCCTCTACCTGCTCTGCGGGGCCGCCGTTTTCTCGGCGCTAGAGCAGCCCAAGGAGCGGGAGGCGAAGGAGCGATGGGCGCAGAGGTTCGAGCACTTCTCCCAGAAGTACAACCTGAGCAAGAAGGACCTGAGGAACTTCCTGAAGAATTACGAGGAGGCGAACGTAGCGGGGATCCGCGTTGACACGATCAGACCCCGGTGGGACTTTACAGGAGCTTTTTACTTCGTGGGGACTGTGGTGTCAACAATCGGTGAGGTTTACTGTAACTGTAAAATACATTTTCTCTCACAGCACTCTTTTCAGTTTGAGAGCATTAAATACAATTTGAGTGAACCCACGTTGGGCAAATATTTTCTTTAACTTTTTTCACCATTTTACTTCTATTATAAACACGATAAACTTACCCCAAGCGCAAATGTCTCCACTCCTCTAAAGTAAAAATGGTGAAAAAAAATTGTTTCTCTTTCACTTCTGTTTATATTGAATCCGCTTAAAGCCACCAACAGAGAAAGAAAACCTGTCTAGAATTTGATATGAGAAAGCACTCCAGAGCTCCCCATCGATCCCTTGTCACAACCTCTCATGTTTCTCCCTCCATTCCTCCTCAACTGAAGCAAATTAATGGTTAGTGTCAGTAAGCGCGACAGAACATTTGATGCTTAGGCCATGTATGACAAAAACTCTGCTATTACCAAACAGACGAAAAAAATTTTTTTTTGCAGAATTACTTGGGTCATAAAATGTTCTCACCAATCACAAGATTGGTTAATGGGGTTCTTAGACTCCGAGATACACAACCACGAGGACAAAGACAGCGTTTTAACAGTTTATTTAGAAACACAGATAAAGGTCGGACTGGAACTGGTGGACAAACATGGGGTCTCCTTGAAGGAGAAAGACAGAAGCTGGTAAACACTCTGGGTGGAAACAGAAATTGAATGCGTTCTTTAGATGCTGACTTACAGGGGTGGGGTTCTTGGCAAGACCAGGGGGAAATAAGTCCTTCTCCACGGTGGCTTGAGGCCGACAGGCTGTAAACAGTTTTCGGAGGATGAAGTGCTTTGTTTCTTCTCTTCCAGGAAACTCCACTATGGTTGGAGAGTTTTAACGGTGGAGGGTGGACAGGCAGGTTGACGGGTGGTTCTCAGGTGGCTCCTGAGAAGCTGGGCTTGGAGTTGGAAGCAGAGAGGAGGCTCAGGGCTGAGGTGTCCTAAACTCCTCTGAACATGACACGAGTGAAAGCGGAGACCAGAAAGGTTCCACAACTTCCTTCAGCGAAGGGTGATCTGCAAGGCAGGGGGAGAAAATCAAGGAGATCAGAAAAACTGCTTGGAAGCAAGACTGGAGAGAAGCAGCAGTCTAGCTGTTACCACACCAAGTGAGAAAACGAGCTGACGTCTGGTTTCCACTCCATAAGTAGCCCCACTAATTGCTCTTAGATGAGCAACACCTGTGCAGTAGCACCTGCCATTCACACCCTGCACAGAGAGAACACAGCACACAAACACAGCCTGTACACAAACCACCGTGGATATGACAAAGATGTGGTGCCAAAATAATTCACTTCAGGTTTGTATAATCCACCTTGCCTTGCAAAAGAATAGTAAAAATGCCTTTTTTTTCCCACAAATAGAAAAAATGGTTTCATTTTTGTCATACTGTTAACAGTTTAAATAATCTCTGTTAAGAATAATCTAGCTAAGGTTTGACAAATTGAAACATTTTAGATTTTAAACAAGATATAATCACATACAAACCATAATCCTTCAAAAACGGTAAAAGAGCTCTTTAATTT
Source organism: Girardinichthys multiradiatus (assembly GCF_021462225.1). Classification (NCBI taxonomy): domain Eukaryota; kingdom Metazoa; phylum Chordata; class Actinopteri; order Cyprinodontiformes; family Goodeidae; genus Girardinichthys; species Girardinichthys multiradiatus. The sequence continues at coordinate 29,158,941 of NC_061808.1, forward strand.
GGCGCTGAATGTGCAGCTGTGAACTGCAGACTAACCTAAATGTCATTAGCCAGCCACTGTGTATTCCTCTTACATTATTTCCATGACACCCAACACAGGAGCTGCGGACTCCCCATTGGCATGTGATTAAGCAGTCTCTTTTGGAGTGTAAGTGACATAACTTTTATTTTGTAGAGGTCATGTGCCACAACCCCATGTTCATTCATTCATTCAGTAATTAATAAACTAATTGGAAATAAATTGTTATCTCTCTTTAAGCTTTTTATGCATGCCTGTAGTTGAAACAAAGGGGGTAGAAGTTGTAGACTTGTCAAAAGATAACACTGTCAGTCATGATTATTTATCATGTTGACTGTGTAACCGAGAGGATTCTTCAGTTTGTTGCAAACATCAACGTAGATAATGACCAAGTGGTTTTGCAGAATTTGGAGGGTGCTAACTGCTGTACTGGACTGGGTGAGTTTGGAGATCTCCAGCATTGGTTTCGACCAAAGTTCTGGAATTTTATTTTGCTATTGGTATAGCACTGCTCCTCATATTGGAAGGTCTCTAAGGCTTGGTGCGGGTTAATAGGTGGTCTCAATTGGTATCAGATACTTATGTCTCCAATGTCTGATAGATGTCCCATGTTTTTGGAATCAAATGTCTGGGTGAGACCACTGATCCATCTACCAATCTGCTCACCCTGGGCTTGTGTTCCTGCAGGTCTTATCTTGACTGATTTTACTCTGAATGTTAAGCACTCAGTCAAAGCATTGTCGCACACTTCATAATAATATCACAAATTCTATATGGAATGTTTCATATATATGAATGTTTCATATGTATGAATAGAAAGGTCTAGTATAACATACATTTAGCACATTATTTAAAGGTAAAACATACAGACGTCAGAGGACAATCTGGTATCTGCTGCTTAGGATTAGCTTCGTAGCACATATTTTAGTGTTGAAAAAGTGAAGGCACAATTTAAATGTTTTTAAATGTATTTTGTGGAAAACATTTAGAGTAGGGGAAGCTATTAAATTGTTACAGTAATAATAACAGGTTAAAATTTTGGAGCTCTACAGAGGAGCAACAAGGAGCATATAACAGAAAGTTCCTTTATTTTATTTTTTTGAACTTTTAACCTTTTTTTGCCACAGAAAAAGGTTTAGTGAGGTTGCGGCCAGTTGGAAGACTTTGGCGCAATATTTACAATGTAGAAATTACACAGAGAGGCTGATGTTACAGTTAGCCATGCTAACGGTGTTAATCGGCATAAATGATTGCTGGAAATTGTGTAAAATATGTCAGTATTATATGTTCTTAACTGGGTATGACAGAAAGAGGAAACTATTTCACTGAGCTTTTTTGTGATACTTCTCTCAGTCTCTATTGTACACACATAGCGCTGACTTTGCTCATGAATAAATAATCACCGTTCCCTGCAGGAAAGCTTGTTTTTATACCTGGATGTAGCCACTTTTTCAGGCTAGTTTACCAACCTTTTACAGCCCAACAAAGCTAAAGAGTGGGCCCTTCCACCGCACCCATCTCCTTAGTCTCAGCAATCTATATACAGATTTAGCAGCTTTGTACTATAGGCATAAAATAATTGTTCTGAGACTTTTTAAGTCATCACCAATGTTGTACATATTAACATATGTGAAGAAATGTGCACAGATTGTGCAAGCTAACAGGGCCTGTGTGTTTTTTTTTTTTTCATATTAGTGTATACAGTCGGCTTTAGGGACACAAATTTAAGACAAAACTGAAATATAAAAAAGCCAATAATTTGAGTTTTTAAATTGAAGGCTTTCAAAAAAAAAATTTTAAAGATGCTTCAGGGGATAATTCTTTGTAGGATATCTGACTTGTTCGGCAGTATGACAGATGAAGACTTGGATGCCACATCCTAAACTGTTGTCCAAACACAGGCTATAATATAATGATTTGAATGCCATGGGTATACAGATATAAGAAGCCTCAAGAAGTTAGCAGTTTCTGACAACCCACGCAGGGTGCTCTGGTTAGACCAAAATATAACTAAGTGCAGAACTCTATGTGTAGCAGAAAACTAACATTGCACATCACCCTAAACACACAATCCTTATGCTGAAACATGGTGGTGGCTGTATCATGCTATGAGGAGGCTTTTTTTCAGCAGGGACAGGTAAGCAGGTCAGGGTTGTTTTGGAAGATGAATAGAATAAACCCTGTTAGAAGCTGCAAAAGGGATTCAAATGCATGCCACACTGTTCAGATTCTGATTTGTAAAATAGTTTGGTTATTTGGTAATGGAAAGCTGCATTGAGTTAAAACACTCCTTGCTCATTCTGAATTTTTAGTTTTGAAAAAGACAAACATTTTCAACATGACATTGAAAAAGCAGAATTCACTAAATAAAGTTTTTTTTTAGGTATTCATTAAAGAATACTATTTCTTTTCTTTATTTCCACGAAGTGTGTTGGTCAACTCTCCTGGGAGATATAAGAGGAGGTCATAAAAGCCCTCCAGTGCAGAATGCTATCTCTTCTCACCACACAGCAGCAGTGGACAATAAGTACCATTACTAGTATGGGCATTAGCGCTCCGACAGCTAAACCACGTGTAAATTTGAATGACTTGTTTCTAAATAAAGAAGGATTGCGGCGAAGATGGGCCCAAACAACCTGAAAACAGAATGTTTAGCACTTTGTATGGCTGTTTACCATCCAGTGATTTGTGAAAAATATTGGTTCTGTAAAAAATGAATGGGGTTGACAGACAGATGCAGACTCAGGGCAGAATCAAAGCCTTGTTTTCAAGTTATTTCATCTTTTCTGCAAATAATCAAGGCAGGTAAATGCACATCTATACTCCCATGCTAGTGTTTGTATTCAACACAGTCACAAAGATCTATAATTAGGTACACATATGAAGAAACATGAAAGCCTTTGTATTCTGAGTTTATAAAAGGGAACCGAATGAAACATTTACTGTTTAAAAAGAACTGACCAATTTCTGCAGGGACACTAGAATCAAGGAGAATATGGACTGATGTGATATCCATCAGTCTGTTACAGTATGTGGGGCCCTACCAGTCCTCCTTACTGCATGAAATATAAACAGTATGGTAATTAGTCGAAGCTGTATATATCTACATTGCTTGGCAACAAAGTCTTAGGGAAGAAAACGAAAACAAAATACCTAAAAGTATTCCAGAAACATATTTTGTATTAAACAGAAATAAATGCAGGTAAAAAGAGAACTGCCTTCCTAGAGAATGTATTTCTGATTTTCATCTAAGTTTTGCAACTTTGGGTTAAAAGTAGAATTTTACTTATTTCATTTACTTTATAAAAGACTACCAGAGAGAGCCGGTATGTTTTGGCGCTTCAGCTCTACAGGAGCTCCTGGCATTCCGTCAAATGAGTATGTGTGGAGAATACCACTTTTAGCTACCAGGTCGAACAATGGGAATCAGAAAGGATATGAGATAATATTTGAGCTCTTCGTAACTTGAAATCCCTAAGAAAATCCCAAGGATTTTTTAGGAGTCTTATGGAACAAGACATTTAACACATTAAATATCAGAGAAATCATGAACAACTTTAAAATAGTTTTCTATGTTATACAGCATTCACAGCTGACTGTAAGGCTGTCAGCTCAGTAAAGTATGTTTAATGTATAATGTATATTTCAATACAGTATATGATAACATTAGTGTCATGAAAACAAAGTTTTGTGCTTCATTTTTCCTCATTAGCAGTCAAGTTTATAATATTGCACTTTATAAAACCATATTTTCATTGTATTCTTGTGATGTTTACAGGCAGTACTGATGTTGATTGACTATAGTTGCTTTGAGTTTTAATTAATTGAAGTGCAGTAAATTTAATCGACTGTTTTCATTTAATAAAAATTGAACCATTTACTTTTGTAGTATAAACACTCTGAGGTGAGTTTTCTCAACATATGTGTGATGATATGATATTATATTTTATTTTAGTATAGAAAAGTATAATACAGTAAAGCACAGTACAACAGATGACTACACGGCATAGTACTGTTTAGCATAGAGTTGTACAGTATAGTATTGCATATCATAGTATAGCTTTATACACTAAAGTTTAGAACAGTACAAAACAATATAATATAGTATAGTATAGCATAGCATAGCATAGTATAGTATAGTATAGTATAGTATAGTATAACACAGCATATGATAGATAGAATAGTACAGCATAGTATAGTGCTGTATTATTAAAATATTCTTCTTCATCCTTTATGTATTTATATCATGTCTTTTTGTCAACATTTTTCTTTTTTCATTAATATGTTTCTGTCCATGTTTGTCCTTTTACATCAGTCTTGTACAGCAAGGGGGAGAGTATTTCCCCTCTCACAGCCAATAATAATACATTTAATTTAAAAGTGCCTTTCATAACACTCAAGTACACTGTACAAGACAAGTTAAAGCTAAAACTGTTTGAGGCAAATTATCTGCTTTGAGGTTTTGTTAAATTCTGTTTAACTATTCAGCGTACTGGATATTTGCGTAGCACCACGCTCTCACTTCTGCTAATGAAAGCCTGCTACATGAATGCCAAGTGCTATTATCGGCTATGGAGGGAGACAGCAAGAGGCAAAAGGAAGCTCCCTGAAAATGACAGAAAATGTCAAAAGTGTGGAATCATTTTTAACAGAATGGAAAATAGACCATGCGATGCAAAAGTGTATTTTTTTATAGCTAACAGTCAAAATTAAAATACTTTGGTTGCCTAAAATGGGAACCAAGAGCACTGCAACTACAGTACATAATAAAACAGTCTTAATTAAAATATAAATGATCTTTTACTATTTACAATAATTTAACCATACTCAACAAAACTTAATTGTCTATAGCCATATGTCTAAACTCAAACCTTTTCACTTATTATTGACATTATAAAAGATCACATTCAGTTTACCGGTCAGTAAAAATAATATACAGCATTTAGTTTTTTCTGTAATGGCAAAAAATCATTCATAAACAGAGGGCTTGTAATTAATGCAACCTCAACCCCTTCACAATATTAAATAAATGTACATCAGCCAGTGTTATGCACTTTAAATATGATATTAAGGTCTAAGAATGAGTAAACAAATAATCAATTATACTCCTTTCCAGTAAATCGCAGTCATACCTTGGACTTCTTCGTACAGAGGACTTCACCATGTTCGACGTCACTGGGATTATAAATCCACCAAAAATAAAGTGTCGTTGCCATTTCCAGCTTGTCTCACGGGACGACGCAACGGAGGCACATTTCTGGAGAGACAAAAGCTTGCAGGCAAAGTTTTTCTCCACAAGGCCATTCCCGGAAGAGCTTGAAAGCTGGAAATCTGTCTGATACAAAAAGGTCAAAAGATTCATACACCGATTGAAGACCACGCCGACACCTGGCACAGGTGAAAAACCCACAGAGGTTTTATTTCCAAGGAGATGAGTTTCCTCCCTGTTGATTCAGTCGACTAAACAGTTCTTCATATTTTCCCCTCCTGGACGGATGGGAAGTTTACCGTTTTTTTTTCTTTTCTTGAGGTGATCATGGACGCGTGATCCCTCCCCCCTCATTTTTCTTCAGACCTGATCCATCCTCAACTGGTAGAGAGAAGAAATCAACGTCAAAGTAATTTCGTTCTTTTCATATTAAACCGGATAGGTGCATTTAGAAGTCTGGGCAGGATGATAGTTAAGGTGATTTAGAATCACCAGTAGTTAATCCAAGGTATCAACTTGTTGCATGCAATACTGATTGAAGTGTTTTACGCTGAGCTGTGTTTAGATTTGCTGCGCAAGCGCTGCTGAACCGTGCGTGGTTCATGTTTTTGTCCGGCTGATCCCAAATCAGCCAGGAGTTAGAAGTTGGACTTTTAAAAGATTTTCATTCAAAGCAACTGCGGTCTGGGCCTCGTGGTCTGACCACTTCTTTGTTTCAGTTTTATTACTGGAGTTTTTCCACTGAGTTCCCGCCTCAGAGTTTTATGACTCTTTGTTCAAGATTTGGGGCGATCAGCTGCCAGAGGCCAAAGGGGCGTGGCCCCACTGTTTTATCAGATGATCACTGCAATCGAGACATCGGCACACCTGGAGGACTTATCTTTCCATTTACACCAAATTACACATTTTGTCCATAAAACTGCTGGTTTGATCTTCATAGAGACTGAATGCATATATATTTTTCTTTTATTATTATTGTTAGGTAGTAATTTTTATCCCCTTTGTGTAGAATAGGGCTTGTTAGTTAAGTGAAGGTTTTTGGACCAGAATAATGGTATATCAGAATTATTTGGCTTCAATAAATCTTCATATATATAATTAAGAGAAGCATTTGTGTTTATTTCATGCAAGAGTGATTTATCTGTCAAAACAAGGTCGAAGTTCCCCCACCTTCGGTGAAGCAGTTGAATAAACAGTGACATTTTGTGGTTTTGGTTAATAATTTATCAATTATTAATTATTAATAGCTAATGGTAAATATTAAAGAGGTTTGAGCCCATAACCACAACACCAGAGGACCTCTCTGATTTCTATTCGTAAGTAATGGTTCTTGGTTAAGAAATCTTTTTTTTTTTTATTATGATTTTAAATTATAATTGTTGATAAATATGAATTAATCAATAATCATAATTCTTACAAAAGTTTGACATTCCACCAGAGAAAGTCAAAGCTGTCATCCATGATAATGGTATGAATGTTGCAGCAGTGAATATTTTGGCAGAGAAGCATAAGTGGACATCAGTGTGGTGTGCAGAGTACACCCTGAACTTGGTACTACAGAACGCTCTGAAGAGAAACGAGACTACCTCTAAGTGTGTGGTTGCTGCAAGATGCTTTGTTGAATGTTTTTTTTGTTTTTTGTTTTTTAAGTGTGCTTGCTTGTACAAAGCTTAAGGATAAGCAGTAGGAAATGGGCATAACATCACACATGCTTGTGCTAGACGTAAGTACTCATTGGAACAGAACTTTCCACATACTGTCCAAGCTGTTGGAGCAAACATAGCCAATTGCTGCCCCATTTCTGACCAGGCATTGGAACCAAGAGGAAAACCTTTCATTGATCTTAAGCCTGACCTGTGGAATGATACTGAGGAGCTAAGCAAGGCTCTTGAATCATTTGAATTGCAGCAATGTTTCTGAGTGGGCAAGAATACATTACCCTCTCTGCACTTTCACAGCACATGCAAGGCCTCAACAAGTCAATGCAGACCCAGGCTTTTGAGCACCTGTCCAGTTATAACAAATTGATGTGACAAAACAGATCACAACAAGATGGAAGGGACTATATGTCAGCCTCAATACCCAAAGACTGTCCTGCTTACTGCTGCATTAGATCCCAGTTTCCTGCCCCCTAATGAAGCCTTTAAGATCCAAAGCCTGGTACAGATAATAGTACTTGATGTCAAAATGGAAATGAGACAGAAAAATGCAGGTGAAAATGAGCACCCCAATGCAGCACAAGCCAAGCCAGTAAAACAGTGCTGCCTGATTTATCACCATTTAGATGTGTTCTTCACACTCCAGTATAAGCGATGAAGAGAATGATGAAGAGAATGAGAAGCAGCATTTGAACCAAACTGTGCAGAAGCAGGGACTGCACAGTGGCGCGGTTGGTAGCACTGTTGCTGCAGCAACTGTTGCCTTGCAGCAAGAAGGTCTTGGGTTTGATTCCCGGTCAGGGGCCTTTCAGCATGGAGTTTGCATTTCTCCAACTGCATGCGCAGGTTCTAACCGGGTACTCCGGCTTTCTCCCACAGTCCAGAGACATGCCTGTTAGGTTAATTGGTCTCCCTAAATTGCCCTTAGGTGTGTGAATGAGTGAGTGCATGGTTGTTTGTGTGTTGCCCTGCGATAGACTGGAGACCTGTCCAGGGTGTACTGGAGAATGTGACAATTTCTAACCTTTTAATGATTTTAATGAGTTATCACCAGAATAAGCGATAGAATAGATTACTAAAATAATTGTTATACTAGCATAGCATACTACAGCATGATGTAGCGTAGCGTAGTGTAGCATAGCATAGCATAGCATAGCATAGCACAGTATAGTATAGTATAGTATAGTATAGTATAGTATAGTATTCAGAGGTTTGTAACTAGTACACTTTCTCTGTTCGATCATTTTCATTTTAAAATACTGACAATTTTTTCCTGAATCAGCTGTTTTTACCTTGATTTATCTGTTTTCTTAGTATGTACCTGGTCCTATGTGTTATATTCTTTCACAATTTTCATTCTTTTGCAAACACCAACACAAACTTATCCAAAGTCCAAATTTCCTCCTGCTTTAAAACTCAAAATGAAGAAAAAATTGCACCCTCTCAATTCTGTCAATGCATGAAATTCCCTTCAAGAGATGAAGAGAGGCACACAAAGGAAAAACAATGTACTTGTTCAAAATGCTCATAACCGTCTGTCTCCGTGAGAGTCCTGGGTTCCCTTGTGTCAGTATAAGAGGACAAAGCACAAAAGCATTTCAGAGCTGTCCAACCAAGAAAACCCCCCTGAGTCAATATTTTGTAGATCCATCTTTAGTTCAATTTTCAACTACAGATCTTTAGGGATATGTCTCTACCAGCTTGGCACATCTGGAGATTTGTTTTGCCTGGCATGATTTGCAAATAGGCTCAAATTCACTCAAATTAGATGAAGAGTGTCTGTAAATAGCAATATTTAAGGCTTGACACAGATTAGCAGATAGATTTAGGTCTAGTTTTTGACTAGGTTATCATAGCACATTAATTGTTCTAAACAAACCATTATAGCACTGGCTAAATAGTTTTCTTCATGGTTGCCCTGTATTCAGCTCCTTGCATGTTGTGTCAGCTCTTACAAGCTTCTGTCCTTGCTTCAGAAAAGCATCCCCACACCATGATGTTGCCATCACTATTTTTCATTGTGTGTTCATTGTGATGAGCAGTATTAGTTTTCTGCTACACGATGGGTTTTGTATGTAGGACAAAAAGTTCAAATTTGGCCTTATTTGGCCAATATGTGTGTAATGCACTGTATATGGCTTATGGTACATTTTAAAAATGTCTCGCTATATCAATAAATACACACATATATTTATATATACACGTGTATATAGCAGTTGTTTATATTAGATCAATTAGATCAGTTACTGGGTTAACTAACGTATTATAAACCGAGCAATTAAACATTAAATGCACTGAATTAAGCAACAAATATAGCTTATCTGCTCTCAGTGAACTCACCCATTGTAGAACAAAACACATAAAAATATGTGGATGCATAAAACAAAAAGGGAAGCAATTTAACTGGTTAAACTTCCAGAGAATGAGTTGTTTTGGACTTCCGCATTTATCACTGGCTTTTATTGTGCGATCTGCGTATGGTTCTTAGAGCTACTGCGGGACTTGACTGGACAGGAGCAGACACAGTGTAAATATAGGGTTACAGTAAATACTGCACTAAGTGAAACAACCGGAGGCAAAGCTGAGCAGCATGGAGTAGTAGCAGCAGACACAAGAAATGATTCAAGATCTAAAGACAATACCTGGTGTCATTAACTTTATATTAGAATATCATTTATTTAAATATATTGTATGCGTGGGTAATTTATCTTATTTTAATAATAATAATAATTTCAGATGATTATTATTAATAATAAAAATAATAATTTCAGACTTAAATTTGTTATTGTTATGAACAATAACTGTCAATATCTAAATGTACCTTTAAAACAAGGAAGTGTTCTTACCTGCTGAGCCTTGATCCATTTAGCAACAGCAACAACAACCTTTTCTTTGGCGATCTTTTCTCATCAGATGTTTTGAACAGCGTGGCTATAGCATCTGCTTCAACATTCTCCTTGGTCTCTAAGACATCCCGACCCCTGACATAATTTCTCCTGTGAATTCAGAGGTTTCTTGTTACAAGCATTTGGCTGAAAAGTTCTCCGATCACAACTGACTGTGCTTAATGGGACCAACCCTTCTGTCTCTCATCGGTTTTCTAGCCCTGATCCAGGCAGCTCTGATCCTCTTCACTGCAGGAAAGTAGTGCAGACTAACGGCTGCTGTCGTAGTATTGCTGCCACCACCATATTAACCGTTTCACCATATTAACGCAATGCAACTTTGCTTCTACCTAAACAGTGCATCATTGACGCTAACACAATGAATGACTGGAGACCTCCCCCTAGACGTAATTTCCAGGCAAGTTTGGAGTTGCAAAATTCAACATCAAAATATGCTTATTTTGTGTCATAATTGTGTTTTATGGCATCTTTATTCATATTATCATGTAAATTACTGCCCAATGTCTTTAATGTTAACATGGTTTTTTTTTTTCAATTTCTGCATTTGTGGGAAAAGCGTGTCACAGACACTTTAAGGTTGTAATGTGACAAAATGGCAAAGTGCCTTGGGAATTTTCTTGCCAGCAGTACCCAGTAAAGAAAAACGTAAAGTTATGCATATAACTACTGTTCCCTGAAGGAGAGTAACGAAGTACAACACATGAGTATGGGATATCATGCCCTGCGTGTCCTGGCTGAAGCCATCTCTAATCACGCCTCCTAGGCAAATTATGTGATGATGACAGGTGACAGGCCCCGCCTGCACTATATACCTGTCCGTCATCGTCGTCATTACTCAGTTCGATAGCCGCTATTCACCGAGCCCAGCTGAGCAGCGGGGCAGCAATGTGTTGTACTTCGTTACTCTCCTTCAGGGAACAGTAGTTATATGCATAACTTTACGTTCCCTTTCAGTCGATTCACTCAGTACAACACATGAGTATGGGACATATATAAACGCCCCGCAGAACAGCCATCAAAGCTGGATCATGCACTGCATACTAGCGCAGCACTTCAGACCCAGCAGAAAGAACACAGTGAGCCACAGAAGGGGTTGTCACATCCAAACAATACAACTTTACAAATGTGTGCAGCGAAGACCAGCTGGCTGCAGCACAAATGTCACTCATAGGCACCCCTCTAAATAGGGCCCAGGAGGTCCCTATGCCCTTGGTGGAGTGAGCCCTCACACCACGTGGCATTGGGAGACCCCTGTTGCTGTAAGCTAGAGAAATAGCCTCCACAATCCAGTGAGAGAATCTTTGTCTGGACAAAGCTTTCCCCCTTTCTGGTTTAGCAATACACACAAACAGTTGATCACATAACCTCACAGTCTGAGTACGGTCAATGTAACTGCGCAGTGCACGTAAAGGGCACCGGAAGTGTAACCTCCTTTGTTCCTCAGATGCAAAAGGAGGTGGACAAAAACTAGAAAGCTCCATAGTCATGAAGCTGTAGTCCGAAGGTATAACCTTAGGAAGATAAGCTGCATTAGGTCACAAGGTGACCTTGGAACCATCAGGTGAAAAGTGTATGCTGGTAGGATTTACAGACAAAGCATGGAGGTCTCCAACCCGCTTTGCAGTTGTCAGAGCAAGAAGCAGAGCAACCTTACATGAAAGGAACTTCACATCTACTGACTCCAAAGGTTCAAATGGAGGGTCACAAAGAGCTTCTAGTACCAATGTGAGATCCCAGGAAGGAAAACTGGGTTTAATCACAGGTCTGAGTGTACGAACCCCCTTTAAGAAGCGTACAGCCAGAGGATGAGCACCTGGTGTGACTCCATTAAAACCAATATGGCAGGCAGAAATGGCAGCCAAGTAGACCTTAATTGTGGAAAAGGAAAGACATTTATCCAGCAGATCCTGCAAAAATGTTAAAACTTCCACCATTGAGCACTGAAATGGAACGATGTGCTTGTCCTCACACCACTGCTCAAAAGCCCGCCATTTATAAGCGTATAAGCCTCTAGTGGAGGATGCTCTTGCATTCTGGATTGTTGCCACCACATCAGGGGGGAGGCCTTTGGCTAATAAGCTGGACCTCTCACCAGATAAGCATGCAGCTTCCACAGCTCTGGGTGTGGATGAAATAGATTTTGGATTGTACTGGTGTCCAAACCCCACTCACCGCCACGCCATCGCACAAAGCCCCCCACCCCCTCAGGGAGGCATCCATGGATACCACCTTGCGAAAGGTTACTCTCCCTATTGGCAAACCTCGTCACAACAGTCCTGGTTCCCGCCAAGGGCTGAGAGCCGACATACAGGCAGTGGTTATCGTTAGCTTTCTGCCTCGGCGACGCTATGCACACAACCGTTGAGAGGTCCACCGCTGGAACGGGCGCATCTTCAGTAGACCGAGTGGTACTACTGCAATCATAGATGCCATCATTCCCATCAGTTGTTTAGATAGTCTGGAAACACAGTTTGTGTCTCAACTGAAACTGAGCGAGGCAGCGGTAAAACGCGGCCACTCTGTGGTCGGAAAGACGTGCCCTGCTTGTAAGGGAGCATATTTCCAGACCGAGAAATGAAAATTGCTGACTTGGGATCAACGAGCTTTTCTGAGAATAGACCAAAAATCCTAGGGCCTGAATGTGTGACAGAACCCGAGACAGCTGCACTGTCACCTGCTCTCTGGAACTGGCTATTAAAGCCCAGTCATCCAGATAAGTTAAAAGGTGGACACCTGTTTCTCTGAGAAGTGCTAGCGCTGCCTCTATACATTTTGTAAAAGTGCAAGGCGCTAGAGACAGACCGAAAGGCAGTACAAGGTACTCGTATGCCCTGCCCTCAAAGGCGAATCTCAGAAACTGTCTGTGGTCCGGGTGTATCGCTACGTGAAAGTAAGTGTCTGTCAGGTTGATCGTGGCAAACCAATCGCCCGGGCTGATAGCACTCAGAAGCTGCTTGAGTGTTAACATTTTGAACTTGTATGTTCGGAGATATTTGTTCAGAACTCTCAAGTCCAGGATTGGACGAAGCCCGCCCCCATTTTTTGGAACAACAAAATAACGGCTGTACCAACCTGTGTTCATGTCCGACTCGGGAACCGCACGGATAGCTCCTTTTCCCAACAGTGTATTTATCTCCTCTCTCAGAACCTCTGCTGCTTGGGCCACTACCGCCATGTTTACCACGCCAACAATGCGGGGTGGTCTCCGGCGAAACTGTAAACGGTAACCCATTGCAACGGTCCTCTCCACCCAAGGTTGGAGTGTGCATGCGTGCCACATATGGAGATGTGCAGCCAGGCAACTGGCCTGCGGCACTGTTGGTTGACGGTGCTGCCCTCTCCTGACGTGCGAGAGAGGTGCAGCCTCATTTGGCTGTCGCCTGCAGCCCTTTGATTTTGACTTTTTTTCATAGAAAAAACTGTCTTTATTTAAACATTTGGAGCATCCATACAAACATTTGGAACAACTGCAGTGCTCAGAAACACATTCAACGCACCCAAACTGGGGGCTTTTAGTGCAAATACATTTGTGGGGAAATTGTGGTTGGGAGACTGTGTGGGGGAACCGCAGCGCCTCCTGGGACTGGGATCCCGAACAACACCAGCAAAACATCTTTTGGACGGCACCCGCCGAAAACTGGCAAACATGTCTCCCTGCTCCCGAAACTCCTGAATCTCGAGTCCCACAGTTAGGAGGACTGTTTCTTCTTCTTAAGGGACGTTGAGCCTCTCTGGAGCCCCGGAGGAGGACCCCTGCTCCAGGCCGTCTTTCAGGGAGCTTGGCCGTGGTTCTGTGACTGTGCCGTCTGAGGGCTCAAGCTCACAGGCCGCGTCATCCTCTTTGGTGTGGGTGGCGGTACAGCTGGTTTGCGAGTGCCCGAGCTGGATTTGGGTCTCACATCTCGCCTGGGGATGATACTGCGCAGTGCTTCGGTCTACTTTTTCCTCAGCTTGAATTTCGCCTGTATTGCGTCGAGACATTGCCCAAACAGCCCATCGGCTACCACCGGTTCATCCAGGTAGACGGCTCTATCTCTATCCAGGATGTCAGAGAGGGTCAGCCACAGGTGCCTTTGCGCAAAGTTGATGCCATCCCCCTGCCCAGTGACAGAGCTGCACAGCGGGATACACGGAGGATGTAGTCAGCGGTGATTCTCACCTCATTCAAGAGTGGCATCAAAGAGCTCTTCGGTGGTGTTGCGGCTCCAAGCTCTGCCAAGCGCATAGCTTGTGATGTTTGCAGCATGATAATGGAGCTCAGTACACAAGCAGTGGCCGCATGAGCCCTGTAGATTTTCTCCAATGGAGCAGCGGAGAACCTACAGTGCTTAGACGGAAGCGATATTGGACCACCCACACCATGATTTTGGGACGGGGCCAGATATGCTGCCAAATACGGTTCCATTGGTGGAATATTCACCAGTCCAGCTTTTTCGGCTCCTTCCAGGTCCAGATACTGTCCATAACCCGGCACTGTGCCACGGGTGGACAGTGGTTTGTTCCATGAAGACGTCAACTCAGAGACAAAGTCTAGGAACATGGGTAGATGGTGCTCGACTGCGGCCGGCTCCAAGGGGAGGTAAAACCCAGCGAATCGCGATGGCTTCTCCGCAGCAGGTGGGGAGGGCCATTCCACGTCTAGGGTATCAGTTGCACGGCGGCAAAGAGAGAAAAATGACGTGTTGAAGCTGAGATCGAGTACCTACATTATCGGCTAACCCATCAACATACTCCATATGGTCTGCCCAGCTGGAAACGGGGACTTTGACCGAAAAGCTGTCCTCGTCAGAATCGGACGAAACTGGGTTTCCCGCCTCGGAGAGCAGTGGGTCTCACCTTGAGACAGCAGCCTCTCCCAGCACCTTCTCGAGGAATTCAACCAGCCTCTCCAGGGTCAAGCGACGAAGCTGGTGACAGAACGCACATGCTTTGGGCTCCGCCAATGCTCTGCGAGCGTGAACAATCCGGGACAAGCCTCATGCTGGTCCTTCTCATGAAGCGAGAGGCCGCACCCCTGAGGACAGGGACGAATAGAAGACTTCTGCTTCACTTGCGTTAGCTTTGTGCTCATCCCGAACCACGAAAGCCAGACCGAACTGGCAGCAGTGACTAACTCCAACAAAAGCAGTTGAACTAGTTCCAAGTAGTCTTTAGAAAGAGACACAGAGCTAACCAGCAGCAGCTAGCTAGCCTGACTCAAAGAGGTGTTCTTAGCAAGGTAAAGAGCGTAAGAACTGAGTAATGACAACGACGATGGACAGGTATATTGTGCAGGCAGGGCCTGTCACCTGTCGTCATCACATCATTTGCCTAGGAGGCATGATCAGATGTGGCTTCAGCCAGGACACGCAGGGCGTGATATCCCATACTCATGTGTTGTACTGAGTGAATCGACTGAAAGGGAACATTGTTGTTCTGTGTGTGAACACAGAGAGCAAAATGTCTGCGTAGGGACAAAGTTTTTCAAATAGTGTAAGTAATAAAGTGCTCCATATTTCACAGCAGAAAGACACCATCTCTGGAATTACAAATGACAGGCAAATCATTAATCTCAGCTCAGCTGTTATGTAATTCAAGAATGGTAAATTTTATGCATTATTCCTTCTACACTTTAATCCCACATATCACTCTCATTTTATGTAAGTTTGATTAAGCCTTTCCAAAATACACAGTCAGACTAGAACCTCAATCACTGTGTCCATCACAATAGGTAGATGTGTTATAGAGTACCAGAGTGTGGCATTGTGACAGTATCATTAGTGCGTGCACTTTCACAGTACATACCTGTTTTGGAGGCATCTAATAATGCGGATGCATTTACTCTCAATCTTTTTAGATTTTAATGGATATAATGTAATCCCATTTACTGCCAATTTAGTTCTGCTGCTGGGGTGGCATGGATTTCATCCATTCATCATTTACAGTATACTCGCTTATTCTTTCTGGGTCGTGGGGGTTGATACCTATCTGGAGCGGTCACCGGGCGAGATGCAGGGTACTCCCGGGACAGGTCGCCAGACAACCAAACACACACACGCACACACACACACACACACACACACACACACACACACACACACACACACACACAATCAGTCCAATAAACCTTACAATCATGGTTTTGGACAGTAGGAGGAAGCCAAAGTACACAGAGAGAACCCACGCATGCACAGGGAAAAGATCCCAGCCAGGGTTTTGTAGCTCCAAGGCAACAGTGCTAACCACTGCGCTACTGTAGAGCTCCATCATGGAATTCATCTGTGTAGATAATAAAAATAAAGCACCCAAGTCATCATAAATTGTTAAAAATAGAAGTCAATTGAAAATGTTCAAATGACTTTTTCTCATTAGCAAACATTGAGTGTGAGCTCCATGCTTTCACAGCCTGTGAGCGACCTCTTCTTTATTTTTTAAACTTTTAAGGTGGTGATATAACAGTGCAGCTTGGGATTCCACAGTCAAAGTTGTTTGCTGCAAATTATACATGTTAGAGTAAGACTGTGTCTAGTAAAAATCCCACTTTTTTCATGAACATCCCTTTTTCACTGCTTTATTTTAAAATTCAGATATAAAATTCAGATACTTTTAAAATCAATCATCATAAATAATCTATGACAATTAAATGTTTTAATTTCAAACCTTATAATAAACACATTGGTCTATGAAATCACATGTATCAAATAGGAAACGGATCAGCTCTACAGAGGCTATTGCTGCAACCACGAGTAATACAAGTCTATTTACTTCGTGCTATTTTAAAACCTTTTTTGTGCGGATTAAAATAATGAAAACAAGAGCCTTTGAGAAAATGGTAAATACATTTTAGGTGAGTAATCAGTTGACAAGGATCTAAGGCGCTGCTGTTTCTTTTTCCTACACAAAGCAGTCTAATCATGTTATTGTCCTCATGTAAAGCACAATTCACAAAAACATAGAAATTAGCCAATTTTTGGTTTCATCTTTTTCTTAAAGATCATCTATAATGCTTAAAACCATCATTTTAAAGAACTTGGGCACGCTGGGTTCCACAAAGCCTCCTTTAACCTGTTGTGATGAAGGGGGGTTTTAAAAATCTTCCTCCATTAAAAGATCTATCAGTGGCAAAACTACCAGCGTCAATCTGCTTGTTTCAATATGTCAGAGCTGCCACTTTCCATTGACCTCCTGACTACACCCCATCTGTCTGGGGGCAGTGGTATGCTTTTATGTCAGATTAAGTTCCACTTTAAGTTGGAAAATCCCCAGTGTCGTACTTATTGGCAGCTTTAATGGTTGCCATACAATGAATCTTAAGTATTTTCAAATTTAAACTCTTATTTTTTAAGTTAATCACAGTGTGTAAGACCTTTTTGTTTGTCATGACTTCCTGTTGTCCTAGGTTATAAATAGGTTCTGAGGTCCAATTCTCTTAAGCTGGGGACACCCTGCACAATTTCACGCCAAATTCCCTGTTGCAAAAAGAAGTTGCGTTCAGTCAGCAGGGCATGTTAGCCCAAAAATCTGCTAGTGTGAGAGGGGGTGAAGACTGTGGTCTGCAAATGTGTGAGAACCAACCCAATCTGACACCAGACAACTTCTCCAAGGTCTGTTTTTCTTCTTCTTATTTTTTTTTTTTACAAATCTGGATGTAAACTGATTACCGACCCGACTGCAGACACTTGTTGCTGACAGCCAATGATAAAGAGATGTAGGGACAAATCAGCTCAAGCACACTAATTTTTATAAAAATTGTATCTGTAATTTTTACCCCGGTGTATGAGAGGGTCACATCCCTGCGTCTTCGGGTTGGGGACAGGTCTCTGACTGTCTTTCGGCCTACGGGCCAAGCGGTGGTGCGGAGTACCCGGCCTTCATGGCGTCCCTGTCGGGGGTGCTGCATAGTGCCCCGCCCGGGGACTCCGTTATTCTGCTGGGGGATTTCAACGCCCATGTGGGAAACGACATTGACACCTGGAGAGGCGTGATTGGGAGGAATGGCCTCCCCGATCTGAATCCAAGTGGTGTTTCATTATTGGACTTCTTTGCTAGTCACGGATTGTCCATAATGAACATCATGTTCAAGCATAAGGGTGTTCATCAGTGCACTTGGCACCAGGATACCCTAGGCAGGAGGTCGATGATCGACTTTGTTATCGTGTCTTCAGACCTTCGGCTGCATGTTTTGGACACTCAGGTGAAGAGAGGGGCTGAGCTGTCCACTGATCACCACCTGGTAGTGAGTTGGGTCCGCTGGAAGAGGAGAAAGCCGGACAGACTTGGCAGGCCCAAGCGTATAGTGAGGGTCTGCTGGGAATGTCTGGCGGAGCCCTCGGCCAGGAATGTATTTAACTCCCACCTCCAGGAGAGCTGTGAGTAGATTCTGGGGAAGGTTGGAGACATAGAGTCTGAGTGGACCATGCTCTCCATGTCTATTGTCGACGCGGCCACCCATAGCTGTGGCCGTAAGGTCTGCGGTGCCTGTCGCAGTGGCATTTCCCAAACCCGGTCGTGGACACCGGCAGTAAGGGATGCTGTCAAGCTAAAGAATGAGTCCTATCGGCTGTGGTTGGCTTGTGGGACTCCTGTGGCGGCTGACAGGTACCATGAGGCTGAGCGTGCCGCAGCCCGGGCTGTGGCAGAGGAAAGAAGACTCGGGCCTGGAAGGAGTTCGGTGAGGCCATGGAGAAGGACTACTGGTTGGCCTTGAAGCGATTCTGGCAAACCGTCAGGCGCCTCAGGAGGGGGAAGCAGTGCTTCGCCAACACTGTTTACAGTGGGAGTGGGTAGATGTTGAACTCGACTGGGGACATGCATTCCCTGATGGAAGCAGAGGCTGGGGACTCGGGGTTGGATTCTTTCATCAACCAGGATGAAGTCACCAAGATGGTTAAAAAGCTGCAGGTGGCAGGGCTTTGGGGATGGATGAGATCCGCCCTGAGTACCTTAAATCTCTGGATGTTGTGGGTCTGTCATGGTTGACAGGAGCAGGAGTTTGGTCCGCATTGCCAGCCCTAAGTCGGACCTGTTCCCGGTGGGGCTGCCCTTTGTCACTGGCTTTCAATGTTCATACCTTTTATTGTTCATAACTTTGATGAACAGGGTTTCTAGGTGCAGCCAAGGACAAGAGGGGGTCTCTTCTTTTTGCAGATGACGTGGTCCTGCTGGCCCCCTCTAGCCAAGACCTACAGTATGCACTGGGGCGGTTCGCAGCCAAGTGTGAAGCAGCTGGGATGCAGATCAGCTCCTACACATCCGAGGCCATGGTTCTCGTCTGGAAAAGGATGGCTTGCCAGAGTATGGGGAGAATGGAGTGGGAGATCGACAGACAGATTGGTGCAGCTGCCGCAGTAATGCAGGTCCGTTGTGGTGAAGAGAGAGCTGAGCCGAAAAGCAAAGCTCTCAATTTACCGGTCGGTCTACGTTCCTACCCTGACATATGGCCATGAACTTTTGGTTATGACCGAAAGAACGAGATCCCGGTTACCAGCAGTAGATCTGCAGTCCCATTACACCAGCCTTTCTGACAAAACAAATATGCCATCTTCAAAGTCACTTAAATCCCATTTACTCCTGATACTAATGCTCATTTTAAAATGAAGATTTCTTCACCACATCTAGATGCCTAAATGATTTAACCTGCTGCCATGTGACTGGCTGATTTTATATTTTTGTTATGGAGCAATTAGGTGTTCCTAATAAAGTGGTCAGTGAGTGTATTCACCCAATAACATAATTATAACACATTTCACTTTATGTAGTCCAAGGTCTCAGATTCAATAGTTTTGTGCTCTGGACTTTAAAATGTTGCCTCAACTGTCCATATTGCAGGTGATGCACAATGCATGTGGGATGCATGGCCTGAAGATCTCTGCAGTAAGCAGTGTGCTATGTCAATGTGATTAAGAAATGGCATAGATATACTCAAGTCTACTTCCATGAAATCTGGTTGGTTTAGTTCTGATTATGCTAAAAATGTTTCTCCTAAAATCTGTGTTTTTGCAACCCACTTACCAATTCCGATGCTTTTTTCCTACTGCCCATTCAGACGTTTAACCGGCCAATCAGATGAAGCTTGGTTTTCAAATAGTACATTACCTCAGGAAGCTGCATGGAAGTCTTACATTATATAGCTATAGCTATTTTATAGTTGCCTGAATAAAAGTCAGGTCTGAGGGTTGAAATGAGCCTAATGGTTCATCTTTCAGATCATATGTTGCATTTAGAAGGGAAGTCAGGACAGTAGCACAGCTCAGAGACCCTCCTTAATACCAGCTACATTCACTACTTCATTTCATCCTGACAATTCTAAATATCATTATTGTTACTATTGTACTTTATTAAATTGGTCAAATACCATATAACGAAGGAGTACTTTGAGGATCTCCTCAATCCTGCCATCACGCATTCCCTGGTGGAAACAGAGGCCGGGAACGGGGTTGGACTCTTTCATCACCCAGGCTGAAGTCACCGAGGTGGTTAAAAAGCTCCGCGGTGGCAGGGCTTCGGGGATGGATGAGATCCGCCCTGAGTACCTCAAATCTCTGGATGTTGTGGGGCTGTCATGGATGATACGCCTCTTCAACATTGCATGGCGGTCGGGGACAGTGCCTCTGGACTGGCAGACTGGGGTGGTGGTCCCCCTTCATAAGAAGGGTGACCGGAGGGTGTGTTCCAACTACAGGGGGATCACACTCCTCAGCCTCCCTGATAAGAGTATTGGAGAGGAGAGTCTGGTTGATAGTCGAACCACGGCTTCAGGAGGAGCAGTGTGGTTTTCGTCCGGCCGTGGAACACTGGACCAGCTCTATACCCTCTACAGGGTACTTGAGGGTTCATGGGAGTTTGCCCAACCGGTCCACATGTGTTTTGTGGACCTGGAGAAAGCATTCGACTGTGTCCCTCGTGATGCCCTGTGGGGGGTGCTTCAGGAGTATGGAATCGGGGGCCCTTTATTAGGGGCCATCCGGTCCCTGTACAAGCGGAGCAGGAGTTTGGACCGCATTGCCGGCATTAAGTCGGACCTGTTCCCGGTGCATGTTGGACTCCGGCTGTCCTTTGTCACCGGTCCTGTTCACAACTTTTATAGACAGGATTTCTAGGTGCAGCCAAGGGCCGGAGGGGGTCTGGCCCCCTCTAGCCAAGACCTACAGCATGCGCTGGGGCGGTTCGCAGCCGAGTGCGAAGTGGCTGGGATGAAGATCAGCTCCTCCAAGTCAGAGGCCATGGTACTCGATCGGAAAAGGGTGGCTTGTCCTCTTCAGGTTGGAGGGGAGTTCGTGCCTCAAGTGGAGGAGTTCAAGTATCTCAGGGTCTTGTGCACGAGTGAGGGAAGAATGGAGCGGGAGATTGACAGATGGATCGGTGTGGCTGCCGCAGTAATGGGGGCACTGTGCCGGTCCATTGTGGTAAAGAGAGATCTGAGCCGAAAAGCGAAGCTCTCGATTTACCGATCGGTCTACGTTCCTACCCTCACCTATGGCCATGAACTTTGGGTTATGACCGAAAGAACGAGATCCCAGATACAAGCGGCTGAAATGAGCTTCCTCTGTAGGGTGGCCGGGCACTCCCTTAGAGATGGGGTGAGGAGGTCGGCCATCCGGAAGGGGCTCGGAGTAGAGCCGCTGCTCCTCCACATCGAGAGGAACCAGTTGAAGTGACTTGGGCATCTATACTGGATTCCTCCTGGACGCCTTCCTCGGGAGGTGTTCCAGGCACGTCCCACCGGGAGGAGGCACAGGGGACGGCCCAGGACACGCTGGAGGGACTATGTCTCTTGGCTGGCCTGGGAACGCCTTGGGCTCCTCTTGGAGGAGCTGGAGGAGGTGTCTGGGGAGAGGGACGTTTGGGTGTCTCTGCTGAGTCGGCAGCCCCCGCGACCCGTTCCCGGATAAGCAGAAGACGACGAGTACGAGTACCATATAACGTCATATCTAAATGATGTTAAGAAATATGAAGAGAAGAAAAAAAAATCCATAAAATCCAGCTTATTTGGCTTTATTGTCGTGTTTGAGGGAAAAACTCTGGCTCATTTAGCACCTTAACAACCAATTTAAATGAAGAGGCAATCAAATGCTCCTCAAGAAACCACTGTGTATTGCAGTCAATTAGTCAGGCTGAAGCTTTTATTTTCCATCTAAATAATGAGAAAAAAGCTCAAAGTTTTAACTTCCTTTTTCTGGCAAAAAAGACCATTCTTGTCCCATGCATTTACAACTACTGTACCTGTTGAAATGAAGACATGTATCAGATGGCAAGAACTGTAAAAATTACTCATTAAATTGATATGATGTAAAGATTTTCATTAATGTTCCGAATTCTGTATTTCCAGAGAACTGCTGCACTTCATTAGTTGTTATTGTTCAGTGTAAGGGGGGAAAGGGAGATCATTCTGATTTTCTGCAGTGATGTTTCACTTTGACTTCCTTTTTGCTCAACTCCCAGGTCACAAGAGAAACATAAGGGAGACAGAAACAGTGGTAATTTCATTTTTCTTTTTTTTTTTTGCCTTTTTACACTCTGCCACTTTACAAATACATACTTCAATGTATTTTATTGCATATTTATCCAGCCCTGTTGAGTAAATACTTTGTAGAACCTCCTGTAACTGAAAGGAGAGCTATCAGTCTTTATAGTATGTTTCTATCAGCTTTGCACATCCAGAAACTGAAATTTGTACACATTCTTCTTTCCAATATACTGTAGATCAAACTCACTATGGTTGAAAGCATCGTTCAACATACATTTTCAAGGCTGAGTTTAAAATAGATCAGGGCCCGTATTCACATATTCAAGATTCTCACAGTCCTCTCAGAGAACTCCTATCTTAGCCCAAAAATTATTGAGAAGGAATCTCAGCGATTGATTCAGTTCTCTGCTCAGAGCTACTCTGAGCAAGGAGACAACAGAAATTCCTATCTTAGTGAGAAGGTGTGGTTGACCCCGTGGCCAGGTGTGACACTGTCTAAGAGCTGTGATTGGTTGTTGCAAAGAACCAAAAAAAAAAAAAAAAAAAGTAAAAGTGCTCCTAGTAATCAATGGAGAGAAATAAACCGATGATAGAATTTATACTGAAATGTGTAAATCATGATGATAAAAGTTAGCAGTATTAAATTAATTGTCACATCAACTTGTTTGAACATAGCTCATTTACATGCTTGTCATTATTTTGATTTGCTTTTTATTATGTTTACTCGTCATGCTAGTCATTTTCATACTGCATCCATTTCATATTAATACATTTTATATTATTATTGAAATTCAGCATTTTACTGTAATTGCCTTCTTGTATAATGAGGTTTAGTTTGGTAAAACGACCAAAACAAAACTGAGAAAAAGAGGGGGACAAAACCGAATTGAGAGGGGCAGAGCCTGCTGGTAGAAGAGAAGAGAGGAGCGTTGAAAGGTAGATTTGGTACCGGGATCAATGTGGGAACAAACAGGCATTCCCAAGCAGATCAATGGGTCGTTCCCTCTGCTTTCAGAACCCGCCTGGAATGTGAGCAGCTCTGGTATCTGCTGCATTCAGAAGCTAGAGAGGAGACAGCAGAACACCAGAGAACTTCTCCACGGATGGGGAGCATTGTAGATGACCATTAAGGCTTAGGCTGCTGACACCATCATGTACAATTTACATCTTCCCTCTATGTATATAGTGCTTAGATTATTGTACTGTTGCCTAGAGTTTGTATTTATGTGTGTATATATATATATATATATATATATATATGTATATATATATATATATATATATATATATATATATATATATATACAGTTTGTAAATATTCAAATAATTCTGTACTATATTATTTTTGTCACTTTTTATTCATTGTTGTTCATTATTGTTTCTATATTTATTTATCCTTCCTATAATTACCTTATCAGAGGTGCTCCTTTAATTTGTCCTGCCACTGAAACTATTTAATTTCCCCCTGGGGGGGTGATAAAGTTAATCTTATCTCTATATTAATATTTGTATCATTTTTATAAAGGTTTATCTGTTCTTTTGCTCAGCTGTGAAAGGTCAGGAGTATCTTTTCTGTTTCTTGGTCTTTCTGCCATTCTATGCTTAAGACACTCTTAAGCTCACTAAAAGTCCTACTAGCTACTCTTAACATTTCCTCACAATAGCAGCTCTCTTAAGGCCTAAGACGCCTTGTGAATAACTTTTATCTTACCGAGGGAACATTCTTAGAAAAATCTTTTGACATCACCAGGAGCTACTATTAGTCTTTGTGAATATGGGCCCTGGACTTTAAGTTGGCCATTCTAACACCAGAATAGGCTTTGATCTAAACTATTTAATTGTACCTCTGGCTGTATGTTGTCCTGGTGGATGGTAAACCTTGGGCCCAGTCTTAACTATTTGCACCCTCTATTTTCTTCCATGAATGGCATGTGTTTAGCTAAATCCGTCCTCCCCTTAGCTTTGACCAGCATCTCTATCCCAGTTGAAGAAAAGCGTCCACCTATCATGATGCTGCCACCCCCTGTTTTTATGGTGGGGATTGTGTGTTCAGGGTATTCTGCAGTGTTTATTTTATGCCACATACAGCTTTTTGAATACAGGTCAAAATGTCTCTTTTGGCCTCACCTAACCAGAGCATCCTCTTCCACATGTTAGCAGTGTCCCCTATGGTTAGCCTTCTTTGAGCTTTCCTTCAACAATCTCTTCCTTCTTGTCTCTTGTCCATAAAGGTCAGATTTGTAAAGTACACAACTAATAGCTGAACCATTGGCAAATTCTCCTACCTGAGCTATGGATCTCTGTATCTCCTCCGCATCTCCTCCACAGTTACCGTGAAAAACATAGCTACTACTAAGATTAAACAAGTGGACTCAATTTACTAATTGGGCCACTTCAGTTGCCCTGTCAAATAACATTTTAATAAAATACACAAACATCTGTGCAAGGGGTTTGGAATTTTTTTGTTAGGTTCTGCAAGACTGAGCCTTTAAATTAATGGGGAAAAAATCATCAATGGGGTAACAAACAATCAAAATAAGGAATTCTGCAATGTTAGGACGCATTACAGAGGTGAGCTTGGACTGTATGACATTAGGGACTTCTCCTGGCCATCTGAAACATTGAGGAAGAAAAGACAAATATAACAGTAATGGCAACCCGCTAAAGGGAGGCATCCAATTTAAACTTAGAGGACGAAATGATACCTACTTTTCCATTTTAATTGCCAAGAGATTTGATGTTTAGTTTATTTCAAATGATAGATCATTGGGGAGTGGTTATTCATCTGCTGTGCAACTAATCAATCTATTTCCTATAGAACACAGCAATTCATTTGCAAGAGCATACAGTACGTCAAAGAAAATGTAGCGTGTGTTTATCTAGAGACAGTGATGTTACTTCTGTTCTACCCTTTCATGTAGTATTTTATGTATTCTGTGGAGAACATTCAACATTCAAATTAAGCTACTAATCCTAACCACACTACGATAGCAGTACTATCCTTGTAGTCCCGATTAGCACTCACTGCTGAGTATCTCTGTGTGTTTGCCAGGGTTTGGGATGACCACTCCTGCCACCATTGGAGGAAAAATATTCCTGATGTTTTACGGATTACTGGGTTGTGCCGCCACCATCCTCTTCTTCAACCTCTTTTTGGAGCGTGTCATCACTGTTATTGCCTTTGTCCTCAAGTCCTTTCATGAACGACGACGCAAGAAGGTGGTGCTGCCGCAGAACGGACGCCGAGTGTCTGAGGGAGCCGAGGCCGGCTGCATAGGAAAACGAGAGGAGCTTGCCGGCTGGAAACCCTCGGTTTATTGCGTCATGTTTATCCTTGGAGCAGCAGCAATCTTGGTGTCCTGTTGCGCCTCGCTGATGTACTCTGCAGCTGAAGGCTGGGGCTACCTGGACTCACTCTACTTCTGCTTTGTGGCCTTCAGCACCATTGGGTTTGGGGACATGGTCAGCAGTCAGAGAATCTCCTACGAGGGTCACGCTACAGCTGCGTACCGGGTTGGAAACTTCTTCTTTATCCTCACCGGCGTGTGCTGCATCTACTCCCTCTTCAACGTCATCTCCATTGTAATTAAGCAGGTCCTCAACTGGCTGCTCAGGAGGTTGGAAGCCCCCTGCCGCTGCTGCTTTCCCAGGAGGGGTCCTCACCCACACCGGCATCCTCGTCGTAACGTGGTTGCCCCAGGCCATCTCCGTGCCCGCAGGGACCCTTCCATTGAAACAGATGCCATCAACGAGAGTGAGACTGACCCAGGCCGCAGAATGTCTGGGGAAATGATCTCCATGAGAGACTTCTTAGCAGCCAACAAGGTGAGATCTTCATTCAGGAACAGCTTGTTCGACACCCAGTCTTACAGTTCGCCCCCTAATGGAATCACAGTAATTAGAAGTCAGCTATGTGGCACATTTGAACAGTAATTTAATTTAATTTGAAAGCTTTCATTTTGTTTTATTTTAGATATTTAGAGGGTGGACTTACTGGTGTGTTTCGAATCATTGTCATCCTACGTAACCCCAGTGAACTTGAGCTAAATTTCACAATTGTATAGCCATACATTCTCCTTCAAGATTTACTGGTAGAGAGCAGAAATTCATGACTCCATCAATTACAGCAAATAGTAGAGGTCCTGAAGCAGCAAGGCAACCCAAGACTTTTTGACACTAAATGTTAGCGCATTAGCATCAGACTGAGAAAATTAATGTGTTTGTTGTTAGCATTTTAGCTGAATTTGTCGTCTCTAGCTTATTTACAAATTAAAGTTTAACTCTAATACAATTATCTCTTATTATAGGGAAATGTGAGATAATATTTGAATGTCACCCCAGCTTTAATTTAACTATAGAGGAGAAGCACCTTTTCTGCAAAACTGTAGGTAATTGCTTCTGATAAACAAAACCCCGCTTAGCGGGAAGGGATTAAAGTCTGCTCATACCAGCCCGCCTCCCACACAGAAATAAATCTGGTCTCATTAAAGCTGTTGCTTTTCTTATTATATTTTATCTTATTATGTTTTTTAAACTGTGTGAATAGACTCATTTTAGACACACCGAACACACTGCCAACCCATCCCTGAAAACAATTTGCAACACAGTGATTTAAAAAACATGATTGATGAGAACCGTGACGAGCAATCTGAGCATTGAGAGGCTCTTTTGGACCAACACCTTTGGTTTGGACCTACTGCAATGCTGTGGTTCTTTAGTTTAATTCTGAGGAATTCTCAGGGATATGAACATTAACCTACTCTGACTTCACATTAAAAGCTGTAATATTAGGCTAAAAAACGCTTTAACAAGGTGTTTACACACTGTTAAAAGACTGTGTCTGACTACAAGTCAGATGAAAGTTTTCCTGTTTTCGGTATTCTAGGATTACCAAAATAATTTCTATTTGCTAAATATAATAATGAGAGAGATTTAGATTTAGAGAGTTTTTTTAGTACTCAAAAGCATAAAACTATGCCTTTGAACAATATGGGACAGCCCAAATGATGATGTCATGGCATTCTAAGCTCCTGATTGGTTAATTAAGTAAATTGTAGTTAAATGGAAACACAGGGGAACACCTAAAACACGCTGCTTGTTTGTTTGACCTCATGGGAAAATCATGAGAAATCAGCCAAATTGTCAGGACAAGAATTCATGGACCTTCACAGGTCTGGGTACAATTTCCAGAAAAGCCATCTATATCTGTTCAGATAGTTATATGCAAGTATAAACACCATAGGAATGTCCAGCCATTATACTGTTCAGGAAGACTGCCTCTGTGTCCCAGAGAAGAAGGTGTCTTGGTCAACCCCAGAACAAAAGCAAAATACTTTGTTGACCTTGGCTGAGGCTGAGAAGAGAGCATCATTATCCACAATGAATCAAGTCATGAACCGACATGGGCTGAAAGGCCGCTGAGAGAGGAAGAATCCATTACTACAAACGCAACATAAAGCCAGATTAAAGTTTGTAAATGCAAAACTGTGATAAAGACATTAATATTTAGTGACACATTCTGTGGTCTTGAAACAGAGATTAAAGTGTTTGTGCATAATGATCAGTTTTACATTTGGAGGAACACCAACTGTAAATTACAGGGTAGGAGCATCATGATGTGGGAGTGTTCTGCTGCAGGAGGAACTGGTTCATTACATAGAATACATGACATCATGAGAAAAGACAATTATGTGCAAATATTAAAGCAATATCTGAAGACATTAGCCAGGACGTTAAGCATGGGCACAAATGGGTCTCCCTAATGGACAGTAATTGAAAGCATGCCACCTAAATAGTTAAAAAATGGTTGAACAAGTCAATATTTTGCAGTGTCCAACACAAGCTCTAAACTCAGGCCTATAGAAAATGTGTGAGCAGTGCTGAAAAGATGTATATGAGCAACACAGCCCAGAAAACCTGAATCAGTTACACCAGTTCTGTCAGGAGAAATAGGCCAAGATTCAAGCAAACTTAAACTTGCAAGCATCCTTCTGGAAAGATACCCTAAACGTCTGAACCAAATCATACAGCGTAAAGGCGATTCTACCAACTCTAAGGAAATGTGTGTAAACTTCTGAGTTTGAAGAAAGCACAAAACATTCTGAAAAAAAATGTTCTGGGTTTTAGCAAATAGAAATGCTTCTGTTAGTCTTCATCTCAGATAAAACACCAAAAGCTTAGTCTAAAATAAAGTCAGCCAGTGAGAAAAAGCTAATGTTTCTTTTATTACAGTGTATGTAAACATCTGATTTCTACTGTATATTCACTGTGCCACAATTTGTTAGTGGACATTAAAGGTTCATTTAGCAACATTTTCCATATAAATATACAAATAGTTAAACAGATATAGGGAAAGACAGTTCTGGATAACTTTGAAATCGGCCTTCTGCTTACGCAGCCTTTTAGAGTATAAATTACAGCAAACGAGTTGCAATTTATCCCACATGCTGTGGTGCTTAGGCCTTACAATAAGTTAATACATGTGCTACATTCATATTCATTAGTTATCTTGTAAGAATGAGAGGAAAACTAGTGAAGTACTGGAAGTCAAAGATGGACCATATTGACTTCTTCCAGTTTAACCAGCTTTGATAAAAACTGCACTTCCGCGCCAGGCATAGGCTGGTTTGTGGGTTCAACAAATACTGCACTTTTTTAAAGTTTTGGTTTTAAAGCAATGTTCCATCACACTGTTTCTCTGGTTTGAGAGCTGTCATGCTGCCAGAATTCCATACCAGCCCCTGCAACAATTAATGAGTGTTTCTGAGTTTGTTCTTATATTGCTATTTTAGACGAATATTATACATCCACATACACTGACTAGGTAATATTTTAAGAAGTAAAAAAGGTGGCCGATACTTCTGTAAAATTTTCCTTGTGGTGCTTAATGACATAAAATACGAGTATATTACTTTTATGTATGTATTGATATATTAAACGTTCTGATGTGATGCAGGTGTTATAGAAGAATATGTGCCTAGAGTAGTTGTTTGCTGGTTTATTGTGTAAACTAGGTGTCACTCTGACTCCAATCTCTTGCATTATATTGAGAGGTGCCAGTGTTAGGTCATTAGAGTAGATATACTCTGCATTTTTAGAGGAGACAGGAGGCCCTTAAGGCTGCAGTGTGATTAGATTCAACATATACCTGGAGGCAAATAATATATATTCTGTCCTTGGATGTAAGAGTACATGTACATGCACTCAGGAAGAAGGAAGGGCCAGAACTGGGCTTGCAAAGATTATTTTCATTCACTGATATTGTTTTTTCAACACTTCAATGTATGGGACATTGCTTTCTTGAGTGTGTTGTCTTTCAATTTAGCAGTCAGTCTACATGCAGTCAGCAAGAGTTTCCATTACATGCACTTGAGCTTTGCAGAAGTATACTTACTAACCCAGACCATTTCCACATTTTGTCATATTACTACCCCAGATCTTTTGCTGCAAGTGCAGCTAGCAATTGTTCAGGCTTAGTCTCTATCAACATTGCACCTGTAGAGCCTGAGATATTCACTCTTTGTTCCCTCCAAAGTAACTCGCCCAGATTACTTTGACTCATGTCATTAATCTCTTCCAGAGTTACCATGGGACTCATGACAGCTTCCCTGATTAATGCTCTCCTTGCTTGGCCTGCCACTTTAGTTAGGCTGCTATTGGTAGGTTTGCAGTTGTGCCTTACTTTTTTCTATTTTCAGATAATGGATTGAACAGAGCTCTGTGAGATGTTCAAAGCTTGGAATATTATTCTATAGCATAACACTATTTTAAACTTCTCCATAACTTTATCTCTGACCTGTCTGCTGTGTTGCTTGGTCTTCATGATGTCAGAAAGGCTCTGGAGTAGAACCCAAATGCAGACAGGCAGGGAGAGGCAACACTGTGAGTTGAGAAGTTTGATAAGTAAAAAGAAAAAAACGAAAGGTTGACAAAAAGGCGAAAGGCAAACAGAAGCAAGCATAGGTGTGGACACACTTGGCATGAACATGGCAATATAAACCAGCGAGGAGCAAACACAACGGAAGAGTATATATAGTGCATGGCACAGGTGGACAGGTGGTAACTAAAACACGAATGGAGCTGAACAAGAATGCAAGGAAACTATCCAAACAATGGAAAATCTTACAGATGTAACAGAACAAAAATGCACCATGTGTCATAATTTCATGTTTGTTTTGTTTTGGGTCTTGTTTCTGATCATTGTTTATGTTTTCTAGGTGGCAACTTAGTTTATTATTCTTTTATATTAGCTCATAGCTTCTGAAAGCAATTAGCTGCAAAGAATTTTGTTAAAAACAAATGCAGCCCACACGTTTCAGATTTGTATTATTAAAAATCACCTGGATCATTTAGCTTCCACTGCACAATTATGCACTATTGTTTGTTGGTCTATCAGATAATGTCACATTAAAATACACTAAAATTTGTGGAGATAGAATGTGAAAATACTCCTTGAGTATTAATACCCAATGAGTATATATACTGTCACAGGCAGTGCATTTATACCTCACTAAATCTAACCTTCTGGTTTAATTAACAGAAAGACGAGCTAATAAAGAAGTCTAGACAGACTCTAAACTTTGCAACAAAAAGAAAAAAAAAGTCAAATTATATACTTCAGTCATCATTTTATTGAAATTCCAAAGAGAGCATGAGTGTCTGCAACCAATGGTATGCTGCTCCTTGCAATATTTTTTTTAACCTTGCAAAATAAATAAATGTCAGGTGGTAGAGATTTTTCCCATGTGGAGACCTTGCATAATTGTAGAAGACAAATAGCTGCCGTGTTCTTTCCTACCTGAATCTCCACGGACTGGGAAATGACAGGAAAAGGTTGTTCTGTTGTAACATCTGGTTCTCTTCAGTCAAACTTGTTCAGTATTTGTCACTTTTCTTTCTAGTTAAATCATCACACTTAAGGAAAGGAAAGATTTTCTCTACTTGCTTTAAATCTCTGCCGTGAAAACAAGATGTGCTAGCTGCCAACACTTTGTTTTCATCTACCTTTGCAGGTTTAAGAAGATGGATTATGCCAACCTTCCAAATATAGGGGGCAAACCTTCCTCATGTGCTAACGCCTTTCTCTCTCCACAGGTGAACTTGGCCATCATGCAGAAGCAGCTCTCAGAGATGGCCGTCGGACACCCACGGCAGTCAGGCTCCTGCTCGCATCAGAACGGTTTCTCGGGAGGGGTGGGTGCCCTGGGCATCATGAACAACCGGCTGGCAGAGACCAGCATGGACAGATAGGGGGCAGATTTTAAAAGATGCAGAAGACAGATGAGGAAGAGTTTGAGGCGAGTGTGGGCTAACTGATACTGAGACTGACCCCCAACCCCAGCCGCTATGAATCCATCTCAGTCTGCTTTCCTTTCAGGAAGATGACTCTATGACTGTTTGCTGAAATCTTTCATCCGGGACCAGAGTGCTGGAATGTTCCCTGGTGATGAACCCAGTTTCCATGGTGATAAATAAAAGGCCTGCCTAGAGCCTCGTTTCCGAGCTTCTTCTCACCTAAATGCAACTTCTTCTCATCTGCAATCCTCAACAGTATTGTTGCTCTATGACTCGATCCAAGTCCGTATCACAGCTGTGACT
The DNA here is from genome assembly GCF_021462225.1 of Girardinichthys multiradiatus. Classification (NCBI taxonomy): domain Eukaryota; kingdom Metazoa; phylum Chordata; class Actinopteri; order Cyprinodontiformes; family Goodeidae; genus Girardinichthys; species Girardinichthys multiradiatus. The sequence goes on from NC_061808.1 coordinate 29,190,774, forward strand.
GTACAGTGTAGAAATCAGAGATAAAAGCTTAAATAAAGCTAACGTCTCCTGGGTCTGTGTCTAACAGTGTTCACCATGTAAAATATGGTCAGGTGTTTAGGAAGTGGGAAGGATTCCTACGTTTCTGATACCAAGTATAGCATTGCTCAGCTCTGTCAAACTATTTTGATGCATATAAGTAATTATTTTATTAACCTTAAAAAAATCTATCAAACTTTAGGTCTGGTGGAAGAATTCCTTATATACCAACTGAAATAATATTTTTCAAAAATGTAAAAACAGCAAAATAATCCCATATTAAGGTTTATGCCTCATTACTAAAATGATTACAGTTCAGTCAACAGTAATACAGACAGAACCACTGGGAACTAATAATGAGTTTAATCAAGATGTTTCTTCCCACGTTTCTCTGCATTTCAGGCATATGCAGGCAATATGCTGAAGGCTATGTGGGGCTATTTTGCCTCTTTAATATTGCCTATAGAACTGGAACAGCAGCTGTTGATTGACAAATGGAGGTGATGATCCCAGTTTTTAAGAAAATATATTCTTATGCTCCAGCTATCAAGGTTTCAGACCAAATTTCAATTGAAATGTTTACTCTAGAGTTTTGAAATTGAGGCTTTTATTGACACAGGAGGAGTAGTGTTGCTTTTGTCCTAGCTGTGGAACAGATCTTTGCCCATGCCGAGTTGCTGAGGAGGCCTTGGGAGTTTAGATGTCCAATTCACATGTGATTTTTGAATGAGGCTAAGCCATTTGTCCCCCACAGGTGGAAATCACGATTGGGACAGAGGGGTGTGGACCCCCCAATTTGGGGAAAAAAAATAGACACCCCCCCACCCAATAAATCATTTGAGGACCCAATATTTTTTAAACAATATAAAAACAAAAAAGGCCAGTTATCTTGGCAAAATGATGCATTTATACCCAGCTGGTCAGAGTTGATGAATGGTTTGGTCCATTGTCCACAAACATACACAGCAGTGCCATCTGAGAAGCAGAGTATTTGTGTCTACAGTCATATTCAATAAATAACAATATCTTGTCAGATTAAATGGACCTTTCTAAAATAACAACCCATAAGCAGGTATTAAACATACTTTTCATTAAGCCCATGTTTCTGCATTAAAAATGTTTTTTTATTGTTCTGATGTAATATTCTAATCTTAAATGACTTGTTTTCTTTAGCTGTAAGTGGGAAATCATCATAATTAACGGAAATAGAGGCTTTAAAACATCGGGTTTTTGCGTAAATAGACTATGTAACGTGTTTTACTTAATGAGTTGAGTTAGTGAAATAAATTAACTTTTAAAGCACAGATGACTGACCTCCGGTAAGTAAAACAAAGGACATGTCAGATATTGCCTTTACTTCCACTTCTCAATAGAATGAAACGCATTAACATCTGACCTCATTTTATTCACCTCATTACTTCGATTGAGTCTCGTGACAGACTGCTGTGTAATGCCATAAAAATCAAAACTAGCAAAACCTGCAACTTTTTCTTTTATATTTGAGCTTTTTGTTGAAAATAACAATATTTCTATAATATTTAACCTTCTAAGTGAAACCTTTTCAAAGTGTCTTGAGTTTCTGAGAAGAGTTTGAGTCAGAAGGGTTGGATGGAGGGATGGAGGGGCCGAGCTCGGTGTAAGAAAGCTGAAACTGAAAGGAGAGAAAGGAAAGAGCAGAGCAAGCGACAGCGGGTAGAGAAAGAAAGAGAGCAAAAAAAAAAGCAAAAACACACAAAATGTCCAAACAATTTTTGACTATGGCTGAATAACTTGTTTGGATATTTGCTAATTCTGATTCAGAAGGTAATAATTAGCCTCTGGTGATTTGCAGTTTTTTGAGTGGTGTATTGTAATAATTAAAATGGCTATAAATATGATTATGTACATTTGGTATTGCCATTTCATCTAAGCTAATTACTAATTATTAAGTATACTGAATGCAGTACTGATAAGGTTCCATATTTACATTTTACAACAGTACATTTTCCTGTACATCTGGTGTCTCCCCAAAAAATTGCTCTTGAGAAATCTCTCTGTTTATTGTCAGCCCCAACAATAACATGGAAGTTCCACCCTTGGTTCCTCAAGGCATTTTGTGGAGGTTGCCCAGGGATGTTTTAATGGGCTATCTGGTCCTTTTATAAACAAAGCAAGAGCTGTGTTGCATTCTTGGTACAAACCTTCACTTGTTTTGGCCAGGGCTCCAGATTGTTGATGTTCATGCACAGAATAGCACAGGTGGTCTTGTTTGTGTACCTCAGGGTCTCATCTTTGCTTTTAGCAGAGGGTGTCATTCTGCTAGCTTCTTTAAGCCACGATCCTCACTGGGCACTGGGGCAGTTTGCAGCAGAGAGAGAAGTAGGTGGAATGAGAGTCAGTTCCTCTAAACTAAAGATGGTAAACTGCTCTCTCAAAGTAGGGGTCAGTTTTTGCCTCAAGCGGAGAAATCTCAGTGTATTGTTTATGAGTGAAGGTAGGAAAAATGGTGAGGAAAAATATAGGCTCTTGATTAACCGACCTGTCAACATTTCTCTCACCTACGGTTATGAGATATGGATCATCCCTAAAAGAAGAAGCTCCAGGATGCAAGCAGAGTAAATTAGCTTCCTTTGTTGAGTGGCTGGACTTATCCTTAGAGACAGCGTGAGGAGCTTTGTCATCCTGGGGAAGCTCGAAGTAGAGCTGTTGCTTCTCTGCTTTGAAAGGAGACAGTTAAGGTGATATGGGGTCTGTGTTTGATGATTAATTTACAGTGCTGTTATCCTAATAACATTAAAGAAATGACAAATACACAATCATTTTGTGTAATATATTTAAAATAAGAACAGATACGAATAAAGGAGAAAAGCTTAATCTTAAGTGTCTTATCTTTTCCAATCATTTAAAACAGGGAATACAGCTTTTCCCTTTTTTCTTCTTTTTTTCTTTCTACTTGCAGACTTATTTCTATGGAAAAGGAGCAAGTGGTGCAAGTTACACCTGACAGAAAAACTAAGCAGAAACTTGTATTCTTATTCACATTCTTTTTCAGTTAAAATAATACTCCAAAAGTATTTGGATGAAATGATGCATTCTATTGCATATTTATATATACTTGAGACTGGATTTAAGTCATTTTAGAAGCTGGTAAATACCGGATAGTTTCAGTTATGTCCAGATCTGTAAAACTATAGAACTGAGGCCTCGAACCCTAGAGTAGTGTATATCATCAACAAAAATTCTTCTCACACAAATGTTGAAGGTTGATTTTGCACTCCATCTAATAGTCTTTGTTGTCATTCATTCTCACCACAGAGAGATGACAAAACCTCTCCAAAAGCATCATAAGAAAAATCCTAAGTGCTTGAACAAAAGGCAGCTAGAGCTCCTGTGTTTGTTGTTTCATACACCAACCAGTCTATTAGACTGATGACAATTGAGGTAATCTTTTCTGCCCAATGTTTGTTTTATCCAGTTTAATATAAATGGCAGGCATTTGTGAAATGTTTCATTATAACTAGAGCTATGAGAGAATTAATAGCAGCCATGTGAGGTGCAAAAGTTCCTTTATCTCACCTTACATCACCTTCTGTCCAAGCCCTTCAAGTTTGAAACCTGAAAACCTGCACATTATTTTTGTTACAATGCTAAAATATATTCCATCCAGCAGAAGGATTTTTGCTTTGGGTGTAAAGCACATTATCGGCGTGCAAATGCAAACCAGTGGACATTTTCACTCCCTGTTGTGGTCCAGACTGGCAGGTTCGTGATACCAGCATAAATTGAGTGAAACAAGCAGAGCTTATTATCCGTTTAGTCTGGTTTTTTCCTCTTTTTTTTCAGTGGTTTCACAGTAAGTGTGGAAAGCAGCAGAAAGTGCAATGATGAGAATGTTAATAACATGTCAGTAGAGTCACTGACAGCAAAAATGGAAACTGAGCTGCTGACACTATGAGGCTTGAAAGAGATGGTGTAGGTAGAGATAGTGTCTTCCTTTTCCGATATGCATCTGTGAGGATACTGAAATTACTGGGTAACAATCTTCCACGCTCCACCTCTTACTTTTTCAGCTAAACCTTGACCGAAGGGGACAGAAGCAGATGGTGGGACATTAAATAAAACTAACTAAATTATTTTGTTCTTATATTGGCCTCAAATCTATCCAAATGATTCTCGAACTAGATGTGGATATATATTGAGACTGGATGTTCAGAGTATCATTAGGCGGTTAAAGCTGTAACTTCATCAATGTCTTTCTTTCTTAAGGTCTTATTTAGGGTGGATTGTTCATACAGCATACAACTTAAATGATTTGTGCACAACTTTAAATTTATTGTTTACTTACTCGAACCTAATGGCTGTGTTGGAGGGCCAAATTTGCACCATCCTTAAATTGGGGTGTGGAGGGGACACAAAATCCTTCCAATGACCACAAATGGCCCACAGGCCACACTTGGGACACCCCTGTCCTAAAGCCTTCTTTGCTGCAACTGAACCTCTCGCCTTGGAAACTGTTCTTTCAGGTGCAGTATTCTTAGCAGCAGCAATTTCCAGCATAGGTCGTTATTCTGATACAAAACAACAAGAGCTGCAGACCTTTCCATGGAAATAATGGAGGTAAGACAACACTACAATGAACTCCACCTGTCTTTAAGATGCTGTCAAAAGCTGACAACATGAATCCGTCTTTATTCAAGTAAAGTTTTAAAGCATATATTTTCTCTTACTGCAAATATAGAAACATTTGATTACATTTTCAGCAAGGCGCATTATTAACACAATGACACAAAACACTCGAAATGACTTTAATTCTGAAAGCTCCACTTTTCACTATGGTGACAAACTCTCTCACACGGAGGATCTTTCAGAAAAGCAGTGCCAACACGGATAATAATAGATTAAACCAGTGCCTGTGTGCTGTGAGATCCTTTTTTTTGTCTGTGCGTGTACAAATACATGTATGCATGTGAAACAGCAGAGACTCGGACTGACATACAAAGACTCTTTGTTGAGGCTCCAATCTGAGTCGTGATAACAGCCGGAGAGTTGCAGATTCCAAGACTGCATCCATTATGCTGGGCTGAAACACAAACACACACTCCAAGCTTGTAGATACCTTAACGTTTTTTTTTATTTTGTCAAATCTTCACAGAATGCATTGAAACTGCATTTCTGAGAAAATTGTTTTCTTCCTGTCACTCTTCCACAAAGACCATAGTCCTGTTGACAGACTCACCCACCCGAGCTGTAAATCTCTGCAGTTCCTCCAGAGTTACCTTGCATGTTCAATGATTAATTCTCTCCCTGTCAGTAAAGGTGGACAGGCATGTGATGGTAGGTTTGAAGCTGTGCAATAGTCTGCTTTCAAAACATGGACTTAACAGTGGGCAGAGAGATGTTCAAAGCTTGAGATGTTGTTTTATAACCTAACCTTGTTTTAAACGTTTCCACAGCTTTATCCATCCCTGCACAGTTCTTGACTACATTGTGTTGGTCTATCGCATAAAAACCCAATGAAATACGTTAGGTGTATTAAGATTGTGTTTTATTCCAGGTCGGCTTTACGCAGGGGCAATTATTTTGATGTTAAAATCTGAAGAAGAAAAAAAAAAAGCATGACCACAATCATTTTTTTGAATGTCTTGTAACTCCCACAATAAAGCGTTAAAAATAGAAACAAACATACAGTATTTTATGATAACAGCATGCTGGCCGAAACTCTATTCTGTGAGTCACTTTTGCTCAAGGAGCTCTTTCCATGCAAACATTTCTACTTCAACAGTTGAGGAATCATTTTGCTTGGTGGTTAACAATACAGGCTGATATATGTTGAAGGCTAAATATAATGCTCTATGATATAGAGCCGCAAACAAAAAAGATGCTTAGATAAGAAAATGTTACTGAGCTGTCTGTTTGATTAGCTTAATAATAGACTCAGTGTTAACATTAACTACCTAAAGTAAGTTGGTGATTTGAAATGAAAGGCAGGTCTTATGTTGAGCTACACGACAGTGTGGTGAGTTATATCGATATTGGTAATGGTTTATTATTAGTGTAATGTTTCAACTCTGTCATAAAACAGTTAAAAAATGTATACTGTTTTCTCAGCTGATTCAATGAGTCTCTTTTGATGACGATGCATAGCAGAACATTGACTTATTTCATTTACAGATTTTGCAGCATGATGCCAAGAAAAAAAGGTTAAAACCGCATAAATACATTCTGTTTTTTAATCTGAATTTTATAAATAAATTTGCCAATGGGTGCCCTTTTCTTGGCTTGAGCACCTGCTTCCAAAAATGTCTGTGCATGTTTTGACCAGCACCAGATAGATTTGGCATATGGTGCTGGTCTGGTTTTAGCTTTTTGGATATCTTTTGTATTTCCCCCTTTTAAGGCTGCACCTCAGTGTATATTAGATGAACTCTGAACAGCATATTGAGAGTTTACAACTGACCAAAATAATTTCACAGTGATAGTTGATTAACCAATGACCATCAGTGATTGATGATGTCAAGTTCAACAGATTCTCTTTTTCAAAATAAATGAACTATTGATATGAGTAAAAAGACTCAACATTTTGAGATTTTGAGATGTGTAGGTTTTTACTTTTCTGCCACACATTCTATTTTCATTGAAGTTTCTCATGAATAATTACTAAAAACCCTCTAAACCCTCTATAACATCCCGCCCGAAGCTATTTTTTTTCCAGCCAAACATGTTCAAAAGAAGCCCAACTTGGGGGAAACCAGTCCAGTCTGACAAATTTCACATCACTACACAGTTTACCCCGATTCCATAAAGAAAAAACACTGATCAAAAACAACATTAAACATGCTGGAACATAATGTGCACGCATGATGCCCCCTTCACATTTCTGTCTGCCCCCTCGTATATACATGCCTAAAACCGGTCCTGGTTTTACTCAACATACTGTGCACGAAAGGTACTTCTGCAGAAACATTTAATTAGAATGGGTAGAAAATGTTGTTGCGTTATGTGCATAAGTGTGACAGTGCAGGCTTATCAGGAAACAAGCAAGTAAATCAAGACTGTGACAAATGCTCCAACACAGTCATATGCAGAGTGAAGTTAGCCTGTGCTAAGGAGAAAAATCAAATACACACAATGATGTTTCAGCATGTTATAGCTGAGTCCCCAGATGCTGTGCAGCACTGCTGTTTTCACCAATGCTAACATTCTTTACAACACATGGTAAGTCATAATCGGGTTTTAACAAGCAGCCATGTGTTGCATTATTGCACTGCTGATTAACTGTATCACTGTTTGCCTCATTAGCAATAAGAAACAGTGTTAGATTGCCTTACAGGGAGACTGTAAAATAAAAAGGTGATATGATGATGTCATCCTACTACAGCTGAGCAAAAATTGATCACTATATCAATAAATAAATTAAAACAAATAAAAAACAGACATATGATCACGCCCCTGCATGCATACACTGTAGTAAAGTATTTACAAGGTAAATATGAATCAAATTAGCTATAGTTTAGATCGCTGTTCCATGTGTGAACCTTTAATGAGATGCACATTGCAAGAAGTGTAAACAGCTCATTTATTACAGCAGCTATAACAAGATTTCAAACACACAGCAGCCCTATTTTTAGTTAGGGTTGGTCTGAAAATCCTTCTTTACCTCTTGGAATTCTGACTTTATTGGTTGCCCACTGCTTATTTTTCCAGCTTGGAACTTAGAAAATCTTATTTAAAACATGCTGTGATAATCGATTAAAATGCTTTTTTGTTTCATTCTTTTGTAGAAAAGCAGAATAAATATGGAAAAGTCCAACTCCTGTTTTCATACTGTTTTAAAATGCAGTGAAAGTACATTAAATACTTGTAAAGATTCGTGCTAAATAAGTTGGTATTTGTTCTAAAAAGTTAGAGAACTCCGAACATTTTGCCTCCTCACATGGTAGGAATTTAAAAGAATGAGTGAAGTCCATGTTTTCTAGATGTCAAACTGTTAGAAAAGCCAGAGGAGCTGCAACAAAGTACTGATTGTGACATTTTGGGCCAATTATTTCATCAGTTGACTCTGATTGAATATTTTGTCACCCACTGACCACTAAAACCAGGCACTAGCCCAGCAATGACAAAGCGGGTACAGAAAATAAATAAATGGTTTGCATTATTTTCTCCTCAACATTGAATGATTTCTTATTATTTTCATTTAGTTAATCTAAAAAAACTTTATTATACTGGGGACCTGTCCAGGGTGTACGCCACCTCCCTCCCATAGACTGCTGGAGATAGGCACCAGCTTCCCCATGGCCCGCTATCAGAATCAGAATCAGAATCAGCTTTATTGCCAAGTTCGTACATACAAACAAGGAATTTGACTCCGGTACACTTTGCTCTTTGGTTTTATTTTTGCATTACAGAATATACATATATACAATGTACAATATACACATATATAATAAAAAGGTGCATTTGCAACATCTGTATGCTGTTGTTCTGTACTCTATTGAATGTTCAACAGAGAAACAGCCTGGGGGAAGAAACTGTCTCTGTGGCGGCTGGTTTTGGCGAACAATGTTCTGTAGCGGCGGCCTGAAGGTAAAACTCTAAACAGTTTATGTGCAGGGTGTGTGGGGTCTGCAGAGATTTTAGCAGCTCTTTTCCTGACCCTAGACCTGTATAAGTCCTGGATGGAGGGAAGGTCAGCTCTGATTATTCTCTCTGCAGTCCTGATTATTCGTTGCAGTCTGGACCTGTCCTGTTTTGTTGATGAGCCAAACCACACTGAGCTGGATGAAGACAGGACAGACTGAATGATGGCAGTGTAGAAGATGACCAGCAGCTCCTGTGGAAGGTTGAAATTCTCGAGTTGCCGCAGGAAGTACAGTCTCTGCCGGGCCTTCTTTTGAACAGCGTCTATGTGTGAAGACCATCTCAGGTCCTCAGAGATGGTGGTTCCTAAGAACCTGAAGTGGCCGATACAGTGTTGTTGAGGATGGTGAGGGGGGTGTATGGGGGTGGTGTTCTCTGAAAGTCCACCACCATTTCCACAGTCTTGAGTGGGTTGAGTTCAAGGTAGTTCTGACCGCACCAGTGTACCAGCCGATTCACTTGCTGTCTGTATGCAGACTCATCACCGTCCTGGACCAGTCCAATGACAGTGGTGTTGTCTGCAAACTTAAGGAGTTTCACGGACGAGTCCGATGAGGTGCAGTCATTTGTGTACAGAGAGAAGAGGAGTGGGGATAGAACACACCCCTGGGGGGCACCAGTACTTATTGATCTGGATCAGGAGAAGATGCTCCCCAGTCTCACCTGCTGCTGTCGGTCCATCAGGAAGCTGTTTATCCACTGACAGGTGGAGAATGGGACGTTGAGCTGTGTGAGCTTCTGGTGGAGGATGTCTGGTATGATGGTGTTGAAGGCCGAGCTGAAGTCTACAAACAGGATCCTGGCGTACGTCCCTGGGTGGTCGAGGTGTTGCAGGATGAAGTGTAGACCTAAGTTAACAGCATCATCTGCCGACCTGTTTGCTCGGTAAGCAAACTGCAGGGGGTCCAGCAGGGGGCCTGTGATGTATTTCAGGTGCTTCAACACCAGCCGCTCAAAGGATTTCATGACCACAGACGTCAGGGCTACAGGTCTGTAGTCATTTAATCCTACGATGGTGGGTTTCTTGGGAACCGGGATGATGGTGGATCGTTTGAGGCAGGAGGGGACCTCACATTTCTCCTGTGACTTGTTGAAGATCCTTGTGAAGAGCGGAGCGAGTTGATGTGCGCAGGCTTTCAGACATGATGGGGAGACGTTATCAGGTCCTCCAGCTTTCTTTGTTTTCATGCGCTGAAAGAGCCTGTTGACATCTTCGTCGGAGATCTTTCGTGCAGGCAGAGGATCTGAAGGTAGGGGGTTGGTAGCTTTGTGGGAAGAACTTGTTCCTGAATGGGATGTGGAGGAGATGATTTGAGGCGTGAACGGCTTCCTGTCATGTCTGCAGTAGAAGCCATTCAGACAGTTGGCCAGGAGACGACTCTGTTCACGATGGGTGGGGGGGCTCTTGTAGGCAGTCAGGTTTCTCAGACCAGTCTATACAGCTGAAGTAAGTGTCACCAGTAGAAAGGCTGTTCTTCAGCTTCTCACTGTAGCTTCTCTTAGCTGCTTTGATCTCTTTTGTTAGTCTGTTCCTGGTCTGCCTGTACCGCGCCCAATCTCCACTGCTGTGAGCTTCTTCCTTTTCCCTGCGCAGATTCCCGAGGTGTGGAGTAAACCGTGGCTTATTGTTCCCAAAGGTGCAGAAGGTCTTGGTCTGCATGTGTACACATGTCCTCACAGAAACTGATGTATGATGTCACCACATCAGTTAGTTGGTTTAAGTCAGTGGCTGAAGTTTCAAAAACAGTCCAGTCTGTGCATTCAAAGCAGGACTGTAGCATCTGCTTTGATTCCTCAGTCCACTTCTTAACAGTGTGAACCTTGGGTTTGGAAGCTCTTAGTCTCTGTCTTTAGGTTGGGATGAGGTGGATAAGAGAATGATCCGAAAAACCCAGAGCAGCCCTGGTAACAGCATGATATGAGTCCTTTAAAGCTGTGTAACAATGGTCCAGTGTGTTTTTGTCTCTGGTGGGACACTTAATATGCTGTCTGTATTTGGGGAGTTCATTGGAGAGGTTTTCTCTGTTAAAATCTCCCAGTATTATGATGAAAGAGTCCGTGTGTTTTTTCGTGTGTTTTTTCTCCAAGTCTGTAATCAGCTCAGCGAGATGTTTTTCCGCGGCAGAAGTGCAGCCATGCAGTGGAAAATATGAGCCGATTATTATAAACGAGGAAAATTCTCTCTGTGAATAAAACAGTTTACAGATTATGGAAAATGACTCCAGATCCGGGCTACATGTTTTTCCCAGCACTTTTACGTCTCTGCACCAACCTTCATTTATATAAAAGCAGATTCCGCCTCCTCGCCTCTTCCCCGATAGCTCCGCGCTGCGATCCGCTCTGAGCAGCTGGAAGTCCGGCATCAGCAGTGCGCGGTCCAGGATGTTTTCACTCAGCCATGTCTCGGTGAAGCAGAGAACCGCTAATCCGCGGAGGTCCGTGTTTTTACCGGTGAGAAGAAGCAGCTCGTCCATCTTGTTGTTGAGAGAGCGGACATTTGCCAGGTGGATTGAAGGCAGTGGTGTGCGAAGTCCTCTTTTGCGGAGCTTTACCAGCACGCCAGCACACTTTCCCCTCCGCCGCTTAAACAGGATTTTAATTTTGGTTACTTTAAGGTACGTTTATAAGTGTAGCTGGTTACCAGTAGCTACTATAAATGTTAGAAAAGCTTCATGGGTTGTCGGAATAAAATGAGTTATGAAGAAATGTTACGCCTACCCATTGAGTTCTTAGCAACTCCGCACAAAAAGAAGAAGAGGGGATTTCTTATAAAATTTACAATTAATATTTAAGGAAAGACACACATTCTCACATGCTCTGGATTTGGATGTCTGGAGGTTCTTTACTTAGGATTCAGAACTGGGTTGTTAGTACAAAGAGAGCACATTCAAATCAAACTATTATTAAATTATTTTGGTAATTTATAAAAAGGGAATCCTTTTAGTAATGTGCCCTGACCTAAAACAAGAAAGTTTTAGTACGATTAATGTTAAATAGTCAGAAGGAATGTCTTATATAGTTTATGTTTACATCTGGTTTAAACTGGAAAATATCTGCGATGCAAAAACTAGATTAAAGGTTGTGATTGTATAAAATAATGGAAACATCTCATTTTGAATTGGATTAAAACTTCAGAGCCTGTGTGGTGGTACACATAAGTGGGAATCCAACAAATGTATTAATAATTACTATTATATTTAAAAAGAGAAGTTTCACTATTGCTGTCTGGCCAACCATGCTATGGACTTAAACAATGATTGGTGTATAGTTGCATATTTTTTTATCCTGGTAGCTGTTTGTAAGCTGTCGTCTCAACCAGTCAATTCCGTCACGACTGACTAATGAAGAGAAGGAAAAATAAAAACTGCGCCCAACGTGGGGCTCGAACCCACGACCCTGAGATTAAGAGTCTCATGCTCTACCGACTGAGCTAGCCGGGCTGCGAGCTTATATGTCATAAGCAAAAAATCAAGCGACCATGCGCCACTGTGCTTTTGTGCCCTATATTGTTGCCGTATGACGTGACGTCACATTCAGTCGACCAGTAGCGATGGTAAGTGAGCAAGCAATTTTTACTGCGTGTAATAAATATATCATTTTTTTTAATTAGAGCTCATTTTCATGAATATGGTTCCACTAATAGCATCACAAATTACAGCGCGTAGTAGCCATTTCTGGTTCTGTGTTATATTTGCAAAGTAGCAAGACAGGTTAAAGGCAGCTTACGATCCTTTAGCCTAAAGCTAGCAACATTAGCTTATTCTCAGCTACCAGTGTTCGTGTTTCTTCTTTCATTTACCAAGTTATTCTTTTTGGGAATACAGCCGTAGGCTGTTCTTCTGTTTCTATCTTTATACATTTTCTTTTCAGTGGGTGTCTCTGATATTTTTATAGTTCGATTTTACAAATGAAAAGCTAAAGGATCGCCTGTCGACTTGGCGACGAGCTCGGAAAACCATGTTTGTGGAAAAAAAACAAATACTATCGTGAGGATTCTGTCTTATCTCATTTATTGTTTTTACTGAAACCTGTTTGTGTTCCTAGGGTCAAAGTCAGAGTGGAGGCCACGGTCCAGGAGGAGGCAAGAAGGACGACAAGGTGACTGTTTGCCACCAGCTTTAGGAGCAGCAATACAGCTGAAAACAAAACACGTTAAATTAATTGCCAGTTCTGATAGTTTGACGTCACAGTTATGGTTAGAACACAGTTTGTAAAAAAAAATTGAGAATTTTAATTAATAAAGATTTTAATTTTGTATAATATTTTTAAGTAAATTGTCACTAAAATAGTTATCAGACTGGCAGAATATTACAGATGCCTAAATTAAAATATTTTCAAAGTAAATTCATTTCTGCTATTTAATTAAAAGAATGGAACTCGTATATTGTTAGGATTCCTGACAAACACTTTGATAAATTTCAGCAGTTTAATTCTGTTAATTTGATGGCTTATAGCTAATGAAAACCTAAAAATAGACTTTCACAAAAAATGGAAACAGAATATTACCCAAAGCCAACACAATACACAGATTTGGGCCCTCAGAAAAGTATCTGCATGTAATGTGCATTATGTGTACTCCATAACACTTTGCTGGCCAGTCGAGCACAGCGATACCATTTTTTTAAATTTGAACCTCTATAAGAATACGAAATATATTTAAGGACAAAACTAAGAAAAACGTGTAAATATAATGGCATTAAGCTCAAATCTCCTCAGCATCGATTTAAAAGCTCAAAGATATAAGGGCTGTTGATTTCCAGTCTTTCAGCAGGATATTCATTGCAAAAGGTGCAGAATAAACAGAACCTTCTATATAGAGTCTTGATCATTGTACTGGTACTACAAAAGTGGTTGCAGTGCCTCACAGTGGATAAACACCCCTGCCCCCCTTCATAAATAAAGATTTATGAAAGTCTTGTGAAGAGTTTCAACTTCTTGTGAGGTTTCAATTAAGACATGACTGCTTCAGAGTTTAGTACTATTTGCTTTTTGGCAAGTCTTAACATTGTTCTTTTTTTATGTTCATCGTCCATCTTTCCTATTTCAAGGATAAGAAGAAGAAGTATGAACCTCCCATTCCCACCAGAGTGGGCAAGAAGAAGAAGAAGACAAAGGGCCCCGATGCTGCTAGCAAACTTCCACTTGGTAAAGAAGTGAAAAACCTAAACAGTTCCTTATCTGGCAATATGTCCCTTTTTCATTTTCTGTATAAAAACCTCTCATCAGCTTTGGAACGGTAGAAATCCTGCAGGTGAGGTTAATTGGGACAATGAATTCCAAACTATCCAGCCATGTAAAGGGGAGGAGCTGCACTTAATTATTTGAACTTATCTGTTTTATGTACAGTTTACATATAGCAGGCCTGTCTGTTTTTCAGTCACACCTCACACTCAGTGCCGTTTGAAGCTGCTGAAGCAGGAACGGATCAAAGACTACCTGCTGATGGAGGAGGAGTTCATCAGGAACCAGGAGCAGATGAAGCCTCTAGAAGAGAAACAGGAGGTTCGCCTTGATTCTGATACTCGGTCGCTCTCCGCCTTCTGGCGATATGTGTGTAAATGTTTCCTTTTTACTTTAACAGGAGGAAAGGTCAAAGGTGGACGACCTGCGAGGAACCCCCATGTCAGTAGGCACTCTGGAAGAAATCATAGACGACAACCACGCTATTGTTTCCACGTCGGTGGGATCAGAGCATTACGTCAGCATCCTGTCCTTCGTGGACAAAGATCTTCTGGAGCCAGGCTGCTCTGTTCTGCTCAACCACAAGGTAAAGTGTGGGCAAACCTTCAATTAGAAATAATGAAGTACCTAAAAACAGTGTTTCTGGCTCAGCTACACCATTGCTGGACTTTTAAGTAAAAAAAAAAAAAGATCCATGTTTCCAACTTAGTGTAGAAATAGACTTCCTTTGTGTTTGATTGCAGGTTCATGCTGTGATTGGGGTACTGATGGATGACACGGACCCCTTAGTGACAGTGATGAAAGTGGAAAAAGCTCCCCAAGAAACCTACGCTGATATAGGCGGACTGGACAATCAGATCCAGGAGATTAAGGTGCATCGTGACAAATGAAACTGAAATACTTCTGTGCAATAATAGGTTAAAATAAGTTTTATTGTTACTTCCTGTTGAAGCCTTTTGGTAGACTCCCTGCATTTAAACGGAAAAGAAACAAAACTGCTATGTTGATATTGAATTCAGTTTGTAGCATTTAGCTTATCCTGATTCTACTCTTATTGTTCGATGGCTTAGTAACAAAAGCTTTATCTTAAATGATAGCATAACATTTCATAAGCATGACTGCATTCAGTTTACTGAGACTTGGCTTGATGGAATGTTTAACTGGAGCCAAATTGTTCCAGTTAAACAGAGAATTATTGTAATTTAAAATACTACTTATTGTTTTTAAAGCTTTAAATGGACCTGGCCCCTTTTTTATGTTTCTGAGATGCTCACTGAATACAGTCCAAAAAGACCTGTAATGTCTGTTGGGTCAGTGTGTTCTTGTTGTACCCAGAATCCGCTGTAGATCAACTCCTGGTTCTTTAAAGCATTAAGGTCTTGTTCTCTGGAATTGTCCCAGAAGACGTCTGGTCAGAAACAGGGCAGAGATGGTGACTGGAGTTTGAGGCTCAGACTCACTTAACTGCTAAAAACGAAGCATTCGGACTCAACCCAGACTGTAGCCCTAAAGACTTCCTGTTCTGAAATTTAAATCAAATTAGCAGTTCTCATCTCCTGTAATGAAGAGTGAAATGAAGCCAGTAAGTGAGCTACAGACTCCAGCTGCTGCACCTGCTTTACTGTGAAAGGATGAGCTTAATTATGGGATGTTAATGGCTCATAACAATCCGTTCATGTTAGCTGTAGCTTCGTAATAATGACCACATGAATGTCTCTGCAAATGATCACTGTATGAAATGACTTTGGATCATTTCAGAACAAAATAAACCTAATTTACCTTTGACATTTTCTGGCTGCAAAGCTAGCTGCGTCATTACAAGGACACTTGAGCTAAATGTTTTCAAAATTAAAGCACTTCCTGTTCTGTTTATCTGGAAGTTAAACACTCATTACACTTTGTCTCGTTCATTATGTTGTAATTTATATCTTAAATTTGAACTTCTGTTTACTGTTTAGAAGAAAGGTTTTGAATGTGGATTTAGAAAATGGTTTTGCTAATATTTATTATTCTCCAGCTCAGAGTGAGGAGAAGAAAACCCTCCAAACCCTGTTTAGAATAATGAAGGAGTGGACAATATGAAGACAGGTATAAACAGGTGTTAATGTAGATATTACAAAGACAAATGTAAGAAAACTGAAAGATAATTATCAACTGTTCATGTTTTGATTCCTAACCTACAGCGATGCAGTGTTCGAGGTGCGCTACATGTCATGGATTTGAAAAGAAAATGTTTATTTCAGTCATTAGAGAATTGACTTGGAGTGAAAGACTTGAGATTTGACTTGGACTTGACCTTCAAATGACTTGTGAACTTATCTCTACAGTATATTGCTTTAAAAAAAAACTCAAACATATTTTCTGAATCTTTTAGCCAGGCTTATGTATTTTGTTTGGAAAATTTTATTTTCCTCGTTATGTTTAATTTATATATGTTTTTCCCATTTCTTTCCGTGTATACTTTGGATGCTATAGATTTGCTGGACTCGTTGTTTTTAATAAATTTTTTTCCATATATTTAGTTTTGTATGAAATGTGCTCTGTAAATGAAACTGACTTGACTTTACGCTCTCCTGCGGCTGCTGTTAGGAGTCTGTGGAGTTGCCGCTCACACATCCTGAATACTACGAGGAGATGGGCATTAAGCCTCCCAAAGGAGTCATCTTATATGGGCCTCCTGGAACAGGTTAGTTCCAAAAACTGTAACCTTAACGGAAGTGATTTTTGTTGTTGTTGGCACAACCAACCAGCACACCATGGTTTGAAGAAGCATTTACTTCACCATTCTGTATCTGAATATCAGTCCAGATTCTTTTATTTATTATACATTGTGACTGATTTAAATATAACCCTATAAAGCAAGGTCTCTTGGCCTCTTGAGTAATAAAGCCTTGAATGATTTTCTAAACTTGTTACTTTGAGTAAAAACGGTCACAATAGTAATCATGGGTGGCCAAGCTGGTTCCTTGCATGTTTTATATGATCCCCTGGTTTAACACAGCAGTATCAAAAGGATGGGTCATTATGAAGCCTCATCAGAGCTTTATTACATGCTGAAGAGTTGATGCAGCCATTAATTCAGCAGTGTTGTTGGAGCAGGAACCCATCTAACACACGTAGGACCCTGACTCTTAAGGACTGGAGTTGGCCACCCCTTGCAAGAGTTAACTTTCTTTTTCATCAAATGGTGTTTCCAGATAAAGGTTTTGGCCTGACTAATGAATCCCATCATTGGGACCTTTTTAAAGGGCACTGCAACATGAAAGGCTGCAGTGTTATCAGCCCCCTGCAGGTTTGCAGATCACAGCACGCACAGTGATTGACTGAAAACACATTTTCAACAAGAAGCAACAACAGAAAAATGTAACTTTTGATATTTTGATGAAGGTCTGAATATGTGATTTATTAATTAAAATAAATGTTTCTAGAGGTGCCACCTTAAGAGTAACTTTTGTAATCCTTAAAGATGCCAGTGGTGACATGCTTTACTGTGTGATAACATGGTGGATTTCACATTAAAGCAGCTTCTTTAAGAGCTGATCTTTAAGTGTTGCAAGCCGTTTTAGCCGCGTATTGATAAAACTATGCAGCCTAACTCAATGTATATTAATAGTTTCTTGTAAAAGTATTTGAACCACAAACTTTAATGTATTTGAATGGTTTTGTATGTAGTAGTCCTACACAGTACTGTATAACTGCAAAGTGGAACAAAGGCTATGCATTTTTTTTTTTTTATACATATACAAATGAAAAAGACGAGGGGCACATTTGTATTCCATCCTTGAGTCAATACTTTATAGAACCGCCTTTTGCTGCATTTACAGCTGCAGGTCTCTACCATGATTGTTCTGTATTTGGCTCCATCCATCCCATCATCGGCTCCCATCAATATGCTAAAGAAAAGCATGATTCTGCCACTACCGTGTTTCTCAGCTGTTAAGTTTGCAGGTGTGCCGTACAGTCCCAATAAGACGCATTGAGGTTTATGGCTGTAATGTGACAGAATGAAAAGGTTGAAGGAGTGAGCAATCTTTTGGGAAAGGGAGTCAGTGTTTAAAATCTCTGTCCTGCGTATCCCAGGGAAGACTCTACTTGCCAAGGCCGTGGCCAATCAGACGTCAGCCACATTCCTGCGTGTGGTGGGCTCGGAGCTGATCCAGAAGTACCTCGGAGACGGACCCAAGCTGGTGCGAGAGCTCTTCAGGGTGGCGGAGGAGCATGCTCCATCCATCGTGTTCATCGACGAGATCGATGCCATCGGCACTAAGAGGTACACAGAGTTCTGACTCAGACTTGGAGATGGAGAGCATCAGAGCAGGGATAATGAATCACCTGCAGTGTTGAGTTGAACGCTGATGCCAAGGTGCTGGATTGGTGTCATCACGAGCTGTGATGACACCAATGTTGTATTTCTAGCTAATTCTTTACAGGACAAGGTGATATACTGCATTTTTTTCATAGTCTTGTTGAAAAAATTTTAATGTAGAATGCAACATCTGCTCAAAACTTTAGTATCCCATTCAGACTCTCAGTTTTGTGGCCTCAGTTCTCTTGGATCATGTATAATGTAAGTACTTGTCTTGAGTAGATATAGAGGTGCAGAAGGCAGCTGAAAGGGGCAGAATATTGACGGTTTCTCATAGTCAAGTCAAGTTTATTTATATAGCGCTTTTCAGCAACAAGGCACTCAAGGCGCTGTACATCTGGAAAACATTACAATGATACAGAAAATCTAACAACAGAGGTAATTTAATAAAATAAAATAAAGAGAATAGAATGATGGATAAGAAAATGAAAGGAAAACTGGACTGAATATGCAACTAATCATGCCTAAATGGCACAGTCAAAGGCCACTCTAAACAAATAAGTTTTTTATCTTGATTTAAAGCATCTTAGGGTTTCGGCGCTTTTACAGTTTTCTGGCAGCTTATTCCAGATTAGTGGAGCATAAGAACTAAAAGCTGCTTCTCCATTTTGGTTCTGGTTCTGGTTCTGCAGAGTAGATTTGAGCCAGAAAACCTGAGAGGTCTGGGTGGTTGATCCACTGACAACAAGTCTGTAATGTATTTTGGTGCTAAGCCATTCAGTGATTTATAGACTAAAATAAGTATTTTAAAGTCTATTCTCTGAGCAACAGGGAGCCAGTGTAGGGACTTTAGAACTGGGCCGATGTGCTCCACTTTCTTAGTTATAGTGAGGACGCGGGCAGCAGCGTTCTGGATCAACTGCAGCTGTCTGACTTTTTAGGCAGACCTGTGAAGACACCGTTGCAGTAATCAATTCTACTAAAGATGAACGCATGAATTAGTTTTTCAAGGTCCTGCTGAGACATTAGTCCTTTAATCCTGGAGATGTTCTTTAGGTGATAGAAGGCCGACCTTGTTACTACCTTTATGTGTCTCTGAAGGTTCAGGTCTGAGTCCATCACTACACCCAGATTTCGAGCCTGACTGGTGGTTTCTAGCTGTATTAAC
Source organism: Girardinichthys multiradiatus (assembly GCF_021462225.1). Classification (NCBI taxonomy): domain Eukaryota; kingdom Metazoa; phylum Chordata; class Actinopteri; order Cyprinodontiformes; family Goodeidae; genus Girardinichthys; species Girardinichthys multiradiatus. The sequence goes on from NC_061808.1 coordinate 29,210,063, forward strand.
TAAAGCTGTGTGCTAACTTTTGAACACTCTTCCTTTGGTCCAAAGATTATTACTTCAGTTTTGTTTTGATTCAGCTGAAGAAAATTTTGGCCCATCCATGCATTGATTTCTTCTAAGCATTTACCCAGCGCTTGAATGGGTTCATGGTCACCTGGTGACATCGTAACGTATAGCTGTGTGTCGTCTGCATAGTTATGATAACTTACGTTGTTGTTTATTAAAATCTGAGTTAGGGGGAGCATGTAGATATTGAATAGGAGGGGCCCTAAGATGGACCCTTGGGGAACGCCACTTGTGATTTTTGTGGTCTCTGATGTAAAGTTACCTACTGACACAAAAAAAACCCTGTCCTTCAAGTAGGATTTAAACCAGTTGAGTGCTGTACCAGAAAGGACGACCCAGTTTTCCAGGCGCTCTAATAAAATGGAGTGATCAACAGTGTCGAATGCTGCACTAAGGTCCAATAATACCAGCACTGTGGTTCTTCCACAGTCTGCATTTATACAGATGTCATTGAACACCTTGACAAAAGCGATCTCTGTACTGTGGTGAGCAGAAAGCCTGACTGGAAGACATCGAAGCGGTTGGTCATTGTTAGGAAGTTGTTTAACTGCTGAAACACAGCTTTTTCAATAATCTTACTGATGAAGGGGAGGTTTGATATAGGCCTGTAGTTCTGTAGTAGCAGCTTGTCCAAGTTGCTCTTTTTCAATAGAGGTTTGATAATTGCTGTTTTTAGGGCCTGGGGGAAAACACCTGACAAAAGGGACATGTTTATTATTTGAGTTAAATCCGATGTTATTACAGGCAAAGCTTTCTTAAGGAAAGCTGTGGATAAAACATCGAGACAGCAGGAAGAAGAGCTTAGTTGCTGTACAATTTCTTCTAAGATTTTGTAGTTTATTTGGTGAAATTGGGAAATTTTGTCAAAATCAGTTCTAGTTGGAGACAACTTTGGTACTGTAGATGATGTGGATGTACTGACTGCCCCTCTGATCTTTTGGGTTTTTTCAGTGAAGAAGTTAGCAAATTCTAACTGCACGACCCATTAATAGAGAGGCTTTAGCCCGTGATACAGCTGTCCTCTGGTTCGAGTCCCGTTCACGGCGACCTGTGCTGCATGTCTTCTCTCTCTCTTCACCCCATTTCCTGTCTGCCTATGTTCCAAAAATGACTAAATATTTTTGAGCTTTTTAATAATCAGTAAATATTGCTACAAAGTGACTCGCGTGCCTAGTTGTTTCTGACCTCAACAGAATATTGAATCTTGTGTATAGTAAACTGTACTTCCTGTGTGTGTTGTGTAGGTACGACTCAAACTCAGGTGGCGAAAGGGAGATCCAGAGGACCATGCTGGAGCTGCTCAACCAGCTGGATGGCTTCGATTCGCGGGGAGACGTGAAAGTGATCATGGCCACCAATCGGATAGAAACGCTGGACCCGGCCCTCATCAGACCGGGTCAGTCGCTATCCGATTTGCTTTGATGCTGCCTGGATTTGGCTCAGATTCTCTGTGCACCCTCATATCTGCAGTACTGTAAATCTGTCTGGCACTCAGGAAATGGCTTCGTTCTGCTGAGTCATGGCAGTGAGGGGGAAATTGAAATGTCAAGTCTTTTTTTTTTTTTTTTTTCTGCTTTCGGATGTGAATTATAATGCTGTTCCCTTTAGGCACTGCTCTTTAAACAAGGATTGTCACGTGTAGCCGAAATTACATTCATTTGACATTATCAACAGTTCTAGTTCTTTTTGTGGGTACTTTTCTTTAGAGAAGGAAGTATATATATTTTCCTTTGTTTTTAAGCACTCTTGTCAAGAAAGCAGCTCACCTCAGATTCCTTCTTTCTATTAAGAATAACATCCCACAAGAGCTGGAAAACCTGCCTTCTCAAAGGTTTCCTTGAATAATGTGTGCAATCTATTTAATTCCAAAAGACTGAGTGGCACCAAAGCTAGTAGATGCATCATGTACAAAGATGTTAGTAATCTGATATTTTTGTTTTTGTCTCCTTTTGCCCTCCACAGGTAGAATCGACCGAAAGATCGAGTTTCCTCTGCCGGACGAGAAGACTAAAAGAAGAATCTTCCAGATCCACACCAGCCGGATGACGGTGGCGGACGACGTCACCCTGGATGACCTCATTTTGGCAAAAGATGATTTATCGGGAGCAGACATTAAGGTGAGAAGATCTCAAAGATTTGAAATGAATACAAAGGCCTCACATGCTAAACTCAACTCTCAGCATACACTTTGGTCTTGTTGTACTGCTGCCAATTAAAAGACCAACACAAGTTAGTGCATACTTATCAGGTAAAAAGAGGAGGATGTACGTTTCTCAAAAATATTCTACCAATGAAAAGACAAATGTGGCATGCATTTGTGTTCTCTGCCCTTTACTCAATAATCCCTAAATAAAAAGACATGCGAATTGAAAGTCCATCGGGTGTGAATACTTATTCAAGGCACTACAGAGGGCCCAGCTTCAATTTTTAATATGGTTAACATATTAGCGCTACTACTTGGTTGTGTATTTACTGGAACCTTTTTCTGGTCTTTTTAATGTATTTGCGCTTGCTGGTAGTTGTAAGGGTGGCTTTGTAAATAATTTATGTCAGCGGTTAATTAAGTGAAGTGAGCTTTTCATTCAACAGCATCTATTCAGTGGACTCTAGGTCACTGCTTTAGCTTTGCTGCCCTCTTGTGGAATATGGCAGAATTCCACCTAAAGATTTCTGACATATTTTGCCAGTTTCCCTCGTTGAACAGGGAAGCTAATCACACAGGGCTGAACATTGTTGTGTCTGGCGCCCACTTGATTTACAGTGCCACACTCATCTGCCTCCGTTTCCAGCTTATGCAGTACACCTTTTCTACCTAGGTGTAAGAAAAATAAATAATAAGTTTGACATTTCTTCTCTTTTCTCAATTATCCTCCAGGCCATCTGCACAGAAGCAGGCCTCATGGCGCTACGAGAGCGCCGCATGAAAGTCACCAATGAAGACTTCAAAAAGTCTAAGGAGAACGTCCTGTACAAGAAGCAGGAGGGTACACCGGAGGGCCTTTACCTTTAACACTCAAACCTTTTTTTTTTTCTCTCCCCACCACCCATCCCCCACCCAACCCTTCTCCATTTATCAGCGTGTGGAAGAGTGACAGCAGCTAAATTGGCTCCTCAGCGAGAGCTTTGATATATATTTTGTGCATGTCATGTCTTGCTCCATCCCACTTCCCTGTTACCGTTATGTGTTAAAACAGTTAATAAAAGTGATAAATAGAACCAGGCATGGGGTGTTAGTCATCACTTTTAACAGCTTTATTCGCAGGAGCACTTAAGCTCGCAGCACCATCTGGTGACGCTTACTTCCTGCTGGAGTTCTGCATATGGACGACTGCATCATTATGATACCCTCAACTTTCAAAAATAGTCAAGAATTCACTTCCCTTGAACTTTTCCACATATTTGTCACATTCAAACCACAATGTATTTTATTGGACTTTTATGTAATAAACAAAGTAGCGTGTAATTATGAAGTGGAAGGCAAATATTACATGGTCTCTTTTTTTTTTTTAACAAGGAGCCTGAAAGGGGTGGCATGCATTAATCAGCCTCCTTGAGTTAGTGTGGAACCACTTTCCAATGCAGTTACCAGCATCTGTGAGCATCAAATTTCAAGGCTTTCCATAGATTCTCAATTACATTTAGCTCTAGACTTTGACTGGGCCATTCTACTGCACGAATATGGTTTGATCTAAACCATCCCATTGTAGCTCTGGTGTATTTAAGGTCCTGAACTTCTGCTCCAGCCTTAAGCCTCTAACGTGTTTTCTTCCTGTGTGGCCCAGTATATTACCTTCCGCCACTTTCAAATCCACTCTGACCAGCTTCCCTATCCCTGCTGAAGAAATACCTCCTCACAGCATGATGCTGCCACCTCCATGTTTCGAACTGTGTATTATTTTCCTTCCATTTAATGATGCCCTGCTATGTGTTGGGTGTCACCTGAGATCCCATTAAAACACGTTCAATACACGTTCGTGGTTACATGCTGACAAAAATATGGAACAATGTAAGGGGTGCAAACACTCTTTAGTCCACAGAGTCTGTTAAATGTGACCAGTTTAGTCTAAATAGTTTGGCATATTTGCTACAATAAAAGAGACCCATAGCAGAACCTTCGATGCCTTGCCCTAACAGAAACACTCATCTAATTTCTGGAATATTTCATATTACGGCCATAGATTTGATGACAGCACAGATGCACATAATTAAGAACCCTTAACTGCAGCCTTTCATTCAGGGACCACTTTCAAGAGCTGCATTATGTCAAAGCAATCATTCTTTTCTTCAAGTGTTTACAGGGGTTGCTTCTCTGAAAAAGAGGATATCGCAAAATTTCGGTGCACGTTTCCATTTTTGCACACTGTTGTAAGCATATCAGCAGATGAGTGCCTGAAGTCAGTAAGTCCAGCTAAGCTGCAGTGGCTGCAGTCTGACATGCAGAGAGCTGCAGTGTTGATTTAATGCCTCCTGATGTGGAACCATGTGGAACTCAGAGCTCAGCAGAAAGTGGCCCCATGCAGCAAGCATCGGGCCAGGTTGCAGGGCCAGCTGTGGGCTCGAGTGAGGATTGAGCTGCTGCACTGCAGGCCACTCTTTGAAAAGGGATAGCGTGTTGCACCACAGCGGCTGCAAGGACTTCGTGAAGATGTGTTTTGGTTCCAATGAGGCATTTGTCCTTACAACTCGAGGAAAATTTTGGCTTTTAAATCACTCCTGTCAGCACACGCTGCGAGTACGTCCCAGATCAGTTCCCAAATCGGTCTTTATTTGAATTAGTTAGAATAAACAAAATCTCAATTATTTGCTTCACAAATTCTCAGCAGACTCAGGCATTCTCCACGCCCGACTAAATCTCATCAAGGAAACTGATTTCCAGTTGAGGCTTTTTAAACTCGGGCCAGATTCTGAGGAAAGAAAAGTGGCAATGTGATCAAATCAAGGCTTAATTCAATGAAACGTGTGTAGTTAAACACCACTGGGAAATTATTAACAGGGTTTGTGGTTCCAAATCTGTGGAGCAGCAAGAAAGCATGTTAAACAAAGCAAAACAATTTCAGCAAGCAGTCTTAATTAGTTTCCAGAAGATTAAAGAGAAAATCCCTAACATGAGGTGGAGTTACCCGGCCTGATGGGAAGCAGCGAGCCGCCATGTCTCTGGCTTCCTATCAGGTCTGGTAACTGGTAAAAAGGAATTTCTTTTCAAATAAAAAACCCTAAAAAGCATATCATGTATTTGTATTAAGCCCGCTTTACCCACATATAAAGTTCTTCAGAAGTGGGCTTATAAATAGAGTCCTCCTGTGAGGAACTGAATCCCAGTGGAAAATGCAGCTGTTCTGTGAAAGCCTCAGAGGTTTGTTAGAGAACGTTAATGAACAAACAGCATCATGAAGACTGGTAAACACAGCAGACAGGCCAGGGAGACAGTTGTGAAGAGGTTTAAAGCACCGTTAGGCTATCGAACAATATCCCATTTAAGGTTTATCACAAGTCATGTAAGGAAGATGGCAAACATCTGGAGCAAGGTGCTCTGTTCTGATGAGACCACAAAAATGAGCTTTTTAGCCTACATGGGTGAAAGAAAACCTAAACTGCATCTCACCCTGAACACACCATCCCCACAGTGATTGGTGGTGGCAGCATCATGCTTTGGGCATGCTTTACTTCAGCGGGGACAGGAAAGCTAGTTAAAATTTATGGGACAATTGATGGAGCTAAATGATTTAGATCACAGCATTTTTGTGTGTTAGCATGGCCCAGTCAAAGTTCAGACCCAAATCCAAACGAGAATTCGTCGCAAGGTTTAAAAATGTATGTTCACAGACACTCTTCATCTAGTCTGGCTGAGCTTGAGCTATTTTTCAAAAATAAATGTGCTGAAATGTCAGTCTTTAGATGTGCAAAGCGTGCACAAACATACTCCAAAGGCTATACAGATGTAACTTCAGTAGAAGGTGGTTCTGTACTTGACTCTGCCTGAATAAAAAAGCGCACTTTTCATATTTTTACTCGTAAACATTTTGAAAATCATGTGGTATGTTGCTTCCACTTTCCCAAAAGCACTACTTTTTCTGCTGGTCTATCACATAAAATACCAATACAATACACTGAGGTTTGTGTAAATAGTTCACAGGTAACGAATACTTTTGCAACACACAAATAAATGTTGTACGGTTATAAAGACATGAGATACATAAAGATACATTATCTCTGGGATGTAATAGAAACCTTTTTCGTTCCTTGTTGCTTATTTATTAATGTTTCTCAAGGTCCATAAAAGACTAGAACTACTGTAGAACCCCAATTCGTTGTAAACGCTATAAACCTTCCATAAATTCTCTGTTCGTCCGCTAGGTGGCGCTCTTGTCACAAACAGGCAGTTGCGGACCGTCTGTAGACATTACTTTGCCCTCTTCTGCATCATCACCCTAACAATCCAGGTTACAACGTGTTATTTCGGAGATTTGAGAATTGCCATTTCCAGAAGGTTCGGTTTTGAGTACCGCTAAGCTACCAACAGCCCTGCCGTGGTTTATAGCCCGTTTCACGTAGCCTCGCCAGTCAACTGTGAATGTGCGCACAACGAACCTGTCAAACACTGTGAAGACCTGTCGCATTTCCATCCGACTCCATTAAAAAAATATTTTCGTACTACAAGCAATCATGGATGCCGTTAAAACGTAAGAAATTAAGCAGTGAATATGTTTTGTTTTCCACCTAAAGAGTTGAGTATTTGTATTTATTACGTTTCTATTATCTACTACTGCCTGGTGCAATGCAGGTCCCGTGTAGCCAATCGATGCGTCCGGGACAAAGAGTATAATATTGCAGGTCTGCGCTGGCCAATCAGAAAGACCCTCACATACAGGCGCCGCAAATTCTCCTATGTCAAACGCGCTTCCTAGATTTACAGTATCCTTCCGCGGCTAGAACCTAGTGCCTTCTTTCAAGAAATTGTAACTTCTAGAATAACGATGCAAAACGTACTTGGTTAACGGAAGATCGCAGTTTCTGACCTTTTTTTTTAATTTTCAGAAGCGCAGAATTTGTATTTGAGTGTAAATCTCATCATTTAATTAAATGGCAGGAATTTATGTTTTTTCATTTAAAGGTACAGCCTATATTTTCTGTCTAAACCTATCAATTTGAAAACCGCTACAGAAATAAGACAACTTAAACATGTCCTCAGTAAACTGATAGTAAATTATGATGTTGTAATCTTAGATGTTATTATGAAAAATCCACAAAGTTTAATCATAATAGTAATTCCGGATGTAAACAAATTGTTATTAGCCATATAGACAAACTAATGGACAACAGATAAAGGTTTTGGCTATTCAAACTTAATTATTTATCACAATTACCCTATGCATGTTTACTGAAAATTTCCAAACAATCAACTGACATTGACAACAATCAATGTCAGTTATTATCAATAAGAAAATAAAAGTCAGTACATAAAAAAATATGCACTAAAATAACCTATATTCATGTTTAACTTATGCAGTGTCAAGACGCACAGAAAAAACAAACCTCGCACTGGTTTGAAATGGATTCATATCAAATCTACTATTGTGTTAATGAGGTAAAGCATATGGCCGACCACAGTAAATATTGTGTTTTATCCCTAATCTCAATTCACATTTATTGTAAAATCTATTATTATATGCTCTACTTTTTCCATGATCATCAGGGAGACACTGTGCACATCATCAATGATTGATCGCGAGTCAAAATGAGCAGGATGCTCCTCTTCTGTGCACTGCGGACGTGTTGGCTGCTGGAGGGCCGCGCTGTCGCAAACGGCCCTGAATTGCAATAAGGAAGTGAGTGATAAGTGCAAGCGTGGCGGAGGGATACACAAAGACAACCAACCCTCCACCCTCCTACCACCTCCCCATTCTGGCCACGGCCAATATACACACTCCAGAGCCGCCAGTGGAACTCCGTCTAAGGAACGAGCCTCTGCCTCCACAGACCAACAAGCACACAACCCCATCCACGATGGTACGTATTAGCCAATTATTCTTTCTAATAAGTGAGGGGAAAAGACGGTTTTATTTGTTGGGACGCCTGTGTTGGAAGTCCTAACAGACTGGAGCCTTCTTGATATTCTGTTTCTGTATTTGCTGTTCACTCATTGATTCCTAAAATGAGCTACTCGTATGCGTAAGGTTGGCGGAAAACACCGAGGAGGCTCATTTTGTGTTTTACCCTATTCAAGGGGAAGCCATAAAATGCGCCATTTTTCCTTTTCTTAGCGGGCTTATGTTTGGAAATGTGCTCATTTTCATATGTTGACTCTGTATTCTTCATAACTGCGCAATTAGCTGCTTGCCGCAGCTCGAATTAAAACTTGGACGACATTTGGGGGTGTCAGGGCAACCAGCAGGCTATTCTGGGTTATTACGGGATAAATATCCTGGTATAAGTGCGATAGGGTGCTTTTTTTGTTTTTACAACGCGCCTTCGTGTTGGGACGACGTATCAAAGCCACACGCTGGTATTTTTCCTTCGCAGGGATGCATACTGATCAATATGTTCTCTTTTCCTCGTTCTCACGCTAACAGCACAGTCAGGATGATGAAAGTCATGGGTTTTCCGCTTTTTTCGGGGTTGCACCATCGCGCCGCCGCCTAGCTTCGCCGCGCCGCGCCGCTCCTGAAACCGCTGCTGTTCTCGTCCGTGTTCCGCAACGGAAATTGACCATACTCCGTAATCGCGAGGTCACATCGCCATTGGGGGGCTGTTGGAGCTCAGACAGAGGAGCTATCGGACGCGGTTCCGCCTCTCCTGCAGCTCTGCGAGGCTTTTATCGTAGGTAGGCTCTGGGTTATCTGGTTGGGTTATGCCTGCCTGCTGATTTGGTTGCTTCTTTGCAAATTTGTCGATGTTATGCAAATGTGGCACCTGTGGGACGTGTCCAAGAAGCTCTCTGTCCACTGTATAAAAATATAGACTACAGACATAAACAAGTTTATTCGACTTTTTTCTTCTTCTTCTTCACGCCTACAACCAGCAGTGTGACATGGAAATGACCTGGCCGACACCCTGCTGTACAGTTGATATAATTATGTATTCTGCATGTCACTCTGTTGCAGCTTACTTTCCAGTCACCTCTTTAGGCCTCGGTGACTCGCAAAATTCATTTTTGGAGCCCATTACTGTAAGCCAACCTCAGATTGACATCTGCAGCATAGGAACAAGCCACCAACTGCAAATGATCTGAATATTCCTCAGAAGCCTTTTAGCGTGAAGGCGTCCAGAAGCTGTAAACCATTCAACCGCACCCCCCACCGCCACCCGTCTGCTGCGATCAGATATCCCACATATGGTATCAAGCTCCCATTCAGTTTCACGTTGCATCATGCTGCAGTCGTCGGAGTGTAACGCGGGATTCTTGTGGAGCTCGCCTGGCCATCGGCATCTGTGAAAAGTTTCATCCACAACCATAAGCCCCTTGTCTGGCGGCACTGGGCCCGCTCAGGTGGAAACCCCCCCACCACCCTGATGGAAGTATTGAATAAGTGTGCAGAGACCCTGTCTTGTTCCTGCTCCACTTTTTTTGTTTTTTTGCTGATGCATGTTTAGTAACTCGCAACACAAGTGATATACTGTGGTGAATAATTGATGCGTTTGGTGGTAACACCTAGCTGTGTCCAACACGTTCCCTGCGTCTCGGAGGGATTATGTCCCGTCTGCAGCATGGTTGAGGACCCCATCACCTGCTGCCACAAGCCATTTGGTGCGTTGGCCCTGTCGCTGCTCATTAGGAGCGTGGCGTTGTTTACACCCCACCTCTCCCTCTGATGCTGCTTGAGTCTGAGGCCTCGCTGTCTTTTGTCCAACCCAAAAGAGAAGAGGCATTCATTGCACTGTTGGGGCAATGAACCAACCCCCCACACACACACTGTGCCACACTGTGTCTTTGTTTTTCTTCTGAATGCTTCAACACGTCACACCGATCTGTCAGAGTGATGGCTGCTTGTACAGCTTTACTACATTGGCTGTAGAGATTGAGCTCGACAGACTGGTCGGGCACCTCAGCAGTAGATAAAAAAACAGGGAAGATCCATGATGGATAGTCTTGTTTTTAGAGGTGCACCAGTCAGACTTTTCCGGGACCGTACCGATTCTTGGTTTTCTTTAAGGTCTGACCCGCAAAAAAAGTCCATGACAGTAAATCTTGGTTGATGTGTTTAGAGATGTAAACGACAGCAGTTCTGATTTTGGATGCTTCGGATAAAACTGGAAATTTGACCTGTCACAGATCGCACTTCGTCACACTGACGAATAAACGCCTTAAAATGCAGCAGTATATTTTGAAGTACTATTTGCTTACTTTCTATTAAACAACCCACACCAGTTTGGCTGCCGATAATGCAAGGCCCCTTTCTGAGCCTGTTCTGTTCTGCAGCATCAGTTTTTGTCCCGGTGCCCTTCAGCACGATGTCTAATAGGTATTAAAGATGCTGACTGACGTCTGTTTACCTGCCAGAAGTTGGTTCTGTCTTTAACAAACTGTTAATTATTTGGGCTATCTGCTGTGGTTGTGCCTGGAGTCAGCTGTCTAACAGACATACTGCTTTTAGCTTGCATGCCACCAGTTTCATGACCTGAATTATTCCAAACAGTGGAAAATATCAGGAAAAAAACTTGTTGTCGCCTTCTTTCTGCCAGCTGACCAGCCTTGTGCAGCAACTGGTGGGGGAGGGGGCATCACTGTATGCTACAAAACTCTGGTCACTCCACCACTTCCTTTGGCATCTCTGTAAAAGGGATTAAAGCATAAGGATGGAATGATGGAAGATCTTAGTGATTTTTAAACCTTGAACAATCTTGATACCAGCAACCAACATGCCTGTTTTTGATTGGCTCATGGAACTGGTTCCTGCCTGCCGCAGTTCTGCTGGGAGTGTTGTGGCCTGCTGCCTTGGCAACGGTGAATGTGGTTGACCCACTCATGTCAGCATCCACAAACACACGCACAGATTCCTGTTACCCTACAAGTTGTTATTCAGACCGACAGCGCTGCCCATAAGACGCTAAAGACGGTGAATCACAGGGAGTTTCCTCCGAACAGCAAGAGCCGCCACACAATGGGGAAAGATCAGACGGAGGAAGAAAATAGTCCTGGTGTTGCTGTGGCACCAGAAGCCCTCAGCAACTTGGGTCAAAGCCATGAGAGGCTCCATAGCACTGAGTCACCAAACCCCACACCCTGTTTGGCTTAGAGAGACAGCAGGGACGGGCTGAAGGAGCCAGCAGGAGTGAGACAACACAACGTTGACAGGAGGCAGGTAGAAGGAGAACGCCAGAGATGAAATCATCGCTCATTTTGGCTGTTCTGAGGTGCATGGAGAGGGAGGAAACACTCCCATTGTTATGTGTTGTGCAGATTATTAAATCAGGTCATCTAATTATGCAAAACTTCCACGAATCCCAATCGATACCTGCAGCTCCTGCTGCTGCTTAGTCCATGAGGAGAAGCCTCTCTGTTTGAGAGGAGCAAAAGGTCAGCCTGCATTGCTGTCATGTGGTGGTCTGCTAAATGCCAATCCAGCCTAAACTAATCTAACCCTTATGCAACAAATTCAATTTGCTGAGTTAATTTCCAAAATGGACTGGCCTCACCTCCAAACACTGCGCTCATAATGAGGTTCAGGTCTCCAAGAGTCACAGGACTCAGGGATGACTTGTTCACTGCTTTCAAACGAGAACGCCGGTTCAAACGTTACGGGTTTGTACCAGCGTTTCCTGTGAACCCTTGTTCACAGGAAACAAGGGTATGGAAAGTATTGGTGTGGAGGAAGATCGCCATTTCTGTGTGTAGGAGAGAGAGGGAGCATGTGTGCCTGGTTGCTCTGTGTGTGTTCCCCCTTTACTGCCAAGTACACTGATGTCAGGCTCGTCTGTTAACCATGATAATAAAAATACCTTCATTTTTTTATGACAGGAAGGAAACAGTCATTTATACCAGTAGCTGTGTCTCCACACTTTATGGCTTTCTTATGTTGAGGTTTAAAAAGGGCGAGGTACTTTCTTTGCAACCATTTAAAGCTTACGTGCATCTGCCATGACTAAGCTCAAGGTAGTCTGGTGGGCAGGCTGACCAAACCAGTCCAGCAGGTTGGCTTTTTTTTAGATTGGTCTGAAGGCAACACCTTAACCCGTTTTATTACAGTCACTTAAGTGTTGTAACCTGCTTTTTGTTTTTTTTTTTGCATGCTGCGATTGCGTTGCTTGGAGGCAAAGTTCAAGCACTGCTTTTGACGAGGTTTTTTTTAATCTTTCAAACAAGCCAACTGTTTTGATAAGCTCTTACTATCATGGCAAGCCAAGGCTGATAACAGATCTTCGTCCATCATACATTATTTTATCGCAATGGAGACAAACTGGACTCCAACCAATTCTTCCCAATCCCAGTAAAGATATCTGTCATACAGTTCCACCGAGTTTAAACTCCTTCAAAGATGTGCTGGAGGAAGTTTTTTTTTTTTTTTTCTTCTAGATGTGTCGAGAAAAATGAACACAGCACTCCCCCTCCCCCACTTGTTGATGTGCACTGCTGGTCAGCTGGTTGAAAGAAGGCTTCTATACTGTTCCCTCGCTATCAAGCGAGACAAATCAGGCTGCTTGGAAATGTTTGGTGAAAACACAAACTGTCCTGGTATGGTTGCTACAGGAGTGCCACCTATCAGTATTATCAAGGTGATGCAGTTTTAAAACTGTATTACCTTATGGCAAGTTATGAGCAGTTTGTCTGACTAAATGTTGCTCTAAATCTGCACTAAATATGAGACCAGAACAGCCCAAAAGGTGTTCAGTTTTGTAGTGATACGTGAAACAGTTTTGCAAACGTCCTGAGGTCCGGAGTCAAACCCCAGGTGGCTGTGCGAGAATAGCCTCTGAATATGGGACATCCACTCTAACCACTAAGCCCCGCAGCACCTATAACTGGTATTTTTTTAAGTCAGGATGAAGCTGTTGGCTGTGAGCGTTGCTTTGGTATGTTTTCCACATCCTTAGAGGTGATTGCAGTTAAGCCGTAAACTTCAAGGCCAGTGTGGAGCCGAGAAGGGTGGGGCATCATGGGTAATGTCATAAGGAAACTCTGATATCTGAAATGCTTTCCTTGTTGAGTAACCTGTATGTTTTTTTCCCTCCCACCAACGACAGGCTGACCAACTAACAGAGGAGCAGATTGCAGGTAAGAGCCGCCCTCCACATCCAGTAACCTCAAAACAAACTTTTCTCCTTGTAATGCTGTTTTCTGGCTCTCAGTGGATTAAATCCAGCCTTGCATTATTCAATAAAGTCAAGCAGCCGTTCTGGCTGCTTCCACGTCACATGAAGGGAAGCGGAACGTTGAAGGATTTGGCAGCAGCCCTCACTTCCCTTGGCAGATCATTAGCTGTTGAAAATGAGCAGGACATAAGGGGATGAAGTATTCACAGCAGTTATGAGTCAGGACTGCAACCTACAAAGTCACTTAATAGACAGTTTTCCATCCATGCTTCTGATTAGTTTCAAACACAGAGGTACCTTTATGTTCTCGTCATAAAAACACTACGTGATGCTTTAGTGTAAAACTGGAAGCTCTGGTTTCTTTACAACCAAACCCCCTCTGTGGTTAATTAGCTAGTGCTAAAACCCCAAGGCTAAAGCTCCATATTGCCTCTTCACTTCTCTCCATAGTTCTGCAGCGAAGAACTCTGCTTGTAAAACTGATGCATATATTTTCTTTTTTATTTAAACATTCGTTCTGTTGACACACGAGCTGGATTTCTGTGAAATGTCTAAGCTCATCAGATTTGCCACAGTGTGCCAGACGAACCTAATCGGAAATCTATTAGCCATGAAACAGCTCCGATATGACCTGTCTGGGTTGGTCCAGCCGCAGCAGCCTAACTCCTAAATGTTCCGTTCAATCCTGCAGAGTTCAAGGAGGCTTTCTCCTTATTTGACAAGGATGGCGACGGAACCATTACCACCAAAGAGCTGGGCACCGTCATGAGGTCGCTGGGTCAGAACCCCACAGAGGCTGAGCTGCAGGACATGATCAATGAGGTGGATGCTGACGGTCAGTATGACATGCTTGTTTTATTGGAATAATCATTACTGTTCTGAAACTTTACAGTCAACTTGACAAACATCTTAATTGGACCGGTCAAGCTTTTCAGGTTGCTGCAGAGTCTGTGATGGAGATAAATGTTTGGAATCCAACAGAAAACAAAGAAATGACAATACTACTGTTATCAGGTTCAAAAAGTGGATGCTGTTGATGCCTTTATAGGCTGAAAACAGTGGGAGTTCTTAGTTATGATGCATTCAACAAATAGAAAGAAAGGACCTGCTGATCACTGCCCGGAACGAATCATAGGAAAACTGGCTGATCCCGTGCTCTTAATTAATTGACAAATCTCTTAATTTTTAAAGCAGGATTTCAAGGAGACTGGGGATTTTCCACTGCGTTGTGGTATATTATTCAAAACAAACCAAAAACATTCTGATCCTTTGGCTCACTATTTGAAAATTCTAACTTTGGAGCCGTAAAAATGAACAAAGTGAATTTTGCCTGCATTTCCCATCAATCCCAACATCACAATTCAACATGGCTGCCTTGCATATAAAAAGTAACGGCAACACAAACAGTACTATGCAACCTCCTTTAATGAACATGTTGCTAGTGTTTGATAGAATAAAATGCAGGATAATACACACTAAAAGAAGCTAGCCTGGTCTATATGACTATATGAACTGGTGTAGTCCGCTCGACTTTTGACATTCCTAGATCCAAGTTCTGAATCCTGAGGCAACTTGAACTCAGCAAAAGTAGCCACAAAAGCTTGTTCCTGGTTCAGTTCATTTGCTCACAATTGCCTGGGAAGTAATTACTACAAACATTCCTAGGGAGTGCCACTAAAGGCAGCCCATGTACTCCCAACAGCCCGTACACCACATATGCTGAAGGAATGTTCTGTGTTATGAAACTGTGAGGTTTAGTTCATTTGTGTGGGTCATGTTCAGTGGACCCAAATGTATCACAGGAAACATAATGAGTGGTCTGCTCCGGCTCATATGCTGGCAAATCCCCCAAATTTACTCACATTTAACAGGAGAGGTGGAGGGATTTTAAAATTTAGGTTAATATGCTTTTTAATCTTCAAAATGACTGGCGACTGCTGCAGGGCTGCGGAAAGTGCACAATGGCAACCCATTTTTCTTTTCAAATACGTAGCGCTCAAAACCTTTCTAGATTTTGGAATTAATTTGAGTTGTTGTCGGGGTATACGGCTGTGATTTTCTGTCATTGCGTGACTTCGGTGTTCAGAACCCCCCGTTACAGACAGCAGGGGATTAGCAGAGGCATCCATTATTGTCCTGCCTCCAAACACATCAGCTGTGTTGTTGCCTATCTCCCTGCATTTCTCTGCCAACTGTTCGCCGACTGTGCACGCCAACTGGCTGGCCAGCTTTATCGTCGGATGACGTACCCCTCTGTGTCAGCAGTTTAGTCACTGCGCGTTCAGCTCCATCAGAGTCGACAGTGTCACTGATATGGATGAGCAGGTGGAGTTTTCAGAACAAGCATTGTGTCAAAGACTCAGAACGGTCGGAACGGTTTCTCTTTTTTATTGGCACTGTAGCAGTTAGCGCTTTTACTTAAATGCTTCTAAATGACATGGATGCACTTATGGATCGGCGAGAGATCAGCTTTGATCTGTGATCAGCAGGTCAAATAGGAAAAAAATTGGACCTCCACCATTCATTAAGCACATCAAAACTAATAACTCCTGCTGTGGTTGGCCTATGCTAAACCAAAGATGTTACTTATTGGAATTGATTAATCGGTCATAATCAAAATCAGCAGGTCAGACGTCAGAGAAAAATGAAACTCACTACGTACTAAATTACTACAATAAAACTTGATATGTTACAACGTTTATGCAACATTAGGAATAATCTTGGCTATTCTGGTTTGAACCAAAGCCTTTGGGCTATGTTTCAGATTTCTGTTTGAATTCCTTGTATGAATATATTAATAATATAAGTGGTAACTTTACTCAGTGTTATCATATCCTGAGAATCCCTTATCCCAGGTTGCTACAGAGTCATGGAACGTTGGGCACTTTCTTTCATGTTGAGACCACCATGTTAAGGAAAAAAGAAAACTGATTATGGAAAAATGTTCATAGTTCGATAAGAGTTGGAAAAAAAAATCTATTTTCCGACAAAGAAGCGGGCTTGGAGGATTCTGGCTTAATTACCAATCGTCAGAACCTGATTGGTGGTTTAATTTACTGTCTCATTTTGAGGAATAACCCCTAGACAGTTTATGGTGAATACATGATGCAATCGATCTATCAATAAAATTATAATCAAATCTTAGCCTTTTGAATCATTATCGAATCCATTCACCAAGTTCCTAAAGATTCCCTGCTGTAATTTCCAGAGGTTGTTCCTTCTTAAGTTTTCTGGAGTGACAAAAGTTAGGTTTTTACCTTAATTTATATATAAATGACTTGCTTTACCTGCCTGATTTTAATCTTTAAAAATCAGTATTTTGGTTTTTAAATTTCGGTCTGTATGCACAGCCGTTTAAAAAAGGCCATTTCACAAGTTTTTGGACTTTACATGCCTTGAAATGAAGATTCATTTTCATTTTAATAAATGGGCCTTGTTTAAATGCCAAACAATTATCTGTACCTGTGATATTGTAGATGTTTTTCAAACCAAAGCTCACAAACTATGCTTTACAGAATGTGCGTTTGTTGTAGGAAACTCTAGTCTCTGTCAGGCAGGTACAAGGGTCTCTGAAGTAGAGGTGGTCTAAGTTAGCCCATGTGCCAAAAACAGTGAAATCACAACTTCCAGCATTGTGCTGGAAGTCCAGAAAAGTAGGGAATGTTGTACTCGTCGGCCTACAGAATTTAGTAGCAGGACCACATTGATCAGAATAAATCAATTACCCTTTTAGTCAAAGATTATCCCACCACCCCCACAAGTTGCATTTAAGAGCCAGCACACACACATACACACACCCCATCACTAACATCCCCTTGTTCTGCCTCTGCCTCCCTTGGCTGATGCAATCTAGGTCAGACGGCAATGAAGCTAGTAATGGAAAATAAAAGTGGTTACATAAGGCCTCTCTGTACTCTGCACATCCAGTACCCACTTCGGCAGCCATTGGATGTCAGCTAACCCATTGAAAATCAGCTTTATTTACCAAACAAGGTAAATAAAGGCAGAGAATGGCAATGAATGCAAGAGAGGGCGGCCGGCTTTGACTAGACAGAGGACTGCTGAAAGAAACAGTCTCTTTGCAATTTGATTGTAAAACTAAGATGTAATCTGGGAAGAATGTGAATGCTGGTATCAGATTGAATTGCTGTTCTGTGTCGCCAAGCAGAAAAATGAAAGCTGAGCACACCTGCTCCAACGTGATCCCAGGTGTGAGATGAGATAAAACAGCCTGTACCCCAAGCACATCACTCACATTGGGGAGGGGGGATGACCACACGTACAAGTGTGCTGAGAAGTCTCAACCATCTATAGTTTGCGTCAGCACCTCTTATGTGTAATCGCACCATCACCCACTCGGTTCACTCCTTATATTCTCTCCTCTTCACATCTCCATCTCCCTCTCTGTCGCCCACTCACTTCCTTCCGCCCTCTCCTTTTTTCTCTCTTTTTTCCCTCCCACCTTTTTGTGTCTCTTCTGATTCTGCCTTCTTCCCCATCTTCATCCCACCTTTCTCCTAACCCTCTTCATCGATGCAGAAGATCCAGCTAAGCGTTCGCCCCCCTTCCCTCAGACTGTTTTTCCAGTTGAACTTCTGCTGTTATCCCCTCACCCACCCTTCCCAGTGGCAGTGTGTGTTTCTTCAATGCTGGCGGATGTTGATGCGTTAGATAACAGCTCTTTAGATTGTTGCCCCTGGCCATGAGATCACCATCTGCCCCATCACATCACTGCATCCCTTTTTGTTCCATACACACACACACAGACATCCACGCTGCTGTTGGCTCCTGAAATGTCTCTCCAAGACAGCTCTCTCATGGGTTAATCTGCCACTAAAGCTAATCCCCTGGGCTCCTTCACCTTTACTGTCCCTGACATTTAAATGTGGTCCTACATTTCTTTGTATTTCTTTAAAAAACTTTTATTAAATTTGGTCCCATAACGGTTCCAGGTGTACTTAAGAGGAGGCTCTTGGTTAGATTCTCCCTCGCCGTGGAGCTGATGAACCACAGAGCTCCTTCCACAGTCAGGAGAGTGTGATCTCGGTGTAATCCTGCTGTGACTACAGCTACACAGATATTGATCCGACAGAACACATGTATGACAAACCGGCGCAGCAGTTGCTGTTGGCAACATGAAACACGGCCTGTCATTCAGTTATGGGTGTCGCGTTGATAGCCAGTGTACAGCTGCAGGACATAAAGACCTGAGGATGTGTAACTATCTAAGAGCATCTGCTTAGAAGTGCCCTAATGCCCCCCCAGAGTTTCTCTCTGAGCCTCCAGAAGAGACAAGTCTATGATTCATTGAAGGCCAAGCTGCACAGTTTACTACATGTCTACATAATGAATGGGTGACCCTGGACTCCTTTAGCTATAGTCCTTCAAGGCCTTGCTGGACTATTCATTTTTATTTTATATATTTTTCCAGTTTGACAGAAGCCATGTAGGGGACACAGCAAACATGTGGCAGAAGGTGATCTGGTCAGATGAGACCAAAGTTGAACTTATTGGCCTACATGCAGATGTAGATGCAGACCAGCCTCATGGTAAAACACGGTGGTGGCAGCGTCATGTTGTAAAAATGCTTTTCTTCAGCAGCAACGCAGTAGCTGGTCAGAGTTTATAATGCGATAAATGGAGCTAAATATAAAAGACAATGGTGCAGAAGAAGCTGTTAGACCCGAGCAGAGGTTTACCCTAAGGGCTGTAAACATATAGCCAGAGCTACGCTGCAATGGTTCAGATCAAAGTCTGATCCAACGGAGAATCTGGCAAGACGTAAAAATTGTTGTTAAGACGCTCTCCGTCCAACAGACTTAGCTTGAGTTATTTTCTACTCTGTAGATGTTAAGGGCTACACCTGCAGCTGTAACCACAGCAACAGGAGGGTTCTACAAATGCAGACCACACTTTTCAGATTTTTATTTGCACAACCTTTTTAATAACATGTATCTTTTTTTCCTTCCAATTTGCAATTATGCACTACTTTGTGTTGGTTTATCACACAAATACGTTGAATGTTGTGGTTGTTTGACAAAATGAGGTGTGAATCCTTCCAGCAACTCCTCCATGTCATGTTGCGCCCTTACTGCCTGTAACATGTCATCAGATCTACAGCTATGGCTCATACGATGAGGAGGAGGACAAACAGAGCTGAAGCACTAAATTAATATGTTTTCAGTTGGCTGCATTTCATCAGCTAAATCCTGGTATATTATTATTTCAGCTTATAAGAGTTAGCTTTTAACTGATTGTTGTTCTGGATGATTAAATGGGCCTCATTGATCACCCTTTCCAGGTAATGGAACTATTGACTTCCCTGAGTTCCTGACCATGATGGCCAGAAAAATGAAGGACACAGACAGCGAGGAGGAGATCCGTGAGGCTTTCCGGGTATTTGACAAGGTATGGAAGCACCACAAGAGCTGAAATGGGGAACTTAAGTTTGACTGTTTTAAATGTATAAAAAGCACAGGGTCTCTACGCAGTATGAACAAGTACGTATGAGGAAAGAAAACACAGTACGGAAACATATTTGAATTTCCAGACTTTTTCCATAGCCAATTGGCAAAAACGTTTATGTATCTGTCCCCAGATCCATTCGTTATAGACTGCCTCTCTATTTGTCCGTCCATCTGCTTCGACACATGCAGAAATAAGTCATAAATTCATTGCAAACTTTTTACTTCACATAAAAAGGTCTCAAAAGAACCTTTGAATTCTAGAAAAAAACAACTTGGACATGAAAAATTATAAGAAAGTAATTTGCCTTAAAATCTCCCTATCATAGAATAAGTCCTAGGTTATGGCTTTCCTTACCTGGTGGGAACTCACTACAGCATGTTGTTGCCATCCTTTTGGAAACGTTCCCATTTGAACCCATGTCACGTGCTTCCAGGACGGGAACGGCTACATCAGCGCTGCAGAGCTCCGTCACGTCATGACAAACCTGGGAGAGAAGCTAACAGACGAGGAGGTGGACGAGATGATCAGAGAAGCAGACATTGACGGAGACGGACAGGTCAACTATGAAGGTATGGAATCGTTGAAAGTGAGGGCTGGAAAGGAAACGCATAACTTACTCGGCTGTCAGTGAGCCTGATCAGAAGCTTCCACCAAACAGGGGTCAGACGAAAAGCAGCATTTTCCAAGCTGTGTGTTTCTCCGAGGGCGAGCCGAGCTAACCATACACTGAAGTTTATGTGATAGACCAACACAAAGTAGTGCACAGTTGAGAACTGGGAGGAAACTGGTTTTAAATGTGTTTTTTTTTATACTTGTAAAAAGTTTGAGAAGTGTGGTGTGCATTTGTACTGAAAATTCAACAAGTTGTCCCAAGCTTTGAAAGTCTTACAGAACCATCACCCACAAAATAGAGTGTGGCACAAGTGCAAACCTTCTGAACCAAAAGGCTAGGCATGGAGAGAAATAATCAAAGAAGCAACTGAGAGGCCCATGATAACTCTAGAGGAGCTGCAGAGATCCATATCAGTTTGGAGAATCTATAGATAGGATACCCACGAGACCCTCTCTGAAACATGGTGGTGGGATTATCATGCTGTGGGGATGCTTTTCTTTAGCAGATAAAAGGGAGCTAGTCAGAGTTGTTGGGAAGTCAGATGGAGCTAATAGAGAACAATCCTGGAAGAAAACCTGTTAAAAGCTGCAGAAGATCTGAGGATGTGGCAGAGCTCGGAGACAAGAGCACAGCACAGAGTTTTATCTGTTAGACATTTTTTTAAATCCTCGCATCATTTTGCTTCCATTCCACAACTATGCACTACTTTGAGTTGGTCTGTCGCATAAAATCCTGAGTTTGTTGTGGCAACGTGGCAAAATGTGGCAATGTTGTCGCGTGGCTGTGCATCATCAGAGCGCCGGGAGTCTTTGTCTCTCCCTTCCCCCTGCTGCGCGCCTCTTGGCACATTACACGAGAGACTGCGCTCATTTTGTATATCAGGCTGTTGATATATTCTGGCTGAAAAGAGTTCTACTTCTACATGCTCGCTGCATCCCAGAATGGCTTTTCCTTGAGGAATGTATTCACTGTTTTAGCTCGTGTGCGGAACTATCCTGCCATCCCACTGCCGCCCCGCTGTAGCATAACGCCCAGTGTTAGTCAATCATTGTGGTGTAATGAGACGAACATGGAAGCTGTTTGGAATAGGGGACAGTAATTAGGATGTGTCTTCAGAACTCGCTCCACTTGATTAAAAAAATTAATAAAGCATTTAACAATTTAGCAGGTGACTGCATATTGTGGCAACGGGCTGTGCCAGAGTCGTAAAGCTGATGACCTTATTGTCCTCTCTCTCTCTCTCTCTCTCTCTCTCTCTCTGTGTGTGTGTGCGTGTGTGTATCTGCAGAGTTTGTACAGATGATGACTGCAAAGTGAAGCTGGCCTGCCCCATCCTGCCCCCTCTTAGAAGAAAAAGAAGAAAAAAAAAACAACCAAAAAACAAAATTGTTTTACTTACCTCTTGGAAGAAAATGTTCATTTATTCATACTGTTTCTGTATAGAAAATAATTGAATGTTGAAATAAAAATATCCTTCTGTCCACACAGGAAAAATCTATAAAAAATATACAAAAAATGTCTGCATGAAAATGATGGTTAGTGATTCTGCTCCCTCCCTCCAAAAAGATCAGTTTAGCATCAGTACGAGTAAAAATAATAACAACAACAACCCGGTTACTACTACCTTCAGACCGAATCTAAAGCATTTGGCCAACTCCTCCCAGTTCCATATGCTCGTGGTGAACGTCTGGGCTGGCTATCTCTTCTTCTCTCTCTTTCGCTCTCTTTTTCTCTCTCTCTCTGTCTCTCTCTGTTTTCTGTTCTTCATGCATGCAGCTTGAGACCGGAACACCAACCCACCGCCCCGTTTTGTCCCCTGGAACCCCCAGTCCCCATCCTTCCTCCGGACTACCAGAGCGTGCTGATTCCACTTTAAGCTGTCCTCTTCTTGGTTTTTTTTTGTATTCGCAGAGGAACCCTGTACTGTTAGGTGAGAATATACCAGGTTCTGACTCGAGCATTAAAGTGGAACAGGATTTAATTGTATGCTAGATAAAAAGAAAAAAGTTGTACAAAAAAACACATTTTCAAACATTCGGCATGTTTTTGTTTTTATGTTATTTGGGCGGCCATCTTAGTAGTTGTTTGTCCTTCCCTTTGTAAAGGAGGGGAGGAGTTTAAGAGTCTTACAGTGAGCTTTCTTGTTTTTTCTTCTTTTTTTTTTTTGCTGAGATGGAGTGTCTGTCCTCTTTTCTTGCAAGAGAGAATAACTGGCCTTCACTTTTTCTTCTTCTGTCTTTTCGACTCAGACGAGAACATAGTGAGGGCTGCGCTGTGTTGGCGGCGCACCGGTCTGCGCAACTGTTCATCTGAGTTCAGTTTACATTCATTCCAAGTTGTACATGCTAGTCTTTAATTTTATTTTATTTTTTTTTTCAAATAAAAGACCATGAACTTTATCATGTCTTATGTCATTTTTCTTATGCTTGATTGTGAAACTGATCTATGAAGACAGCATAACAAGTCTGTATGTTTACTGACTAGACAAATGTCAACAATAAATAATTCCAATCAGCTCCATGTGCCGTGTCTTTGGGTGATGTTGAGCTGTGCTATGTCAAAATGCGGGAAGGGAGTGTTCTTGCGTTCAGCTGTGGATACACACACATCTATGACAACTCTCTTTCCTCTTAAGAAGACCCAGCCGGTTGCTAAGCAACAGGAGCATGGTGGAACTGGGATGTTGAAGGAAGGGGGCGGGGGATTCAAGTGGGAGTTTGAATAAACCCTCCTGCCTCTGCTGATGACTCCATGTTGGCTTGTCCTAGTAAGGCAAACCAGGCCAATGCACTACTGTGGTTTGCACTTCCTTTTTCCCATCATTCTTCACTGTACACTGATTTCAAGGTCTGCAGAGCACAACACACCTAAACATCTACAAACCTAAAGAGTTGGATCATTTTGTTATTTGTGTGTGGGATGGCTCTTCACCCACTTTGCAGCACGAAGGAAGCACTTACACATACGTCTTTAAGAGAGAAAGAAGAGACACACAGGAGTTCTGCTTTCAAGGAAACAAATTTGGGTCCTTCAATATCTCTGTAGGTCTTTTTTAAAATGGACTGAACAAGCCCCTGTGGACAGTCTTGCTGGCATGAATCAAAGTGAAGGAAAGTGCGCTCAGCTGTCATCCAGCAATTTCAGCCATGGTGTTGTAATTTGAATGACAAGACTTAACACTCTAAACTTTCCTTCTGGCTCCTCCCTGCAGCACCAGAGGAACCAATAGCAACGAGCACACTTTTTACTGACCGGTTGGCCTGAACCTGCATTCCTCTGGCTACTCCTGCTGATCAGATACACAAGTAGAAAAACTTAGATGGTTACACATAAAATATACTCATCTTTATTAGTTATGTGTGGACCATACGGCTGGATTATTCCATTTGCCTCAGTACTTGGAAGTTAGATTAGGAAATAAAGTCAATCCCAGTTTAACAGCATTCTGCTAGCAAGTTGGATAACCACCTGTAATTGTTCCGCAAAGTTAACAGGATACCTACATTCAGCGCTGTGAAACCAATCATGCATTTCCTCTTGTTTCTGTATTGACCCACATCTTAATCTATCTCAAAATGCTGCTCATTTTTAAAATAGTCACTAACAAGGTTCTGAAGTATTTGAGGAACTACAGAGCCTTGTGAAAGTACTCAGCCCCCTTGAACTTTTCAACCTCTTGTCACATTTCAGGCTTCAAACATAAAGACATAAAATTCTAATTTTTTGTGAAGAATCAACAACTGGGACACAATCATGAAGTGGAATGAAATTTATTGGATGTGTCAAACTTTTTTAACAAATAAAAAACTGAAAAGTGTGGCGTGCAATATTATTATCCCACACACACACACACACACCTATACTCCTAAAGATTCTGATTTAACTGGATCCACTTAGCCTGTTAAAGTGTGAATACAATGCCAATTTAAAGAGGTGCAAAGACATTACAGGCATTTCAGATATTTGTTCTGCAACATTAAGGCTCGAGTGAGAATAGAGTATACAGTTACCTGTTGGCTCCAACAAACACAATCACAGGCTAAAACGTGTACAAAAAAAGGTGGGCCATCCAGCTCAATAAAGAGCTGCTCACACTGAGCAGTAGCCAAGCATAAAAAACCCCAAACACAGCCTGTCAACCAATCACGGTTCAGAGCGGGTGTGGTTTGGTTGATGAGGCTACGGGCTCCCGGGAAAAGGCGTCACCTGAGCACCCTGCGGGTTAAATTAAGAACATCAATATTTCATGTGTAAATGAAGCAGCACACTGCGGAGGCGGGAACCTGAGAGGGATTGACCGGGCAGGGGGTGTCACGTAGCAGCAACCCTGGAAAGAACAGGCCCGCTTTGGAGATGACATACGGTGGGACTGTGTATGACACAGTGTGTATCATGTACATAGTACACATGTGCAAGAGGAGGAGACAGGTAGTTTGTGTTAGAGCCACGCAGCCCTGTTTGTTGGTGTAGCATTGAGTTGCTGTAGCAAGCCGAGGCAGTAGATAAAGATGATCTGATATAGCCAGCACATCAAAACGAGAACGCTTCTGGCACTTTCTACAAAACACAACTGGGCTGAATTGATTTGCAAAAGTCTTTTAGCAGCATGATTATATATGCAAGATGGGGGAACAAAAAGTTAAATAAGCACATTTTGTGCAAAGGTATTCATACTTTATGGACCTTTCCACAATATATTGGGATTTTAGGGAACCACCAACCAAAGAAAATGACACAGCTTACATAATATTTTACAAATAAAAAAAAAGCATGGAGTGCATTCATATTAGTCCGCTTTACACTGATGCAGCTAAATAAAATGCAGTACAACCATGTGTCTTTAGAAGTTATGCATTTAGTGAACAAGGTTGAAGCTGAATGAAAGCCATAAGAAGTCCAATTAGTCCTTTACCACTGTCCACAGGGGACACATAAACATGCAGAAGAGGTGATCTGGCCTGATTAGACCTAAATTTGGCCCCCATGCAAAATGCTGTGTGTAGAAGGAACATATGGTGGTAGCAGCATAATGCTGAAGGGATGCTTTTCTTCAGCAATGACAAGGAAGCTGGTTAGAGTTCTTAGGCAGATGAATGGAGCTAAATACAAGCAATACAGAAAAACAAAACTGCTGGAGGTGGCAGAAGATGTGAGACTTAGGTGGAGGTTCCCCTTAAACACACATCCCAAGCCTCAAAGGGATGATATAGATCTACGTGTTGAAATGGCCCAAAGTACAGACCTAAATCCAGTTGAGACACCTGACATTTACTAATGTTCTCCACCGAATCAGACTCAGTGGCTGAGATGGAGCTCATTTGCAAAGAAAAACAGGAAAAACGTCAGACTCTAGGCGTGCAAAGCTGATAGAGATAAACCAAGAAAGGATTGCTCCTATAAATACAGTGAAAGGTGGTTCTACAACCTATTGACTCAGGGCGGCTAAAATGAAATGCCAACCATAATTATTATTTTTTTTTTTCCCAATATAAATGATTTTCTTCCATTTGGTTCCTTCTACTGATTGTAAGGTGACTAAATGACTAAATCAGTCTACAGGTCCTTCTCAAAATATTAGCATATTGTGATAAAGTTCATTATTTTCCATAATGTCATGATGAAAATTTAACATTCATTTATTTTAGATTCATTGCACACTAACTGAAATATTTCAGGTCTTTTATTGTCTTAATACGGATGATTTTGGCAAACAGCTCATGAAAACCCAAAATTCTTATCTCACAAAATTAGCATATTTCATCCGACCAATAAAAGAAAAGTGTTTTTAATACAAAAAACGTCAACCTTCAAATAATCATGTACAGTTATGCACTCAATACTTGGTCGGGAATCCTTTTGCAGAAATGACTGCTTCAATGCGGCGTGGCATGGAGGCAATCAGCCTGTGGCACTGCTGAGGTCTTATGGAGGCCCAGGATGCTTCGATAGCGGCCTTTAGCTCATCCAGAGTTTTGGGTCTTGAGTCTCTCAACGTTCTCTTCACAATATCCCACAGATTCTCTATGGGGTTCAGGTCAGGAGAGTTGGCAGGCCAATTGAGCACAGTGATACCATGGTCAGTAAACCATTTACCAGTGGTTTTGGCACTGTGAGCAGGTGCCAGGTCGTGCTGAAAAATGAAATCTTCATCTCCATAAAGCTTTTCAGCAGATGGAAGCATGAAGTGCTCCCAAATCTCCTGATAGCTAGCTGCATTGACCCTGCCCTTGATAAAACACAGTGGACCAACACCAGCAGCTGACATGGCACCCCAGACCATCACTGACTGTGGGTACTTGACACTGGACTTCTGGCATTTTGGCATTTCCTTCTCCCCAGTCTTCCTCCAGACTCTGGCACCTTGATTTCCGAATGACATGCAGAATTTGCTTTCATCCGAAAAAAGTACTTTGGACCACTGAGCAACAGTCCAGTGCTGCTTCTCTGTAGCCCAGGTCAGGCGCTTCTGCTGCTGTTTCTGGTTCAAAAGTGGCTTGACCCGGGGAATGCGGCACCTGTAGCCCATTTCCTGCACACGCCTGTGCATGGTGGCTCTGGATGTTTCTACTCCAGACTCAGTCCACTGCTTCCGCAGGTCCCCCAAGGTCTGGAATCGGCCCTTCTCCACAATCTTCCTCAGGGTCCGGTCACCTCTTCTCGTTGTGCAGCGTTTTCTGCCACACTTTTTCCTTCCCACAGACTTCCCACTGAGGTGCCTTGATACAGCACTCTGGGAACAGCCTATTCGTTCAGAAATGTCTTTCTGTGTCTTACCCTCTTGCTTGAGGGTGTCAATAGTGGCCTTCTGGACAGCAGTCAGGTCGGCAGTCTTACCCATGATTGGGGTTTTGAGTGATGAACCAGGCTGGGAGTTTTAAAGACCTCAGGAATCTTTTGCAGGTGTTTAGAGTTAACTCGTTGATTCAGATGATTAGGTTCATAACTCGTTTAGAGACCCTTTTAATGATATGCTAATTTTGTGAGATAGGAATTTTGGGTTTTCATGAGCTGTATGCCAAAATCATCTGTATTAAGACAATGAAAGACCTGAAATATTTCAGTTAGTGTGCAATGAATCTAAAATATATGAATGCTAAATTTTCATCATGACATTATGGAAAATAATGAACTTTATCACAATATGCTAATATTTTGAGAAGGGCCTGTATAATGAATAAAGACAGTTGCAAGCCCTCACATAATCCCGTCAATGACTTGGTGTTAAATGTTTATCTTTATTGCCAAAAAACCTTTTAGTTTCACCTCAGCTTCTGCAACGAGAACTTTACCTGACATGATTATCATATTTTAAAGCATGTTTTAAATGATCTGTTTCTGTATTTATCCCTCATCATTCATGCCCAAAGAAAAGCAAAGACTCAGAGACACTGACAGTAGTTAGCCTGTATGGATTAAGTCATGATGATCTTGCAGCCTCACAGCTTCTTATGGACCTTGGAGAGTCGTTTTCTCCATGTTGCGCTAATGACAGCTGTAGAGGTGGTAGAGCATGGCACCGCAGGGAGTTTGGCACGTCTTGCTTTTCGTACTCTGCAATGCAGCGTGGCTCCCTCCACCTCCACCTCCATTCCGACAAACTCAGCTAAGCTCCTGTTTAAATCAGTCTTGTTACCTTTTTAATAATTGACAGTAGCGTTGCTCTCTCCCAAACACACCCTTTAAAAGCTCCATCTCTTGTTTTCATGTGTTTGTGTTTTTATCCGCCTGCTGTTGCTCTGTTTATCTTCATTCCTTGCTCTGCTTCCCTCTCTTGTTCTATCCCTTCCTCTTTCCCTCTCGTTTACTCTGCTCCCTCATCTCGCCCTGCTCTATTTGTCTAATGGTGCACTTTGTATTTTCATGGATTCCAATCACTCTTCGGCCTGCAGCCCGCTTTATGGTGCGTCAGCGTCACCAGCTTCAGAGCCGCTCCTCATTGGTGCCAGGCCTCACTCTATTTACCTAGAAGAATAGGCTCATCCATCTTTGATTGTTGTGAAAAATTACAGTGGTGCCACGACAACCAAGCTTCTCCAAGCCTCATGCAATATTCAGAGGCGATGATATAAGATTCCTGCTAATGAAAAAAACACCAGGCAATACAAACAGCTCTTTAATAACAGCCCGGCAGAACAGCCTGCTCTCTGTTGATCTCAGGAGTGCAGTTAACTGGCGCTGGCCAGAAGCTGAGCGTCCCCGTGACTCAGCGACGGGTGCCTGTTGTGAGGGCACCACCATTCACCGACCTGTCTGCTCTTTTTGACCACAAATCAAACCTATTGGTCCAAAATGTAGACAAGTACTACATGTGACAGTTACTGAGAAATGCATTTTGAATAAGGACAGGCAACTGCAGAACATAGCGTAATCTGGCCAGGAGAGGTGTCTGATCTTCCTGTTCAAACTGGTTCAATAATGGAGGTAAAATCAGAAAGGTGTATTTGAAACAATTTTTTTCACAGATTGCTTAGGAAGGACTCTGTGGATGAATGAAGCGGTGGTTATGCTCGAGCATAGATCCATGAATCGAATTGCCTTTTAAACTGTTTTTTCAGACCACCGATTTTTACTACAGTTTTTGTTTTGGACAGCAGATGTCAGTACGGACAATATCTGCCTCTTTTGAACAAGTGGTGACAAATGAAGAAGTGGCAGGCTTTCTGTATGGCTCACTGTCCAGGGCACCATTGTGACATAGGGCAACCCATAGAAAAAACAAAAGTCGTCTATCAGAATCTGACAGATGATGGATCATCTTCATTCTAGTCAATATGGAGTGCCCCAGCCAAGTTGTGTCAAGTTCGACATCCTGATAAAATGGGGACGTGTATGACAGGCAAACGTCAGAACACTGTGCCATTGTTTCAGTGGAACAATGCCAGTCATGAGGCTAACAAAGGCAAGCATAAATTTGCTTTGAGCATCAATGTCAATCACAACAAAAGAAGGAACCTATATTTACAAGGCATTCATACAAAGATGGGTAAACCTTAAAAAGAATTCATAAAAAACTCATGCATCAACATTAGGTTACAAGTTACAAAAAACACAACCCAATATTCAATGTTCTGTTTGACACAAATTCCTCTCTTCCATTGTAAGGCATGCTAGAGTAAGTGTAATGGTTTAAAGGGGACATATGCAATTTTATTTAGCCCTTAAACACATTTTGTTGTGTACTTGGAGTCTCTAGGCGTGCAAAAAAGTTGAATTTAGTCTCTCCAGGTGCAGCGTAGATATCAATATATACTGTCTAAGTCGTATCTTTCAATCCGTTCGGGTTTCTCTATTCTCTGTTCCCTTTTTGAAACGTTGGACACAGCAAAGTGGTAAGCTGCAAATAACGCTAAAATGACAACAAACTTTATTTAATGAATTTACTGTGTGTTGATTTGACCTCCTGGTCATTGTTTTGATAGCAGTAGCATCGTGCCTTCTGTGTATCTTCCTGAGACCCAGGAAAAAAGAAAGTTTTGGTTTTTTTATATAAAGTGTTGGGGTGGTAAAGAACACATTGCAAAGGTGTTCTTACCTATATAGATTTCAAAGTCCAAAACTAGGCCGTCTGGAGTTGAAAGAACAAACACCCTTAATACTGTTGAATTTAATTTTCCAGGTGCAAACTGATGGATTGGACACCTGCCGGTGAATGGCACCATCTGTTCATCAATAAAGAACTTTGTTGACCTGGGTAGGTTGAGGCAATCTTGGATGACTCTCTCCAGAACTGGTCTGACTTTTCAGAGGGGATCCTTTTTCTTTTCCTCTTCTGGCAATTCCAGATCACTGACCACTTTCTGTGAAGACCTGATCTAGTAGAAATGATTTCTTGGCATGGAGTCAGCTATGAGTGGGACTCTTGTTTTACCAGCCTAGTACATTTTAATTCTGGGCTAACCAAAACATGCCATGTACACGGACATTCCTATAAAGGTTCTGATCTCCTCTGGTGTTGTGTTCATGCTGCTGCCCGAATCAAGTACCATGTGTTGGTTGGTGAAGAAGGACAGATCCTCAATTATTTTCTGGTCAATGTACTGCTGGAAGTACTGCTGTGGGCTCCAGTCTCTACGGCTCATTTGAGTACCATCATCTGCAATTCTGCATTCTTCCAATACAGGCATGAACCTAGGGGAAAGACAAAACACACTCGATTGATTTAAGTTATGAACATGTGTTGTTTATTCATTTGAACAATAGCTTTGATTTAAAAGCCTAGGTGTTGATTTTGTCCCATGATGGACGACGGCGCACTTCAGCTGGCTCTGTGTCTTTTTCAGCTTCCTCTGGCTCTGCGTCTTGGTCAAATTCATCTTGCTCCTCATCTGCATCGTCCTCTCCTGTCTCAGCTTTTCTCTCTTCACTCTCTTCTTCTGAAAGGTCTATGTTTGAGTCTCCCTCAGTGATTCCATTGAAAATCCTCTCACACTCTGTCATAGAGCTGTCTACTAAAATAATATGAAGCAAACATGAAGTAAGTCCTGATGTACACTACAATGAACATGAAAAGAATTGTGGTTTTGCCCATGAAAATAAAATTGAGCTCTGGAAACTCACTCAAAATGTTCCTTAGATGTTTACTCACTAAAAACAAAGTATAACATTGAAAAAGATTTTAGATATGAAAAGCATACTTACTTTTCCTTGTTCCATAAAATGTGCTTGTCGAGATGGCAGCCATTTTCAAAAGACAGGAAAAGGATTCTTGGCATGGCCATACCCCCAAACATAATATATTATTGTAAAACAATGGTTGTCAGCTTCGTCACTTCCTTCTGTGTCAAAAGAAGAGCCTCTGCAGAAGCGAACTGGTAAGTCATGTGATCAAATGAGCTTAATTTGATTGGCTAAAAGCTGCTCGACTCTTCTTCTTCTTGGACTTTTTTTTGGCAGGTGGCATCCAATGTTAAGATGCATTATCAGCCACTTGACTCGATCTAGTGCTGATTGCTTTGGCATGTGCCACCACAAGGTCAACACATTTGCAGGTGAATTTTTGTGGGTGAATTCTTGCAGGTAAAATCACATATATAACTGAACAGGACCCCTAAAACTTATTGCTCCAAGGCAATAGCGCGAAATATGGGGCAAACTACATTCACATACATGCAAAAAAAAAAAATAGAGGAAATGTAGCATGAAAATACACGACTTATATGTGCATGGACGAAATTGGAGGTGATGGTGCTAAGAGACATCTAAGGCTCACCAGCAGTATTGCCATCCCAAATGTATAGATCAATCCGACTGCACTTCTAAAGCACAGGAAAAAGAAGCAGTTCAGAAACAGGAGGGAGAGAAAATGAGGCTGAGTACGGGAAGAAGGAGGAGGAGTGTGACACTGTGAAAGTGCTGAGCTGGGATCCTCCTGTTGGGGATTTCTCTCTATGACGACACCCCCAACCCCCCCGTATTTTTTTCCCAATACACTGGCACTGCTACCTTTGCAGACAAGCCTAGCAGTGTCTTTCCCCTTATGCCTGATAGGTCATAAGGGGCTCTGTGGGAGGGAGAAGGAAACTCCTTACTAAAGGCCCCATAGGTGTCTGGCTGTTGACCTTGAGGATTCTAAAAGATAATATATGATAATATAAACTCCTTATTAATATGTAATCGCAATTTACAACAGAAGCTGAAAATAAAAGTGAGAATGGCGAAGCTTGTCCCCATCAGTCGAAGAAGACAGACTGGTCTGACATGATATCAGAGCCAACAACAACCCTCCTTTCTACAAACGGAGCACGCACCCACATTCATCAGCTCTTAAAATGCTGCCTTAATTATTTATTACCGCCATCTGAACAACATACAAGGAGCTTAAATGTACCTCTCACAGAGCAAGCCATTCATGCAAAACACAGGAAGGGTTTTCTCATAATAACCTCAAATTTTAATGTACTTTGTTAGGATTTTATGTGACAGACTAACAAAGGTAGTACAAAATTGTAAGGTTAATTGTTATTTTCTAATTAATAAAAATCCCAAAAATTTGGTGTGTACTTGCATTTAGCTTGTTCAATCTGATTCTTCTAAGTAAAATCAAGTGCAATTAGTTGCCTGCAGAAGTCACCTGATATGAAAAGAGTGTTACTCTGTGGGTAAGAAAATGTAATATTGCTGCAGATGTTCAGTGAAGATGTTCAGTGAAGGCCTCAGAGGTTTTGTTTGGGAACACTAATAAATAAACAGCAAAAGGAACACCAAGGAACACATTAGACAGTTCGTTTTGGGGAGATTTAAAACTAGGTTAGGTTATAAAACAAAATAAGCTCGGAACATCTATTGGAGCCCCGTTCAGTCTATGGTACAATCACACACTACCAAAGCATGGCTGCCTACCCTAACCGACAAGCTGGTCAAAGAGAGCATTAATCAGAGAAGTGGCTAAGAGGTCCATGGTATCCTTGGAGGAGCTGCAGAGATCAACAGCTCATGTGGGAGAATCTGTTGATACAAGAACTATTAGTTGTGCTTTCAACATGTGTGGCTTTTTGAAAGAGTGACAATAAAGAAAGTGTAAGAAGCCATAATAAGTCTCCTTAAAGTTTACCAGTCATGTGGAAGAAGGTGATCTGGTCAGATGAAAGCAAAACCTAACTTTGTGCCCTACATGGAAAAATGCTATTTGTGGCAAAAAACAGTGCAGATCAACCTGAGCACACTGACCACATAAGTTAGTGGCAGCATCATGCTGTGGGATGTTTTACTTTAGTAGAAACAGGGAAGTTGGTCAGAGTTGATGGCAAGCACACCTTCCAAAACTTGAAGTGGTATGGGAAAAATGCAAATCTACCAATACATGTTTCTCATGGTGACTCTGGAGGAGCTGCAGAGATTCACATCTCACATGTCACATTTCACATGTCTTTACATCTCACGTTGTAAAGACATGTAGTAGTCATGCAGTCCCCAAATCTGGTCTTTGTGTAAGAGTGGCAAAAAGAATGATATTGTTAAAGAAAGCTATAAGAAGCTGTTTTAAGGTTTGCAACAAGCCTGGTAGGAAATACAGAAAACACTAAAGTAGGTGCTACGGACAGATAAGACCAAAGGTAAACCTTTCGGCGTTATATCAGCCTGAACACACTATTACCACAGCATCATGCTGTGGGGATTCTTTTCAGGCAGCAAAGCTAGTCACAGTTTATAGTCTTGATGTGCAGAGCTGGTAGAGACCAATCCCCAAAAGACCTGCAGCTGTAAATGCAGCAAAATATTGTTCTACAAAGTATTCACTCAGAGGCACGAATGCAAATTTGCTTGTAAAGGTTTCTTAAAACCAAGAATGGTTTCCCTTCCACTACACAGTTATGCATTAATTGGTGTTGGCTTAGCACATAAAATCCCATTAAAATACATGGAACTTTCTAGTTATATGACAAAATATGAAAAAGTTTAAGGAGTGTGAATACTATATAAAGGTACTTTAATTCAGAGTTTATGTTTTGCTGGTCCTCTATAACTCCCATTTCTGCTTCAGGTCATGAGTTGAAGTCCTGCCAGGCAGTGTCATTGAGCAGCAGGGCTTATTTTCTGTTGAGGAGAACAAAGCCCTTTCTTTTTTACTTGCTGACAGTTGACTTTCTGTCAGTCAACACAGCTTTGGATCACAGCTGACGTTTGGCTGGCTGACTGACCCATCCAGGGAACGAATGCTGTGCCTTTCCCCTACTGTTGCCTGTCAGCGTCTTTCCCCTAAAATACTACACAAACACAGAGGCTCTACATTCCCATCAAATATCTCCCTGCTGTGCCTCTGAGCAACTCCTCGAAAGCAGGTTTTTCTTTGTTGTTGTGGTTGTTTTTTACTACCCCCACAGCAAAAAATGTTGCCCGCGGATTGTGACAGCCAAAAAAAAAAAAAAAAAATGTCTGAGTTGCATGGTTGTTTCAGCGTTCTTGGCGCGCAGATATGCACTTAGTGTAGAATTAATACAGGATCTAAGCATAATCCAGACTGTCACAACATGTTATTTGGAAAATTAAATCGTTCCTGGCAGCAACAAGAGCGCACAGGCCATTTTATGTTTAGCTTTGCTAAATTATTAAATCAGAAAAAGAGGTTAACATCAATGGGAACATTTTTCAGACTGCTTTGCTAATTTTGTAGGGATTGGCATTGTATTTTTTGACATTGTGTGTGGACTCAAGAGTGAATTAAAGGAATAACTTGTAGAAAATGTATTACTTTCAATTGTGCGAGCATATATTGGCAGGTTTTGACTACTTACAGTGTGTTCCTAGAGTCTTCATACACCTGAAACGTTTTTCACACTTTCTCACATAATACCCTCAAACTTCAGGCCATACAAACACAGCTTACTATAGCATCAATGTGGCCTGCCTTTGATGCTGGATTGAATCTGGAAATAATAAAGTTAATTATGCAATTAAGATTCTGTGTTGAGATATCCTTTCTGTAGACCAAGGCACATGTAGGCAACCATCTGCTCTATGTGGTATCCCTGAGATACAGTGACAAGACGCATTAAAATAAAATATAAAGGAATGTTATCTGACTGTGGCCAGGACTTTCTATAGTTTATCATCCATTTTAGCCAGATTTGTAAAGTGCATTACTATAATAATTGTCCTGTTAACAGATTCTCCCACCCGAGGTGTGCTTCCCTGCAGGTCCCCCAGAGGTACCATGGGCCTCATGGCTGCTTTTCTGATAAATGCTCTCATTTCCTGGCTTGTCAGTTGAGCTAGATGGTCATGTTTGCAGTTGAAGCTGAGAACATTCTTGTAGAATCGTTGTGAAAATGACGTTAATACTCCTTTAGTAATTAACCAGCTCAGTTTAATGTGTGTATTATTATAAATAAGAAGCCCAATAAACCCTGGATGTTGTTTTAAATAGCATAGAACTGTATCACAACTTGCTGGAAAAAGAGTGTGTCTGAATTGTACCTTAAACCGCAGAAAAGCAGCAGTTTTCTTTTCACCGTGCAAGCTATAGGTCCAGTCAACAGGTGGGCGGTGGGTGGTCCACTCTCTCTGGCCTGCTGTAGCTGATTGTCCACTGGCAACTGGAAAAGTGTAGTTACTTCAGCCAAAAGAAGGATTTTGACAAGTGCCCATGAGTCTTTGGAAGAACTGCTCAAACTAATGGAAGCAAGTGCACTCAATGTAAATGTAAGACTAAAACATATTAAAAACCCTACAAAACACATCATTGCACAGGACCAAGAACATTGAAAACCACCACAAAATGAGTGAGACGGAGCCCTGACCTATTCAAACCCCCTAAGGGTTGCAATATTATGCCTTCTTACTTCTGTTTCCTTACTGTGTACCAACTGTTTTGTACCCATGTACATAAACATTGGCACAGGATTTTGTTAGGCCTGAGCAGGAAAACTGCAAGGGCCTATTGTAATCGCTCAAATTCTTATTCTTTTTTCCGTTGCGTCTTTGCGGGGCAATATGGGGACTTTGCCAAGACCCTAGATGCACACGCTTTTACCCAAAATTGTCCCCCAACGAAAATTCTTGATCCTTAATGTCGTCATCAATGGGCGTGGTCTAACCACTTAGCCACGCCCCCAAACGTGAGATAGCCCGAACCGTAAGTCGTAGAGATCTGAAATTTGGCACAATGCTAGAGCACCTCAAAACAAGAAAAAAAGTCTCTTGGGGGTATGCCCTAAAATGCACAGGAAGTCGGCCATTTTGGGTCAAAGGCCGATTTTTGCACGTTTTTCACTTTTACTCACCTTGGACTTTAACAAACTCCTCCTAGGGATTTTGAGCTATCGGGTTCATATTTGGTCAACATGCAGTTAAGGGATGGGGGATTAAAAGTTATCAAAATCGTGAGTTTTTGGCCATGTTTAGGGGGTGTGGCCGGGCCACGAACTTGGCGTTCGCGCCGAAAGTGAAAAATTGCAATAACGTTCCCAAAAAAAATACAAATCACACCAAAGTTGGCATGAAGGAGGGCCTTCGGCTTCCCGACGATCCTATGGGGTCATATGCTGACATCATCAAAGCCACGCCCCCTCAGAACCGTAAGTCACTTTTTTCACTTGGAAAGGTGCCTCTCTGACCCTCTTCACCCAATCAACTTGAATCTGTGTCAGAAGACAGATAACTAGTGGGTCTAACTTTGTTTGAAGCACAGTAACTTTTCATAAAAGGGCGTGACCGTGGCGGCACTGCGAAGTCAGACGTCACGCCATGGCCATACGTTTGGCTCTAATTTCCACATAGATCATCTGATCTGCACCAAATTCAATGTGATTGATCCTTGTCCAGTCCCCAACAGAGATCTGATGACATATTCGGTGGGCGTGGCCTAATTCGTCCACAGCGCCCCCTACAACATTAGAAAAAATCAGCCCCAAGCCATGCTTTGACCGAGGAATCTGAAATTTGGTACACATATGTAACTTCTCAGGACCT
Organism: Girardinichthys multiradiatus; assembly: GCF_021462225.1. Classification (NCBI taxonomy): domain Eukaryota; kingdom Metazoa; phylum Chordata; class Actinopteri; order Cyprinodontiformes; family Goodeidae; genus Girardinichthys; species Girardinichthys multiradiatus. Next base: position 29,246,862 of record NC_061808.1, read on the forward strand.
ACAAAAAACTCTGTTGGAGCATTGGTCCAAACCCAACAGGAAGTCGGCCATTTTGGATTGAAGTTGCCATTTTGACCCAGTTTTGACCGTTTCTAGCACGCATATCTGAGCGAACTCCTCCTACAGCTTTTGACTTACAGACATCAAAATCACTCAGTATACTCTTAAGGGATTGGGGATTAAAAGTTATCAAAAGCTTTTTGATACATGAAAGCGTGTGGGAGTGGCCACGCCTCAAAATATGACTTCTCGCCATAAAAGACTAAATTGACATAGCTCCTACAAGGAAAGTCACAGACACATGAAACATTCTGGGATTGATCTGCCTCTAGGCCTGAACAATATTCACTGATCAGATGCTGACATCATTGATGCCCCGCCCCCTCAGAACAGGAAGTATCACGTTTTCCTTTACAGACTCAATGTTTGATGTTCTTCACCTAATCAATGTGAAACTGTCCCAAGTAACAGATAACATGATGCTCTTAGACAGTCGACAGTACTTACTGCTTTAGCTGGAGGGTGTGAATATGATGGCGTGGCGAATTCTGATGTCACGCCACGGCCATACGTTTGGCTCTAAATTACACATGCATGGTCCGATTCACTCAAAACTGAATATGCTTGATCTTTGTCAGCCCCCAAACAGCTCTATTGGATTACATTTAAATTTGGATCAACAGCGCCCCCAAGGACACTTCAAGGGCTATATCTCCCTCATACATCCTTGGATCTATTTCACATGTAGTATACATGATCATGACTTAATGATGGACATGTTGACACAGTCAATTGATGATGTCGTTTTAGCCCCACCCACAAACAAACAAGTGAGTGCAGCTTCCATCTGGAAGGTCCGATTTACTCCAAATTTTGAATGCTTTTTGCCAGACTGAAACTCTGCATGACCGAAGATCATATGACATTTTGCTCAAAGTGCCATCTACTGGCGACGTGTTGAAGTGAAGCAGTGTCATCGTCGGTGGCGTGTATGAGGTGATGCCAGGCTCCCGCGGTCGCTCAACAGCCCGAGTTGCGCTGATGGGTGCGAGGGCCTTCAAAGCTGCTTGCAGGTTTCTAGTTTTCATTGTAGTTAAATGTTTGGAGAAATGACCCTTTTGGAAAATGCCAGGAACTCTACACAAGAATAATTGTTTTGCTATTGTTACCAAATTTGAACTTAGTAGGTAGGACTTGTATTTGATACCTTGATTTCTGAGTCCATATCTTTAGCCCTCCATATAGTTACATAAAAAAGAAACAAGAAATACAGACGAGGGAAAAAAAAGTTACATTTTGTGTAATCCAACTTCAATAGCTACAAAATAGTTACAGTTACAATAGCATTGACTGCTCAGGTTTAATATTCAGAGCGTCACCTTTAAAAAGAGACCAAGCTTCTACATGTGCTCCAAAGGGTTGAAGAATCGTGGAAATGCTCAAATCTCATTCAGTTGTTTAACATTTGCAAACTTTGCACAGTGATGTTAATGTTAGTTCTGATCCCTGTTTTACTAACTAACTCATACAATTTGACAGATTAGAACACCGGTGAAAATATATTTACACTAACACTAATAACACCAAGAAACCTACTGCTAGTAGATCTTTTTTGAAAAATGTCCATTTATTGGATGAAATGATAAAATATTGGTACTCCTGCAAAAGGTGAAAAATAATTAAGGGAAATGAAATCCATTCAAATCTAATATGAGGAAAGGTGAGCCAAGTTGGAAAAATAGCTAATGAATCTTAACCTTTGACTTAATGCTCAAAACATTCCTCCAATCCTGAGGCCATGGTTACCAACTGGAAAAAGGTGGACAGTTGCCTCCAGGTGGGTCAGTGGATGGATGGATGGATGGATGGATGGATGGATGGATGGATGGATGGATGGATGGATTGACAGTTACAAAAGTTGGAAAAGTGTGAAACCATCACATTTGAAAAACAAAAAAATATCAAATGGAGCAAACAAAAAACAAGAATTAAGTTTAAACTTGAATTTGGTTGACTAGAATGTAGTAGGACAAATTTGGCTGCACACATTATCAGACTGGGGGGCATAGACAACTGTCATTGGATCTTTCACCTTTAACTGATACTTTAATTATTCTTACTGGCCCCATTTACTATGACAATACTAACTGTAAAGTTAGTAATTGTTAGTGGTAGTCATCAGAACTCAAAGTGGGAATAGCCCAGACTGTTCAAAGGCAACTGGACTTTCTAAAGTTACAGCAAACTCAACAAATATTGGCACCCTTGGTGAAGAAGTATAAAAAGATACATTCATCTGTTATTGCAATAGCATCGACTCACACTGAAAAAATGTGAAAAGTCGAACCTATTTGACTGCATTTATTTAGTGGTTAAAAATATACCAGGTAAAGTAACAGTTGTTACTTCTTACAAAACCACAGGCCGACCAAACAATTCCAGATTAAACATAGGTAACTGAATCAGTAATCCATGCCTCCCTGTTTCCCTAGGATATAAATTTGACTTAAAAATGGGAAAGGCAAGAGAACATGTAGTTAAGGCAGGTGTAAGCTGATCATAAAATCCAAAAAATGGCTATTTGCCTAAACTTGATCATATCTGTTGCCAGAGGAATAATACAAAGTTTAAAACAACTGGAAATGTGACAAACGAGGCTGAATGAGGGCCCGAGTCTATTCTGCCACCACAAAGAGAGAGCGAGATGTCAAGACAGGTAAAACAAAAATCCAGTAATTCTTATCAGTAGTGAATAACATCAAAGAGTGGGTTCTTGGCTTCTTCTCCAAGTCTTTATTAAAAATGGAGTCCAATTAGATGCAGTCTACTGTTTATCCCAACCAGGTATTTACGAGGTATGCTGGGTAAAACCTGTTTTTGTCCCCCTCAGAAATAAAAGTTTGTTAGAAGTGTGTGCTTTGGTCAAATGAGACTGAGATTGAGCTTCTTGCCAACAAACACTCCAGGTGGTTTTGGTGTGAAACTAAGGATGATTAGTTAGTTATGGTGCTGTGGGCCTGTTTCTTTCCTTAAACCCAGTACAGGGAATTGTGAACTCTTTGAAATACCAGGATGTTTTATTCAAACTCTTCTGGCCGCTGCTTGAATAATGAAAATGTTTCGTCATTGGGTGTTTGAGCATAATATTGATCCAAAACAAATGATCCAATCAACACACAGTTTACCAGACACAAAATCAACCTTCTTTCATGGCCATCTCAGTCAACAGATGTAAATCGTCTAGAAAACCGGTGGGGTGAGCTCAACAGAAGCGGGCTTAAGACACAAACCAGGACTACGATTTAGAGAGGCTGTGCTGTGTTGAGAATTTTTGTGGAATAATTTGCACTGTATTCAGAGACCTGTTAAGTGCCTCCATTTAAAAGTATCAAAGCATACTTTAGTTATGCCATCATGGGAAACTGGCCGGTGCTGTGTGTTCAGTGCACAACAGTTTGGGCAACTGAAGCCAAAGCAGACATAACGAAAGGTCAGAGACTTTGAACAAAGAGGCTCAGCCTGCTGAGCTAACTGTACTTTATATTTTCAAGGTCGTACTGACCTTTTGTATTGTAAGTCTACCTGAACACCATCAACTGTGGTGCATCTGCCAGTAATGTCAGGTATGCCAGGGTGATATGAGAATAATGAAGGCGCTTTTATTGAGTGTAGACAGATGAACTCACACCGCTGCTGTCAGAGTTCAACATAAGAGCAGAGCAGCTACAGGCTAATATTTACACACCCATGTTTAGACGGGGAGAAAAGCAACAAGAGAGAGCACCAAATGAAGGTCAAGAGGTGCAAACACCCAGACAAAGAACACATTCTCTGCTGGTCAATAGTGGTGACGGCACACAACAACATACTTAGCTGAAGGCATGGGCCAGTTACCACTACCAATGTATACCAAGGGGTTGGAGTTTCAAAACAACAAAAATTTACCATCTTACTCTTCCTATTATATAAAGGCTGTTTTTTTTTCACCAGAAAAAAATTAACAAGAACATCTAGAATTAACACATATCTAAAATTCTATTCAGTTTAAATCTAACGGAGAGTCGAATGTCGCAATTAATCACCCCTACCATATATGGTGGCAAGCGCGTTCAAGTAAGGTGAGATTTGGAAGTTTTCTGAATTTCTTTTTGAGCAACTTTTTTTTTTTTTAGAAATATGCTACATGCTTATATTTCCCAGTTCTGAGGAAACAATTTACATTTTCAAAAACTGCCAAATTGTTTTAGTAGGACAGTTTCTACAATTTAAGTCGATTTCAATGCGAAGCCAGATAAATTACCAGAAGGACCCTAGTTTTCTATATTTCTACATTTTCTCACTTAATAGGTCTCTTTATTTTCATGACTATTTACATTGTCGATTCTTACCAAGGCATCAAAACTGTGACTGAACACAAATAGAATTATATAGTAAACAAAAGGTGTGAAATAACTCAATGTTTTTATAATTTAGATTCTTCAAAATAGCCACCCTTTTGTAACCTATGCTGCAGCAAACCAACATTCAAAATGTACCCAGCCCAGAAGTAAATCACTTGTCAGTTACTGTTCAGATTTACTGCCATGGACTAGGACATCATTGTGAAGCAGTCTAGGTTTTGTAAATATGAGAGATACATATTAGCATGGTTAATACATGTTGTTGATGGTATAAATCCTCTTTTTCTTGTTAATTCCTCTGTTTTATCTCCTTGGTGTGTGTGTGTGATAATGGATGAGAAAGGATAAAGGCAAGTTATCCAAAATTTTCCCAGTTTAAAACAGAATAAAAACAACATCTTTGTGCTGCCACTCCAGCAGCAGTTTCCAGGCATAGCTCTATTTTGTGTGCTCCAAAATTGCAGAGCAAGTAACCTAAGTTAGCTGGTGAACCACTGAAACTTCCCACTTTGCTTATCTTGCCATCAGTTGCTGTTATTTGGAATTAAATTGGCAGCATTACAAGTACCTTCAAATTTATGACAAGGTACATGTAGCAGCCTTAGTACACAACAGTAAGATACTGACCACTCAGGCCTGCTCCTTAACATCAGTTCCTTCTTTTTATGTCACTGATCATGACTGTAGTAAATTTGATTGTGGTGGAAGCTGCCCGTCTCTGATGGTAAAAGATAATTGAAAATCAAGCGTTGACCAGTGCAATTAGGATCATCCTCAGCAAAATATTTTTTTTTTCATTGGCACCATCTCTTACAATTACTGGTTAGGTGGATAAGGTTACTTCAAAAGTAATTGTCAGATTAATCATTTATAGAAAAATGTTCTGTTTTACTGTAAACCCAAACTGACCTCTTATATTTTGTTGTTTTGCTCAAACAACAGAATTCAGGAGGCTGGCTTTAATTTTCTGGATTTGCTTCTATCAGCCCTGACCCAATTAAATATTAATCAGGGCAGGTGTCCTCTTAATAACCCCACTGGAAAATCCGACCACCATTTTTGAAAGCGCCTCCCATTATTATGCCATAATAAGAAATAGTTACATCACTCTGTGCATGAATATAATAACCCCAGAGGCAGAGACAGTTTTACAGGAATAATTTGGTCCTGGAAATTATTGGATGATGGAGAATTCCATTAGTGAGTCTTTCCTCTTCTTTTTCTGCATGTATCTGCTCATATAGGTTTTTTTGTCATCCATCAAAGGATGCATCTGTTTCACAGTAAAACCTTCTTTTCTCTACTTCTGTGCATTAGTCTGCTGAAAAATAGCGTCTCTCTGTAAAGACACGTCAGCCTATTCATTTCCGCTTTAAACACAATGTAGATGGATGGATGGTTCAGGATGACGGAGCTGCGCTTATGCTCTGAGGGCCTCAGTGATGCTTGGGCCATCACTGAGGCTCAATGAAGTCAGCACATAAAGACAGAGCGAGCCTGCTCCTCTGCTAACCCTCATTCTGAGCGTTATGTAAAAGAGGAAGAGAAGCCACACTAGCGCTGTTGCAGCCAGAGGTGAAAGTGGGCCTCTTGCTCTTAGTATATGTGCGTACTGTGAGAGGAGGGCTATAACTGGAGTTGCACCGATACATCGGCTGGTAAAGGGAATCGCACAATTTTGCACTTGCCCAGTCGAAGCAAAGAAGTCCAATGTTTTTCTGATCAGTGAATGCACTAGGCACTGTCAGCACCGTAAGCAAATAGGTCAGAAATTGAGTGTTAATAGTTTACCAAGGTCTAGGCTAAAACGGGTAGATATGTGGTTTAAACCTAACTTTCTTTAACATCTACAATTGGTTTTAGATGTTTATTAGAAGTCTAAACCCAGAGCTGTTTGAGCCGAGATTAACTAGCGCTAAACAAAACTAGTGACCCAAGCCAGCCTCAGAGTCCAAGACATTTTACTTTGTATTATTCATGTATTTATTATTGTTAGGAAAATATATTAAACTTCTTCATGTGCCTCAGCGACGTCCTACCTCTCTCTCTGTGTTACCAACAACTCAGAGGAGCTGTGAGGAGTTCTGGTTGGAAATTACGCTACTTGCTGTTCACCTGACATTTTTCTTCTTATTCTTTCGGCATAGCTTGACTGCTGAACACATTAGATAAAAATGTTTTTCCATCTGTCAATGCAATATAAAAATGTAAATATCTCATCATCCCCAAGTTGTTCACCCACAAACAAAAAACGTTCCTAATATTTTCCACACATTGATATCAGTACCATAGTATCACAACTGAAATTGTTGTTAAAATACTTTTTGTGGACCTTACAAATTTAGAATTTTAGGTATAAGCTACCAAGCAGTTATGAAACTCAACTAAATAGGTTTAAAAATAAATGTATAATTGACTCATGACTCCCAGTGAAAAATAGACCAGATTTCAACACTGAAGCTATTGAATTCGGGTATTTTAATCATGAGGTACCCTCTGGTGTGACAGATGTTGCTGTGGGAAAAGGATGCAGTAAGCTGTTTTCATCATCAGCTAGGTGTGTAAAATTAAGTCAGGGGTAAAAAAAAACCTCTGAAAAGGAATCCGTATTTTCTACAGATGACTGTTGCAACCTCAAGTGGTGAGACTTTAGCCAGTGACAGGAAGCTAAACATATTTCTGCAAAATTGCTCAGTTGAAGAGTCCAACCCACATAGCCCACATTTTTAGCTGAAAATACATAAATGTCAAAATGCTTTATAGAAGTCTTGGCTAAAATTGGTAAATATTTGCTCTAAACATGAAAGATTTTTTGAAATGTTGTTTCTATGTTTTTTAGAAGTCTAAATGTAGACCTTTTTCACCAAGATTGACAAGCATATGAAGTAGAGTGGGCTGGGCTATTAACAGAGCATTATTACTGGGTTTGCTACACAACTGCACACTTCATAATATGAATACATTCCACACGTCCAGGAACCTTGATGTGCATCACTTGTGGTCTCAATGTCTTGGAGAGTAGAGTATTTACTTTTTACATTTATCATCTACCTTTGGATTATTCTTTTGATTATTTTGTCTGTCATACAAGCAAATCAGTTACAGAGATCTTGCCCTTGAATGAGTGTTTTCAGGTGTGCATAAAAACTAAAAACAAAATTGGTAAGCTATAATCTGTTCAGAGACTGATGTTTAATTAGTAATGGTAATTATGCTAATTGCTTTAATTTATCATCTCAAATAGGTGACTAGAAGGATTAGTTTAGACAGTCAGTGTTTACAGAAAGCTGAACATGCCAATTTCAAAAATAATTTTTTCTTTTTTTGGAAATATTTGTGCAATCCTGTTTAACCGCAGAGCTGTGTAACATAGACTGCTTCCTACTCGCTATCTCTCACCAGACATGCTGTTCATGACAGATTATCTGCCACAATCAGACACATATCAAATATTAAGTTGGGTGCTAGTTTTAACTATTCTTGACAGGAGTTTGTTGAAAATAATTTAATATGTTGTGATACTAGGCACTTCTACATTTTGAGGTGAAATAAAAAAGTGACGCTGCATTGCAGTAAATTATGCTGTAAATCTTTTAGTTTTATTTGTAAAGATACCGCTGTCCCATAATCTGGAGAATTTAACTGTTGTAGTAGATTTCCAGTCATACAGAAAGAGTCAGTTTTGTAGTTTTAGGATGTTTCTGAGAAATGTTTTTCTTATTAAGACAATTTCATTTAGATTTTTAAAGAAAATCAAAGAAAAGAGTATTTTGTTAGTTATACTTCCAATAATTGAAATCAGATCGGCTAAAATTAGAATCGAAAGATCAGAGTTTTAAAAAATCGGTGATCGGAAATCGGTCTCCAAATCCCTCCAAATGATTGCTGCATCTATTGGAAATTGACACTGCTAAACGGGCAAATCTGATTATGCATTAAGGGTTTAAAAGTCTGCTTTTAGATGGTTAGGAAAATGTCAAACTGGTACTCAGAAAGCATCCTCACACGTTTCGTTCAGGTTCCTAGTAGAGAAACCTTGTCTAGTTCACTATTTCCACGACCTGAACCTTATTCAACCTCCGTTACTCGATTTTTTAAAGGCTACCATTTAATAACACAAAGCATTTATCAAAAAAACAAGAGAGCCTCATGAATATTCAGGAGGCCAACTTTGCCAGAGACGCAACAGAATCTGTTAAGATCAGTGCCAAGGAATCCCCCGCTGTGTAAAAAGCACCTAGATCACTCGGGCTGCTCTGTACACTACGCATGCATCAAGGGGCGTTCTCGCTGTCTTCGTTCCTTTAACAGCTCACCCACCCACGTACATCTAAATGTTGAAAATTCCAGCACAAAATCAAACCCTCCCACATGCTTTCATGTTTACAGGCTCAGACTGCTGGATCCTGAGGTCCACATCCTCACTTTTTTTTCAAGGAAGTCTCAAGTTCAGCAGCTCATCTGAACGCCACACTTTAGGTTCAATCCTTTTTTAATAAATCTATATCTGGACAGACCCTATTTTTTCTGACACAAACATACAATTTCATATTTATGATTTCTGCACTTGGATACGCATGTTTTTATCACTGGTCACAGTCATTTCCTCTCTGTTTAAACATGATGAATATAGGTGTTTACAAGTTGTTACATTTGTGTGTAACAACGTACATCAGTGTGTTTGAAAACAGAGGTAGGGCAGCAGAATCGTAATGTGGGCACATCCTAAAGTTGACCTCCAGGAAACTTCCACATCATTGTCTTTTCCTGCTAATTTTTGTCTCTTGAAAATGATGCATGTACACACACAGCGTGTACACCTTCAAGTAACAGACTGCTATGTTTTTGTTTATCACTTCCTCTGTAGCAACAAGTCCGAATCCAGCTGGACTTACAAGCAAGCTGGCAGCTAACATCCCTCCATCCAGACGACAAAGCTGTGGGTCCACTGCCACAGATTTCCTGTTGCTGTGGTGCATATGAGTTAAAATCTGAAGCAGCATGAAAGTCCCTATTGTCCAGTACAACACTGGGTTACCATGGAGACAGAGATGAAGGACAGAAACATAGCTGACCAAGGAGTTGCACTGACTTCTTAAAGACAAAGCACATTAGTGGCGTCAAATACTTGTCTAACAATACCATCCCCAATTATTTTATTTCAAACAATCCACATCTGCTGATCAGCAGACGGCACTCCCAAGAGCGGCACCCAGGACCCATTCTGATAACTGTCCAAACCTGGAGTCCAATAATCTGTCTCAATCTGGCACGTTGCATCTAATGTGTGTGAAAGGTGCCAGTTGACATGAGTGACACGATAAGACACATTGAGGACAAGAAAAAATTGCTATTTTTTCTCACAGTATGTATTTGACAATAAATTGCTTGTTACTTGCTTTGATTATTAATTATTAACTAATATTAAGGGAGGGCTCTAGGTGACAGGTCAGACAAAGAGCGGTTCAAGACAACCTCATGAAGACTAAACAAACGAGGCACGTGACGTCGTCCGGTACAGCGGAGCCGGGGTCCCACCCTGGAGCCAGGCCTGGGGTCAGGACCCGTCAGAAAGCACCTGGTGGCTGGGTTGCTCCTCGCAGGACCCAGCCGGGCCAAGCCCGAAGGAGGGACGCGAGGCCATCCCCCAGCGGGCCCACCAACTGCAGGGGGAACTGTGAGGGACTGGTGCAAAGAGGATTGGGCGGCAGATGAAGGTGGAGACCTCGGTGGCCCGATCCCTGGATGCTTAGGCTGGCTCTAGGGACATGGAATGTCACCTCGCTGGGGGGGAAGGAGCCTGAGCTTGTGCAGGAGGTCGAGAGATATCAACTAGAAAGAGTCGGGCTCACCACCACGCACACCCATCTCCTCGAGAGGGGCTGGACTCTCTTCTACTCTGGAGTGGCCCACGGGGAGAGGCGGTGGGCTGGGGTGGGTTTGCTGGTTGCCCCCCAGCTCAGCCATCTCGTGTTGGGGTTTACCCCAGTGGATGAGAGGGCCGCATCCTTGCACCTTCGGGTTGGGGACAGGTCTCTGACTGTCATTTCGGCCTACGGGCCGGGTGGTAGTGCGGAGTACCCGGCCTTCTTGGCGTCCCTGTCGTGGGTACTGGATAGTGCCCCTCCCGGGGACTCCCATTATTCTGCTGGAGAGGCGTGATCGGGAGGAATGGCCTACCCGATCTGAATCCGAGTGGTGTTTCGTTATTGGACTTCTGTACTAGTCACGGATTGTCCATAATGAACACCATGTTCAAGCATAAGGGTGTCCATCAGTGCACTTGGCATCAGGACACCCTAGGCAGGAAGTCAATGATCGACTTTGTTGTCGTATTATCAGACCTTCGGCCGCATGTTTTGGACACTCGGGTGAAGAGAGGGGCTGAGCTGTCCACTGATCACCACCTGGTGGTGAGTTGGATCCGCTGGAAGAGGAGAAAGCCAGACAGACTTGGCAGGCCCAAGCGTATAGTGAGGGTCTGCTGGGAACGTTTGGCAGAGGCCTCGGCCAGGGATGTATTCAACTCCCACCTCCAGGAGAGCTTTGACCAGATTCGGGGGATGTTGGAGACATAGAGTCCGAGTGGACCTTGTTCTCCGCATCTATTGTCGATGCTGCTCCCCGTAGCTGTGGCCGTAAGGTCTGTAGTGCCTGTTGCGGCGGCAATCCTCGAACCCGGTGGTCCACCGGCAGCAAGGGACGCTGTCAAGCTGAAGAAGGAGTCCTATCGGCTGTGGTTGGCTTGTGGGACTTCTGAGGTGGCTGACGGGTACCGTGAGGCCAAGCGTGCCACGGCCCGGGCTGTGGCAGAGGCAAAAACCCGAGCCTGGGAGGAGTTCGGGGAGGCTATGGAGAAGGACTACTGGTTGGCCTCGAAGCCATTCTGGCAAACCGTCCTGCGCCTTTAGGTGGGGGAAGCAGTGCATCGCCAACACTGTTTACAGTGGGGGTGGGAGGCTGCTGACCTACCCTCATCTATGGCCATGAACGTTGGGTCATGACCGAAAGAACGAGACACAAGCGGCTGAAATGTGCTTCCTCCGTAGGGTTGCCGGGCACTCCCTTAGAGATAGGGTGAGGAGCTCGGCCATCCGGGAAGGGCTCGGAGTAGAGCCGCTGCTCCTCCTCCAATAAATCAATCAATAAATCAATCTTTATTTATCGCCATATATGCAGGGCATACAGATAAATCGAAATTCCATTTCTCTCTCTCTTTCTCAGAAAGTTTAAATAATTAAAACAAAAAATGGTTAAATTTAAGCAAGAGTAGGGTTAAAATTCAGGGGCATGGATCAGAGGGGAAAGGTGGTGGACAGAGTTCAGCTTCCTGACAACCTGGTGGATAAACTGTTCAGGAGTTATGAGGAGTGAACTTGGAGGCTCCTGTACCATCTCCCTGAAGGGCAGGAGGCTGAAGTGGGGATGTGAGGTGTCACCAGCAACGCTAATTGCTCTGCGGGTGCGGTGGATGTCAAAAATGTTCTTTAGGGAGGGCAGAATGGAGCTGATGATCCTGGTGGCTGTGTTTACTATATTTTGCAGAGTCTTTCAACAGGTGGCAGTGCAGCCTCCTTACCACACAGTGAAGCAGCCAGTTAGAAAGAGCACATGATGGAGGAGGAGCTTTTGATCTTCTCAGTTTGGGGAGGAAGTAGAGGAGTTTTTTAGTCTTCTTGGCCAGGGATGTGGTGTTGTTAGTCCAAGAAAGGTCCTCGGAAATGTGCACTCCCAGAAACTTGGTGCTGCTTACCCTCTCCACAGCAGTACCGTCAATGGTTAGTGAGAGATTCTGTGGAGGACTACTCCTGAAGTCGACAACAATTTGTTTGGTCTTCCCCAAACTCGGAAAGAAATTGTTGTCCTTACATTATTGGACAAGTCAGCTCACCTCACACCTGTAGTTGGTCTCATCATTGTTGGTGATGAGGCCCACCACAGTTGTGTCATCCACAAACTTGATGAGTGGTGTTATAGGTGAGTACACAGTCATGTGTCAGCACTGTAAAGAACAGCAGGCTCAGCACACACCCCAGCGGAGCCCCTGTTCTCAGCATGATGGTCTTGAAGATGTTTCTGCCGATCCGCACATTTTGTGGCCTCCCTGTTAAAAAGTCCAGCACCCAGTTGCAGACAGAGGATTTAATGTTGTGCACATGTTTTTGTATGAGCTGCTGTGGAATGATTGTCTTGAATGCACAACTGAAGTCCAGGAACAGCACTCGTACATGTGAGTTCTTGGAGTCCAGGTAGGTGAGGGCTGGATGAGAGCAGCAGAAATGGCGTCCTCTGTGGACCTGTTTGACTTGTATGCAACTGGAACAAGTTGTCAGAAGGAAGAAGAATGGATTTAATGTTCTACATAACCATCCCCACTAATGTGTGATTATAAGACTAATACTGTAGAGTTCTGTTTTATATCTTGAGTTCTTCTAATTGCTATATAAACAATGAGTGCCACACCTGTTGACAGTGACTTCAGACTTGGAAACTTTCAAAGACTTAATTCCAGTAAACAGCATTATGATTGGTTTGAACCAATTGAAAAATCAGAACTGAATGGAGTGTCTCTCATTTAACACAAATTCAACTAATTTACTTTTATGCAAGCCATGGTAAAATTATGTTTATTTTATAGTAGAGTGACAATTAAATATATTTCCATTCTCTTTAAAATGGTACACACATTTGTCAGACTTCTGTCTTGTTCATTTTAGTTCTTTCTCCCCAAGTTTTTCTAATTTGCTCGTTAACTGATACTAGTATACTAAATGAAGCAAATGTGTCGAGTTACATCCTGATGGAAAAAAGTCTGAGTGTCTAATACCTATGACCAGAGATTTGTTTTCAATGGTTGAAACGACCATTAAAAAAACCCAAAATATGATTGGGATTAAATGAGAAAACTTTAAGAGACTAAAGTCCAAATTTAATTTTTGGTGAAATACACCAGACAAGAAAAAAAGGGGAGCAAAAAAAGAAAAAAAAACCCATGGGATTTCCCACGTCATATGCTATTTGCTCAGTAGTTTTTAACAGCTCTGATGGCAGAGGCTTGTTAAAATTTTAAGAACGTGAATATTTTAAAATGCGAATCCTATCTATAGTAACAAGAGGTGAGTCTCTGCAATCTGAGGATATTAAAACCAGACAATGCAGAATCCTAAACTTTCTCAAATCATTTCCTCACAAAGCTCATAAAGAGTAATAAAATAAACACAATGCCACGATCTGACTGGGGTTTTGTTTTCTCCCTTTTGTTTTGAGTTCTGTGTCATTTTTTGTTTATTTTGCTCTTTAGGAAATTCTTGTTTGTTGTTTGTTTAGGGATAATTTTACACGTCCCCATGTTTTACCTTGTTCGGTCATTTTCACATGTAGTTCTTTCCAGTGTTTGTACAGTATTTGCTGTCATTTTCGCTCAGTCAATTCATGCTCCCCTACAGCTGCAGCTCATTCAATTAATCAAACTCACCTGTTCATTGGTTCATTGTTCATTGGTTGACTCCTCCCAATATATATGCTCTCTTTTTTTCACTCCTTGCCGGATTATCCTGGGTCCTCTCATGGCCTAATGCTCTTTATCCCGCTCATGGTCAGTGGAATTCCTTATGGTTTAGATACCTTTGCTGCCTTTGTTTCTTGTTTATGTACGTTTTAGATGCTATTTTTAAAATCTTCTCTTTTCTCATAATTTTGCCTGTCTGCAGATCTTTTTTTTAAGACTTTATTTTTGCTTTTTCTTAACTAGATTTGCTTCTGATTCTGAAATCTGAAAGGTCTTTTGCCATCTTGGCATAAAAGGACTTCTATGCTATTGAATGTTCATATCCTGTCATATGGCTTTGTCAGAAAAATTATAAACAAGCACATAAACTTTGAATGTATAGCAATATAGAATTTATGAATCAATTAGAGAATGTGTATATCAAGGGTCCACATTTAAAATAGGAGGAGGTCCACTCCCTCCCTCATCAAAACACTTTAGGGTCCAAACATTTTAAATCAAAAGACAAAAATATTTTCTTTCATCTTTATTTACCATTTAATTAACACAAGAGTTTTTTTTAGACTATTGATCAATTATTCATATGCCCATGAAATCATCTGCTGAACAGAAAAGAGCAATCCAGTTTAAGTACCAATATTAAACACACTTTGGATGGCTCAGTTGAGCTGGGTCTTTGCAACTTGGTAAAATTCTGCTCTCCTTGTTCTGCTTGTGGCAGGGATGGCCATTTGCTTAACCTTTTCCTTAAGTGGTTGTCCTTCTTTTCGATCTTAAAGTGTTTCTGCCACAGCTTCCATGCACTCTTTGATCATTTCCTATTCAGTGAAAGGATTTTTGTGTTTTCCCAAAATCCACTGTACTCCCAGTGAACAGTTGTATGCTCGCTGTAAGAGACCGGATGTTTCGGTCCGTTAAATGTGTGATTTTCATAGTCCACTTTACATATTTTTGATAAGGCCATCTTCTTTTACTAACTCATCTGTGCACCAAGTCATTGTACTATCAGCAAGCGTGAGCTCCCAAGCTAGTAACTTAGCAACCTGCGTTGAATGACCCATAGACATTAATACGTAGATGCCCTATCGAACGCTGAACGGCGTCTCGCCGCCATTTTTGTGGAGTCAAGTTGGAGAGCGAAAATGCCTCTTACGTGTGCAGCATGGAATTATTCGAACCGTTTAGGTGTCCACACCAAATCATGGAAAGGTGCACTTTTTTGTAAGAGTTCTCATAAAAACTCTGACTTTATACTTGTAATTTAAAAATATATATATATCTTAGCCTGGCCCTGATTCTCCGTCATACCTACGAACATAAGTGTTTGTGTGTGAATAAATAAGGTGAGGCATTACGTAAATCTCTGTAAAAATGTGCTTTACGAAATAAAGACCCTTTATTTGTAATAGTTCACATCGCAGCCTTGACTCCAGCAATATGGCGGACACACGGTTACATCTCAGCAGCGCCAACCCAGTCGAGTGTCTATGGAAGGACCCACATAGCCTCTTCTTTGTCGTTTTCTGGCGGTTGGCGTACAACGATGCGGTGAATTACTGCCACCAACTGGCTTGGAGTGTGGACCAGAATGTCGCTGACGAATATAGCTGTCCGTCACGCCTCTTCAAAAGTCAGACGCAGCTGGCAGAAATAAAATGTTTATGTCTATATAGTAAATGAGAAACTGCTTTGCGGTTTGGGTAGCAGTAGGGACGCTCCGCAGGGCGATACCATATTAACACAAGATGAGGCGCAAGTGAAGTTAGACACTGTTGGACAACATGCAGTAATATATAAATGTTTAAAATCAGGTTGGGTCCGGATTGGATGGCACGTGAGTCCGGATCCGGACCCTGGTATATACAATACATATTCAATTCAATTCAAAAAAACTTTACTTATCCCAAAAGGAAATTAAATAAATATATAAATATATCTTCCCATTCTTCTACTGCTTTTTATTTCTACTTGGAGGCCTGAATGGAACTCGAACACCTGTAGTACAAAATGTAAAGTTTCTCTTTAACCCCCACCTTGAGATCCAATATGGCGACCGTGGATCTAAAAACACACCCACAGCTTCTTTGATGCGCTGTTTTTAAGTTTCTTTTGTTTTGTTACTTGTAACATTTGTCTCACAAAGAATTAAATACAATATGTTGGTGATAGTGATGCTACAGTGTTTTAATGGATAAAAATACATCACTGGCTGGTATTACTAACAGCAATTAAACAACAATTAGTAAATTCCAGTGGTTTTCCAACATGTTGATGTGACATTGTCCCCAAAGCTGAGTTCCGATTTCCAAGGATACAGAGCACAGCAATAACTGAACACCTGGCCTGATATCCCATTTTAATCATCACTCCCAACAATTAGCCTTATCCTTACAATGTTTACTTTCACCCTGGGCTCTAATCATGTCCTAATTCTTTCTGTGATGAAGAGGATAGACAGATTTTGTCCCTCAAAACAAAGATCTTTCAGAAATACACGTGAACTGAACTATTACTATTTTCTTTAATGTTTTTTTTTAAGAATTTGCTTTATTGGTCAGGTTTGTGTACAAAAACATCGTCCACAAGGTTTAGGACTGTGTTCATAGCTGGAAAACCATAATTGCAGCCTCCACTGTAATTCAGCCCACAGGTGTTAATTTGGTTGAGATCAGGACTCCGTGCAGGCCATCCAAGTTTCTCCACACCAAAGTTATACACTTGCAGCCATGGACGTGATTGGAACACCTGAATTTATTGATTTGGTGGTATGACCCAGTACTTTTGGCAATGTAGTGTATGTTACCATTTTGGTAATAGATAAATGTAATTTGTGTAAAAGTGCACTGAGTGGTCAGTGTGAATTGAAAAGTGATATATAGGTTCTGTCCATTAATCACAACCCCTTAAGACTACAAAACACGATTTATTCACAGTTTCATCACCAACAGTCGATGTTTTTCAAGTCATTTACCCTCTAACACTCTTGAGCCAATCCCCCCCTCTTCTCTTTTTCATTTTTTAAGGTTTAAAAAAATTAATTTAAAAACAGTGCTTTCTTCCAATGACACACCATTCCCACTGTGATGCATTGCGATGGCAGCATCATGATGCGGTAATGCTGCAGCCACCATGGCATCATGCCTACATGGATGCTGATGACACATTTGTCAACAGCATGCATGAAAGGAATTGAGTGTAGCAATCAAGCTGAGAGGTCAATTTAAACAAATAGTGGCAACGAATGAATTTGCATTTCTGAAAACACCACATCCCAATAAACAAGTCTGACTGTAACCAAGAGCAGAGACCTGCACAACTACCACAGGGAAAACCCCATGACTCACTGGCTTCACTGTCAGAACTATAGAGGAATGTTGAGATGTGCACGGTGCATGCTGAATGTATGGATAATTTCCTTACAAATTATGTAAGAGGGTTAAAAAGTAATAAAATCCTTAAATAAATAACCCACCCCTGGCATTTTCAGCTTCATTGTATTAATGAATGTTGCATTTCAGAGCTGCAGAAAGAAAGCTTGCAGCATGAGGACAGTGATATAACATCAAGGAGCCAGTTTGAGTGGACTGGAGAACAACAAGAGACTGTACTTTAAGATGTAGGGTCATTCCCGGATGGGTCTAACATTCATCTGTTTCTCCTTTGCACTTAATCAAGAGCTTGTTTCACCTTTTAAACTCCCCCCTCCCGTTTAAAGGAATTACGAACGCTTCAGCTGGTTTCAAAGCGGAGCCCCCCATGGGCCTACAACATTAGTCTTCTATTTGTTTTTTTATCATTCCTTCAAAGAAGCATGGAGTTAACTACATCTATGGGAACCAACACATGTTAATGTTACTTGTCACACTTGCAACCAATCATTGTTGCAACTGTAGAATGCAAATTATGCATTTTCTTTGTATTTTTTATTGGTTTATGCAGTGTGCAACTGTTAGTTTGTCAACACTAGAGGTGTCACACTGATTCAGTGTTTTGTTTTTCTTCCAGAATGACCTTTTCCACATTTGCTGTGTCCCCTGTATGATTTGTAGCAAAGTGATTAGGGGACTTTAGTTTAGTTTTCTAGCTTTCCTCTCCTACCCTAGCTGTGGACCTCTGCAGCTCCTCCAGTTACCATGGCTCTCTTGGCTGCTTCTTTTGATAATATTGTCCTTGTCTGGCCAGTCAGTTTAGGTGGATGGTCATGTTTTGCAATTAGTGCATGTTTGCAGTTGTGCCTTACTCTTTCTATTAAAGATGATAAATTGAACAGAGCCCACTGAGATGTCCAAAGCTTGGGATATTTTTCAGAACCTTGCTTTAAATTTCTCTGCAATCTTCTCTTTGACCTGTCTGCTGTGTTCCTTAGTCGTCATGATGTCTCCAGCTGATTTATACTCAGATTAAATTACATTCAGGTGGACTTGGTTGGTTGGACTAGATTTTGATTTGGGGTTTTAGAGTAAAGTGAGATGAATATATATGAATATTTCAATTTGTAATTATAAAAACCTTTCCTTTCCCTTCAAAATGATGTGTTTCTGTATGCAGGCCAAACTTGTAAAATCTTAATTCCCTGCTCCCACTCATCACACTTAAAGGGGCGATTAACAGGTTTCTGCACCACTTGATGGCATGCTGAGGAGGTAATGTAATTATCTGAATCAGGTATGCTGAAGCATAGACAGGACAGTGAGTCCTGGGAATCAGCATTGAGAACCACTGGTCTAGACCATTCTTCCTGTACATGGCTGATTGAGTACATCACTGCCACACTTCTGGCTGCGAGGTGTGACGTAACCTTACATAAAGTGCACACAATGAGAAGAATTTAGTCCAATCATTTAGGAACAACTGGAGGAGAGACAGGTAAAAGTACATCAAAGTGTGTTTATTGGGACCCATCAAAAACATCAGCTGTTGAGAAAAGCACCCAGAGGCAAAAACTAAACACATCTTTCTGCTTCGATCATTTCATATCCTTGTCATGTATTCTATGTTCTCTCTTAACGCGCAGGTTATTGCCATGCATCATAAGATCTCCATAGGCATACTTAATGTGTTCCTCAGTGAGTCAAGAACGGTATTATGATGGGTGGTGCTTCACCTGTCAGATTCCAGGATGTTAGTTTTCACCAGGTTTAAAGCAGTAGGCAGATGACTACTTAACCATGGCATCTAAATGTGTTCATACACCTTTCCAGACTTTTTCTGCAGTATAATTTAAACCCACTCCAATAGGCATGCGTCAATTTGAGTTTCTCTTACTATAATACTAAAGAGAATTTAAGTACACCCTTTCATCAAACTTTTTGACAGGTGGGTGGGACTTCCGGTGAGGGCGGGATTTCCGGTGGGGGCCATATGGGCGCCATGTGGGCAGGAGGTCACGTGGTCAAGCAGGTGGTGTGTCCAAGGGGGCGTAACAGTGGATGCTGATTGGTTGTCGTCATTAGGGGCAATACCTTAAATGAGTCAATTAAAACACAGGGGTGTGTTTGTTATAAATAGAACAAGACAAATATGGTATTATCGGAAACTGTTTGGCATCAGCACCAATTAAAAATAGAGGGGGTGTGTTTGTAAGCATCGTTAAACCTTGAATAACCCAATGAAAACAATAGGGCGTGCCTTAGTGTTTACTTTAAATACAGAGATAAAACTCTGCACTTTACATGCAGCATTCGTTGGAAAAAAAGAACACCCGTTCAACAATGGCTAGAGTTAAGAGAGTTTATCGTCAAGCGGAGGAGAAACGCAACGCGTGCCAAGATGATGATGATGAACAAGCAACTGCATCATATACTTCCTCAACGGAGATACCTATCGGAATTCCCGTCGTGACATACTCTACCGATGATGAGGATCCAACATCAACTTCAACAACCATGGTTGAAAATCAGACCTCGGTTTGGCCAAGAGGTATGTCAGTTCTGTGCGAAACCCCAGTGACCGTCTACCAGTATTCATCCCGTGAATTGAATGCTCCTAAGAAATCAACATACTACATCTGCAGGGTACAAAGACCCCTGTTCAAGACTCTGCAGGAAGAATGGTCTTTGGAGCCATATGGCCTGGTTGGCAGCTGGGGTTATATTTTCATGTATGAAATAGGAGAGCTTTGCCTGTATCAATTGGATCAAGATGAGGTATTTAATGGATCACTGGCTCTGTGTACACTCACCCACAGCGACTGGGCTGTGTTAAAGCTTGCAATCCCGCACCTTAATGATAGCCCTGAAACAGTCTCAAGGCAGGAGAGGGAGGAAGAAGAAGAAGAAGAAAATGAACTGTCTCCTCGACCTGTAAAACGAGCGAGAATGTTTCATATACCATCCGATGTTGAAATAGCTGAGAGAGAACCTCTCTTTAGCGCAGTGTGGGGGTCAAAAACCACAGCAAATGGCTGCTGGTCTTTTCGGGCAAGCAGACGCAGGAACAACCGGACGAGTCCCTCAGATCTGTTTGTGTTGGAGGCTTTCAATCAAGACTGCGGCGTATTCAAGACAATGCTGGCTCTGCCGTTTGAAGCTTGGGCAGAGAAGATGAGTGAAATTGGACATCGTCTTTCCGACCTTTTCCAAAAGTCACGAAGTTGGATCGATGTCATGTCAGTGAAAAAAACGCTGACGTTTCCTGTTTTACGTTTAGAACGAACCCTCTTCTGAGGACACGCCCCTTCCTATGATATATATACGGGTGTACTTAAATTCTCTCTTACTAAAAGTATGGATTCATTGCATTTTCATTAAAAAAAATCTAATCACTTTTATTTACAAGAACATTTTTGTCACTCATTTCAAAAAGTGAAATTCACATGTTATTTAGATTAATTCAATAGTCTTGATGAAAATGGCTTACCCATAATGAATTGGACCAGCTTTTGGTACCTTTGGCAGTGCTGCAGGTGCCATGTCCTGCTAGAAAAAGAAACCAGCATCTCCAACAGCAGAAGGAAGCATTAGGAGCTCTAAGATTTCCTGATAGATGGCTGCGTTCACTGTGGACTTCAGAAAACCCAGTGGACCAACATCAGCTGAAGACATGGCCAAAATCATCACTGACTGTGGAAAATTCATACTGGACTTTAAGCAACATGTATTCTGTGCCGCTCCAGTCTTCCACCAGACTCTGGGACCTTGATTTCCAAATGAAATGAAAATTTTCATCTGAAAAGAAGAATTTGGTCCACTGAGTAGCAATCCAGTTCATTTTCTTCTTAGTTCAAGTAAGATGGTTCTTAAGTTGTGTCTGGTTCAGGAATGGTTTGACAGGAGGATATCTGTAGCCCATGTGTAGG
This sequence comes from Girardinichthys multiradiatus, assembly GCF_021462225.1. Lineage (NCBI taxonomy): Eukaryota > Metazoa > Chordata > Actinopteri > Cyprinodontiformes > Goodeidae > Girardinichthys > Girardinichthys multiradiatus. Next base: position 29,268,067 of record NC_061808.1, read on the forward strand.
ATTCTTCCGTGTGTAGTGCTGACTCCAGTCTCGGTCCACTCCTTGTGGAGCTCCCCCAAATTATTAGATGTATCTTAAATGAAAATTCTCTCAAGGCTACGCTTATTCCTTTTGCTGGTGCACCTTATCCTACCATTTTTCTCCTTCCTCTCAACTATCTGTGAACATGTTTTAACTTTTTTACATTTTAATTTCTGCAGAATTTTGGGTTTTCATTATCCGTAAGCCATATTCATCAAAATGGCAAGAAATAAAGGCTTGACATATTTCAAGGACGGGAGAATGCTGTGATAAAAATTGAGATTCATTGTCTGGGATTGTTACTTTTTTCACTCTAGGTTTCATAAGAGCCTCAATTAAATCAGCATTTATGGAAAAAGTATGTCATGCAATTATAATATTCTGTTTTGCTGTACAATTTCACCACCTTATGTAGCTGGTGTGCTAAACTACTATTCAATAATGTACACGTTTGTAATGTACTGCCTATGCTTCTAAACAGCCAAATTGGTCTTTCTTGTAAGTGAGGGGAAACTGTGGCTGCCTTATTTAAGTCAGCTAACAGGCAGTGTGCAGCAACAGGTTGGAAAGGGGCAGGGCTTCCTACAGCCGGATAAAACTACAGACGCTCCGTCACTTTCTCTAGCATCTCATTAAAAGGACTTTGAACTGTAGGAATGCTATTACTTTTTTGAGGTTTTAAAACCATAACTTTTTAAAAACTTGGCAAACCTTGACATGAGAAAATATTCCAAGCCTAAACTCCAATACTCAAAAATCAAATGACCAAACTGTGAGCCAAAAAAGCAAGATGCTGCACAGAACCACCTCATTAGGGATGGCCTTTCTCCAACCTTACCTATTCCCTCTTATCCATTTTGTTTTCAAAATGTCACAGGGATCCATTTCAGTTCTTTTTGTATTACTTTTTGAAAAATTAGTAGGAGATTCCTCTGATGCATGCTTTTATATATCCCAGTGGAGATGAAACAGACAGAGCGTCAGACCTGTCTGTGCAGTGTGCTTCATCAGCAACCTGTCGACAGACACACTGCCAATTGGGACAGCGGCCAAATGGCTGGCTGATTTTCTCCCTCCACTGATTCCAGCACAAAGCACACTTTCCCTGACCAATGAAAACTCAAACACAGTAACAGACTGACAAGCAATCAAGTAGAAATTCAGCCTAAACAAAATGTGGTTGCATACATTTATTCACATGTGCTTTAGGTGCAAGCAAACACAAACTACAGCTAAAGAAAGACCCAGGGGAGTCCTGAGGCAGTATTCATGCTGCCTCCAGCGCCGGTTTACCATTTGACTACATTTCCATATTGGAACTGGCACTAAGCAGAGCCTCCCAGAGCTAGATAAGATGTGCCTGTTTATCTGTCCTGCAAGATGATGCTGAATTGGATGTAAACTCCATGTAAAACCTTTAACCTGCTGTCTTGTCACTGGTTTGGAGGCCATTCTGAATGTGAATTTAGAAAGCAGGAAAAGGGGACATTTGCACTTCCTTTTCCCTGAACACATACACACCATCTCATAAATGCTGCTCCTGTCTGACACCGCCATGTAACAATAGTTCCTGGAGTTACTTTGCATATCAGACCTGACATAATGAGGAGATACTGTACAGTGTCTAAGGAAAGTGGGTGTGGGGCTGGAAGGTGATACTACCACCTTGTCTGGCCGGCTAAACAAACCTGACTCAGAAGCCTGCCACCCCGTTGGAGCTCCTCGGTTTCAGGCCGTCAAGTCAGGAGGAGCTGTAACTTCAGATAATAGAGATGGCTGCAGCAGACAAGAACCACTGGTGTCAGGAAGTTGAGGTCCAAACCTTTATCATCAGCACTTGGAAACATTCTGTTAGAACTTTATTTTGTTTCAGTGTAGAGGACCTGCTGTTAGAACCTAGTCAGAAGAATCTGTAGATTATTATCCTACAGATATTTTGTATATAGTACCCTACAAAAGTTCTCCTTCTCCTTGAACTCTTAAATGTGTCACATAAAAAAAATAATCAACAAACTTTAGCATTTTATGTAATGGACCCACAAAGTAAATACAAATATAAAGAGTTTGGCCCTGTGTCACTACCAGTCCTATACATCTAGAGACAGAAGCCTTTGTCCATTCTTATTTGGAAAATAGTTTTAAGTTCAGTCAGATGGGATGAAGAGTGTCTGTGAACAGCAATTTTCAAATCTGGCCACAGATATCTGGACTTTAACTGGACCATTATAACACATGAATGCTTTAATCTAAACCAGTGGTCTGAATACAGTAGTCCTTGAGTGTGAGTGTCCTGCAGTGTTTTGGCATGTCTGTGCTTCAACACATTTGAATTAAATAATTAGGTCATTAGCAGAACGTTTCTGCATGTTAAGGAAGTAATTCAGCTATTTGACTCAGGTGTGTCGGAGTACCTAGGAGTTGCAGGACACCGCACGGTCCTCCAGGACCTCAGTTGGAGACCCCTGATATTGTTGTTTTGGATTTTATTTTGGTGTCTTAGATTAAAAGGAGCTGATTATTAATGTATTAGATTTTTATTTGTAAAAACTTTGGAAATCTATGTATACTTTTATAGACTATTCTTGTTGAACTATCACATAAAGTCTGAAAGAAAGTTGCAGGCACTGGAGGAGCTCTGATGCTAAATCATCTGAGCAAGTGCTAACAGAAAGTGATACATAAAACAACTGGAAACTCAACATACAGATGTTTGGACAGATGTTTCTCTGAGCAAGAATGTTGCTGGTGCACTCCTCTTTATGTAGACAGAGACAACCGAGGGGTCTTTTGAAAGCATTGCACGGTCACTGGCCTCAGGGGGGTCTGTTCGGAAGTCAGCCCAGAAAGTGCTGCACATCACCCAAAGCTTACGCACGACATAGACGATGCTATTTTTATTTTCCCTGTCCTAGTAGAGTAAACAGGGAGAAGTCCTGAAACCACGTCACTGTGAGCTTACACAACGTTCTACCGCCTCGTATCTGAAAGCTGTTTGGGTGGTACAAAAGACAAGAATGTATGTCCTATTAACAGCTGTCACTGCTTGATGGATAACAGCTTTAGATGTGCCAGTCGGAGGTATAAACCAGGAATAAGCCGCAGGATGGAACAGTCTCAGTCATTTTCAGAGGAGGGTGGTTAAAAATAAATTCCCTCCAAGCCCCACATGACCAGATGAGATCACTGATGCATACACCTTAAGAGCAGAATGGGATAGACAAGACAATGAACACAAATCGGTTTCCTTTTCTTTGATTCATTCTGCCTCTAAAAGCGCAGCATTTTGCCTTGTGGACAGGCAGAGCTGATGACGTTCAGAATCATGTTTTCAGACCAGACCTCTCAGGGGATCATTTTGTGCTGGGAATTAGGCTCTGACAGAGTCCCTCAGCTTGAGCACACTCTTGCCAGTCACCCCAGCATGGGGTCAGGTCAGGGCCATGGCCCGATGCCTGGCACACGTATCTGTTCCAAAGCCTGATTGACCCTATATTGGCAGGAAATGTGTACAGGTCCTTCTCAAAATATTAGCATATTGTGATAAAGTTCATTATTTTCCATAATGTCATGATGAAAATTTAACATTCATATATTTTAGATTCATTGCACACTAACTGAAATATTTCAGGTCTTTTATTGTCTTAATACGGATGATTTTGGCATACAGCTCATGAAAACCCAAAATTCCTATCTCACAAAATTAGCATATTTCATCCGACCAATAAAAGAAAAGTGTTTTTAATACAAAAAACGTCAACCTTCAAATAATCATGTACAGTTATGCACTCAATACTTGGTCGGGAATCCTTTTGCAGAAATGACTGCTTCAATGCGGCGTGGCATGGAGGCAATCAGCTTGTGGCACTGCTGAGGTCTTATGGAGGCCCAGGATGCTTCGATAGCGGCCTTTAGCTCATCCAGAGTGTTGGGTCTTGAGTCTCTCAACGTTCTCTTCACAATATCCCACAGATTCTCTATGGGGTTCAGGTCAGGAGAGTTGGCAGGCCAATTGAGCACAGTGATACCGTTCGTTCGTTCGTCGTCTTCCGCTTATCCAGGACCGGGTCGCGGGGGCAGCAGACTCAGCAGAGACGCCCAGATGTCCCTCTCTCCAGACACTTCCTCCAGCTCCTCCAGGGGGAGCCCAAGGCGTTCCCAGGCCAGCCGAGAGACATAGTCCCTCCAGCGTGTCCTGGGCCGTCCCCTGGGCCTCCTCCCGGTGGGACGTGCCTAGAACACCTCCCGAGGAAGGCGTCCAGGAGGCATCCGGTATAGATGCCCAAGCCACCTCAACTGGCTCCTCTCGATGTGGAGGAGCAGCGGCTCTACTCCGAGCTCCTCCCGGATGGCCGAGCTCCTCACCCTATCTCTAAGGGAGTGCCCGGCCACCCTACGGAGGAAGCTCATTTCAGCCGCTTGTATCCGTGATCTCGTTCTTTCGGTCATGACCCAAAGTTCATGGCCATAGGTGAGGGTAGGAACGTAGACCGACCAGTAAATTGAGAGCTTTGCTTTTCGGCTCAGCTCTCTCTTCACCACAATGGACCGGCACAGCGCCCCCATTACTGTGGCAGCCGCACCGATCCGTCTGTCGATCTCCCGCTCCATTCTTCCCTCACTCGTGAACAAGACCCCGAGATACTTAAACTCCTCCACTTGAGGCAGGAACTCCCCTCCAACCTGAAGAGGACAAGCCACCCTTTTCCGGTCGAGTACCATGGCCTCGGACTTGGAGGAGCTGATCCTCATCCCAGCCGCTTCACACTCGGCTGCGAACCGCCACAGCGCATGCTGTAGGTCTTGGCTAGAGGGGGCCAGCAGGACCACGTCATCCACAAAAAGAAGAGACGAAATCCACTGGTCCCCAAACCAGACCCCCTCCGGCCCTTGGCTGCGTCTAGAAATCCTGTCCATAAAAGTTATGAACAGGACCGGCGACAAAGGGCAGCCCTGCCGGAGTCCAACATGCACTGGGAACAGGTCCGACTTAGTGCCGGCAATGCGGACCAAACTCCTGCTCCGCTCGTACAGGGACCGGATGGCCCCTAATAAAGGGCCCCCGATTCCATACTCCTGGAGCACCCCCCACAGGGCATCACGAGGGACACAGTCGAATGCCTTCTCCAGGTCCACAAAACACATGTGAACTGGTTGGGCAAACTCCCATGAACCCTCGAGCACCCTGTAGAGGGTATAGAGCTGGTCCAGTGTTCCACGGCCGGGACGAAAACCACACTGTTCCTCCTGAAGCCGAGGTTCGACTATCGGTCGGACTCTCCTCTCCAATACCCTGGCGTAGGCCTTACCAGGGAGGCTGAGGAGTGTGATCCCCCTGTAGTTGGAACACACCCTCCGGTCCCCCTTCTTATAAAGGGGGATCACCACCCCAGTCTGCCAGTCCAGAGGCACTGTCCCCGACCGCCACGCAATGTTGAAGAGGCGTGTCAACCATGACAGCCCTACAACATCCAGACACTTGAGGTACTCAGGGCGGATCTCATCCACCCCCGAAGCCTTGCCACCGCGGAGCTTTTTAACCACCTCGGTGACTTCAGCCTGGGTGATGAAAGAGTCCAACCCCGAGTCCCCAGCCTCTGTTTCCACCACGGAATGCGTGATGGCAGGATTGAGGAGATCCTCGAAGTACTCCTTCCACCGCCCGATAATGTCCTCAGTCGAGGTCAGCAGTCTCCTGCCCCCACTATAAACAGTGTTGGCAAAGCACTGCTTCCCCCTCCTGAGGCGCCGGACGGATTGCCAGAATCGCTTCGAGGCCAACCGGTAGTCCTTCTCCATGGCCTCACCGAACTCTTCCCAGGCCCGAGTTTTTGCCTCTGCCACAGCCCGGGCCGCAGCACGCTTGGCCTCACGGTACCCGTCAGCCGCCTCAGGAGTCCCACAAGCCAACCACAGCCGATAGGACTCCTTCTTCAGCTTAACAGCATGCCTTACTGCCGGTGTCCACCACCGGGTTCTGGGATTGCCGCCACGACAGGCACCGCAGACCTTACGGCCGCAGCTATGGGCAGCAGCATCGACAATAGATGCAGAGAACATGGTCCACTCGGACTCTATGTCTCCAACATCCCCCGGGATCTGGTCGAAGCTCTCCCGGAGGTGGGAGTTGAATACATCCCTGGCCGAGGGCTCCGCCAGGCGTTCCCAGCAGACCCTCACTATGCGCTTGGGCCTGCCAAGTCTGTCTGGCTTTCTCCTCCTCCAGCGGATCCAACTCACCACCAGGTGATGATCAGTGGACAGCTCAGCCCCTCTCTTCACCCGAGTGTCCAAAACATGCGGCCGAAGGTCTGATGATACGACAACAAAGTCGATCATCGACCTCCTGCCTAGGGTGTCCTGGTGCCAAGTGCACTGATGGACACCCTTATGTTTGAACATGGTGTTCGTTATGGACAATCCGTGACTAGCACAGAAGTCCAATAACAAAACACCACTCGGATTCAGATCGGGGAGGCCATTCCTCCCGATCACGCCTCTCCAGGTGTCACTGTCGTTCCCCACGTGGGCATTGAAGTCCCCCAGCAGAATAATGGAGTCCCCGGGAGGGGCACTATCCAGCACCCCCGACAGGGACGCCAAGAAGGCAGGGTACTCTGCACTACCACTCGGCCCGTAGGCTGAAATGATAGTCAGAGACCTCTCCCCAACCCGAAGGCGCAGGGATACAACCCTCTCATCCACTGGGGTAAACCCCAACACGAGACGGCTGAGCTGGGGGGCAACAAGCAAACCCACACCAGCCCGCCGCCTCTCCCCGTGGGCCACTCCAGAGTAGAAGAGAGTCCAACCCCTCTCAAGGAGATGGGTTCCAGAGCCCACGCTGTGCGTGGAGGCGAGCCCGACTATTTCTAGTCGATATCTCTCGACCTCCCGCACAAGCTCAGGCTCCTTCCCCCCCAGCGAGGTGACATTCCACGTCCCTAGAGCCAGCCTAAGCATCCGAGGATCGGGCCGCTGAGGTCTCCACCTTCGTCCGCCACCCAATCCTCTTTGCACCGGTCCCTCACGGTTCCCCCTGCAGGTGGTGGGCCCACTGGGGGATGGCCTCGCGTCTCTCGTTCGGGCTGTGCCCGGCCGGGTCCCGCGAGGAGCAACCCGGCCACCAGGTGCTCTCCGACGAGTCCCGACCCCAGGCCTGGCTCCAGGGTGGGACCCCAGTGATACCATGGTCAGTAAACCATTTACCAGTGGTTTTGGCACTGTGACACTTTGCCAGGTCGTGCTGAAAAATTAAATCTTCATCTCCATCTTCAGCAGATGGAAGCATGAAGTGCTCCAAAATCTCCTGATAGCTAGCTGCATTGACCCTGCCCTTGATAAAACACAGTGGACCAACACCAGCAGCTGACACGGCACCCCAGACCATCACTGACTGTGGGTACTTGACACTGGACTTCTGGCATTTTGGCATTTCCTTCTCCCCAGTCTTCCTCCAGACTCTGGCACCTTGATTTCCGAATGACATGCAGAATTTGCTTTCATCCGAAAAAAGTACTTTGGACCACTGAGCAACAGTCCAGTGCTGCTTCTCTGTAGCCCAGGTCAGGCGCTTCTGCCGCTGTTTCTGGTTCAAAAGTGGCTCGACCTGGGGAATGCGGCACCTGTAGCCCATTTCCTGCACACGCGTGTGCACGGTGGCTCTGAATGTTTCTACTCCACACTCAGTCCACTGCTTCCGCAGGTCCCCCAAGGTCTGGAATCGGCCCTTCTCCACAATCTTCCTCAGGGTCCGGTCACCTTTCTTCGTTGTGCAGCATTTTCTGCCACACTTTTTCCTTCCCACAGACTTCCCACTGAGGTGCCTTGATACAGCACTCTGGGAACAGCCTATTCGTTCAGAAATTTCTTTCTTTGTCTTACCCTCTTGCTTGAGGGTGTCAATAGTGGCCTTCTGGACAGCAGTCAGGTCGGCAGTCTTACCCATGATTGGGATTTTGAGTGATGAACCAGGCTAGGAGTTTTAAAGGCCTCAGGAATCTTTTGCAGGTGTTTCGAGTTAACTCGTTGATTCAGATGATTAGGTTCATAGCTCGTTTAGAGACCCTTTTAATGATATGCTAATTTTGTGAGATAGGAATTTTGGGTTTTCATGAGTTGTATGCCAAAATCATCCGTATTAAGACAATAAAAGACCTGAAATATTTCAGTTAGTGTGCAATGAATCTAAAATATATGAATGTTAAATTTTCATCATGACATTATGGAAAATAATGAACTTTATCACAATATGCTAATATTTTGAGAAGGACCTGTATACTGCTGTGAATTCTCAGAGCTTGGCTTCTAGGAAGATTTGACTATCCATAAGTGCAGCTCTGCTGTGAGTTATGCCCACTTTCACCTGAGATCACCTGCAACTGTTTGGAGTAGTGTCAATTTTATTGAAGTCAATGAGTTTTCCATTATTTAAATCGAGTGTAGGTTCTTCCCTGAGGGCAATGTTTGTCCACTTAACTTGATCAAAAGATGACAGTGTTAGGCACTGTTCCAAATTTCTGTATAATATTCTATCATCCAGCTGGAGAGAAGACATGTTAACCTTAAAATCTTTCAGGGTTCTTTTCAGGTTTGCTAGTTGACTTAAGGTGAGCTCTGTTTCCTTGTATAACCCTGGCCCTAACCCTACCTTGGTAGCTTAAATAGTGAACTAAAGATGGCCAAATGCAGTCCAGATTCCATAATCTGTGAATCAGGTACCACCATCAGCAAAAACCAGCTGCAGTACATTTTCTTACACTGGATGCACTGTGTGCAAAACAGAGGGCGCCCACTACCCATGGACTGAACATTTAAAGCATAGCTGATAGATCCTTTCTTTTTAGGTACTCATGCCGCCCCCTTATAGAATGGCAACCTGGGCAGTGAGCCACATTGCCCGCATCCAAAGCCACCAGTGATAATGGGAAAGTCAAAAGAACTTGGCTAAGACCTAAGAAGGAGAATTGTAGATTTACATAATTTGGGAAAGCAACTCAGGCTACAAATTCCAGGATCAGCATTTTAAACAATTCCAGTAGTTAAGTTAAGTGAAGTTCTGGTTGCTCATTAAGTATGGATGGAGCTGAAGATGGCCAACCTCTCCCATCAGTCAGGATCTGACTTGTCACAGGCGGGGGGGGGGGGGGGGGGGGGGTCTCAGCAGAACCATCCAGAACCCCAGCAAGATCTGATTAAAAAAAAAAGGGAAGCACCTTCCTGTTGCTCAAGGTTGGGGATTTTCCTCTTTCTCTCCTCATCTCTCTCTCTCTGTTGCAGCGACAAACGTGGCCAGCGAGCTGTGATCAAACCATGCTTTCATCCCTCCTCTTCGTCTTTCCTTCTCTCATCAGCTGGAAAGCTTCAGCAGCAGGATGCCGCAGATTAACAAACCACCTCCCTCCTCCCATCCAGTGCAGAGGATGCTCCCTCTTTGACAACGAACCTCTACTGCTACCTTCTGGCCGCAGCTAAAATAACAGCCAGATCTTGTGGTGTCAACCTAGTGAAAGCATGCCCAAATAAACTACAGTATTCAAGATGTGTGCTTGATTAATCTCAACTAATAACAGCAGACTCTTTTGAATTTCAGGAAAGCTGCGCGTGTGTCTGAATCAACAGCAGAATGTGGTGCTAATTTCGTGAGTGGCCTTCTGGCAGAAAGAAGTGCCTGAGAGGTTGAAGAGCACAGCAGAGCAAAGGAGCCATTATCTAATAGGACAAGCTCAGCATTTTTCTTTTAAATACCCCCCCGCCCCTTCTTCTTCTGTCACAGTGAAGTGTAACCAGAGTTCAGCACACCTCAGGGGTGAACTGGGGTTGAGAAAAGTTACAGACTTTGTCCCTTGCTACACTGCAATATTATATAAGACTATCTTAGCTTTTAATGCCATTGGATATTTATGGTGCTTTTGCAAACGTATTCACACCCCTTCACTTTGTCACATTACACCTACAAACTTTAATGTTTTGGGGGGATTTTATGTAATAGACTAACACAAAATGGTACATAATGGGAAGTGGAAGGAAAACGAAAGAAACCCATTGTTGAAAGAGAGCCATGGAAGGTCCTATTTAAAGTTTTCCACAAGTCATGCTGTGGACCCAGCGAACATGTGAATGTGCTCTGATCAGATGGGATCATAATTAAACTTGTTCAACTACCTGCAAAACGCTACTCATCACCCTGAACTTTCCTTTTACACAGTGAAACACGGTGGCTCTGAATACAAATGGTATACTTTTTAACAGAAGTATAACCTTTGGAAAACCATGTATTATCTTTACACTGTTTAATTTGTCCTGCTTGCTAAGATAAAATCCCAGTAAATTACAGTGAACTTTTTAGCTAAACTGTGACAAAATGTAAAAACAAAGTATTTTTCTCAAAAGAAAATGAGACAATCTAGTTTTTAAGCTTAAGCTAAAGACTTTAGTAAGACAGGCTTTGAACTAGGTTTGGGCTAAAAAGAAATACAAAAATTATTTTGCATATTCCAGTCTCTTTTGTGTCCTTTTATAATGTATAAAGTCATACTCGCTAAATTAGAATATGCATTCCAATGAGGCTCGTTTGTCAGATTAAAAGTACCTTTTGAAAATAACCTTTAAGCAGGTATTAAATATACTTTTCATTAAAACCACATTTCTGTATAAACATTGTTTTCTCATTGGTCTGATGTAATATTCTAATCCTAAATGTTGTGTTTTCATTAGCTGGAAGTGGGCAATCATCATAATTAACAGAAATGAAGTCTAAGTTGTGTGTAACTAATCTATACTTTCACTTAGTGAATTAAGTTGCTGAGAAAAGGAACTTTTCAATAATATTCTAATTTATCAAATATGAATGTACATATTTTATTGGAAAGCCCTTTGTGGTCCGCGACCTATGGTGCTTGATTTCCTTGATCCTCTCCTGGGTGGTCTCTGCTGGGTGCGCTGATCGATTGGCTTGTAAAGTTTAGTCATAGCTGGCTATACAAACGGTCTTCAATGATTTGTACAACAATGGGCACAACTTCTGGTCTTTATTTTTGATTGTTTCATGTACAGGAACTCATGATGCATTCAGTAAAAAAAAAAAAAGAACAGAGTAAATATGACTTTCTGTCAACCGTTTCCTTCAGAAAAAGCCACATAAAGCTCCCCATACAAGTTGTCTTATGATTGCTGCAGCAAATCCCTCTCAATACAATACTCCTGGTAGGTAATACCTGATGTAGACAAAGCAAAAATCTCAAAGTTCTGTAGAAACAACACAAACCCTTGCTCAAATGTAAGACACACACACGTACGCAGACATGTTGGCTGGATGGATCAAACATTTTAACAAGAAATTCCCTATTTTTTGCTTCTACTTAGTTCATACATCAGCTATACAGATCTTTACTCTAAACAAAGATGAGGACAGAGCCAAACAGGAAAGAGAAAACAGCAAATGAGAAGGACTAATGCAATGAGCAGCAGTGTTTGCTGCAGAATGGCACGAAGTTTACACATCTGAGGGTCACAGAAATGCAGCAGATAATTGCAACCATGTTTTTAACTCTGATCACAGAGCGGAGGTACCGTGAGCTGATTGGCAACATTAACAGACAAAAGGAAAAGTCACAGAACACAAATGTTTCTATATACAGAGCAGCCCCCCAACACTCACGTTCTGCTTGGTGCAGGGAGCTTGGTGTAGCGCCAAGAAAAATATTTACACTGAAACATCAAGAGATCATTTTAGCACAATGGTTCCTAAGTTGATTTCAACATTATGACACTATATGTTCCTCAGGGGATCCCCAAATATGATTTTAACTGAATTTCTCTATGAGCATGAAATTCAAGTTTAGAGGGTTTCACATCCACACATCACCAACCCGCTTCAGTCCTCCTGGTGCGAACGCAGCACGGAGTAAGGCTTTGCTGCATTGATGGGTCAAGACTTTCTGCCCGCCTCCTCCCTCACCGGCCATCAGCGGAGGCAGCGTACCGTCTCGGAAAGGCACTCGACTGAGCTCTGCGCTTCACAGTTAGTTTGTTTCCCCGCTTATGTCTTATTAGCAGCACTTTGCACTGATCTCCGCTCCAGAGAAAATGACACTTTGTGACCACGGAGTGTGATATCGCACATGTACACAAACGATACTCTCGTTCAGAGAGCATTCGTAGATATCTGTTAGCGTTTAGACCGTGTGGTAGAATGGAAAGAGATGCAGCATGGGAGAGGACACGGCGGAAATGTGTTAGAGTGTTGTTCCCGTCTCCTCTATGAATGTTTGATGGTATATTTGCCTTTCTGCAACTGGGAGATGTACAGCTTGGACTTGGTGCCGTCCAGTCGTTTGAACCACACCTCATCATTGTTGATGGTGGTGATGATGGCGCTGCAGAATAAACACACACATAACAATATGCCGAAAATGTTAGCATATGTGATGTCAGGCAGCAGGAGTTACCACAGCCACCTCACAATTCAGCTTTTATTGCTGAGCATTTGCATGGCAAAACAAAGACCGGAAACCCTGCCACAGTAAGGGGAAAAAAAGATGTCCACAGCCACCTGCAGCAACAGATGGGACAGAATCTGCAACACGCTCGTAAAGAGAGAGCCGCAAAGTCATCTAAGATGTTTGGGAATGTGATCGGGTTTCAAAGCAGCCTTTGGGCTGGAAATATGACCTGTACCAACAATAAAAGTATCAAAGTACTCACATACTCTGGAATATTTGACACCCAAGAAAATAAATGAAAGTTATTCTGGGTAATATTAGTACTATTATAGTGGCTTGAAAACGTAGTCTTATCTTTGGAACTTCCTCACATTTTGTCACATTCCAACCACAAAACTTCAATGTATTGTGATTTTACATGAGAGAACAACTCAATGTGAGCCAGACTGGAGGAAGAGCGTCAATAAGGTGATTATGTCTGATGAAAAAAAAGCATCCCTACAGCATGCTGCTGCCACCACCATGTTTCACCATGGAGATGATGTGTTGAAGTGAATTGTTCGTCTTTGCACCACACAGAGCATTCTGGATGTAGGCCAAACTGTTATTTGTTTATCCCATATGACCAGAAGACCTTCTTCCACACGTTAGCTGTGTCCCCTGGCTTGTGTCAACTGCCTTCTTCCTGCCACTGATGGCCAGATTTATGGAGTGCACAACTAATAGAAATCCTGTCAAGTTCTTCCACCTGAGCTGGGGTTCTGCGACAAACTTAGCGTTGGTCTATCACATAAAATCTAGGGATGGGGACCTTTCACATCTGAACTGATACAATACCGATACCTGTGAATCGATACCGGTACTCAACGGTACCGGTTTTCTGTACTTCTGTGTGTGTTTAAGTGCTAATAAATGTTAATTAGTTTAATAATAAAATCTAAAACTATTTTAATTTAACATATTTATTTTTCAAAATCTTAGATGAATATATCAAAACAACATCCAGCTGTTTGTATTGTAACAACGCTATTGTTTCAAATACTTCTTCTCCCATGTTGCTGGCTGCAGACGACCAGTCGCTGACGGATTCAGGCGTGCTAATGGTGCCGAATGCAGGAGTTGTAGCCGTAGATCTGAGGCTGATGAAAACTGTGCATTCTTCAGCCTTGAGAAGAATCTGGTGCTTCCTCAGATTAAAAGTATTCCCGCCGCTGGCCTTGCACTTCAAGTCACAAATATCGCAGCGAGCGTAATCTGCACCGCATTTTGAAAAGTGGAGTCGTACTTGCTTTGTTGGCGGTACCAACAGCTACTGATGTCATTAAGCTCTTGTGTGTGCAATGCTGTGTTCATGTCCGGCATGGAAAATCGCCCACTCTTCCACTCCCTCAATGTCACAATGATGCGTTTAGGTACCGAAACATGGTACCGTTTGATTTTACGTGAATCGGCACTTACCAAATTCAGTACCCATCCCTAATAAAATCCCATTAAAATGTTTGTGGTTGTGATGTGACAGGGAACCATTACATCTGCAAGACACATAGGCTCATCTCACAGTGTTTAAAATACATGCAGGCATGGCTTCATCCTTTGACGTTTGTGTTTCATCTCTGCACTGAGACGTTGCCGTCTTGCTCTTCCTGGTACCAGATGTGACCATATTTGGACAGCAAGATAAGCTCTGCCGTGATCCCTGAAATCTAACTGGACAACAGTGCGTTTATCTAAGGAGGAATGTCTATGAAGAAATGAATAGTTTTCAAAATGACGACCAGCACTGTGTTGTTTCTCTTTTTGTTTATCTAAGAAGTCTGAAATTCTCTCCCACAGATTGAGCTGCTTCAGACGTGCCTTGGCTGTACTCCACGGTTTTCCTGCATTCATTTTAGACATGGATTGCCTAATGCACATGTAATGACAGGTTAGGTACATATCAAAGTCTAAACAGCTTTCTCACATCGTCAGCTGTCAACCTCAGCAGAATGAGCATTCTTCTAAAACAGTGTTTCAATCAGAAGGTCTTTTCAGGCTCTGCAGGAACATTTTGATCTTATACAACTAGTTTTATGAACCCAAAGGCAGTTTTAATTAAGAGTCTGTGCTGTAAACTGTGGCTGTATTTTGTCTGTCCATCCTCCTATTCAGTGAAAATAATGAAATATATGCACACAGCTTTAAACTAACATCTGGTTTATGTATTTTAATCATCTCTGAACTGCTAAAATTCCTAACATGATGTTCCTTGCCATTTTGATGGTGGTCATAGTTCTCAGAGCTTCAAAAGAGACTGAGATGCTGTCACATAAGTTAGCAATCTTCAGTGTCAGTGAGGTGTTTAAGAATATGCTCAGCACAAAGATGTAAAAAGCTAAATAAAAAGGAAGCTGTGTTTTCTACAACATCCCTGCAGTTTAATCGGGCTGAGAGAGAGTGAGACTTTCCACAGATAACAGGAAGGCTGCGTGGAGTGCGGTAAAGTTGCTTTGTTCTTTTCATGTTTTCAACCTCTGTCCTTCGTGGAACAACGCTGGATTTGGAAATGGCCTTTTGGAAATCTCAGATTAATGATCGACATTCTCTCTAGACAGAGAGAGTTTACAGTTAGAAAAAATACAAAACGTTGCTAAAGACATTTTAAAAACATTCATTTTCTACCACTTCTTCCATAGTGGGTCACGGGGGGAGCTGGTGCCTATCTCCAGCAGTCTATGGGCGAGAGGCGGGGTACACCCTGGGCAGGTCGCCAGTCCATCACAGGGCAACACAAAGACATACAGGACAAAAAACCACGCAAACACTCATTCACACCTAAGGGCAATTTAGAGAGACCAATTAACCTGACAGTCATGTTTTTGGACTGGTGGAGGAAGCCGGAGTACCCAGTGATAACCCACGCATGCACGGGGAGAACATGCAAACTCCATGCAGAAAGACTTTAACTTATTAATAATGTTGTCCTCTTTTTAAAACGTTTGTAAAATCCTGTTTCATAGAAACTGCAGCCTTAAACAAGCAGCATGATTTTGTCTCCTCTGCTCATGACAGGACAGTGAGCAAAAAAAAGAAAAAAAAGAAAACCAGTGCTGCTCTTTATTCTTCCTAAATTATAATTCCTAAAAGAGAATCCCCATTTGACTGAAATCAGTATCAGCAGGTCAAAGATTTACAAAAAGATTGGTAAACAGTCACAAAATGCTGACCGGTGCATCTCAACTGTTTTCAATCATCCCTCTTCCACAACCTGCTACATTGTTCAAAGCTTTCTTAACATTCTGATCACTGATAATCAATGACACACCTTTGATCTATTTCCACTGAGATTAGCATATCCTCATTCACCTGCTTCATCTACTCTGCTGTAGCAGAATCTCAGAAATGTTTAACAGTAAGGGCAGTTGTGTTTAACATGCAGTGCTAAGTGGACAAGTCTCAGCTTTTCTACAGCAGCTACGCTTCAGCCAGATATAGTAGCTCACTGAACTGCTGGGTGAATGGTTCTGATTAGACGAGTAACATGACATGAACACTGCAGATATGACGACAGGCTGTTCTGAACATAATTTGACACAAAGGTTGTTATATATTATCACATGGTTGATATAAGACTATTTCATAAGACACAAGTCAATCTGAAAAATACAAGGATTGTGTAATTTATGCTTCTAGAACAGTCCAATCATCCAACAAACACCCTTTCCCATCATACCTGGTTGGATACTCGTCCTTTCTGTTGATACAGATGGTCTGTCCCCTGCAGTACCACTGGTTGTTGTAGAAAAGTCGGCCATCCTCAGAGCGCGCCACATGGTGATGTCTGTCTGCTTTCACTGCAGGGACTTCTCAGCAGAATAAAAAGAAAAAGGGAAGTACAAGGTATTGAGTCGAGTCTTCCATTGTACGTTTGGGTCAATGTCTACGCTTTGCCAGGTATTGACTGTAACCGAGGATGATGGCAAACTCTTACCATCCACCTTGACCCGGTGCGGCCCCAAAGAAGCCATTGCCTATAAGGGAGGGAGGGAATAAATCCAACATGAAAGAGCCAATTGAAAGCCTTCACACGGGTGATCTTTATCTCCTTTTAAACTGTTACCTTTCTGATGGCGGTCCAGTCTTCAAGAATATCCAGGTCTTGCAGCATGTAAACAATATAAGGCCTTACCAAAAGCTAAGGAAAACATTACTCAGTCTTCATATGAGAAATAGTGACAAGAGCACAATGACTGAAAGGATATCAGAAACAACGACAGGTTTCTTCTTCTTGACGGGGCAGAACGGATCTTTTTTCTTATTTTTCCGAGCCTGCAGTCCATCATTCCATAGCTCTGTAGGGCAAAGAGGACGGGTAAGAAACTAGGGGATTACACCGCTTGTTTCTTCAATAAAACACTTCATTCTGAGTGAATGTGTTCCAAGATAATACTGGAAATCAAATTGAAAGTGTTTATACTGACATTATTTTGAAACAGTAATAGTTTTTCCACCACAGCAGCATAGAACAAATCCACTTTGTATTGACTTCCCATCGGTAACATTTTGCAGCACTGCTGCAGTCCAGAACACCTAAACCAGGACCTGCTTGTGAGCAGGACCAAAGTACTTTGAGACCAAGGCAAGAAAAAGACCTTTCCTGTTTGAGGTCAACTGAAATCAAGCAGCAGGCCAGTAAATTACTCCACTGGGATGCTACGAGGCTCACCTGGAATACAAAGACGCAGACAGTTTTGTTGGCACCCCTGGGAAAGTGATAAAACATGTAAAAAGCCTAAAATAAATTACATTTTTATTGCAGTGGCATAATCTTCAAATTTGAAAAAGAAATCCTACCTTTTAGTTAATTTTACCAATGGGAGAAAAAAAAAAATCCCTCCACTTATTAGTGAAACAACTGCTGGTATTCCTGATAACCTCAACCCTATCCCTTCTCTACTTTACTTTATTTGAGTTATTCAGAGTTTCCTAGGAACATCTAAAAGGTAATCCATGGCTTCTCTGTTTTTTGGTTATACACAGGAAGTGTATTAACTTCCTGGCCACCAGACTAGAGAAGGACCCGATATTTATCTTTCCACCCTGCACAGCGTGGACGATGGTAAGAGAGGGAGAATAAATGTCTACGGCTCAAAGGCAAAAACATAAAACTCTACTGGGAGGTTTTTGACCCATTGTGGAGTATGGAGGTGGATCTGTGATGCTGTGGGTCAGTTTCACTTCCTAAGACATTGGGAGGCTTGTTAACTCTTTGAAATAACAGCATACTTCAAAAAATCTAGAATAGTTGTGCAAAGAGGACAGGTTTTCTTTTGAACTGCCTTTCTAAATATAAAAGCTGGATGCATTTGCAGATGTCTGCATCATTGTGTTAAAAACACAACTTCAATGTCAAAAATGACCTCAATATTGGCCTTAAATACCATAACAACAGCTCACACGCTTGAATTCATACATAAAGAAAATCTGTCACACTTGTTGAATTTCTGACACCTTCCTGACTAAACAAAAACCCAACAATTATTCTGCCAAGGGTTTGTTGTAGTTCTGGTTGTTACCTGAGGTAATATCAATACTATGTCTGTCCTCCTCCAGTCTGCGTATCTTCTCCTCCAACTCACTCTGCACAGTGTCAAAAAGCAGCAACTTCTCACTCTACAAGACAAAAAGGGCAAGATTTCTACATTTCTTTCAAAACACTCCTGACGAGCCTGAAAATGACTGTGTATAGACATGGTTTGTCCCCCCCGCCCTTTATTTTGACCTCTCACCTCCCAGTGCTGGCAAGCAGCTTGGATTTCACACTCATATTTGTTCCTCACCGACTCCAAGCACAACTCTCTGTAGATCCCTTTAGAAATTCAACATGAAACTGGTTAGACTGTTGGAGACGTACAACCGCTAAAGGGGAAAACTTATTTGAACTCACCAGCTACTTTGGTCCGGATCTGCATGTTCTCTTGCAGATTGGCCAAAGGTTCCAGATACTCCTGGGCACAGCCAGCCATCACCTCCTGCAGCTTTATCTCCACCTGGCTGAGACGCTCCTTATACAGCCTGAGAGGCAGAAAACAAGTGGATTCATTGGTCCAAAGTGTCCTGCAAATGCTTACATGTTCTTTTTCACGTTACAATCTCAAACTCTAGTGTCTGTGACTGTATTCATGTGATAGACCTGCACAAAGTGGTGCATAACTGGAAAATGGAAGGAAGAAAACACACCGTTTACCTTTTTTTTTTCTTTTTTGCGGCACTAGAGGCCTTTATTTTTCATTTTTCGACAGTAGGTAGACAGGAAAGAAGGGGCAAAGAGAGGGGGGGAGACATTCGACAAAGGTCGCCGGGTCGCACGCTTAAGGAAAACGGGGCACGGCGCTGGTGGTGCCCCGTTTTCCTTTTTCAACCAATAAAAACCTGAAATGTGTGCATTTGTATTCAACCTCTGCTTAGTAAATATTAAAATGAGTATTAATACACAACATTAATACACCAGAATTGCAACAGCAAGTGTTTTGAGGTATGTCTCTACCAGCTTCTCTCATGTAGAGAGTGAAACTTTTCCCCACTAACAACTCAAGCTCATTCAGATAGGATGGACTAAACCTCAATTTTCAAGTCTTTCTCAATTGGATTAAGGTCTGGACTTTGACTGGACCACACTGAAACACATAAATTTGCTGAGCTCTAAATCCAAATATCTAAATATTATTCCATTGTAGCTTTGGCTTTATGTCCATAGTGTCTGTCAAACTTACTTTTGTTGCCGGCAGATTAGACATTAATGGCTGTGTTAACTTATTTTGATACTTATTTTGACAGTAATTACACAGTTATATAAGCTGCACGCTTACTACTTTACATTGTATCAAGGTGTCATATTTTCAGTGTTGTTCCATGAAAAATATGTAGGGGCGTACTCACTTTTGTGAGATACTGTAGCTTTGGGCAAACTGCAAATGGGGCTTCTTACAGCTGTCCTTTTGCTATTCTTTCATAAAGCCAACACAGTATTTGTGGAGTGCACAAAAATTGTTGTGTTGTCACCAGCTTCTACCCTGCCTTAAACGTCTCTATCAATTTATGCCTGACCGGTTTATTATGTAGCCTGGTCTTTCTGGTCCTGTTTATACATTGATGTTCTCTAACAAACCTCTGAGGCCTTTGCAGAACAGCTACATTTATACTGAAAAAAAAAAAAATGACACACATTGGAGTCTATTTAGTAACTTTGTGACTTCTAAATGCTTTTGCTTACCTTTATTTAGGAGTGCCAGAGAAAAGGAGATAACTTCACATTTACTTCACACCTTCCAGAATTGATGGAACTATTTTCCTTCAACTTCACAGAAATGAAGGGATGATAAACACATTTTCAACAGATGCAGATGAAGGCTCTATTTACATCCGTCTAATAACTTACTGCTCCTTCAAGTCCGTGAATTGTTTTTCTAGGGTTGTCATCTCATCCAGACACTCCATCCTCCTCCGCTCACAGTCCTCATCATCCATCTCTGTGAACATGAACACATCACAGGTCTGACATCACCTTCCATCAACTGCTTTCCTCACTAAACCCCGCCTACACATTATAGTATGTTACTGACTCCTACTGATTAAAGTAGAAAACACATAGTTTGTTTAGCTATGTCTACAAAGAACCCACGTAGGTCCAATTAATTTCAGTGTATATTCGGGTTTAGGGCCCGTTTCTCCTACCAGAGCTGTCTCCATCTTCAGACACGGACGAGCTAACCGTGTCCTCCTCGTCTGTGCTGCTGCCGTCTTGCTCGGGAAAGTCCACCTCCATGTCTTCGTGGTTGCTTTCTTTTTTCTCCCGTGAGTGAACCGGCATAGCAGCTATCTGAACAGCCGGGGCTGATGGCGCGGCACAGCCGTACCTGCACGTCTAACCCCCTACAAGAAAGAGGGGAAATGCGGCTCAGACTGTTAGCCAGCTCCGCTATTCTGCGTTCACCAGCTGGACACACAAACATGGCCACCGTCAACCAATCACAACAGACTCTACACAGGACAGCCAACCAGATGCTGGCATGAAAAATTGGGCATGTCAGTGGAGAGTTAGGGACTTGTAGTTTTTATTCCTCTGTCCAGTAGCGTCTGACCGTCAGCAGCTTGTGCTAGAACCAGACGGTTAGGACCCTGAAACATTTTAGGCTGGGCCAAGTCCGGAAATAGTTTAAATTTCATACAACAGCATCATAGTTTTACATAAATCAATAATAAAATCGTTTAAATTATATGAAAAGTTAATATTTTATGTAAGTGTATTTTTCTGCACGATTTAAACAAAACATGAAGTCTTTCATTTTTTTTGCTTTAGTGTTAGCAGCTGTAATAATAGTGTATTCTATGTATTCAGAAATTAGATTTTCCAAAGTCAGAAATACAATTGAAACGCAGGAATTCTGACTGGGCAATCCAGAGGTTGCGCTGCTACCCAACCTTAGCAACCAATATCGCTGCCAAGCATTTAAGAAATGGTGACAGTTGCAAAAATAAACTATAATTGTTACCATTTCTGATGAATTCTCAATAAACCACTGGTATACACATGCTGTGTTTGATTTGTCTAGGTGGTTGGAGATTGAAGCTAGGAATGACAACCAAGTTGAGAAGTTTTAATTGCAAGTCAGAAAAACGTGAGATTTGCTTTTTGTCATGATGCTAACAAATATTAGCAATGTTAGCCATTAGCCACATTGGATGCTGAACGTGGAGTTGCTTGGTAAGTCCTAACTTTCCCAGTCAGATTTTCAACTTTACTGGGAGTTTCCCTGTTTTTCTGACTGGGAAGTGTGAAAATCAAACTTCCAAGTACAAAGAGAACAAATAGTTGTGTACAACCTCTAATTTGGAACAGGTTCATTTTTAAACACATGTTTAAATAGAAATAGAGAGAAATACATTGATATTGGCGTGTGTTTCTGCATTCAGTCTGTCTCTAAAGTTATGAACTCGGAGCTGAGAATAACGTCATACCTCACTAGTTCGGAAAACCTGTCGTGCTTAATGTGGTGGTACTAAGTTTTAGGCATACAAATCAATTACAATCTACAGTATTTCCCTTTGTTTTATGACACTAGTTCAGACACTAAAGCAACATATTCACACACAGAGGTTGTACAGTACTCTGTGCGCTGGTTTTATGAGATTCAAACTGTAAAAAGTGCTAAGAAAGAGTTTATTCGGCAGCCATATTTGATACTCAACTCTAGATCTACTTGCTGATCGCTTGCTGATTTCCAATCAGAATTCCAACTTCAGAGGCTGATCTTGTTGTATCTCCCACTGGGAACTTGGAAAATCCAACTTCCAAACGCAAAAACAACACACCATATGCACGACAACAATTATCTAAACCTGCTGGTTTTCAGACTTGCAATTACAACACGCTCAACTTGGTTTTGACGTCATTTCCAGATGACAAAACACAAAGGAAAACCTTTAACTTTCAGATTAATGAAAAAAAAATATTTGCTACATTAGCTGCAGGCAACATTTCATGATGCAGTGGGAAAAATTGGTATCGAACACGTGAATGTTTTTCTTAGTGAATATATTTGTTATATTTCCATTAACATGAAATTCACACAGGGTCTCTACAGCAACTCAAGTAACCGACAGATACAAAGACATCTAAGCAAATACTTAAAAATTAAGTTATGGGTAAAGAAATTGGAATGACATGGGGAATAAGTATTGAACACACTTGTATTAAATACATTTAATAAAGAAATCTCCTGTATGGAGAAACTTGTCACATGCATTGCTCAGATAAGATTTATGAACCATTCCTTCATACAAGCTGGTTCTGTGTTTTGTTTCTGACCTTCTGTTCTTTGCCTAGATTTTAGTTGAATACAACTCAACTGCCTGAGTGGGCCATTTCTAGCAGTTTTACTTTGTTTCTCTGATACCAGTAAAGAATTTCCTTGGCTGTGTGTTTGGGACCATTATCTTGCTTGGAAATTCACACTCATTTTATTGTCACATTCTTATTAGGAATGTCCCCTTACATCTTACCATTCATCCATCCTTCAGTTATATGAAGTCTGACAGTATCATCTGCTGTAAGACAGCCTCCATCATGACGTTCCCCTTGCAAACTTCACTTTCAGGCATGGTGTTTTTTTTATGCAAAATCATTCTTCCTCCAAATATGGTGTGTGCAATAACTTTCAAAGAGTTCAGCTTTGGCCTCATCTGACCTGACTATTTTCTAGTAGCATTTCAATGGCTTGTCCAAATCTAAATGGCCTGCACTTGTATAGCGTTTATCAAGTCAGAGACACATTCACACACTGGCAGTGGTAGGCTACAATGTAGCCACAGCAGAAGTAAGGTTGCCATAAAATCAACACTACCGGGCCCTCTGACTACAATCAGCAGGCAAGGCGGGGTTAGTGTCTTGTCTGAGACAGACAGAGCGGGGGTTCGAACCGGCAACCCACCGGTTACAGCACGAACCCCATACCACTGTTGTTTTTCCCTCAGCAATCTTACACAGTGAGTGTGTGTAGAGGCCGTTGCAGCTGAGTGCATTATTTATTGTTTTCACAGGAATAATTGTACCTATTTCCAGACCGTTCTGAAGCTTCTTTTTAAACAACTCTTTTGATTATTCTTTTGACTCTTCTGTCAAATGTCTTACAAGGGGCACCTGGCAGTGGCTGGTTTATGGTGAAATGATTTTCTTCTCACCCCTGGATTATGCCTCCAAACTATAGAAATTCATCTGTAATCATTGCCATTAGTATATTTTGCAACATTAAGACTTTTTGTCTTTGCTTTTACCAATCATAATACTTGCGCAGCAGTGCGATACTTTAGAAAAACAAACATTTTTATAGGCCATCACTTAATATCAAAACAGATTATATTGATTTGCGCAGGAATGCTTTCTAAGTACTGGCAGATTTCAGCTGGTTTCTTGGCTTTCTATACCTTTTTGCAGATTTTTTTCTTCATATGTTCAAAGCTTATTTCCTGCATCATTGCAATTAATTAGCCCATAACTTTTATCTGAGTTTCTACTCCTTTTTTTCTGACAAAGGTTTCTCTTAAACTATGAGGAATTTTGCTAATTTAATGTCTGAAAAGTCTGACCCTCTCCTTACTCTACCTATAAATCTACTGCTTATCTCGTATGGTGTCTTCTAAGGGTTTTCCTCCTCACAGTCAACCATCTATTATTATGTGTTAGAATAAGCCAAAAGCATTCATTGTTGTGAAGTGGAAAAGCTGATACATGGATTTCAAAACTTTTTGAACAGATAAATTAATAAATCTGTGGGGTGCATATGTAGTCAGCCCCCTTTACTCCAATACTCCTAAATGAAAATAAAGTCCAGTGCAGCCAGATGAAAGCTATCATAAATGTAACAAATAAAGACATCATTAAACACTACAGACTGTAAGTCAGAATAAAAAGCCCGTTTTTTAAATGTATTTTAATGTAATTTTAATTTTAGAGTTTAAGTCTGTGGTTTGTAATCTGTTTATTTCCATGCTGACAAATCTACTGAAAACTAGAGGAAGTTGAGGTGAAAACAAAGGTAGTGCACCAAAGAGAATGAATCATATAAGCTGGCGGCTGAGTCACCAGTGACAGGTCTTCACAGCGAAGGCAGTCTGTACAGATGCAGAGGTGTTAGATAGCGTCTGCCTGCTGAGTGAAAGATGCATCAAGCACCCTGGGGTTGAAGCTGTGGCAGTGATTGATGGACTGAGGAGTGAGTGGAGACTTGAGATGTTGGCGTTGTCTTTTAGAGTGATGGGAAACCGCAGGTATACACCAGTGTGTTCACTCGTTGGGATAAACATCCGCAACAATTCAATGATGTTAAAACAGCAGATGTTCACTCAGGTAAAAGGCAAAATATTGTATTTTTCAAGTTCTTTTCTCAATCTCTAGCTGAGCTTTCTCAATTGTTTTCACTTTACAACCACAAATCTTTCTGTATTTTATTGTTTTTATATTTTATTTTTCAAGTATCAAGAAAAGTGGGGCATAATTGTAATGTGAAAGGCAGATGATACATGCTTTTTTTAAACCTTTAAAGTCTGGATTTTGACTGGAACGTTCGAATACATGGATATGCTTTGATCTTAACCATTCCAGTTTTAATTATACAGCATCGTTGTCATACTGGAAGGTATACCTTCATCCCAGTCTCAAGTCTTTCACAGCCTCTTTCTTCCAGGATTATCCTATATTGAGCTCCACCCATCTTCCAATCAGCTCTGATCAACTCCCCTGTCCCTGCTAAAGAAAATCATTCACACAACATAATGCTGCCTCTAGGGATTGGCAGTATAGAATTAAAAATGTATCCCAATATTTTGTCATATTTCTTATTAAAACTATAAAAATGACAAATACTGCTTCAAAAATAAAACCTACCTACCATTGACAAGGGTACTTCAGACCATCATCGAATATATTAGATAATGCAACTGCTGCTATATAGCACGCAATAATTACCTTCAATTATATTTTCAACTATATTGATATAAATTGATGCTCTAATTGAGCAAATAATTCAAACTGACAAAGTAATAATCCCAAGCATGTTCCTCTTGGCTGCTTCTCTGGTTGAAGCATTTTATACCCAGCATGTCAGCTTATTTGGATGGCCATGTCTTGGTAGGTTTACAGTTGTTCCACACCCGTTCCGTTTTCAGATGGTGGATTGAACAGAGCTCTGAGAGTTGTTTTACAACCTAAATCTGCTTTAATATTCACAACGTTATTCTCCACAACGGTGTTCCTTGGTCCTCATGATGCCGTTTGTTCACTAATGTTCTCTAACAAAATCTGAAAGGCTTTTTATCAGTGTAAAAGGGGGCAGAAAACAAACATACACCAGGATTTTATTTGGAAGAAAAGTAGAAAACCATGTTACTATTTCCCTCTACGTCACAATTATACACCAGCAAGTGTGGGTCCATCCAACAAAATTCTAATGAAACACATTCAGGTTTGTGGTTACAATGTGAAATAATTATATTATATTATATTAAATTATATTATATTATAGCTTTTGCAGTCTTTTTTACTTTTTGTAATGTAAATTGCAATGTAAAAAATGCGTGTTTTTTTTTTTTTTAAAGTTTCAATTTATTGTTTAGAGTAAAGGAGACATTTGCCCTCTGGACATCCTATAGAAAACATTTATCTCGAGATACAATATAAAAACAACCAAATCTCGAGTTTCTGGTCGTATTCTTTAAAAAGATAAAGTCTGCATTGTGCACGTTGTTCTCAGCTCTGGTTGTCTGCAGTTTCTGTTGTAACCACATGAGGGCGGTCAAGATCTTTACCGTAGAAGTGTTCCTCAGGTGTTCTTATTAATCCTAATGAATGTGGTTTATTCTGTCATTTTAAAAGGAAACAATAATCATTATCAAAAGATCGCTAAAGATGAAAATAATAAAAAAGGACAAATTAGACAAATAGAAATATTTATGTTATATTTATTATGTGCAACAATATCTGACACTTAAACTTATTTTCAGACTTTTGCTATAGGGCTTTAGAAGCAGAATTTGATGTAATAGTTCTGGTTAAATCAGAATAAACACATCTAAAGCCTGGGAATCATTGCCTTACGCTATCCGATACTAGTGCAACCTACAGCAACAGATCAAGTAGGACGGCTGCCCGGGCCTCATCAAATTAAAAAAGAACCATGTGAGAATGCACTCAGTAGATTTGTGGTTTGTCTTGTCGTCGCAGCATTTCTGTGCCAACCCCTGTCCATTTTCACACGGCTTGTCAGGAAACTTTGATGGTTTAAATATGTAACCAGGGAACCACAGTGTGCCATCAGAAAATCTGCACTCTCGTTTCGGTTTATTTCACAACACTTCATAGCACTTTTTTCCCTTCTCAATCTCATAAAAATAATGCTGACATGTGCAACAAACAACGGGAGGAAAGTAGGAGAAAGGTAAAAATGAGACATGAATGATTGGTGGTTAGTTGATTGCTGCTGTGTCTATTTTAAACTTTAATTACTTCACCAATCCCTGTTAAAATGCCCTGTTTTTGTGATTTAACAAATGACACCATGATCATTTATTTCAAAACAATTTCTGTTAACTGTGGCCTATATCATGTACAGTTCAACTGAAAAACAAACAAAATGGTTAGAAATAAAAAAAGAAATTAAAAAGTGTACATCCCTGGTTGCATACGTGTGCATATCCTTAAACTAAACTAACTAACTTGAGCTTTATAAAAGCAACTTTTTAGGTTCCCTAAACAGATTTTTTTTTCAGTTGCGTATACAGAATATGTTGCATTAAAGGTGGACCTAGCATTTTAACAGGGGTGTGCAAACTTTTTATATCAACAGTGCATCAGACCCTCCAAGTTGACCTTGAGAAAGCTTCTCCTACTGTCTGCTTGAAGTCGAATGATTTGAACTAAAGCAACCCCCATTACACCTGCTTGCCTCAAAAGGACCAACATCTTTAGCTCCTTAAGTCGTCAGCACCAAGGGCTTGAATTATGAAGAGTTTGTGAAACCCGTGTTGTTAGTATCTCATTTTTAATTTTGAAGTTTTGTTGCCAGCCGGACCTGTGTTTTTAAAATCTGCTCTACAGGTCCTTCTCAAAATATTAGCATATTGTGATAAAGTTCATTATTTTCCATAATGTCATGATGAAAATTTAACATTCATATATTTTAGATTCATTGCACACTAACTGACATATTTCAGGTCTTTTATTGTCTTAATACGGATGATTTTGGCATACAGCTCATGAAAACCCAAAATTCCTATCTCACAAAATTAGCATATCATTAAAAGGGTCTCTAAACGAGCTATGAACCTAATCATCTGAATCAACAAGTTAACTCTAAACACCTGCAAAAGATTCCTGAGGCCTTTAAAACTCCCAGCCTGGTTCATCACTCAAAACCCCAATCATGGGTAAGACTGCCGACCTGACTGCTGTCCAGAAGGCCACTATTGACACCCTCAAGCAAGAGGGTAAGACACAGAAAGACATTTCTGAACGAATAGGCTGTTCCCAGAGTGCTGTATCAAGGCACCTCAGTAGGAAGTCTGTGGGAAGGAAAAAGTGTGGCAGAAAACGCTGCACAACGAGAAGAGGTGACCGGACCCTGAGGAAGATTGTGGAGAAGGGCCGATTCCAGACCTTGGGGGACCTGCGGAAGCAGTGGACTGAGTCTGGAGTAGAAACATCCAGAGCCACCGTGCACAGGCGTGTGCAGGAAATGGGCTACAGGTGCCGCATTCCCCAGGTCAAGCCACTTTTGAACCAGAAACAGCGGCAGAAGCGCCTGACCTGGGCTACAGAGAAGCAGCACTGGACTGTTGCTCAGTGGTCCAAAGTACTTTTTTCGGATGAAAGCAAATTCTGCATGTCATTCAGAAATCAAGGTGCCAGAATCTGGAGGAAGACTGGGGAGAAGGAAATGCCAAAATACCAGAAGTCCAGTGTCAAGTACCCACAGTCAGTGATGGTCTGGGGTGCCGTGTCAGCTGCTGGTGTTGGTCCACTGTGTTTTATCAAGGGCAGGGTCAATGCAGCTAGCTATCAGGAGATTTTGGAGCACTTCATGCTTCCATCTGCTGAAAAGCTTTATGGAGATGAAGATTTCATTTTTCAGCACGACCTGGCACCTGCTCACAGTGCCAAAACCACTGGTAAATGGTTTACTGACCATGGTATCACTGTGCTCAATTGGCCTGCCAACTCTCCTGACCTGAACCCCATAGAGAATCTGTGGGATATTGTGAAGAGAACGTTGAGAGACTCAAGACCCAACACTCTGGATGAGCTAAAGGCCGCTATCGAAGCATCCTGGGCCTCCATAAGACCTCAGCAGTGCCACAGGCTGATTGCCTCCATGCCACGCCGCATTGAAGCAGTCATTTCTGCAAAAGGATTCCCGACCAAGTATTGAGTGCATAACTGTACATGATTATTTGAAGGTTGACGTTTTTTGTATTAAAAACACTTTTCTTTTATTGGTCGGATGAAATATGCTAATTTTGTGAGATAGGAATTTTGGGTTTTCATGAGCTGTATGCCAAAATCATCCGTATTAAGACAATAAAAGACCTGAAATATTTCAATTAGTGTGCAATGAATCTAAAATATATGAATGTTAAATTTTCATCATGACATTATGGAAAATAATGAACTTTATCACAATATGCTAATATTTTGAGAAGGACCTGTATTTTCTTTTCTGACGAGAAATAAAGGTTTGCACATTTATATGGTAGTGCCGTGTCACTGTGTTTACATATGAAGTAAGAGCTCTCAGGTTCGACCTCTTCCTGTACAGGCAGAAAACTAACGGAGGTTGCTAATCAGGCTGGTCAATAATGGGCAAAGCAAAATAAGCAATGTGCACAGAATCAGTCACTATATTTGTTCAGAAAGGCATCAGCAGAGATGCTAAAAAGCCCAGCATCCCTGCTTGGGATGAACCAAGTAGGTCCTGGTGTTTAGGTTGACAGAATCAGGAATATCCTCAATCTTTAGAGACAGGACAATTGACCGAATCCATTTGAAGAACTCTAATGTTTAAACCTTTAGCTATCAGTATGTGACATGATCCAGAGAGCTCCAGAATCGGTAGCTCCATATGTTTTTTTTTTGCCCAAGAAAAAGAAAAAATCATTTACTTTTTATTTGCCCTTTTTATATAATTTTATTGTAAATGCCTTGAATGGGAGCAAGTGAAAATGAAGTCAAATTCCTTGTTTGTGTGGACAAACTTGGCGAATAAAGCTAATTCTAATGATAAAAACAACAAAACGACCTTGTTTATGTGCTAACACTACTGTGAACTTAAAAAGTCATGCTGACATCACTGCACAGGTCCGCTACCGTATGTAAAACACCCATCCTAAGGTTGGAGTTAATGAGGTTAATCAAAGTATCCTTAGATTTGAAAATAAACAAATAAAAACTGCTTTCTGGTCTTTGGCTGAAATGTGTTTGAGGTGTGCTTTTCAAACTTTGATACGAAACTGGGCTATTTCTATCATTCACTCAAGCAACATTTTGGTACGAACTATTAATAAATTAAATACCAAGCTAACTAACTAATGGAAGCAAAACCATGAGCTTGAACTAACCTGTTTAAAACAGAGAGACTCAAACACATAAGTACCTTAGGACACATAAAAGAACATCCTGTAAAGGGCAGCGCAGTAGGACCTTTGTGAAACTGATGTAAGCAACAGCAAAGACAACAAGTGCTAGCTTCCTTAACAGGACCGGTGAAGTCCCTTGATCTAGAACCTTTCTATCAAAATAAACATCCTTAAAAACGATGAAAAATGTTGCTCAAGTTATTTCATTCCACACCATTCAAGTCAGTTTTTGCTCTCTGCAACAACTGCATGACACTATCAAATTTAAAGTGCCCCCTGCTAAAGCAAACAGGGCTAAACAGACAGAAAGCAGCTGCATTAAATCCTCTGCTAGCATACAGCTGTGTTTGCCATTTTCCAGAGAAAAGGAGAAGGCTAATTTGGTGGCACTTGTAACGAACACTGTCACAAGGATTTGAATACTTAACGGATTGCGTGAAGAACAGCAAAAGGTGCATTAATAACAGTCAAAAGAGTCACTGCATGGCAATCGGGAGACAGTAAAATCACTAATTTCTTCTCGGTGCAGACAGAATTTCTCAAAAAAGTCCAACATCTACTTTACAGGCTCTTCAAAAACTGAATGAATTATGTTGGGAATGACCACAATTGTTCCATCCTTACAGCTGTGATGTGAAATTTAGATACTTTACCTCAATCCACATGTTTTTTTTAACATATAGAGATAAAATAATATTTAATATGCATCAAAATTTAAAACAGTCTGTAACATATAATAGAAAATGCATTTACTGGTAAGAAATAACTTCACACTCCCCCATATGTATTCCTACTTAAAATGGCTAAAACTACACATAGGCATATCACATCCTGTGCACATGATAACAACATTGTTACTTTCCATTTTGAAGGAGCTTTGAACTGTTTAAACCTCAGACATTTAGTTTGGTTTGCTCCTGACATTAATCGACATGGCCAGGTGTGGCTGTCCAAGCAGGTGAGAATTAAAAAATACAAAGTCCTGGGCCGAGTTAAACCCTAGATCTTTATACTTGTGAGATGCGGTGGGGTGACTTGAAACAGGCTGTACTTTAAAGCCCTTGAAAACCCCTCAAACACCTCACAGTCAAAAGTGGAGCAAACTTTCCTCAGACTGAAGTCAGACATGGCAGAAGAAGCATCTCACTAAAGTTATTTCAAACCAATAGGGAAATCACCAGCTATTAGGGGGTGGGGTGTCCTAACTTTTTCCTTTGCAATTAAACCTCTTTCTTTTCCAAAGAAAAAAAGGAAATTAGAGATTGATATGTGAACATTTAATGGAGGGGCCTACTGTTTTCACATGACTATGTCTCTGCGTCGGCTCTGTAATGGACTGGCAACCGTTAACCGTTGGAGATATGCACCAGCCGACCTGTGACCCTGGCAGACAAGAAATGACCAGAAACGCAAATGGGTGGATGGGTGACTAAATTCATAAAATAAAGTAATGATAATGGTTATTCTAAAAGATTTGGAATGCAAATGAGCAAAAGTGTTTCGACTGTCAGATTTCATTAATATCTGCATATGCAGGATATGACTTTTTAGGCTTAAAGGAAGCAGTTATTGTCTTACTTTTGATCTTGACATAACAATTTGCATAAAGATTACCATTTGCATTTATTCACCCCTATTTGTTATTGTTTCAGTTTCAGCCATGTTTGTATGACAGTAAAGGAAGTTATTGTGGTGTATCATGCGCCTCACTTTACAACCGATGCATAAGATCGAACATAAAACCGGGGTAAAGTAAACACAGTCTTCAGTAGGGCTCCATCTAAAGCAACACCGACTGTCTGTGTGTATCTGTGGAAATTCTAAAAGTTTCTAACACCGTGGGAATGCCTTAAGATGGAAACAAGGGTATTACCCTTTCTCCGAATAACACCCATGCTTCCCCGAAAAAATATGCATTTGCACATTCAGCATGAAACCCAGGCTTCAGAGAGGGCAGCATCTCAAAGTCTTCTCTTTTCAACCTCACTTTGAAAGTATCACTCTATGAACCAAGTCTCAGTTGTCTCTCATAATGTTTTCAAAAGGTGCAGCACAACAAAAGAGGTGGAAATAAAAAATCCATTATAAAGATAAAATTTACTGAAACTTGGTGGACTGGCCCTTTGAAGTCAACTCCTGGGAAAACGGCTTTTCTGTGTACAGTTGGAAGTAAATAATTGAAAAGGTCACATACGATAAGCATTAGAGGCAATGTATGCTCTAATACCCACATGATGCTTTCAATGATAAATGTGTGCATTGTCAACATGCAGGGGCAGATAAAGGGGGCGCTTGGGGGGCATGGGGGCCAAGGTCTTGTACAATACATATACTTGCCCATTAAAAGGAAAATACATGTATTTATTTACTTCTTTCTTTATAAGAAACGTAGCCAAAAAAAAAAGGAAATGAGTGTTTGATTATTTTCTTTGTTGTGAAAGTTTGTTCGGAATGCCTGTTTATTTTCCCTTAAATGGTGCCACATTTGTAAGGAAAATGCATTCAAGTTAAGCAGCAAGACTTGCGAATGTGGTTTGATCTTATACAACTCTTCTCCCAAATCCCTTTCTGCTAGTTCCAAACAGCTTTTGGTGGAACCTTGTTATCATAACAGGAATTCTCAGTGCAGAGACATCATGAGATGAGATTGTGTTACCAGTGGGGAATCCCATGTCTCCACTTGAATAGTCCATATCTATCCTTCAAGATAGAGAAGGATAGATTTGGAGAGCAGGGCTTATCACTGGTTAGCATTTTTTGGGAGTGAAGAGGATGGAATTTCCTGCCAGTCCTGCCCCATTGAACACATGTGGGATCCAAACTTCAATCATCTAAAATAGTTAACAAAACCAAACAAGACTCAATAGTAGAATAAGCTGTTTGGCATTGACAGAGAAGATAAAGCAAAGTCTGCAGGATGCAACCGACATGCTCAACTCTGATGCTCAACCCAGAAATCCATTTTCCTCACAAAGTGCGGCACCATTTAAGGGGAAAAAAACAGACTTTCCAGTGGAACAATATTTCTTGCCCCTTTATTTATTTTTTGCTCTGCCACTCCAAGATTATCAGTGGCCCCAGCTGTTTGAAAACTTACTGGAGGCGCCCTTGAATACCAGCAACGCACAGCGGAGTTGTGACCACATCATTTGTCAAAGTAAAATACGCCTTCCTTTCGTGTTATTGATGGGTGTGAAGTTTGTGAAGTTGTGGGTGTTGAACTGCTGTGTCACAGCACCCACACCAAAAAATGCACCGATTTGGGCTGACTGTCAGTGATTACTGTAAGGTGGAGGAAAAGCTTCCTCCTGAAAGGAGGGAATCTGTCATAAATGACATACACACATCTGGGAAGTTGAAGCTGTTTTTAGCAATAATGATAAATGCGATTAAAAAAAGTCTGAAGTATAACACATTGTGGTGGCTACATTCCAGAGCTAGTTTTCAGTTTTTTTGGGATTAATAAAGTATTTTTGAATTGAATTGAATTCAGAGGATGTTAGCCTGGAGGTGGGTGGAAACATCCAGCCTAGACGGTAAAATTAAACAATCAAATTAATTATTTATGGGGGCAACTTGTCCATAAGAAAATAATTACCATGCAAGGCTATCCCTGCAAATAATGTATTAAGGTAAATACATTTTTGATATTATTTTAAAAATATTATTAAGAAATATTCGACTTTCTGTACTCATTTGTAGCTATAAGGGGGTGTGAAGAAATCTCCAGCTCACTAGACAATATGGCACATGAGAACAAGACAACTATTTCTTGGGAAATCTAAAATTGTTATATTTTCCCTCAAATAGAACAAGGCTGTCACAGGATACACACCATGTTTTACATAACCTGCAGTCAGTGAGGAATATTCTACTTTATTTTCATTTTTAGCCAATTCTTAGACTTACTTGTATAGCTAAAAAAAGCAATGAAATCATCTGTTTTGTGTGCTTTTTTCTCTGTTTATTGTAGAATGTTCAGGTTCAGGTTTAAGCAGTCTACATATTTTATATTTTGAACAAACAGTGCACATTTACAGTCCAGATACCCTAAAAGTGGAGACATAGCCTCAGTTTAGCTCAGATAGGAATTTGCTAAGGAGATCCTAACTTACGGTCATAAGGCGCTAATGGTTAGCCACTCAACGGTGTCCTCACAATGCTGTTCAAAGCTGTTCATGTTGTGTTTGTTTCAGTTTCTTATCCAGTTACCCAAAATGCTGTCATACAAAGTAGCTGGGCCTTCTACATTGCACAGAACCTTCTGTTGTCAGCCAGTGCGACATGATGTCTTTATTAGCCCACTCGTGTCAGGCCCATCATAAAAGTTGGGACCCAAGTAACAACTTGACAGACTTCACTTTGACCATTCAAAACATTATTTGGTTTAAAGTATTTTTAATGAGAAACCTCTGGCTGTATGGAGCATAGTGCAGCCGTTCCCCTGCCCATTATTATGTACTGCTGGTCAGCTGGCTGAAAGAAGACTCCCAGACATTTCATTTGCTTTGAAGAAAGAATGTTGGCTGTTTGAAAATATTTCCAGTTACAAAAAAACACAGACATCAGTCATTTTATGGAAACCAAATGAGTGCCACCCATCACTTTAATGCTGTATGTTAAGCAGCGATCTGCAAGTTTTTTATACAACCCTAATTCCAATGAAGTTGGGACGTTGTGTGAAGCGTAAATAAAAACAGAATAAAACTATTTGTAAATTCTGTTCAACCTAAAACCAATTGGGACATGGGCAAAAAAAGACTGGGAAAGTTGAGAAATGATCAAAAAACACCTGTTTGGATCATTCCACAGATGAGCAGGTTAATTGGAAACAGATGATTGGGATAAAAGGAGCATCCCTGAAAGGCTCAGTCGTTCACAGCAACGATGTGGCAAGGTTCACCACATTGTGAACAACTGAGTGAGCAAATAGTCCAAACGTTTGAGAACCGTTTCTCAAAGTACAATAGCAAGGAATTTAGGGATTTCATTATCTGCAGTACATACAAGCTCTGAAGCAACATATGCTGCCACCCAAGCAACATCTTTTTCAGGGATGTCCCTGCTTATTTCATGAAGTCAACTCAAGCCAGATTCTGCATGCGTTACAACAGTGTGGCTTTGTAGTAGTAGAGTGGGTACTAGACTGGCCTGCCTGCAGTCCAGACCTGTCTCCCATTAATAATGTGTGGCGCATCATGAAGAGCAAAATGCAACAACAGAGACCCCGGACTGTTGAGCAACAGAAGTTGTGCATCAAGCAAGAATTGGGAAAGACTTCCACCCACAAAGCTTCAACAATTAGTACCTCCGTTCCAAAATGCTTATTGAGTTTTATTAAAGGGAAAGATGATGAAAAACAATAAACATGACCCTGTCCCAGCTTATTAGGAATGTGTTGCAAGCATCACATTCAAAATGAGTGAATATTTAAAAAAAACAAACAATAAAGTTTATCAATTTGAACATTAAATATCACATAAATATAACATACATATAACATTAAAAGGGATGGGTGGCACTCCTTTTGTTTCCATAAAATGACTGATGTCTATGTCTCAAAATCAAATTAACCATTATTACCCTTTACCATACCAGTGGTATGGTATTTACCATACCAGTTTACCATTATTATAACTTTATTTAAAATTTAACATCATATTTTATATAACAGTTGCAGCAGGAATACTTTTTTTTTGTTTTTAATAAAAGAACTTTCACTATTGTGAAAACCACATAAAAGAATACTGGAAGCTTCAAATCCATTTCCTTACTAATAATTTGATTCTAAAACTGTAAAATCTACACAAATAAAGCTAGCTCCACATTAAGGTTTAGCTTCTTTTTGATATCGATTTGAGACAACAATTTAAAATGTGAACTTCGGGTTGCTTTGAAGAGCTCTACTGCATTATGAATTTAATGATTAATGTTGTTTTAATATAGTTTTCCTTTATTCCACTGTAACTAACAGGGCCCAGTACTTTACTGGAAGCTGCATTCATTAATTCAGAATTAATCTTTTGAGTATACGCCAAAGGCAGTAAACACCAGTTACACTGACGCCATGCCAAAGAGCGAAACCTCCCCTAAAACCTGACACAAAATGAATTTTTCTAAGCAAAACAGCTCCATCATCAAGTCTCCAACATTTAAATATCGCACCAACAATTTCTATTTAAGTATGCCAACAACCTGGTCTACAAACATCTATTTCTTCTCACCTAGCTTTAGCACTGTAATACACAGCTGGTTGGTGGATAAATGTTTCAGTTATTTCACAAATGTCAATGTATTCCTTGAAGTGACAACAGTCAAGGCCCTCCAGATATTACAAATGTTTCAGTTTCACCATATAACCATGATACAATCATGCAATTTCAGTATTATAGATGTACATTCACTCCTCCGCACACACATCCTTCCCACTCACTATTTTACCACCTGTAATAAAAAGGAAACCAAATGATGTAAGTGCATCATAATTTTTAGTAAGCAAACATAATCAGCTATAAGTACTGTGAAATGAGCTGGCAAGCAACACAACATTTTTCCAATTCTTTTAGGGGTTTTATAATTGTTGCTTGCTCATTGACAAGCAGATACAAAGCCTTATAGAATTATCACTCCTTCAAAATACAACCATTACATATAATAATATAACCAATGAAATGTACAAAAAATAAACTGCGTTCAAAAACGTCCTGAAAAAATAGATAATATAATTTTTTTTTCTACGTATCAATAATAAGGCATGGCATTTTCTCATATTAATGTCCTGGCTCAGAAACTACAGTGAAACCTTCTTTATCAAAACCTGTTCAAACCTGCTGCCACACTGTTTCTTATCTTGTTGCGTATCAGAAACGTGTTACGTGGGTCAAAATCTGTGGACAGGGAGTGTATTTTACAACATCAAGTTGTTTCATGTCTTTCAAGGATGATTCAGTTTTGCCGCACCTTTATTTTGTTAAGTGCGTGTGTATTGCACTGAATGATGCAGAATTCATGGTGTTCTACTGCATCAGGATGGGGTGCGTTACTTTTGTCATGATGTCACCATCTTATTTTATTCTCGTAGTTATAAATCAACTTACCACCTAGGGACGAATGCTCCATGCTCCATGAGTGCCCCGTGTGGTCAAATATTTATTATCTAAATTCATCAGACAAACACCCTCAGAAATCAGAGAGTAGGTCAACCTGCCATCAGTTGGAGCCACTCAAAGCACTCAGCATCTGGAGATGAGTGAATCCACATCAATGCAGAAAGAGCATCTGTGTAGCTAATAGGTATGTTAATGCGAAGAAAATTTTTGCGTACACATGGGTGGAAGTTTAATATCTGACAAAGAGAACCTGAGTAAACAGAAAATGTTTACAAATTTTGAATTTCTTAAGGGGAAAAAGCATCACAAACCATCCTGGCCCTATGTGAAAAGGTAACTCTCCCTGAAACCGTATAATCTACCTTGACGGCAACAACTGTCAGTGTTTGCCATCAACAGCATTTGTATTACAATACAAATGCTGTTGATGGCAAACGCTAGGGTTATCACAACAAAGATTGACTGTCTGTATGATGTTTCTTTTGACTTCCAAAAAAATCTACCTAATGTCTCTTCAGACTACAGATGATTTTTCAAAAAAGTATTTGGCATTATCAAAATACCTTTTGTTGGACTTGTTCTTCTTTCCTGCAGAGATTTTTACCTTGGAATTCTTCCACAGATGCCATTTTTGCCTAGTCTTTTTCTTATTGTTAAATTATAAACACTGACCTTAACTGAGACAATTAACTGCTTCAGATGCTGTTCTGGGTAATTTTGTGACATAATGGCTGATTTGTCAATGCACTCTTGGATTTCGCCACTTCTGCAAATGTTCCACTGTTCCATCCTTCTTCATTTATGGATAATGGTTCTCACTGTTGTTCACTGGAGTCCCAAAGCCTAAGAAATGGCTTTGTTACCCTAGCAAACTAACGAGATCAGGGCATAATGTGTTGTGTTTGAGATCTTTTGGCCTACATCAAGTTTAAATACATGTTCTATTTAAGTGATTTAATTATCCTACAGGCGTGTGTGAGTGTATTGTTGGTGAGTCTGATTTTAGGGTTCTTAAGCAAAGTGAATTAATGATTTAACAAGGTTGGGCCAATCAAATATTAAATCAATAATTGAAAACATTACTTTGTATTTACTCTGATAATATTAACATTTGTTGGATAAGTGTAAAATGTGCAAATAACAGAATAAATTTGCACTTGAGTGAATACTTTTTCACAGGATTATAAATATTGTTGCTAGTTATGTAGCTATATTCCATAAAGTAGAATATACATTCTAAAGAACCTTATTTGTCAGATTAAAGTAACAAACCCACGTTTGTATTAAAAAAGTGGTTTTTGTTGGTCTGATATAATATTCTAATGTTAAATATTGTGCTTTTCATTGGCTGTAAGCAGAAAATCATCATAATTAACAGAAATAGGGGTGTTAGTCTATGTGTAATATGATGTGTTTCACTTTGTAAAAAGAGTAACTGAAATGAATGAATTTTTCAATAATATTCTTATTTGATGAATATGACTGTATATTATACCTAATTAAAATGATGACCTTTCCTTCCAAGGGCTTGAATATTTTTGCTGGTTATTGTACTGTCATGGTAAAAGAAATACCATGACAGTCCTTGTAAATATCTAAGATTTTACATATTTTGTTTTGTATTGAAAAGACATTAAAAAGGTTGAAGATTTTAATTAAATTTAAAAATGAAGTTGTTTTGACCTGCAGAACTAAAACACTTTCACCTCTATATCCACTTATCAATGCAGGGTAACATGGGGACTGGCGCTTATCTCCAGTGGTCGACAAAATGGAACTGTTCAAAAATGACAGCTACTCAGCAACAAAGTGGTAGGCCACGTCAAATTACAGACCTGGTCCATGGATGGTGACAAAGGCGAGCCCCCTCTGACCATTTATAAATCCCAAGCGGAAATAGTGATATCCATCCCAGCTGTGAGCTTTAACAAGCAAAGCAAGATGATGGGGCGTTGGCTTCAGCACTCGGTAGTCACTTCACATCATAATTTTCAAAACAGTAATGTCTGACAGACTTAGTGTACCGATCATGTTGTTGGGCAAGGAAATGCTTCAAATTTAAGCATTTTTTTATTCATACCTCCAATCTGTGGGGATGGGTGAACCCTGCCTTGGTTCCTGTGTGTTTTCCTTGTATTCTGTAAGTCCTTAGGCTTCGTCATTGAATACTATCTTCATCATGTCTCTGTGCTGTTGCCATCACTCAAGTTCATGTGTGTCTGAAGGCAGATGAGTGAACTCCAACTATCCAGGGAAAAAAAAAGAAATGTTTAAGTTTTGTGTTTTTGGAATGTACCATTCAACTTTTTTTTTGCAAGAATCCAAGACATGAATTGGGAAGTTTTTGAGGATTTGGCCTAAAGTACAACAAAAGCTGTTTGGCTGAAAATTAATGCAGTTTGCTCAACTTTACTTCTGTTAAAAAGTTTTTTTTTTTTTTTGCAGTTAATGTTTTTAGAGCATTTGTGGTTATTCTTGGCCAGCTGGAGACAATAGGAAAGTATTTTGACTGTCACTGCATCACCGGGCCCTGCTGATATGACACAACCCTGAGGCACCCCTGTGGTTACCGATGCTCACAGATAGGGGGCAATGTGCAGTATATAACACTAATTCAGCATGGTGCTCTCAGCTGCTGGTATCCAAGCAACTTGTGGCGTAAACAAAGCAAGTATGGACAGGAACTCTTGAAAATGAAGAAAAAACAAAACAAAACATTTAAAGTGGAAGTTCCAGTATTTCCCATGTGGGCTGTATATCTGACCATGTAAGCAAGCAGCAAGAGAAAAAAAAAAACACTGCAGAGAAAGAACAGTTTGTCCCCTGATCCCACCTTATGATACTTGGCAGGGGCGAAGGAATGTGTGGAATTTAACTGAGACAGAGAGGAGACGGCTCGTGCATACAGAAGTGACGTTTATCTGATGTAAGACGCTATCTCAGACAGCTTCTAGAAAGTGTAACCACAGCCCAGCCTGGGCATGTATCAATGTGCGTGTGTTTGGTTTGTGTGGAGTGATCTCACAGAGGTGCAACTGCATCACACTCCTTGGCTACAGTTACCATGTTTATGCCAAGCCTCACCTTTCACAATAAAAACAAAAAGTGATCCTGGATTTTTTATCTCAAATGTCAGGGGTAGCCCAGACAGGTAGCTGTCAAGTACTCAGGTCACCTTGTTGTGCAACATCAAGGACTTTCCTTCTTTAGTATGGAACAATGTGACAAAAAGGAGAAAATTCACAACAGGTACATGTTTGAAATTCCTACCAAAAGAAATCCTAGCGGGTTTGTACGTTTAGTATTTTCCAGGATCTAAGTTGTGTTTTGAGCTGGAATTTAGAAGTTTGTAAAGCATGACTAGGTGGGTAACTCCAGAACACCCCAATGTGGAACACGCTTTGTTGCTTTGAAAAGGCTGTCACTAAAGGGAAACCGGAGAACATGGCATCATGAACTCTTTAAAATATCAGAAGTTTTTAAACAAAGATCTGGGGAAGTCTACGAGTGAACAACACATTGAAATTTTTACTTTTGCTGTTTCTTGCTGCAAAAAGAAAACAAACATGGGCCCAGTTTTTGTGTCAGAGACAGAGACAATTTTCACCCTTCTCTTTGCCTCTGACTCTGCGTTTATTATTGTAATTATGAAAGGAAAATCAAATTAAAATTTCTGCTAATCTGTTTCTACCACAAAAAAAGAAAAATGACCTGTATTTCAATTTCATATTTTGATCGAATATCAATTATTCTTATTTACCTAGTAGTAGTACTTCTAATGAGAAAATCCAGCTACATTAACCGTGCACAGGCCGTCAATATCAAACATTATTTGCAGTTTAAAAGTGTGTGTGGGAAGGGTGAGGGGGGAATCCACTGCATGATAACAGCAACCACTAAATTAAAATAATTTTGCAGCATCTTACCAGGGTGGTAAATGAAGCGGCTGTGGGTTATTCCTACATTGTCGGTGTGAATTTTGAAACGCTGGAAACTCGCTCTTTGTGTCTTATTTTACTGCTTTGAAATTTGGCCAGTGAGGAAAAATTATGCAGTGCTGCATTTTGGTCAGCCACTTGAAACACATAATTTCCCCAGAGCACGAAGGGAATTCTTCAAGAGTCAGTCAGGGGCTGTCTGTACCTCTCATTCATGCCCATCATGTCTCATTCACTGACATGTGGCCCCTGAGCAGCAAGCAGGGCAGGTAGAAAATAGGTGTCTAATAGGAAACTACAGGTTTTCATTCTGAGTCTCTTTTGGAGAGTGGGGGGGGATTTTTCTCCTAAAAGCACAGCTCCGATGTGATTTCCCTTCTGCTGTTTCTAAGTCAGTCGGAAATCCCCACACAAGCTCCACCCAGAGCGTACAAAAGGCTGCTCGCTTCTCCGCAGACCCACACATCTGCTCTGACCTTACGACACACACTCGCAAATTCAACATGGACGTCAACACAATGCACGGACCAATGGATTTTAATTTGGACAACATGGAAGCCAAGCACGGGAAAATGCTGCCCAGTCTGGATGACCGCCTGGACAGCGGCGTGGATTCCATAAAGGACGACGATATGATGAAGGACTTTGAGGAGATGACTCTAAATTCTGGGGAGGAGCGCACAGAGGAGTACGAGCCATGGAGGGAACCAGTGACCGAGGACGGAGACACGTAAGTGGGATTTGTTAAGACTTTTTAAACTGTACTGTTTTGCAAAAATGCGCAGAACTGTGGAATTTGCACGCAGGCCTAAAGAGGGTTGGGGGGGAATGCGGATGCGATTTGAGTAAAGCTGCAAAACAACGTTAAAACGCGCACTGGAAGGTTAAAGTTTGCACAAAGGTAGAAGTTTTAAACAACCAAACACAAAGTGCGTGCAAACTGGCATTAAAGAGTGTTTGCAGCGCGGCTGTGCGCAGTCTGGGCGGCGCTAAAGTCAGCTCTGCGCATTCAGGAAAGTCCCTGGCTCGCTGCCAGGAACTGATAAAGCATCAGATGTGTCAAGCCACAACTGGTGGAAATAACCCGACAAAACTCCACTGTTGCGAAACGCTCCGCTGCTTTGGCTTTGTTCTCTCTTATATGACTGAAACCACTTCCCCTGTGTGTAGTTTCTTTTTTTAAGACTCGATTTTAACCAAACTTTTCCCTTTCTCCCCCAACAGGCTGCTCCACTTGGCCATCATTCATGAAGCAACAGAACATGCCTTTCAGATGATCCAACTCTCCAGAAATCACTCTTTCCTCAACAAACAGAACCACCAAAGACAGGTAACCATCAACGTTATAGCCAAAATGCCTGTCATCAGCAACCTATGCGTTCCTAATCCAAAGTCTCATACATCGTCTAAATAACTGTGTTCTCTTCCTCAGACTTCCCTCCACCTGGCAGTGATCACAGAGCAGCCCCAGTTAGTAGACAGGCTCCTGAAGGCCGGCGCCGACCCACTGCTGGCCGACAACAGTGGCAACACAGCTCTCCACATCGCATGCAAAAAGGGCTCCCTGGCCTGCTTTGGCGTCATCACTCAGAACTGCCAGCGCCACCTCACCTCTATCCTGTCCATCCCTAACTACAGTGGTAAGCATCAACTTATGCAAGTTCTTGC
The DNA here is from genome assembly GCF_021462225.1 of Girardinichthys multiradiatus. NCBI lineage: Eukaryota > Metazoa > Chordata > Actinopteri > Cyprinodontiformes > Goodeidae > Girardinichthys > Girardinichthys multiradiatus. The sequence goes on from NC_061808.1 coordinate 29,310,403, forward strand.
ATCTCAATCAAGCCCCAAGTTGGGTCTGTAACTAAGCCATCGGCCCCTTTTTGCCTTCCAGGACACAACTGCCTCCACTTGGCGTCCATTAACGGTTATATTTCCTTGGTGGAAAGCCTTGTTCGCCTGGGAGCGAACATCAATGCACAGGTAGGCCTCCTTCATGACGAAGCTCCACAATGTCTTCAAAAAACACAACCAACACAGACCTAACTGTTTGGTTTTATGTTTTTACCTTAGGAACCCTGCAGTGGACGGACGGCACTTCACCTGGCCGTTGATCTCCAGAACCCCACATTGGTTCGCTGCCTCCTTGATCTCGGCGCTGAAGCCAACTGCCAAAACTACGGAGGTTTCACGCCGTACCACCTTACATACGGGCGCCAGAATGACGAGATCCGCTGCCAGCTGTACGGACGGACGGCACTAGAGCTGAGGGAGCTGCCCGACAGTGAGTCGGATGACAGCGACATGGAGGAGCTGGATCTGCTGGAGGACGAGGTAAGCATCCCTATCGAAGTGGTGCCACTCCCAACACTGAAATAACACTTTCATATAAAGTGATCTTCCGATCTTCTTTCTCACGAGTTTCTCGTCTTGCTTCTCTTCAGGTCTATGATGACATCAAGTTCGGGAAGTAAAAAAGACCCCCCCTACTGGTGGTGTGAACGTCAAGCTGCTAATGGGTTTGCCAAAGAACGGCTCCCAATGGGGTACAGTAGCAAGCCATGCCCCCCATGTTGTCCTCCCTCCTCCATGGCCAAAGGTTCAGGCCTGTAGGTGCTGGCCCAGAGACTGCAAACTGGAATGAAGATGGTGTCCAGTCAAGATTGCTGAAAAACCACAAAGGCGAGACCTCCATATGGTCCGCAACTGTTTAAAAATATAAATATATTATTGTGTAAATATGAGATGTAACATATTGTAAATACAGAGATCCTATTTTTGTACTAAGTGTGAATTTAAACACTATCATGAACAAGCCAAAAATAAAAAAGTCTATGAATATGAACATTTGTTACTCATGGTTTCTTCGGCTGAGCCAATAGTTGAATTTCCCTCCATATGAAGAATGACTGTTTGGTGGCCTTTCCAAAACTTTGAAACAAGCGTCATTTCTCACAATAAACCACGAGGCAGTCACTCAAAAAAGATGAAAAACCAAAAAAGATCAGTCAGCCATGGTTGGAACAGTATGGGATTTCCTTTGTTGGGCGAGGTCAGCAGGTCTCTGAGTCACTGCGCTGAAAAGTCCCTGGGCGGCCCGCTGAGGGAACGCGGCGTGCTCGCAAACATTTCATGCTGAGCAGCAGGCAAGGACCTGGCACTGCTGGATGGCTGCACCATAGAGGAAATGTTCTTTTTGCAAAATTGAGGACAAAAGTTGTTTAGATTTACTGCTGTACCACGACAGCAGGGAACCTTAGCTTGAGTCTGGGAAGTATAGGACTTCCTCTTTGAGAAGCTGGAATTTCTGTCAAGATAATTCAATCAGGTTACTGCTGTTAGTGGCTTCCTTGTGAGTTTAAGTATCCTGTATAAATATCCCAAGGTTCATTGGGGGGTGATTATTACAGGATAAAACTGGAGCATATCCACAGAAACTACAAAGGGAGAATTGACGTCATGAAACTGATCTGGAACTGACGTACTTTAGCATAATTTCTGATCTATCCTGACACAATATTCATAAACTGAGCTTGATGTGTTCATTGACAAAATCCTGAACCTTCTCCCTCCCCCTCAGTTATAAAGAAGCCCATGTGTCAGCTTTGACAAAACCATTCAGAGCTAAGAGGAACATCCCCCCTCAAGGAAACAATTTGTGCTGTACATTTCCTGTAAGTCGTAAGCTATTTCTGACACGATCAATGTACTTTAAAGAAGAATGAGGTCAAACCAGCTCCAAATCAGTGGCTGTGTAGTATAACCTTGATACAGCACCTCATTATCATGTTACTCTAGAGCCACAACAGGATACCCAGAGGGCTCATGTTTCCATTAACAGTTTCAAGTAATGTCAAAAAGAAGTGTGTAAACAGGACAAAGATTGTTTTACTCCAAAAACTTGTTTTATTGTTGAATGAAATCATGGGGAGAAGGGGGAGAGGGATAAATGTACAGCAAACAAAGATAAACACCAGCCTCCTTCTGGGAACCGCACTTCCCATCATGCTCTAAGTCAGTCAAACAGGTGGCATCTCTCTGCTCGCTCAGTCTCGCTCTGCCAAAGACATGAGGTGGGCGTCTACTTCAGATTCTGTCAGAATCCTGCAGGAAATAATGCCAAAAACATGGGAAAGCTGATGACATCTATGAAATGACAAGATTTACCTGAACACTAAAGTAGTTGTCAAAATTCTTTACAAATAAAAATCTGAAAGGTTTTTCACAGTACTAGTTTTGCATGCAGGCCAAAGCGTTGGTCTCATCTGAGTGGAAGATTCTTCTAAACCATGCTTGCTGTGTTCTTTGCATGACTTATGGAAAACTTAAAACGGAACCTGGCTTTTGTTCAACAATGATTTTCTTGACCACTTTTTTACAAAAGCCAGGTTTGTAGAAATAATACCTGTCCTGTCAAAAGATTATCTCTTTTAAATTGAGTTCGTATGAACCCCTTGGACTTTCTCTGAATATGCCTCCCAGCCAGTCAATTTAGTTGGATTTTCTATTCCTGCTTTAAACTTCTCCAAAACCTTATCCTTGATCTGTCTGCTTCTGTTCCTTGATCTTCATAATGCTGTTTGTTCACTAGAGTTCTTTAACAAATGTCTGAGACCTTCACAGAACATCTGGATAAACACAGAGATTACATTACATAGAGGTGGACTCTATTTACTAATTCCAAATTCTGAACACATATACGTGTGCCGCATTTCTCTGATTTGTTTGTAAAATATTAAGAAAATCATGTATTAATTTCATTACTCAGTTATGTGCAACTTGGTCTATCAAATAAAATCCCACTAAAACAGACAGTTTTGTGGTTGCAATGAGACAAAATGTGGAAATGCTAATTTTTCTGCAAGGCAACTGATAAACTAAACTAAAAAAAAATGCCGAAGTGTGATGTGGTTTGTGTGCCTCTGAGCCTTTCTGATTTCATTGCTGAGAAACAATCATCTGCTGGAGATGTTCTACCTGAACTTGGGGTCCTGTGTCGTCACAACGCCCACCTCCAGCTCAGAGGGCTTAAAGTCAATGGAGAGGACAGTTGAAAGACAAGAAACGGCCGTCTGAGGTGGAGAAAAAACATAAAGGTGGTTAGGAGACAGAGCAGTATCAGGTTTCATTTTAATCAGGCAGTAATGTGCATTTATTACATTTTTAGTGCTTTCTACTTCTTATAGTGGAATATGATGGTTATATAAGGTGCTACAGGAAGGCAGGAAACCACCACACGTTATGCAAGTGGCTTTCACATTCAGGTTTTTTCCTTATCAACCTGTGCTCCATCAGCAAAACAACTTTACCTCAATCGTTTGCTCAAAGGTCCAGTCCAGTTTCTTTTTTACTTTCTTCTCCAGGAAGCTGGTGGCTTCTGTCTGCTTCACTCCAGCGGCGGTGGCCTTAAAACCACAGTAATAACCAGCCGGGTCGCATTTATACACCTGGGGACCGTACTCCTCGTCTATGCCGATCACGATCATACCTGCAAGATGGCCAGGCACCACGTTATTTTCCATGTGTAGCTTTGAGCCTAAACTCAATATAAATGCAACAAGTGATCTGAGAAATTAACTCACAGCAGCCTAGCGGTCGCATCTCAGCATTCTGCGTGTAGACTTGTGAGATGTCGGCGATTCTCTTACACAACATGTCCACTGGGATCTCGTAACCGTACTTGTACTGCCAGTTGGCTGCCTCGTAGCGAGCTCGCTGGACCTGAGACCTGCTGTCAGCTGTAGATCACATGCACCAAAAAATTACTGCTTTTAGTTTAAGAGAGACTAAAATAAAATGCCTTTTTTTAGTAAATAGAAAGTGAGATCAATAGTAGCAGTGAATGCTGTGAAAAATCTCAAATAGGTGAAGATGTGAAAGTTAAAAACTGAGTAGAGATTGTTGAGACTAAGTATCTAAAACTAAAATACTTTCACAGACTGTTTGCTTTAAATTCCCTTTAAAGAGGTTTCAGAGAAAGTGCTGACATGACCAAAGTTTTCACCAGCTGTAAGGAGCGTAGCGGGAAGCAGTGCTGCCCCTCCCCAACCTGCTGCTGCACACTGCAGCAGCTAATATCGGTCCGTGGGTAACCAATAAAGAGCAGAAAAAGGTATAATATCCCATGTACTAAGGAGAAACTACTGAAAACTACTACTGAATTTCACAGATGTTATGTGATATTCTTTATGAAGTCTATCAAAACTAATGGAGGGATGGGCATAATTTATAGATAATAGATATAACTAATGTTGTATGTTTAGCTGCAGAAGGAATGGTTTCTTTTCTGTTAAAGACCTGCTAAAGCATGTGCTGTGATTTTGTTTAAAACCATGAGATGCCCTGTTTCAGGTGTGGGCTGTTTTCTCCGGCTGTATGGAAAACAACATAGAACTGGTAGCCCTACCACACCTGTTGCTAACAAGTGTCAGTCAATTGTCAAAACAGATTACCTTTACTTACAAGACCGGAGAATTTTGCTGTTTGAAAATATTTCTGGATGTGCACAGACATGGGACAGTCATGGGGTGAAAACTGAAGAAGAACTACAATGTTATTGTTTTAAAAATGCAAATGCAGCGCGACGTCTGATAAGCAGCTGGAGGTGGGCTGGCTTCTCGAGCAGATAGCCTGACTAACCAGCCAACATCAGCTCTCTGTACTTGTGTTGCTCTATGAACTATTTGTTAAACTAGTAGGTATTTAGTTAATATTTGTAATTAAGTCTACATATCACAATCAGAAGCACAATCCATAAATGTTATAGATAACCTATTAGAAATGCAATAATCAACAAGCTATTTTGGGACCAGTAAGAATAATTAATGCTTCAGTTTAATAAAATAAACTGTTGTTTTTATTTTACCCAGATAACCTTGGGTATTTTTACTACATTGTACAGTGAGATGCTCATACCAGTCCATGCCTATTTTACCTAATACATACACTTTTGCCTCCAAGTATAAGATTAATGGTGAATTGTGTAATCTTAAGACTGCATGTCATGATTCCTTAACGGTCAGGGAATTCCTCACCTGTCATACCAGACATTACACATCCAATGTTGTCTGTTATTCTGAAGAGGTGGGTCACTGTGGAGGCATCCAGAAGCTTATCCTGTAGGAAGAAGATGATATCAGTGAGAATGCTGCATAATCATTCATCTGGAAACACATGCATCTCTCTCCTAAGAGACATTCATCCAGCCCCTTAAAAGACCCCAATGCTCAAACTCACCGGTACTTTTTTTTGTGTTACAACAACTGCACAGTCCTTCCCTCGGACCGCTACTGATGTGAGGCCACCTTGGTTTATAGCTTTGAAAGCATATTCTGAAGAAGATGAAAGGCAAAAGATTGGTTTAAGTAAGCATGGTTATCTGAAAACAGCAAACAACAACAGACTCTTCGGCCCTGATTTCAGACAGTAAAATGTACGGAGAGATTATAGTTTCATGCAGCTGGAAAACTGCACCATAAATGAACCCGCTGACATCAGACAAGAAGGAATAATTATACATTAACACTCATTTAGCACAGCGTGGATTTTCTCATTGTGCTCAATTAATATACAATACACACGCAAAACCTCAGTACAGAAAAACAATATTACACGATCATTTGTAAATGATATTTGTAAATCCTAAGACATTTTAAACTTAGTGGCAAGCTGTCACTATGGTGAATCAGCTATCTTGACTGTATTGCTAACTATGCTAACTAGCCTAGCCACAGGTTCGCTCTTTACATCTGCTATTTTGTTACACATTGGCGTCAGAAAGGGAGACTTAAAATATCAACACCGATATTATAACCATCAGTATTACATTTATAAGTGACACTACTTTCACTTTGGCCGGGGTAATTTATAAGCCAGGAGCCGGCCTCAGCCAACCATGACAGAGCATTTAGCTAGCTAGCAAACAACTGAGCCAGCGAAGCGGCTCTTTTTTTATCTGAATAGCTGCAAATACTGACCGACTTGATAGAGTCTCCCTTCGGGAGAAAATATGGTGATGTGTCGATCGAACCCTGCACTCGAGCCTCGGGACATTCTGCGAACTTAAATTTTGGCCGAGAAGTTCGTCCCCAAATGAATTTACAAGCAGGCTTTACTTCATGAACAATATTCCCACCCGGAAGCTGATTCAAAATGTCGAAAACTTCATCCGGTGTGATAGACCTGCCTTGTTACCATGGTGATACAGTAAGTCGGTGTACGTTATTGGTTTCTCCGTATAATGTATGACTATATGTATGATTTTAAATACGATACTCTATGTGAACCTATATAAGAGGAAAAAGATGGCTGGTTTATTTAGCATGTGTCCAGGTTAACTAGCTGTATTTATAGATATAAACTCCTTACACACAGAGTGGTTTAATGCAAGCATTTATTACAGTTGTTTTAGATGATTTTGGTTTACACTTAATGAATTTCCGTCCCTCCATTATCTGTATCTGCTTGTTCACCCTGAACAGGTCATCACTTAACAGTCCATCACATGACAAAGAATAAGACATGACAAAGACAGAAAAAACAACTACGCGCGCACACACACACACACACACACACACAGTCATTGACACCCAGCGAGTGGAGGGATAAGCCCCAAAAGGTAATTGCTAAAGAAGCTGGTGGTACAAATGCTGTAGGCAAGCATACTAATGGAACGTTGATTGTAAGGAAAAAGTGTGGTAGGAAAAGCCACGCAAGCAATAGGAATAACATCAATTTTAGAAGGATTGTGAAGAAAAGCTCATTCAATAGTTTTGGGGTGATTCAGAAAGCATGGACTGCAGCTGTAGTCAGAGATTAAAGAGCCACCACACAACAATGTATCCAAGTAACAGGTTACAACTGACACATTTTGAGCGTCAAGCCAGTCCTGGACCAAAGACGTAGTCAAAGACTTGCTGCTTTGGCTATGGAGAAAGAGCATCAAACCGTTGCCGATCCACCGATCCACTCTACTCTTTTGAGATGGAGGCAAATTTTGAGTCTGGAGGAAGACCCTCAAGGCACAAGTCCAAGTTGCTTGACTTCCAATGTTCAATGTTTTTTCAAGCTCTGAGTCATCTGTCTACCAGGAAATTTTAGGAAGACTTCAGCGTCATGCTTTTCTTTTTTGACAAGCTTTATGGAGATGCTGATTTCATTTTCCAACAAAACTTGGCACCTGACACTGCCAAAAGTACCAATGTAACTGCTTTAATGACCATGGTGTGACTGTGCTTGATTGGCCAGGCAAACTGTTCCGACCTAAACCCGGTGGAGAATCTATTAAATATTTTCCAAGAGGAAGATGAAAGACACCAAAGCCAACAAAGCAGACGAGCTGAAGGCCACTATTAAAGCAACCGGGGCATCCATTACACTTCAGCAGTGTCACAGGCTGATGGCCTCCATGGCAGGCCACATTTGGGGAGTAATTCAGTCCAAAGGAGCCCTGACCAAGTACTGATTACATATATTGTACAGCACAGTACACGCTTTTCTGAGTTTTGCAATTCCCGAACTTTTTAAGGCACGGCAAGGCAAAGCAAGTTTATTTATATAGTGCATTTCAGTAGCAAGACAATTCAAAGTGCTGTACATGAAAAAAGAAAAAGAGACATAATAGGAAAAGTACATTACAGTGGCATAAAGGTAATTCAATAATTAGAGAATAAAAAATGAATATTATTTTAATTAATTATTTTTATATTTTTATATTAATTAAAAGGATGATAATAAAAAAATAAATAAAATGAAAAATTAATGATATAATGATTGTATGTATGGGAAGCCACTTTCTTAGTTTTAGTGAGGACCCAGGCAGCAGCATTCTGGATCAACTGCAGCTGTCTGATTGACTTTTTAGGCAGACCTGTGAAGACACTGTTGCAGTAATCAATTCTACTAAAGATGAACGCATGAATTAGTTTTTCAAGGTCCTGCTGAGACATTAGTCCTATAATCCTGGAGATGTTCTTTAGGTGATAGAAGGCCGACCTTGTTACTACCTTTATGTGCCTCTGAAGGTTCAGGTCTGAGTCCATCACTACACCCAGGTTTCAAGCCTGATTGTTGGTTTCTAGCTGTATTAACCAAAGCTGTGTGCTAACTTTTAAACGCTCTTACTTTGGTCCAAAAATTATTACTTCAGTTTTGTTTTGATTCAGTTGAAGAAAAATTTAGCTCATCCATGCATTGATTTCTTCTAAACATTTACCCAGAGCTTGAATGGGTTCATAGTCACCAGGTGACATCGTAACGTATAGCTGTGTGTCGTCTGCATAGTTATGATAGCTTATGTTGTTTTTTATTATCATCTGAGTTAGGGGGAGCATGTAGATATTGAATTGCAGGGGCCCTAAGATGGACCCTTGGGGAACGCCACATGTGATTTTTGTGGTCTCTGATGTAAAGTTATATACTGACACAAAAAAGTCCCTGTCTTTCATGTAGGATTTAAACCAGTTGAGTGCTGTTCTAGAAAGACCGACACAGTTTTCCAGGCTCTCTAATAAGATGAAGTGATCAACAGTGTCAAATGCTGCACTAAGGTCCAATAATACCAGCATTGTGGTTCTTCCACAGTCTGCATTTATACAGATGTCATTGAACACCTTGACAAGAGCAGTCTCTGTACTGTGGTGAGCAGGAAGCCTGACTGGAAGACATCAAAGCGGTTGGTCATTGTTTGGAAGTTGTTTAACTACTAACAGCTTTTTCAATAATCTTATTGATGAAGGGGAGGTTTGATATAGGCCTGTAGTTCTGTAGTAGCAGCTTGTCCCAGTTGCTCTTTTTCAATGGTGGTTTGATAATTGCTGTTTTTAGGGCCTGGGGGAAAACACCTGACAAAAGGGAACAAAAAGATTTTTCTTAGAATTTTCCCTGTATAAGCTAAAGGTTTTTCACAAAGCACCTTAGGCCTTAAGAGACCTCCTTTATTGAACAAATGTTAAGAGTAGTGAAGAGGACTCTTAGTGAGCCTAAGAGTATCTTAAACAGAGAAGATGAAGGAAAGATCAAGATAAAAGAGAGATATTCTCCATGCAATGAACAACAGTGAAGACGCTACTGGCTCGATCATGCTGGGATTCACCCCCTAAATGAGCACAAAATCTTATATAACAATCATACAATTATTAATATAGAGAAGATAAACTTTATCATCCCCTTATGAAGAAATTAAACAATTTCAGCAGTTGTTACCATTTCCTAGTTTGGGCAAATAGGCTTTCATGATTATTACCCCTAATCAAATTCAAATAACCCTTTGTTGAAGATAATAAATGTTGAAGTCCAACTATATTTCCTTATAGTAGTCTATGAGGAGACTATACCAATTGCTTTAAAGCTTTGGTTGTCAAATCAAGGATGAAATGTCTCCAAGATGGGAACAAAATGTATGCACAGATGGTACGAAATGTTCAAAATGGCAGAAGGTTCCATTTTATACCCTCCAAAAATGGGTACAAAACAACCAGAACTACTGAAGTGCATAATGGAGAATTGGCAACAGCAGCCTCATTACAAATGTAGTATTTTTATTCTTTTAGGACTAGTGATAAAGACAGGTTGGTGGATGAGGTAGGGCAGGAATTCTAAAGGATTGTGTTGTTTGCAGATGATATTGTAGTCTGTAGAGGGACAAGGAAGAAGATGGACGAAAACTAGGAATAGAAGAAGAAAATAAAGTGAGTAGAAGCAAGACAGAATGCATGTGTGAATGAAAGCAAGACAGATCAGAGAGAACAGTAAAGATGAGATGAGTAAATGCGCTAAAGGTGCACAAGTTTAAGTATCTTTGTACAATCATCTAAATAAACCGTCAAAACCGTGCAAAAGAGAGATGAAGAAGAGAGTGCAGGTATGATAGAGTGAATAGAGATGAGTGTCAGGGTGTCTTCTCTGGCAGAAGGATAGTTGCAAGATTGCAGGGGAAGATTTGCAAAATGTCGTTGAGGCATAAATTAATATTAAAGCAACGGTTTTAACAGACATGCCACTTATAAACAGTCATCATTTTTCAACTGAGTCTGATTGCTGGAGATCATCTTTGTGTTTTAACGACCCAGTCCTGTCTTCTAACACCAGTTTACCTTCTTAACGGGGTGTAGTGTTACAATGTCAGAATGCCATGCATATTACAGCAGAGGAAATAAAAGTTCCTCTTTCTGAGCACCAACGCTGTTACTTTTTCTTAAAAGAGTTCAGTGTTCAGACCAGAAGAGGCAGTCACAGCTAAAGGTCTAAAAAAAAACCCCAGTGCTCTTCCAGTAAGTACTTCAGGGCCAATGAGTGGAAAAAAAATCACATGGTTCACACATACTGACATTTGATCTCGACTAACTCTCATGCAACAGCAGTCTGATCTTACATGTACTGCTTTTCGCTTAATTGACGCAAAAAAGTATCTCCTCAAATGTTTTTCTTTGTCACTGGTTGCGATTGCAGACTAAAAATGTCATTTGTATGCACATGTGCAAGCAAATACACAACTATGTATTAGCAAGAGTCTGTGGGAACCCAAATGAGGAAGCGATGTGTTTTATAATTTCCTGTGTGTGCAAAACATCGAGGTATGGTAATTTCTTGCACAAACACAAAACAGCATGGTAAATGAATATGGTTATATCGTAAATAATGTCTATAAAGCATTAAACTAGCATGAAAAAGGTTTGGTTCTAGATTTTGTTCCAGGACATTTAATAACAAAATGCAGTGAACTGGAAGATTATTAGTAACCATATATACCTAACCAGCAATATCAAAGGGTCATATTCAAGGAGCAGAAATCACTGTTTTACGTCTTGGTAAAATCCCAAATCCTATTTCCTTGTTCCTTTGCTATAATGTCCACATTTGTGTGTCATCAGGGATTTTCCCTCTGCACGCAGGTAGATAACAGCTGCATAGATGTTGGCTTCCTCTTTTAAAGGTAGTTACTTATTTAGACAATGACTCATAAGGGAGCTCTATGAGGTGTCAGGATATGTGATCAGCAGAAGTGAAATCTGGACTCAGCGATGCACCTGAGGATAATCACCCCAAAAAGGTTCTGATTATGGCCTCCAGGCAAAAAGCCCCGACTGCTTGTTACAGTTTCATGTTCCTGTTATAAAGCCTGTGCTGTCTGTGTTATAATCACAAATATGAATGGTTTTGTATTAATTTGTTCAAATATTTCTTAAATCTGAATCAGAACAGAATGCATGCAATGAAGTAGTTTACATATATGCTAGATCTAATATTTTTGGCTCCTGCAAAACCTTTACAAGATCATTTATGGGTTTACAAACTGACTCCTTTTTGATATTTCAAAACTGAGACAGAACGCCTCCCCCCACCCACACAATTGCCCCTCCATTCTGATACCTCACCTTCCTCCCCCTTTCCTGTCCTCTTCCCCACCTCTGCTCTTTGTCGCTCTCTCACTACTTCTGTTCTTACTTTGCCCCATTCATAATGTATCAGTGCAGCTTCTTTACACTGTACTGTTCACATTTTGAAACCAGAAAGACCCCCACCCACGCTGTGTTATGAAAAGGCGTAGGAACAAGTTCTAGTTTGTCTGGAGGGGGGGATCTCCACCATTTATGAAAATACTGTGTCACATTGCAAAGCCACTGGTGGCAAATGTTTTCTAAGTTCAAATGTTTAGATGTTAGGCAATGGGGGAAAGGTTAACAAGTGACACGAAACAAAATTTGAAACCATGGATTTTTGGCAATGTTTACTGATAAAAAATAAAATCCCAGACATAACCTCTCTGGGTGATTGTATCCAGCTCTTAGTGCATACCTCACAAAACGTCCATTGGCCTCTAAAAGGTTTGTTTCCAGGAATGCTCTGTTTATAGCCTGATCCTTCGTCCAGCTTCCCTGTCCCTGTTAGAGAAAAGCATCCCTGCACCAGGATACTGCCACTACCATGTGTCACTGTGGGGATAGGCCAGGAGTGTCCAAAGTGCGGCCCTTGGAAGAATTTTGTGTGGCCCCCACACAAGAATAGTAAAACATTGGACCCTCCAGCACAGGTATTTGAGGTAGATGGCCCCTTTTTTGTCATTATTAGTTTGAGATCTTCACAGAAATTGTATATCTTCTTAAAATGGAAACTGTTAGGTACAGCAGCCTTTATGAACTATGTTTTTTCCATTGTAATTTTATGAAAACTGGTAACACAAATGTCTGGCTACTTTTACCAAAAAGCAGATTTGGGCACATATATTAATTAGACTTGCCAAAATACAACAAGGTTTTCTAAGAAAGACTGACTCATATTTCATTCTTGTTGATAATAAAAACCAACAAAATAAAAAATCTGACTTTATGTTTGTTTGATCAAAATACTGCATGTTTAATTTATGGCTAAGCATGTAAAAAGGTTTTATGGTTGTTTGGGGGGATTTAGCCCCTGTGGCAAAAAGTTTGGACACTACTGGGATTGGTTGTTCGGGGTAATGTGCAGTGTTCATTTTCGTTTTGCGTGCAGACCCAAAAGTTTAGTATTGTTCTGATCTGACCGTAGCACATTATTTAAACATGTTGGCTGTGTCCCCTACATGACTTGTGGTAATCCTCTTCCTTGAACACCAAATCTGTAGATTGCCCAGGCTGTATTTATTATATTAAGAGACTCTCGTACCTGAGCTGTGGTTCAGAATAGGATTCGGATTGTTTTACTATTTAATGTAGAAGTACCAGAGTTAAGGGGGCTAAACAAAAATGCTTGCCACAATTTCCTCATGTCTATTTAGGGAAAGCTTTGAAAACCATGTATAATTCTCATTACACTTCACAATTGTGCACTACTTTCTGCTGGTCTGTTGCAAAAATACCATTGAAGTTTTGAACAAGATAAAATGAAAATGTTAATGTGGTATACAAACTTTTGCAAAGCAAATATTAAATCTAGCTTCTAAACTCACATATATGTTGGTTTTCATGCACACGTGACGTGTTTGGTTTCTAAGTACTTGTGGACTGTCAGCAGCTTCTAAAAAGAGCTTATCTGCTGAGGACTAAAATGCCTAGCGGGGCATACTTTATGAAGGTAAGTCCAATGAAAATTAGTGTGCTTATGCCAGGCACTGTCTTCCGTTTACTTTAGAATTTGCATTTTGTTCCTAGTAAATTATCTAGTAAATTATCTCTGGTTAAATAAAACCACTAACCTTCGCACTGTAGTTGGAAGCGTTTGAAACTTGAAATGCCTTTCTTATTTTGTCTTATTTGGTAGTGCTTTGGGGCATTGCACTGTCATTTAATTGTTTAAATAGAAAAAGATTGTTGTCATCCCAGTCTTTACAACATTTACTGTAAGTGCACTAAAGCAGAAAACATAAGACATGTTTTGCTTTGCAATAAAGCAGGGTTTTGCATTTGAATGACACACTTTCAATGCTTCATCTTAGCTGTTCTTTTTCCTAAGTGAAATCACTATACAACATACAATTGTAATGATTACAACAAAAAACCAGCTTGAATGTGTTGTCAGTGTTCTCTAATACAAGACACACAGCTTTAAAATTATGCATTCAGGTTCCAATATATTCATACACCCCAAAGGATATTTATGTCTTTGACCAAGTTGTGCAATGACCCAGCATTCTGTCTGCATAGTTGAGCTGTCTTCTTGGCAGAATTGGTAAAGTTCATGTAAACTGCTTGATTTCCTAGCATGTATCTGTTTTTTATAGATGTTTTAGAAATTCTTATTAGCGTTTACTTCACTGTAATTCTGAAATCTTAATGTTAGGCTGTTTTATCGATTAGAAAACCAGTTTGGATATGTCTTTTGGGTGATTGTCCTGTTGGAACCTTCAGTTTTGTTTAAGCTTCAACCAGGTAACTGTTGATTTTAGGTGAAGTTGAAGAAAGAAAATGCTGACCTCTTCCCTTTAATCATTCCCCATGCTTTTAGCAATGCTCCAGTGCCACTTGCCCTGAACACCATAAAGCTGCCACCACCGTGCTTGATAGCTGGCACAGTATTCTTAGGTTTGAGTACCTCGCATTGACAGACACATCTTTTCCTTGTGGCCAAATAGCTCAATCTTTGTCTCGTCTAACTATAAAACGTTTCCCAAGAAGATCTCTGGCTTTTCCATGTAGGTGCAGGGCTTCTCTTTTGGTTAGCACCCTATAAGTCCATGAAAATGTAAAACTTGCTTCAGCGTGATTAATGACACTCGTGTTCTAGCAGTTCCAGTTCATCAAGGTAGGCTTGAGACTTGGTGGTTCCTAGGTTTTTCTGAACATCTTAACCAGTTTTCTTTTATCCAGTGGTGTATGTTTGGGTCAAATGGTTGAAAATTGGACATTCTTGCCTGCCATGAATGTAAAGTCTCTCAGCAGACCTGTATAGCACCTCTTCCTTACAAACCTCTATAATTGCACTCAAAAACAAATTTGACAAACAAACACTAACAAGAATTGTCATGATCTAAAAGTTGAATCCTTAATTTAAGTATGGAGTCTTAGAAAAACATAGATTAGGGTAGAAAATCTGGGAACAGTATCTAGGAAAATATGCTTGAGTAAGACTTTACCTCAAAAGTTTAGTTTAAATTTGCAAATAATGAGGTCAAAGTTTTTTTGTCATTATTGGCAAAATTTGAAAAGAAGAACAATCTAAATCTAGTAGGGATATTTGCATTGTTAAAGCCATACAATGACATTTGACTTCTTGTATTGTTTTAAATTTAACTTAAAATTATGTCTAAATGTGCAACTGAGGTAACATTTATTTAAAAGCACACATTCGTATGCATGAGTTTATATTTTGGACATTACGTTTTACCTTGCCAGTAAAATTCAAAGATCCTAGATACAAGAGCATTCAGAGTAGGACAGTTTTTAAAGGATTTTCCTGCCACCTGGGTGTTTTTAAATATGCATTTTGGCCTTTTTAAACTTGCACAATAACCTTTACCATATGTCACATTTAC
Organism: Girardinichthys multiradiatus; assembly: GCF_021462225.1. Taxonomy (NCBI): domain Eukaryota; kingdom Metazoa; phylum Chordata; class Actinopteri; order Cyprinodontiformes; family Goodeidae; genus Girardinichthys; species Girardinichthys multiradiatus. The sequence continues at coordinate 29,325,515 of NC_061808.1, forward strand.
AATGACCATCAGACTAAGCTTTAATTCTATTGATTTATCATATAAAATGTACACAATATAACCTGTTGTACTGAAAAATTTGAAAAAGTTCAATAAAAATACTGTATTGTAGGTTAGATTAGTAGTAGTTAGATCAGTAGTAGATTCATCCCATTATGCCTCAAATATAAATCAAATATAAAGTATACCTCAAAGCTAACCTGTAGGATGAGTATATCCAGTCACAGCAGATCTTGCAACCAGATGCATTGTGGGCAGGCTTCGACAGAAGAAAAAGTCCCGAGTGCTTAAAATCGAAAAGAACAAATGCGGGACTGGATCTGAGATGCAAACAGTGACTTTAACCAACAAAAACAACTTTAACTGCACTCTTTTAAAGCTGCTACAGGACAAAGTCAACATGTCTTTCTTTGTGCCACAGGGCAGCAGGAAACTTGAATCACAGCATCAGGCGTATTCAGACAGGCATTAACCATCATGTTCTTTTTGGAGTGGCAGCCATGTCTCATACCCTGCTGGGCATTAGATGGTGTCTCATGTTGAGCTGCCTCATTATGGGTACTTTTTTAAAGCCGTTTATCCTCTGGTTAACAGTGCCAAGCAGACAAGCAGGATACACTTTGTATATTTCATTAACAGGATGACAGCAACCTTACTCCCTCCCTTCTGGAGGGTGATGAGATCATTTAGCAAAAGTTGCAACCATAAGCTGTCTGAACAGCATTAATATATCCAGTTGATTAAAAGGTTTTCTTCTACTTGCATTTTGGTTAAAGCTGCATTCATTGTTGTCATAGTTTAACTTGCAATTTGTATAATTTCTCTAACTTGTCCTGCTTGGCAAAGCTAAGAAGCACAGTAAGTAACAAGATGACCTTAACATGAAACACATGTGCAAGGTTGGACTAATTTGACACACTACACCTACAAAAAAACTCTGCTTTTGCTGTCTTACAGCAAGTGAGGTAAATCTTTAGAAAAGCACAGAAAATCTCAGTTCTCATGAGGCACAAAAATGGAGTCCAGCCCTAAACAAAGACACCTGGCCACCATAAATTAAAAGAATGAGTGTAAGTCTATTCTATGAAGCGTGCGATTTAGGCTCCCTGACCAAGAGAAATTTGCCCTCACACAGAATAATTTTTGATGGATGATTTAAAACTGATAATAGGAGTTTTTTATATGTGACAAGTAATGATTCTCTGTTTTTGAGGCATTCTCATGATAATTTGCTACACATTTAGCATTTATTGCCTCAAGGTAAGTATTTTAAAATAAATATTCAAGCTAAGTAAGGGGTTTTTCTGCACATTCCCATTTGACATGGCATTGCTTTTAGTCACTAAACAGTCCGTTTTAAACAAAATGACTCATGAGGGAGTATCAACATTTAGCATGATGACAAACCGTGTTGTAAGGATTAGCTACTGTGTAATTAAAGAAGAACAGCAAGAAGAACAAGCAAAGAAGTGCAAAGTAACTTCAAGTTAGGCGTGTTAGGTGTTCATAAGTATTGAGGTAGTTGCTGCTGAAGGAGACGAGTCTTCAAAGGAGATGCAGAATGAAAGTCCCCTGCTTTGACTTAAAAAAATTACAGTCTTCCTTATGGAAAAACAAATGGGGTTTTGAGGTGAAGGGTTTGTATCGCATAGGTCCAAATGGTAGTGGTTCCTAATAACAGTGAAGTCCATAATCTCTTGACGGCTCAAGAAGAGAGGAAACACCCTGCAACACTGCTGCAATGCAAACCATGCAACATCGGCCAAAACCTACAAACCACTGCAGCGTTAAAATACACCATGATGAAAGGGAGAGAAGTAAACAGGGACATTTAAAATGTTGCGTACCATGCGTTGGGCCTCGGTGAAGGAAGGCCGCAGTTTGACTGATATGCCTGTGGTGTATTTAAGGAAGGAATGGACCTTGTCGCCGCAAACGTGACTCATGTTTTGCACACTAAGGCACGCCTCCAAACCCCCCCCCCCCACACACACACACACACACACACACTTTTGAAGTCATTAGCTGACTGTTTGCATTACCCAAAAATGGAAAACATGGTCTTGCCAAGCTGATTTCACAGCTTGGGAATAAATACCCACATTTAGATGGTAAGTCATTGCAGGGAATTTTAGGGAAATTTGGAACGAGAAAACTATTTTTATAAATCTAACAAATGATATATATGCTTTTTTTCCCCACTGGTAAACATTACGTTACAATTACTGACACCATAAAATGAAATATATTTGAGTATTTTTGGCACCCAAAGAATTCCTTCTCTCTAAAAGCCTGTGGTCTCATCCTATGCCTGCTTGTTTCTGCATGCTCACATAGCATTCCCTAAGTTAGCTGCAAGCAGGAAATCTAGCAGGAGTAAAAGCTTAGATGTGATTGGATTAAAGATTCACTGACATTTAAATTTATGGCTTGCTCAAGGGTACAATCGATGCCTCGCAGCCATAAATCCAGCCTTTCATTTCAGCTGTAAGATGTTAGGAACAACACAGGAATGTACTCACAGAGGACTGTTAGAGTGGAATTTTTCACTGGGAATTTCCCACACTCTGTGTGCAGAGTGTGTCTCCCGTGTTGAGTGCATGACTCTGAGTCGGCATAAACAAAAGTGAATCAGTCAGGTGCGCATAACACATAAACAAATGTGTTAGGTAAGATGTACCAAAAGGTGTTGTGTGTATCTAAGGCTCAATAAGATTAGGTATGTACTTTACTGTTCTTTAGAAGAATGTTGTTCCCCATTCCTGTGTCCACCCTTTGCTCCAAGTGTAATTACAACCTTCGTTGGCATGGTTTGTTTTTAAAAGCTGTCATTCAACTTCTTTGGCACATCAAGAGGCAACTTTTCAAAATAAAAGTACTCCTCCATGGAGCAAAGCAGATTTATATCGCCTTGCAAAGGTATACCACATTAACCTTGGCCGCAATCTTTAATGTATTTCATTGGAATTAGGAAATTACAGCATAATGGTGAAGTAGAACAAAGTCTGATACATGTTTTTTGAAAGTTTTTACAAATGTTATTCTTTTGTGGCCTTACAAGGGGTTTTCTGCCCTGTATTTAGCTCCATCCATATTCTCATCAACTTCAAAATGCTGACAAAAACTATTCCCACTGCATGATGCCGCCACCACCATGTTTCACTCTGTCACTCAGTGATATGCGGTGTTAATTTTCTGTGGTTTGAGACTCATGTGACCAGAGCACCTTCTTCCACATATTCGATTGGCCCCTACATTGACAAACTGCAAACATGACTTCTTATGACTTTCTTTTCAGCAACAGCAATCTTTTTGTTACTAATCCATAAGCTGTGGATCTCTGTAGCTCCTCTAGAGTTACCATGGGGTCTTTGTTGTTTCTTTGATCATTGCTTTCCTTGTAGTTGTGCCATACTCCTATCTTTGTTTGTTGAATTAAATATTTTTTTTCTGTGAGATGTCCAATGCTTGGAATATTGTTTGATTAAAATCAATATAATGTTCATTATCACAAGTAGGGGAAATGTGTCTTGGGCTAGAGTTCCACATGCTCAGCAAACATAGGGCTTGTCCTGAACATGGAGGCATATGTGATACATACAATAATCAGAATGTACTAACCATAGCTGCAGGAACATTCATAGTATATATTAAAAAAAAATAATAAAAAAAACGGTCACATACAGGGTAAATATTAATAGCAGTGATGAATTTCTCACCTGGGAGGAATGCTTGAAAATTTTAAACTTTAACTTTAACCCTACTTTGCAGAGTTTTACTTTTATTGTTTCCTAATCTAACCCTGCTTTAAACTTCTCACCTTTATTCCGGACCTGTCGGCTGTGTTTCTTGGTTTACATGATGCACTTTGTTCACTGATGTTCTCCAATTAAATTCCAAAGTATTGTATTTAGGGAAATCAACATAAAAGAGGCTAAATACGAATCCACAGAACACTTTTTCTATATTTATTATGGAGAAATGTTGAAAATAATTTCCTTTTGTTTAAAAGTTAAAGTATGCACTAGGTCTTGGTCTATCATATAACATCCCAATAAAAGGCACTGAAGTGTGTTTGTCAAAAAATGTAAAAAAGCTTAAGGGGTGTGAATACTTTTTCAAGGCACTGAATTTGGAGAAGTGATTTAAAGAGATGAAAATGCTCGCCTTCCTTGCAAAGCTACACGTAAAGGATTGCTTCTGCAGATGCTGACCTTCAGTAGCCTGGCTAATTTGAGGCCGCCTTGCTCCTTTGTGAAATCCCCCAAACTTTCCCCACGCCAAGTCTCTCCTCCCAGCCGCCACGATAATGGTCTTTTCAGGCCTCCCATCATCCGCCCCACTCATGGTGCAGATCCACCGCAGCTGGCGGACAGGCTGCCTGGTGAGTGGCAGCGTACGGTGGCCATGTTTTCCACCTAACTGCTTTTCCAGGACTGAGCACGGGGGCAAGCCGTATAAAGGCCAGACATGGAAGGCCCAAGCTTTGCGGACCAGATGTGTGGCAGTAGCAGCCAGCCAGGCGCACATCTGCTATGATTTGAACTTACTGGGGAAATTCCTTGTTCAGTGTGCCTCTCCTTATGTTTTTTCCTGCTGAATGGGAGTGAATGCTTTACCACCTCCCTCTGTTCTTCCTCTAATGGTTCCCTCTCTGTATCATGATGCATACAGACAAGACAAACAGGCTGGTCTGACTCCAGAAGGCGTGGGGTACTTTGTGTTAAGGAAATTTAAAGAGAAGATGAAAGAGCTAAATCTTTCATCTTTTTAAATGCATCGTTCTGCATAGGAGACACAGACATAACAAGTTGGTTTGTGACGCTATGTTTGTTATTACTGCCTTTGAATCCATTTCGCCACACATGTCATTAGTGTGACAAAGAAGAAGAAGAAAAAAAATTCATGGATTTCAGCCTCAAGTGATTCATAAAAGGACAGCTGGAGACAGGCCACTGCTTGCCCCAAAATAAAACCCCTGTTTCATTTTTGCAATGCTGGTGACTGCGGTATATTTAACAAAAGGCGCTAAAAATACCTTTTGTTCCTCTTCTGCGTGGGTTTGCCGCGGCACAACAAAAGCAGGGAAGTTAATTACGGCCAGGATGTCGGCAGATTTCCTTGCATTTGCATTTCAAGATTTAGGACATGATGTTCTGATGGACGGTGTGCTGAACTTAGATGCACCTCGGTGCCTGATTTTCACAGGCACGCAGGATTCTACACATTCTCAGATTTTTACAGGGACAGGATTACATTGTGCATTACACCACTTGGCCTAACCAAACCTTTCTGGGAAAGGCGTTCTGTTGTGTTTATGTAGGTGGTTTCTTCCTTGTTCTTTAGATGTGGTCTTTTAGAGACAATGTACTCTCACGCCCATTCTTTAACTTGCGCTTTCCCTTCTTCTCCCTCTGGAACATGCAGGTGACTATTTGTCAATTTTGTTCTATTAGTAAAAGGGATATTTGAGATAACAGCTTTTGAATTTATAGCATACAGTGTAGTTCAGTTTATTTATACAGCACCAATTCACCAAAATTTACAAGACAATCTCTAATTCATGCCCAGAAATATATAATCAAATTCAATCAGTCAATTCAAACACTAAACAAATTTAAATTCAATTACATTTCCATCAGATTGATCCTAGTTTTAATGACATGCACTTTTTAGTGGTTTATCGTGCCAGTTTTAAAAAGATTCCTGTTCAGCAAAGCCGTTTGCATTGCAGTAATCCCATGTGGCAACAGTGGAAAGGAACAACTTCCTTTCAACAGAAGTAACCTCTAACAGAGCCTGGTTCAGGGTGAGTGGGCATCTTGGTGGAAAAGCTCACCCGACTGCATTAAGTCATTATCTCTCACTCACTTAAAACTGTGCACATATATTTATATTATATTGTAGATATGTTTATACTGTTTAATTTGTATTGTATTGCACCGACTACACCAAAACAAATTTATTGTATGTCCAAAAACGTACTTGGCAATAAAGCTTTTCTGATTCTGATTCTGATCTTTGCAGCAATCCCTCCTCCTAATCAAGCATGTGGTTACAGTGAGGAGGATCAATTCTCTTTTTACAGGAGGAAATCTCTAGAACCTGACTCAGTGTGAATGGCAATCTGTCAAATAGGCCAATGGAGAAACAGTCTAATAAAAGGATCCAGTAATGCACAGTGAAAAACCAGAAGCTTAGATATTGAACGAAGAGTGGAGAATGACAAAGGAACCTGAAGAGCTAATCAGTAGAGTTGTTATGTTACGACCCCGGGCCTAGGGGATCAGGGGGTGGTAACATAAAAATGTGTCCAGAGGAAAAACAAATGAAAAGGGGTGGAGTTTAAAAGGATTTATCACAAAGAAAAAGGTTCCACATACAAAACAGCAAATGCTTTACCCACTTAATAATCAAACTTGGGCTAACATAAACAAAATAGAGGAGGGCAAATCCAGTCTCAACAATTAAAAGATCAAATTAAACATGAAAAAACAAGTTAATCTAAACCAAACTCAAAACACTCCAAGACAAAGGGACTTAAAAGGGGATGTCAAACTTCACAAACACAAGCTACTAAGTTGAACTATTAGAAAAAAAAAACAAGTCCAAAACCAAACTGCTAAGCAGTGCAAGGTGGGTCAGCAGTACAAAATACTATAAAGCTACCAAAACAACCTTCGAAAGTCTTTACACAAAGCAAAGTGGGGGTCAGCTGCACAAAGCCTCTTCTAAAAGTTGCCCCCCACTTTGCTTTGTGTAAAATCTGTGACAGAATGAAGGCAGGGAAGCTAAGGGAGGGAGACTAATTAATACAGAATGGCAATGAACTAAGGCACAAACAAATAACTTAATCAAGGTAATAAAGACTAACAGAGGTCTAAGCTAAATAAATCCAAATGTACAAAAAACACAACACAAGAATAAACTACAAAACTAAACATAAAGGAATTAACTAATATGGATACACGTTACTAATAATAATCACAGATAAATTAACTCAATATGTCAGGACCAATAGAACATGAATAAACAACAAGGAAGTAAAGAGGTCCTTAGAGGTCCTTGTGCGTGTATAAAAAACACAAAGTGGATTTTTTCCTTCTATTTTTTTCCTTCAGGAAAATCCTGGACTGGCTTATTTTGTTTGAACTGAAAATGACTGAACTGAGTAAATCCCGAGCCATGTCCTTCTTTAAGTGAAGAGCTAGTTATCATTGCATGGACTATTATTGTTTTTTTTGTTTTTTTTGCTGTGGATGAATACGATTGAAACTTATGAAAATTGTGGTTGTTCGGTTATTCTCAATCAATGTTTCTGGTGATGAGCATGTCTTTGCTTTTTTCCCTTGTCTGGGTTTTGGATTGAAAAATAAATATGTCAGGAGAGAGGCCTGGCTGGCACCCCAGAAAGAATGTCTCAAACTTTGATTCCATAATACCACTACATAAAAGAGTAGGCCTCCTTCCGGTGGGGAGGAGGCCCAGGACACGCTGGAGGGACTATGTCTCTCGGCTGGCCTGGGAACGCCTTGGGCTCCCCCCGGAGGAGCTGGAGGAGGTGTCTGGGAAGAGGGACGTCTGGGCATCTCTGCTGAGTGTGCTGCCCCCGCGACCCGGTCCCGGATAAAGCGGAAGACGACGAGTAAGAGTACAAAATAAAGAGAACACAAACACAAATGGAAACCAAAACCCAAACACCTTTGGATCATAACAGCAACAGCTCAGCTCATGCCCCAGGAATGTGTCACAGCTAAACCGAAACACAAGGTCAGGTGTACCTTCTGTGAAGAGAAAAATAAAAACAGAGGGAGAACATAAAGTTATTGGCAGCAATACAGTAACTTGCAAAGGTTTTCACCCCCGTAGCATTTTTGTGTTTTCATGCCTCACAACCTGGAATTAAAATGGATTGTTTGAGAGTTTATTTACAGAACATGCCTACAACATTCAAGATGCATTGTGTTTTTTATTTCGCATGAATAGTAAAACAAATAACAGAAAAAGCTGAAGCAACACTGCGTCAGCTCTTTCATATCAGATGGTTTTCGCTTGTGAACAGCAATCTTTAAGTCTAATCACAGATTCTCAGTTTGATTGAGGGCTGGGATGTGTTAGGATTGAACCAGACATTGCATTTTCCTTGGTGGTCAAAAAGTAATATTTTGGTCTCATATGACCAGAGCACCTTACTCCATACACTTGGAGAGTCGCATGTCTTTTGGCAAACTCAAACTCAATAGTGCCTTCTTCCATAAAGCCCAGCTCTACGGAGTGTACAGTTTAATGTGGTCCTGTGGACAGATACTCCAGTCTCTGTTGTGGAGCTCTGCAACTCCTTCAGGGTTACCTTGGGTCTCTGTGCTGCCTCGGATTAATGTCCTTCTTGCCCAGTCTGTGAGCTTTGATGGGCTGTCCTCTTTTGGCAGGTTTATTGTGGTACCAGGTGCTTTCCATTTGAAGATGATGGAATTAATGGTGCTCTAGGGGAACATCAAAGATTTTGATATTTTTTATAACCCCACCCTGACTTGCACTTCTCAACATCTTTGTTCCTGACTTGTTTGGAGAGTTCTCCGGTTGTCATGGTGTGATATATCATGCTTAGTGGTGTTGCAGCACCACTGGCGCCTTTCGAAAATGGTGTGTTTATGCTGACAAATTATGTGCACTTCGATTGCACATGAATGGGCTTAATTTCACTAATTATGTAACTTTTAAAGGTAATTGGTTGCATCAGAGGTTTCTTTATGGGCTTCATAGCAAAGGGTGTATACATATACACATGCCAATTTTCAAGTTTTTAAAATTATTTTTCTTAGATATTTTTTTCACATTTCACTTCACCAACTCAGACCTTTTTGTGCAGATCCATCACATAAAATACAATTACAAAACATTCAAATTATAGGTAGGAATGTAGAGAGCAGGAGTGTAACCAAATAGGTAAAATGCCAAGGAAGGTGAAAACCTTTGCAAGATATCTCCTTTGAATTGTAATCAGAACTCTTCTTGTTGGCTTTTTGAATAAGATGAAGCCTTTTTTGCTCAATTATTTGGGTTTCTTGACAAATAAAATAATAATAATAATAATAATAATTGGAAATACACCAATCCAGCCTAGAAGGAGCAAATGCATTGAGTAGTTTTTCCACATCTATTTGGGTGTTTCTAATTTTGGGAATATTGCACATGGGAAATAAAAAAGTCCTTCAAACCTGTGTAACGTGTCTTACCGAGATTGCTATTCCTTTTCCAATCACTCCCAGTTTATATATCACAGACCATATTTAAAATTTGCACACTGTCATTCTATTGGCTGATATGGTTGCTGGGGATGACATGACTTTAATCTGAAAGAGAGCAAAAAGAATCTGTGAGCAGGGAAGAAACTTGAGAGCACAGTTTTGATCTGAGCAGAGAGCAAGTTCGCGCATGAAGGATGAAGTAAGCAGGAGGAGAAATTATCTATGCAAGAAGCATTAAATCAGAGCGCAGAAACAAAGATTTGAAAGAGAACAGAGTATATTTGAAAGAAAGCAGAAGTTTTGAGTGTAAGCATTACTAAGTTTGAGTACAAGCAGAATGAAATCCTGCTCTCAAATTGAAAATACGTGCTCTTGATTTTTGGCAGTAAATTTCCCTCATAAGGGATTATTAAAGACACAGAAACACAGTGGGTTTCTATTGAGCAACACTCACTACCAGGTAGAAGTCTCTCAAATTTCCCATTTTGTAGTTTACGATCTCTGAAAAAAATTTAAATAAGTAACATATGGGTCAAACAAATATTGAAATTATGGAATCAAATAGAAACAATTAAAGTAAACTACAACTTTATCAAGGGCCATGGCCATTAGAAGGAATGTGGAGTTTTTACCTTCTCTGTATGATAAGGCCTTTGACAGATGGGTTGAACACGGGTTGATTACATATATATAAACCAGTTATTTGAAAATAATATTCTGAAGACTTTCTTAAAACTAAACGATACTTTTGCCCTTCCCTCAACTGATGAGTATAGGTTTCTACAAATTAGGAATTATTTAACACAACACTCAGATTGGGAATAAATTAAAAGAAAACCAAAGAATTTAGAAAAACATTTAATTGATTTACTTGAATATTCAGAAACCATGAAAAAGCAAGTCTCCTTAATTTATAAAAAAAAAATAGATGTGTCAGATAATACTCAGCATATTAAACAACAATGAGAGATAGAACTGAATACATCTCTGGAAGATGACTTGTGAGAGGACATTTGTGCTGGCTGCCACAAGAGAATTGGGAGTCAGAATTGGAAAGAATTTGATTGGAAGATAGAGCTAAGAATTTTTCAATCACCACTTATAACCTTTCTTTCAAAGAGCAGTACTAGTGATAGATGTTGGAGGGGGTCAAGTGGGCGATCAGACCCACATATTCTGGGACTTTCCTCAGATCCAAAAATATTGGAACGATATTAGAGATGTGCTGTAAAGAATACTGAAAGTAAATATTCCATCTGATCCTGCAATTTTTATACTTGATGTGTTCTCTGACCATTTTACTTATGATCAAAGGACTCTGCTACATATTCTTTTAATGAAAGCAAGGAAGATGATTACAGTCAACTGGATGAAGCCCGACCCACCACATGTGGATCACTTGATACAAAAAATCAAGCATGTATAGATGATGGAACGATTAACTGCTCAATTACAACTGAAACCCCAGAACTTGGAAAGGCTGTGGAAGCCCAAGATACATCCTTTTCTGATTGTTCTTCTGTCTCTCGGTTTGTGTTACCTGTCGTGTCCTACCATGAAACCAAATGGAATATTTGGGATTCTAGTATGTACGAATATGAATAATGACGTGAAGCCCCAGTCTCGGTCTCAGGATTAAAACGTTTGTATGTAAATTGCCTGTTTATAGTTGGCAATAAATTAAAAAACAAAACAAAACAAAAAAACTGTGTAATGTGGGATTTATATGACATTTCCCGGTCAAACCTCCATAATAATGCGTCAAACCTCGATGTATTATTATCGGAGGCCATGTCGATGCAACGCAGATTAAGTGACAGAATAACCAGTTTGTTTTTTAGATACTCTGGTTGAAAAAGTGGCTATCTCAAAGAAAGAATAAACTAAATGTCCAGGCTTTTTTGTCTGTTGTATAATTTGTCTGCAGTGCATTGTTGATACATTCTATTAAGAAAAGACTTTGAAGAGAATGTCTTTTGTTTAACCATGCATCATGAGTACTGATGGAATTATTTTGAGAGCTTCTTTGATTGATTCCCTTTGTGGTTGGTCACATCCTTCTGGAGGGAAGAAAATGATCAACCTTACGTATCTTGGGCAAGTATACGTTTTATAACAAGGTTTCCATGAGTGATCCTGCTGAAGAAACATAACTAGTTTGTCCAGTTCCACAGTCAGTCACAGTCCCTTGAATTCCCCCTCATAGTCACATCTCTCTTTGGGACACTACCATCAGTCTAGATCTGTCATAGTCTGGCAATGGAAGGCTGCTACACCGTAGGTGGCTCTGGCATTGTTCTTGACATTTCTTAGTTTAGACTGTGTCCTAAAGAAAAGCCTTGGAATGTCCCTCCCTTGTCTACATCTCAAACCCAGTTGTACAAGTTATAATTCATTATGATTTTCTCCAGTGGCACTACACACTCAGAAACCCATTCATTTGCACTGTATGCAAGGGACACTTCTAACAGACATTTTTAACAGATTTTATCAGACATATGCATAATATCAGCTTACAACACTAAAGAGATACACACAAACTTTACACAAAAATTTCCTGTTTTTCAGAAATCTCATATTACTTGCTCTGTACTCCACAAAGCCCTTCTGTGACATTCTGTTGACAACTGACTCCCATGGATGCTGCTTTTGGTCTAAAAGTGGCACAATGCGACAATCATTCACAGTTTTCTACTTTGCTTTGGAACTCAGCAACGTAGCCTGGCAATGTTAAGAACTGCACAGGGACTGGTGACCTAATGTGCAATTCAAACTAACTGGCAGCTGAAGTTTTGGACTACTTTGTATACAAATTCCTCCAGTCAAACAGACTTCTCATTGCACAATGTACATGCAATAATGAAGTCCTATTTTGTCCCTAACCCTAGTTATATTGTGGAGGAATGTAGGTGAAGTGATAAATCAAGCAGCTTTCCCAGAATCAAAACTAAATGTCAAGTGAAAAGGAAGCAAAGAACACTGAAGTGAAAATAAAACCTAAAGTCATCTGGAAACCCGAATATTAAATTTCATCCAGTTACCTTTCCTGTATAACCTCATTATGCATACTGTTATATTGATTCCAATGATCAAGGGTCACACCAGTGTCAGGACATCAATGCCTAAGGTGACTATATACATCTATAAACAGGAAAACATAAAACAGAATAAAGTCTATAAACGTAAAGGAATCATTGACAAGTGTTTCTTAACCCTGGTCGTCTGGGCCCACAGTCCTTTATGTTTTAGATGTGTCTCTGCTTCAGCACACCAGATTAAAATGATTGCATTACTTCCTCAGGGTGCCCTAAAGTGCCATGGAAGACTGTTAATCACCCATTCATTTAAGTCAGGTATGTGGCAGCAGGAAAACACCTAAAACATGCAGCACTCTGGGCGCTGTGGACCAAGGTTAAGAAACCCTGACATAGACAATTAATTTATCTCCTAAACACCTACAAAGCATTAATCTCATCCCACATGTTAACCAAAATTACTACAAATGGCACAACATGCCAATCTCGCCAAGGTGCCTCTGTCAGCTGCTTAGTAAGCTGCCCAGTCTTCCCAGTTTTGTTGCTTATACACTCCCTCATTTGTCCAGACAACGGATTAATGCTGTTGTCTGGACAAATGAGGGAGTGCATCATCTCCTCATCTTTTTAGTAGAAAGCTATTAAACTGACATTAAACTGACAACTGGGGTATATTCCTCCCGTTTTGCTATTTTCCAGAATAGGCTTAGCGAGGAGTGCATTAATCAGATAATTATTCCTATGATAACTCTGGAGGAGCTGCAGAGATCCACATCTCAGGTGGGAGAATCTGTTGCCCAGATAACAGTCATGCACGCTACAAATATGTCCTTAGTGGAAGAGGCAAGAAGAAAGTCATTGTTGATAAAAAGCAATAAGAAATTTCATGTGCAGCTTGCCAAAGCCATGTAGGGGGGACAGCAAACATGTGGAAGAAGGGGCTCTATTAAGTGCTTTGATATACATGTAACCCTTATGTGTTGCTGAACACACCATCTCACCATACTTAACGCTCTTCTTCTAATCTGACAGCTATTTCAGAAGAAAATTGGAAAAAATGTCAGTCACTGGATGTGCAAAGCTGGTTGAGCAATACCCCAGAAGAGCTGTAATGCAGCTGTAATTACAGCCAAATATGGTTAGAAAGTAATTAATAATTTAGGCCTAATACAAATGCATGTCATACTTTTCAGATTTTAAACAATAAAGAAAATTAAAAAAATTCTCCATCCTTCTTCTTCTAACTCATATTTATGCTCTATGTGTCTAAAACAGAATAATTTTATTAATTTGATCACAAGTAATGAGAATCAACTAAGTTCAAGTCTATGTTTGCTCTCTCTTGACGTTTCTCTTGTCATTGCAGCTTTTGTTTCTTATTTTATTCTTATTAGCAACACTAACAGCCTCAGTCTAACTTGTGATTAATGCAGAGGGTGGTTTCACTTGTGCGTGGCTTTCTTGTTTTGACCCCCTGTTGGCACCCAATGCTGTATTTTAGATTTGAAAAGAGTGACAGACACATGGGAGGGGGTTGGTCTTTACCCAGGAAAGTACCTAAAGTGCACTTTAAAGTCCATTGGCCTTTGCAGCGCCGCACTCCGCCCATGCACACATTTTATTCTGCAGAGGATGTTTCACTACCGTTTTTGCCCTGACCAGCAGTTACATAAGCCATTCTAAAAAACATACAGTGGGCCTCCACCCTGCAAAACAAAACATCCAGTGACCAGTCAGTTTTGCTCAGACAAAAGTCAGAATGCCAAATTAATCGGACCTGCTGCTACTGGCTCCAAGCTCTTTTGTTGTTCAAAGGGTCAAAAGGTGTCCAGATTATGGCAAATGTTTTTCTAGCTCCATAATAACATCTTGTGTTGCAGGAGATTAATATGTTTTTAGACTCAAGTTCACCACTTGTTGTTAGACTATGACAGTATCTTAATAGCTCCTTCGCCCAGTTGAAGGACACCAGACCATAAAAAAGATAAGTGCTTTGTGGTAGCTGAGATTATTTTTAGACCTCTTCAGTCTATAATAGTCGGTTTGCATCTCTTTGTACAGGACCTTTGTTCAACTTTTCACTATCCGAAGTTTGCATCTCTTTAGCTTCTCTTTCTGTTAGACAATATTTTTTGTAATCAGTGGTAAATGGGCCTCCCTTTTTTAAAACTTAGTTTGGATATTCCATTCATCAATATTCACAGGCCAGATATCAGCTGCCAGAGAAAGCTGCCAGACAGGTTAAACTAAGATAAAATGTGAATAAAAGTTTTTCATGTTTACATTTTTCACATTTTTAGACAATTTGTTTCCAACAAAAGGTTTCTGACGGTCAAACGTTTCTGAAAAAAGTATCAAACCTTCAGTATACATGCATGCACAAAGCAAGGTACAAATGTTTTAGTGGAAACAACTTGATGAGGGTGTCCGGAAAATGGGCATCCAGCAGAAGCTCTTTTTTCAAGCAAGGATTGGTGCAAAGATAACTTCAAAAATAGGATTTTATCATCTTATTTTAAGACCGATAGAACATTATGTAACCCAAAGATTCAAGAAGGGCTGCACAGTGGGGCAGTGGTTAGCGCTGTTACCTCACAGGAATTAAATTCTAGATTCACTTTTCTAATTAAAGCAACAATTTTACTTTGTTATGCAGAATTTTAAACAGATTTTAAAATATATTCTGCTGTAGTTTAGAAAATTTTCCAACTTCACGAAAATGGAGGATGTATAATCCATATTTCTTTCTGTTTTATACCAGAACTGGCTTCATTGGTGTTACTTTCCCACATGAAACATTTGATTTGTTCTACAGATTTTTACAAATTGGTTTGTTTCTATATCTTTTCATTCACCGAACCTTTGTTTCTCAATACACTGGTTATTTTTGGCTTCAGACAGTATTTCTTTAGAAATGCAGAGAGATGAAACACTTGAGCATAATTTGTCAACAGAAATGGAGAAGCTTTAACTTGGCATTATGTGTTATTCACAACTATGCCTGGAAATTCATGCAAATAACTTTCCTTTTGGAAAGAAGTCTACCTGCTTAAAAGTTATACTACTTCAAGCCCAAACTTACAGTATTTGTGTATCTTTCCTGTTGGAGTCTCTAAGCCAATTTCATACCTCCCTGTCTGCTAGAGAGTCCAATAGACAGTAAAAACTCCATGATGTTCATGTCTTCATTCTACCTGCCAAATGAAGTGTGACAGGAGTCTGTGAAGGCATCCGAGAGTAGCCCACACAGGCCTGGATTGTACACACCGTGATGATCACATGATGCTGAAACTCCCATACATCAGGTGGCGCCCCACAGAAAGAATAAAGAAAACAAGTCAAATCATGAGCAAGAGAAGACAAACAACAGTGAGACTTGTTTTAAAGAAATGCAGTGGGGGAGGGTTTGCTGTTTCCGTCATTTAGATAATCTTTGGGATAACAAGAACATAAAACCTGCATTTGGTTCCTGGTGAGAAACCACCTTATTCTTTCTTTTCAGCTGTTTTCTGCTTCTATTCTTCTGGGCAGACAACTGACAAACCCCCTCATGAGGCTGTAAGGAAAACTGTAAATCACTCAGTGGAAATGCTGTGGTTCTACTCATTAAAAAACAGTATGAGTACAGGTGTGTGTGTCGGTAATGTTCAAGCAGTATGGACTTTCTGATGTGGAGAAGCATGTGGAGAGCCTTAGATTGATTTTAATTGAACTGAACTGATCTGGTCTGTGATACACTGACCATCTGACCCCACCTTTAAACCAATGACCACAGGAGATAGGAAAAAGGCCCACCATGCAGCAAGAAGGTCGTACCTCTGAATTTCAGGCTGTATGGCAGAGTTAGCATGTTCTCCATGTGCATGCGTGGGTTCCATCCAGGTACTCCGCCTTCCTCCCTCAGTCCAAAAACATCACTATTAGGTTGGCCCCTCTAAACCACGCTTAGGTCTGAGTGTGAGAATGCATGGATGTCTGTCCAGTATGTCTCTGTGATGGACTGGTAACCTGTCCAGGGTGCACTCACCTTTCTACAATGACTGCCGAAGATAGGCAGCCCCTAGCCACCCTGCAAGAATACGCAGGTATGGACAACTGATAAATGGATGAACTGAATTGAATTAATAAGGGTAAAACAGTAGCCTAAAGCTAACCCTAAAGCTTACCTTTTGTTAGTGCTCTAGTGGCCTTCCACCTGTAGTTAAAAGCAGTGCCCACAAAAGATTGGCTCAAATAAGATGATAATACTGGGTAGAAATAGCATGATTTCATAACAAATAACATTTTAAATATAAATGTATAACACATTTTATTTAAAATAGAAGACAGGAATGATTCACAATGCTGCTAAAATAATGCAACCTATTGATCGTTTCAGTTAACATCTTGTATATACACATATACTGTATTGTATATACAACTGTCAAGTTGTAGAAACGCTTTCTCATTTAATGGTTTTCTTTATGCTTGTTACTATTTACATTGTACGTAGATTCTTACTGAAGGCATCAAAACTGTGAATGAACACATATGGAATTATGTAGCAAACAAAAAATTGTAAAATGATATTAAATATGTTATATTTTAAATTCCTTAAAGTATCCGCCTATTGGTGTGATGATAGAAGTACTAACCTTTGACCGTCTCTCAATGAACGTCTGGGAAGTTCTTTCAAGACTCTTTGGAAACCATTTCAGGTGACCTCCTCATGAAGCTCATGGAGAGAATATCAAGAAAGCAAAGCAGTCATCAAAGCAAAGGGTGGCTATTTTGAAGAATCTAAAGTATAAAAATGTTTAGTTATTTTACACTGTTTACTACATAAGTCCATGTGTCTTCATTCATAGTTTTGTTGCCTGTGGAGAGAATCTACAATGTAAATAGTCATGAAAATAAAGAGACCCATTAGGTGAGAAACTGTATCTAAATCTTTTGACTGGTAGTGTATATGTATATATAATGATAATTATTTGGATTTAAATACCTGCAGAATAAAACCCCATAAAATTCACACGTAGTTTTCATTTTGCAGAATAGCCCTTTCTATAAGCTCTGCACCTTGAAGTGGAGCAGTGACTCAAGAATAAGAAAGTGATATTAAACGGTTAATAATTCAGGCAGTCTGCTCAGGTCGGCTGCTTACCAGACATGTTGTAGCTTGCCAACTGTCACTGGAGCGACCTTTAGTTTTCACACTAACAGTCTGGGTTTTTCATCACTGGCAAAACCTTCAAACAGTTTTAGCTAAAAGTGTGGTTTCCTGCTTTTAGCCAGCTGACCTTCAGTGCACAACAAAGGGTCAGGGATGGGCAGCTGTGGCAACATTTCTTGCATCTAATTAAAAGGACTGAACTGCAGAAACAGTGTAACAGTGAAACTGCAGCTTTTTAAAACCTCCGTATACTTTGATGCTTGCTAATTTCCTGAAGGTGAATTCATACCTCTTAGTCTGCGAAGGGTTTATGACGTAAATTATTACTAGAGTCCGGTAGGACTTTCACAGACTTTTAGATACTTTTTTACCCAGAGTGGTGTGTCTGTGTGCACTTAGAGTAACAATAAAACCTGCAGTAAATAGACGGTGCCAAACATGCACCTTTAAAAGAAAACTGCAAGCAACAGGTGGGGGAGGGGCAAGGTTGCATTGTTCAATACAACATGAAAAAACAGCGGTGTCTGGCACTTTTACTTGGAATTCATCAAAAATATTTTAAACTGCAAGAATGATATGAAGAATGTATTTTTGTTTACTTTTTGAAAGTGTAGCTTTTTTAAATCTTTGCATAGTTGATGCCGATAACTAGCCCAGGATTCATTTCCAGCCTGCTTTCGGCAGTTTCTTCCAGGTATCTGGAGAATGAGGGTTTGTCGCAGGGATTCCACGGTCTTGGCGTCGAGATGCTGTCGAGACTTGTGTCCAGATGAGGACAGGGTTAAAGACATATCAAGGACACACAGAAAGTTAAATCAATTTTTTTCCAGCAGGTTCCCTGTTGCACCACACAGATGGGGGAGGCAACATGCTCAGGCTTAAGAGCTGGACCATATCAGCAATATAACAGAGGAACGTGGACAATAAAATGATGTTAGCTGCAGAGAAAGGCTGCATAAAAATCAAGCCTTTCGTGTGCAAGCGGTTAAAGTTTGTATTTGGAAGATTACTGCATAAATGTTTTTTTTTTTTTTAAAAAGGAAAGAAATCCTGTGTGCATTTGTGGGCTATCAAAACTGCGCTTGATCTTTCATTCTACGCAGGCATTTGTAGCCAGAGAAATGAAAGACTGAGTGCACAATTTAAAACAACTTTGCACAAATGAACAGCAGGGTTGTTAGTTGTCCAACAACTCGTCTTCCACTCTATTAAAAATGTCTAGTTTTCTTGTTTTTAAACCGGCAGGAGGTCAGTAGAAGTGCGCACATCTGACACAACATGACTTGTAAGTTCACAAGTCGTGTTGCCGTTGTGGCAGCCACCTGTAGCATCAAGCTTGCATCTGAGATAGGAGGCAGCTAGTGCCAGGGACTTTCCACTGCAAAGACTGTGTGATGTGTGTGTGTGCGTGCACACAAGAGTGCATGGCTTTTTTTTCTTTAGTGTGCATGCATGTTTCTATGTGGAGAGCAAGCATACAGTGAGCGCACAGTGAACTGAAACTGGTGTGAAAACCAATGCTTTTTCTGGTATGGGACAGACAGTGTAATCATGCACATAGGAAGATTTACATGCATGTAAAAACAATGTATTTCAATTTCAGGTAAAGGAAAACAGCAAACTGTGGATGTAATATTTCAATAATGCTCTGGCAATACACGAGTATTCGCAAATCAATTTATTGTGTAATGCAAACTAATAATAAAGGAAATTGATGGCTTGTTTTGATATTTTTCTACCTTATCATACCCTGATAGCGAGAGGTTTCTTCATTGCTGACAATTGATGATCCCTTCTTGTTTTTCAGCAGTGTTTTTCAAAAGTATTCACACTACTTTTTTTTTTTACATTTGTCACAAACCAAAATAGAATTTTATTGATATCATGTTTTAGACCAGAATTAAGTAGAGCATAATTGTGAAATGGCTAAAAGAAAACTTTTAGATTTTTATCTAAAAAATAAAATGGAAAACCATTTGTTCCACTTCCTGATTGTGCTTCACTTTGTCTTAGTCTATAAAAACACCCCAATAAAATCCACTAAAGGTTTTGGTTGAGATGTTGCAAAATGTGGAAAACGTGCACTATTTTTGCAAGCCACTATGGTGCATGGAGTTAATCACATGTTGCTGGCCTCTGAGAACTGACAACAGCTTATGAATAAGATGGAGTTCTGGGGAATTTCTCGGCCACAGGTCCCAGATTTCCTTTTTATGATCTTTTAGTTACTTCCTTATCACTTCTGCCTTGTGACACCTTATCACGCTGGGAAATACACAGATCAGTGCCAAACTGGACTTGGAGTGTTGCAAGAACTTTGAAGGATGTTTCGATTATACTCTTTATTTATGGCCCAACTCTTGGGCAGAACTGGGAGTAAACCCACTCCCTTGGATAAGGAACAACACCGCACATGGATTGTATCAGTCAATTTCACTACTCCATAAGACACAGAACTAATGTTATGCTCACCTGAATAAATGATTTACCAGACATACCTTGCAATCAGAAAGAAGATTCATTAGAGATAAAATAGCATTAGTCTTCTGTTGTCCCTCCTTGCACTTAATGCAGAATTTAAGTTTGTTCTTGATGGTTTTCTTGGAAAGAATTAGCTGAATAATCGCCATATATGTAGATCTGCACATGCAAACCTGCTGCCTGTGCTTAGCAAGCTCTGCACCGGTGGCAATCATGTGGAATCTTTAACTTGGAGGATTTGATGCAGTGTTGTTGCAAAGCGATAAAGGTTGCATGCTTTTCCTCTGTATTAACCATTGCTAATACAAGAAGACAATGATTTCAAGCACATTATTAAACACAAAACGTAAGCTTTGTAAGGCAGTTTTGCACTTTTGCAATGAACATTTGTGCACCTTAAAACAGAAACTGATATGGCAATGTCAAAACCTTTGACCAGAACTGTAGAGCCTCACTACAATAGCATAGCCTGACGTTAGAGAGCGAGGAGCCTCACTGCAGAGAGTGTGTGTGTTTTTAAGCCCACAAAGGAAGCTCAGGGTAAGGGGGTGAGATTGAACCCAGGCAGTGTTGATGCTGGAAATCCCCTGCACGCCTGCGTTGTCTTAGACACTCAGAGCCTATCCAAGGCCCACATCAAAGGGGCTGCTGCTGTTCTCATCACCCCCCTGCCCCCCTCACCCATCTTCTTCTATCTTTCTGTAGATTTCACTGCATTGTCTGCCTCTTTACCCCTTGACTTCTGTCTCCATTTATACATGTCCCATTTCTCACCGACAAGCAGCTGTCAAACCTTTCTTAAAAAGCTGCTGCCCCTCAACGACCTCTCACATCAAATACCAGGTAGGTGCTGAAAGATCCTGCAGGGCGAATTGCATCTGATAGAAGTTTCAAGCAAGGACTGAATCATTTCAAAGTAATTAAATCTATCTGAGAGCCCCCCTCCCCCATATGATTTGTTGATCAGATGGAGCAGCACATATGGTAGTCAGGTGGGCTGGATAACACTTTTAGTGCTTGTGGTTAGGCCTCTGCAAAATCTCCGACTAAATCAGAAGTGAAAATGTTGGTTCACTTAACACCCCTGAGTCCCAGTCCCCACAGTTCATAACCAACAAAAATGTCCAGTATGCATGAAGCAGTAGAGAACTCGAGCATGACACGTGGACACTCTCGGGGGGGTTGTGGGTTAGAAACAACCCCTTCAGATACATGCAGATGCATTTGCCACTTATCCCTGCCATCGTCAGTGGTGCACATGCCTGCATTCAAAAGCTTCGTGAGGGAATAGAACAGTCACAAGGAATGGCATTGTGAATGCTCAAACTCTGGATTTTCCCTCGTAATCAGGGATTGTCCGATGACTGTGGTGTGTATCACGCTTCCTTAGCAGGATGCTTCACCATTGGTCAGTCAGTTTCCTTTCTGTTGCTCTACTTCATGGAGAGGCAGACAATGTATACAGACCACCAAGGGGTACTCCCACTCTTGGTCAACGTTTTTTTCTTGGAGAGGTAGGAAATAGCACAGACATTTCCAGTTCATACATTCATGTTTGAGTGTGTGTGTGTTTCTGTAGCATTTGCTACAATGTAAGGCCCATTTTTCTAACATATACTATGTTGTGAGGACCCTCTGCTCCTTATGTGGTCCAAAGCCTGGACCCCATAAGAAGAAATGCTGGTTTTGGGTTAGGGGTGAGGTTTAGGACTAAGATATGAATCTAGTTTAGGTTAGGTTAAGGTTTAGGTAAGTACTGGTAATGGTTAGGTTTAGGCCATAGAAATAAATTAAAATTAATGGAAGTCAATGCAAAGTCATTGTAATGGTAGAAAGACATATGTGTGTGTGTTTATACATAGGACACCTTGTTTGAACATGTGGGGCTACAGTGAGTTTCCCCTGTTTAAGACAATACTGCCCTCTTGTGGACGAAATCTTGCGCTGGCTCTGCAGGGCTTAAAAACTGACAAACATTAAGACAGGCTGCATGAAACAACGCCTGAGCTGCGTGTAACGGGTTTGATTCTGGATCACAGTATGACTGGCTGTCTTAGATTGTATTGTATTGTATTGAAATGAAATGGTTTATTAACATGGATTGAACTGGATTTCAAATTTTATGTCAATTTTACCCTGTTGATTTTAAGAGCGTCTTGACATGACTTTTTTGTGACCTGCCACCATTTTTATTAAACCTTTATTTAAACAGATAAACAAACAAACAAACAAACAAACAAACATTGAGATCAAGGCCTCTTTCACAAGGGTGACCTGGCCAAGAAAGACAACAGCACACGTCATAGTGGACAACAACAACAAAAACAAACACTAAAAATACAAAACTATGAAGTGCAAATTTGACATATAAATAACATAGACATGATTGAATGAAACCAAACTGGGTGGAAACCTTAATAAGACGTTACCTATTAATAACTCCCAGCAGACTATCATGCATTTATATTGCAACATGAGTTGGGAAGGTGAGAAATTACTTAGTATATTTATTTACTCAACATTCAACATTGATTTTTGTTGGGTTTTCTTTATATATTTCCCTTTAAAAGGAACAGAATGCTAAACAAATGTTTACAGAGAAATACATGGCAAAAAGAAAAACAGGTATGTTGAAGAAAAGCAATAAATAAATCAAAACAGAAAACAGAATTGCTGACCCAGTCAACGCGTGTGTGAGACTTGACAGAGAATGAAAGTTGCATCCTCGACACTACACTTATTCAACGTTCAACGGCCATCTTTACACTGCCAATATTTAACATGGTCCACTTGAAAGTAACATGAAAATGCTTGGATATAAGTGTCAAATTTTGTGCTTGCTGAAGATGATCAACTTGACCTCCATTATACCAAATGTGAAAAAGGCAGAGGCCCGATCAACAGGTAAGGGTCCACCACTACCACTGTACAATTTGTGACCACAGTCACTTTTACATTATTATATGTAATTTGTAAGGTGAAGTAAAAGGTGGTGTTATATTAGTGATGTGTCTGTAACAGTTTTAAAATAAAAAACCGAACCACACACACACACACACATGCAAATGCAAAGAAAGTAGTTCACTAATCTGGGGTAAATGTGTAATTTAACACTCTTATCTTTGTCCTACCAGGACTGGCCAGACGCGCTGTTACAGTGTGGCTCCCAGCAGAACCTGAGCCAGGGTTGAGATGACCACAGGAATGCTGAAGGCCCGGTTTCAGTGCCTTCACAAACACAGGGTCAGCCCACAAAGGGCCTGTGATATCATAGTTGCTTGAGTGATTTTATAAGACTTATAGCCAGTATTAGAGGTGAAAACTATCCTGTTTATGAACAAATTGTTCCAGACGACAACGTGGGCCACACTGTTGACATGACAGAGGGCACAGCAGTTATGTAACAATAATTTCCAATTCACCAATCATTTCCCAAATAAAGACAATAGTTGTTTCGTTTTATTAAGTGTTCTTTATTGTCTGCAAGTTAAAATACAGTGTTAGAAAAATCATCCGCCTCAACAACATTTAACTGAGGCTCCAGCAGTTGTTTAAATTATTTAAATTTGTGTGTTTCTGCAGCTTTTAGGTCTTTCTGATTACACATATTTCTATGTACAGGTCCTTCTCAAAATATTAGCATATTGTGATGAAGTTAATTATTTTCCATAATGTCATGATGAAAATTTAACATTCATATATTTTAGATTCATGGCACACTAACTGAAATATTTCAGGTCTTTTATTGTCTTAATACGGATGATTTTGGCATACAGCTCATGAAAACCCAAAATTCCTATCTCACAAAATTAGCATATTTCATCCGACTAATAAAAGAAAAGTGTTTTTAACACAAAAAACGTCAACCTTCAAATAATCATGTACAGTTATGCACTCAATACTTGGTCAGGAATCCTTTTGCAGAAATGACTGCTTCAATGCGGCGTGGCATGGAGGCAATCAGCCTGTGGCACTGCTGAGGTCTTATGGAGACCCAGGATGCTTCGATAGCGGCCTTTAGCTCATCCAGAGTGTTGGGTCTTGAGTCTCTCAACGTTCTCTTCACAATATCCCACAGATTTTCTATGGGGTTCAGGTCAGGAGAGTTGGCAGGCCAATTGAGCACAGTGATACCATGGTCAGTAAACCATTTACCAGAGGTTTTGGCACTGTGAGCAGGTGCCAGGTCGTGCTGAAAAATGAAATCTTCATCTCCATAAAGCTTTTCAGCAGATGGAAGCATGAAGTGCTCCAAAATCTCCTGATAGCTAGCTGCATTGACCCTGCCCTTAATAAAACACAGTGGACCAACACCAGCAGCTGACACGGCACCCCAGACCATCACTGACTGTGGGTACTTGACACTGGACTTCTGGCATTTTGGCATTTCCTTCTCCCCAGTCTTCCTCCAGACTCTGGTACCTTGATTTCTGAATGACATGCAGAATTTGCTTTCATCCGAAAAAAGTACTTTGGACCACTGAGCAACAGTCCAGTGCTGCTTCTCTGTAGCCCAGGTCAGGCGCTTCTGCTGCTGTTTCTGGTTCAAAAGTGGCTTGACCTGGGGAATGCGGT
The DNA here is from genome assembly GCF_021462225.1 of Girardinichthys multiradiatus. Lineage (NCBI taxonomy): Eukaryota > Metazoa > Chordata > Actinopteri > Cyprinodontiformes > Goodeidae > Girardinichthys > Girardinichthys multiradiatus. The sequence goes on from NC_061808.1 coordinate 29,350,006, forward strand.
ACCTGTAGCCCATTTCCTGCACACGCCTGTACACGGTGGCTCTGGATGTTTCTACTCCAGACTCAGTCCACTGCTTCTGCAGGTCCCCCAAGGTCTGGAATCGGCCCTTCTCCACAATCTTCCTCAGGGTCCGGTCACCTCTTCTCGTTGTGCAGCGTTTTCTGCCACACGTTTTCCTTCCCACAGACTTCCCACTGAGGTGCCTTGATACAGCACTCTGGGAACAGCCTATTCGTTCAGAAATGTCTTTCTGTGTCTTACCCTCTTGCTTGAGGGTGTCAATAGTGGCCTTCTGGACAGCAGTCAGGTCGGTAGTCTTACCCATGATTGGGGTTTTGAGTGATGAACCAGGCTGGGAGTTTTAAAGGCCTCAGGAATCTTTTGCAGGTGTTTAGAGTTAACTCGTTGATTCAGATGATTAGGTTCATAGCTCGTTTAGAGACCCTTTTAATGATATGCTAATTTTGTGAGATAGGAATTTTGGGTTTTCATGAGCTGTATGCCAAAATCATCCGTATTAAGACAATAAAAGACCTGAAATATTTCAGTTAGTGTTCAATGAATCTAAAATATATGAATGTTACATTTTCATCATGACATTATGGAAAATAATGAACTTTATCACAATATGCTAATATTTTGAGAAGGACCTGTATGTATGTGAGTAAAGCTTGTACAGCTGTTTCACAGGGAGCTTTAGGTATATAGATACATATATATACATTTGTATTTATTACGTGTATTTACGCCCACCTACTTCCTATTCACATAATCTCCATTAGTAAAGGAGCAGTAATAGGAATGTGAGTACCATCTATGCAGCCAATTATGCCTGGAAACCTTAAAATATTTGAATATATTATTAGTGCTTGAAGTCTCAAATAGATTCGAAATCTATTAAAAGATTTTAATAGAAATGAATAGGCAAATTAGAGCCTGCCTATTAAAAGATTGAAAATCAAAGCAAGAAATCAGAATCGGTGCCGGAATCGTTCAAATTCAAACGATCCCCAACCCTATTGCCAACAGCATCTTTTTGTATAATATGGGTGACGCTGTATGTTGTGCTGTCAGGAACATTATTGTTACACTTAAATAGTTACTGTACAGTTATGTGGTGTTCCCTAGTATTGCAGGTATAAGTGAAAACAACAACTAAATTATTATTAAAAGGAGGCTAAAACATTTGTTGCATCCTTCTTTATTTTATGTGGTTCCCTCAAAAAGTACCAAAACACAGAATACTGCCAACAAGAAGAAAATATAATATGCAAATATCAGATAGTTGATAAAGGCAGCAGTGTTAATGCCTCAGACTGTGTGAACAAACAACTTAGAAACAGAAATCTAAGCCTGAACCTAGATTAAACATGTGCGTAACTGACTCAAAAGTAATAATATACAAAAAAATCCCCAGATAAAATTCAGCCATAGGAACTTGTTCTCAAAGCCCATTAAGAATGAATGTTTTACAGGATTCAATAAACAACAGCATGGATTATCCATGGCATTTGCAGCTTCACTGCCACTCCTAATAAAAATGCAGATCTATGATGTTCAACTACAAGCACGATTCAAAAATCTTATCCATCTCTGTAATTACCAAGTATACTATGGTGGATTATTAGCAGTGTGCCACCATTCTTTTCTGGGCTAAGTACCATGCTGGGCTGTCAGTGTGAGTGCTGTGGGAACTGACGATCTGTAGTGTGGATTTTCCTCACAATCTGACGATTAGAGATGAGCTGTCTCTTTGAGGCTGTGGTGTAATGATGTGCTGTCAAACGTAGCAGCGTCATTCACGGACCAACTGAGCTTCCCTGCCTTGTTTGTCAGTTTGGATAGTTTGAAAGACATGCTAATCTCGTGTCATATTTACAATTTCACATGCTTGGTGATGTTTAAAGTGTTTTACACTAATAAACAAATGTGGGTTTATCATCTCTCTGAAACATTTAAATGGAAAACATTAAAAAATGGTGCCATGATAGCTGAGTTCCAAAAAGTATGTTTGACACAAAATCATTACCAAAACAGCCCCTTTGTGAAATATGGTAGTGAGAGCATCATGATCTGGGGTTACTTTTCTTCACCTGAAGCTGAGGTTTTTGGTTGAGGCATCTGCTATATAGCTGAAGATGAAGCAGGATTTTATGCTTCAGCATCACTGTGGGTTCATACATCTAAACCCACCAAAGAATAACTTCATGAATTCTTAGATATAAAGAGCCCTGTCTTTCTGTGTTTACCTCTGTGTCTCTTTTAGACAAAGCTGCTAACGACACGTGTTGCTTTTTATCTCATACATTTTACTCCTGGCCTAAGAGCTCATCTGTTTAGCTGTGTTTCTCTTCTACAGTCATATTCAGTAAATTAGAATAGGCGATCCGATGAGGCTCGTTTGTCAGATTAAAATAACCTTTAACATATAAAGCTTTATTACATTTTTTATTTATTGTCTAATATTTTTAACTTTTTTTTTTTTTATTAGCTGAACGTGTAAAACCATAACAAATAACAGAAATAAAGGCTGGAAAACATCAGTCTGTGAGAATGTATTCTATAAAATGTGCTTCACTTAGTGAAACGAGTTACAAAAATAAATGAACTTTTCAATAATATTCCACTTTATTGGATATGACTATTTCTTCAACTATAAATTTGTAGAATATGCATTTGCCATTTTGATTTTGGGAAGCTAGATTTGGGAATGACATCTGACCCAGATTGAGTCAGTTCTTACTAGAAGTAGGAAGGTTAGACAACCAGTGGGATTTGCTAACTAGAAGAAGAAAATGCATTTTTTTCCATTCCATGCATTTAAACAGTAAACATGGTCACAGATGGGGCCTGTACAGCAGTGTGTATGATGTTTATTAATATACAGACTGTTTTCTGTGACAATGAACGATTTGTGCAACTTCCGCTAAGTTTTACATGCAGCCATATCAAATCTGAACTGATTTTGAGGGTAAGCGGGTTCCATGTGATTTTAAAGCTAACTACAAACTGAACACATCAACAGCCTTGACTGTGCCAGGAAACCAACCAATTCAAAACACGTGTTCCAAAAAAGTGTGGATCAAAACAACTCTGGCTTTATAGAGAAGCCAGTACTGTACGTACTGTTTGAATGTGACTCACTGCAGGAACAAGTTAAAGTGTCACTGAATGTCCACAGCAGTGAGGTTAGGACTGCTGAGGAGCTTGTTCTGGCACACAGAAACCCACACTGCACTCAGAATGGATTCACTGTGCAGCTGGCGGACAGGGTCCGTGACCTCAGGGCAGTCTGCTCACACAATGACACGGGCTCTTTGTTACCACTGACAAAGCAAGCCCTTACATCAATCACACTGCGTAACAGAACTACGTCCTTGAATAAGAACACAAGCCAGCATGGGTGACAGTGAAATTGGTTAAATAATGTCTCCATGTGGGTCGTCTTAAACTCATCCTGGAACTGAAAAAACAGACATGGGTAAAAATCAGACTTAAGCGTTTATTGTCATGTTATTAAAACAATAGAAAATGTTTAAAAATAACAACTCAATAAGTTAAGAAAATAAATACATAAGTGTAAAAAACTGCTTACAAATGGTTAAGAATGTCAATTTGTAGGTCCTTAAACAGACTTGGTGTCATAATTTTTTTATCCATTATCATAAGGTCACACAACACAGACTATTTTAATATTCACAGTAAATAAGGTAGCTAAAAAACGGCAACACATGACCCTTACACCCACTTTTCAGTGTTTTTTTTTAGCTAAATGTTAGCCTGTTGTGTGGCTAAGAGGATTTGACAGTCATAACTCAATCTCCTCAGTGCTTCCACAGACAGCAAGCCTTAACATGTAATATTAAACACGCCAACATACAGCATGCACATCGAACCAACGTGAGAGGGAGTGTTAAAATGGCCAGCCCTTTAATGCAGCCAGGTGGAGCCAGGACACCAGTGCAAACAGACGTAGACAGAGCAGCTGATGAACCTTTAAATATGTAATGTAAACTGTCCACAGAGACATCAGATCACAATCAAACAGATGCTCAGAACACATCTGGCACTGGCTGTATAGATGGTTTAGGCACTGTGTGTGGTTGCTGTAGCAACCGACAATGGCAAACATTTATTCCCTAAAATCTGCCCAACTGCGTGCGTTTAAAAGGTCTAAATATGTTGCCACAGATGCAGAAATAGGTTTGTAAATTTCCACATTGTGGCACTCCACCTCCAATCAGCTGAAATACAGCGCCGCTGCCCATTAAAAGCTGTGTTATACACAAACCAAACAACTTGGTGAAACAAAACCGTGTTCTTCCCTTTACCGACTAGTAAACACTAAAATGCCGTTTTCTTATTACGAAGAGTTACGTTGCAGTGACAATAACTGGGACGGTGATCGTGGTTGGAGCTGCCGGATTCTCATTCTCCATCTGATAGGTCACCTCAGGACAAGCAGACACCCCCTCCTGTCCTTTTGTTGATGTGATTGGCTCATCTTTCCCTTCCTGAGATTGTAGCTGGTCAAAGGTCTGCTCCGCTTCTTCCGACAGCCGGTTCTCCTCCTTCTCTTCCTCTTTCTAGAGGAGCATGGACACAAGGTGGAATAACGTTAGATGACTAAGGCAAACAAAATAAAGGCGGCATTCCTTCAAAGCATTCTGGCATCACACCTCCTTCTTTATCCGGTGGTATTCATCAATGGCATACTGGTACTTGGCCGATGTTATTCCAAACAGAGACGCCATCCTCTCCCCAAGATAGTCACATGCTGCAACATAACAAAATGTCTCTACAATATGGGCTTATATCATTTTTGTCCTTACTGCTTCAAAGGTGTCAACAGTAATATCTGCTGCTTACTGTAGCCAATAGAAAGATTCACTTTTGATACACTTTGTTTTTCTCTTGTATAGAAGTACTCCATGCCTAGTGAACCTGTGTTCAGCTGTACCCCTTTACTACAGAGTCATAGATGAGGCTTTTGCTGCTTATAATCATTCTATTCTTTCTGATAGAAAGTACTCCTGGCCCAGTGCTTCCATGTTCAGCTATATCTGTTTCCTGAACGGACCCGTTAGCAGCGCTATTAGTGCTATTACTTTGGTTATAAGTGTTTTAAATGACAGTGAAACTGAGCATGCTGTAGTGGATGACCTTTTCCTGTCAATTAATGTATCAAAAATTAAAGACATGCTTATTGACTTTCGGAAATCTTAATCTAGCAGCACCACTTGCACAATTATTCAGGAAAAAGAAGTCGTAATTGTAATGAGTTCAGATATTTAGGAACTGTTATTGAAAAGTCGGGTTTTGGATCAAAGCCGGATGCAGTGTGCTAAAAAGTTGCTTTTTCTTTTTGAGTAAACTGAGTTCTTTTAAAGTTTGTAATTTATTAATGATTTTTTTTTTTTAAATCAGCGTTTTACTGAGTGTTTTTTCTTACTGCTGTGTGGCTTCGTTTTTCTTACCTTGTTCAACATAAAAAGGCTGATGAGGCTCATTAATGTGGCAAGCAAGGTGATTGGAGTGCAGCAAGCCCAGCTCCAGAACATAAACTCTAAGTGAATAAGAACTACGGCTAAATTTATCCATAATGGTCCTGAACACCCAATAAATGCCTAAGATGAAAACAAGGCATTCTGCCATTGCTGAGTTTAATCTCCCTGTCTAGAACTGCACTACCCAGACTAGATCACGTTCCAGGCCTTCTGAACGCTAACACACTGATATTCATGTTATCCTAGGATGCACTTTAATGCATTATGTACAATGCCTTTAGTTCACCATGTGCTAAGATGCATCAACAGCATCTGAGAGGGGTAATATGTGCCCACGATTGTTGTGTCTCTCCTGAATGTTGTAACTGTGTTGTGCTAGCTGAGTGTTGATGTCATATGTGACTGTGTCTTTTATGTGTGTATGATCTACTGCAAATCAAAATTTCCTTTCGGGGTATTAATAAAAATCTATTTCTGAGTAACTTTTAGCCCGTGGGCCCACATCCTCCTAAATCCGGCCCTGGTCTTAGTTATAAGTTGGTTATACAAAATAAACAAATACAGTGCCTTGCAAAAGTATTCGGCCCCCTTGAACTTTTCAACCTTTTGCCACATTTCAGGCTTGAATCATAAAGATATAAAATTCTAATTTTTTGTGAAGAATCAACAACAACTGGGACATCATGAAGTGGAATGAAATTTATTGGATGTGTCAAACGTTTTTAACAAATAAAAAACTGAAAAGTGGGGCGCGCAATATTATTCGGCCCCTTTACTTTCAGTGCAGCAAACTCACTCCAGAAGTTCAGTGAGGATCTCTGAATGATCCAATGTTGTCCCAAATGACTGATGATGATAAATAGAATCCACCTGTGTGTAATCAAGTCTCCGTATAAATGCACCTGCTCTGTGATAGTCTCAGGGTTCTGTTCAAAGCGCAGAGAGCATCATGAAGACCAAGGAACACACCAGGCAGGTCTGAGATACTGTTGTGGAGAAGTTTAAAGCTGGATTTGGATACAAAAAGATTTCCCAAGCTTTAAACATCCCAAGGAGCACTGTGCAAGCAATCATATTGAAATGGAAGGAGTATCAGACCACTGCAAATCTACCAAGACCCGGCCGTCCCTCTAAACTCTCATCTCGAACAAGGAGAAGACTGATCAGAGATGCAGCCAAGAGGCCCATGATCACTCTGGATGAACTGCAGAGATCTACAGCTGAGGTGGGAGAGTCTGTCCATAGGACAACAATCAGTCGTACACTGCAAAAATCTGACCTTTATGGAAGAGTGGCAAGAAGAAAGCCATTTCTCAAAGATATCCATAAAAAGTCTTGTTTAAAGTTTGCCACAAGCCACCTGGAGACACACCAAACATGTGGAAGAAGGTGCTCTGGTCAGATGAAACCAAAATCCAACTGTTTGGCCACAATGCAAAATGATATGTTTGGCGTAAAAACAACACAGCTCATCACCCTGAACACACCATCCCCACTGTCAAACATGGTGGTGGCAGCATCATGGTTTGGGCCTGCTTTTCGTCAGCAGGGACAGGGAAGATGGTCAAAATTGATGGGAAGATGGATGGGGCCAAATACAGGACCATTCTGGAAGAAAACCTGTTGGAGTCTGCAAGAGACCTGAGACTGGGATGGAGATTTATCTTCCAACAAGACAATGATCCAAAACATAAAGCCAAATCTACAATGGAATGGTTCACAAATAAACGTATCCAGGTGTTGGAATGGCCTAGTCAAAGTCCAGACCAATCCAATTGAGAATCTGTGGAAAGAGCTGAAGACTGCTGTTCATGAACGCTCTCCATCCAACCTCACTGAGCTCCAGCTGTTTTGCAAGAAGAATGGACAAGAATTTCAGTCTCTCGATGTGCAAAACTGATAGAGACAAACCCCAAGAGACTTGCAGCTGTAATTGCAGCAAAGGGTGGCGCTACAAAGTATTAACGCAAGGGGTCCGAATAATATTGCACGCCCCACTTTTCAGTTTTTTATTTGTTAAACAAGTTTGACACATCCAATAAATTTCATTCCACTTCATGATTGTGTCCCACTTGTTGCTTCTTCACAAAAAATTTGAATTTTATATCTTTATGTTTGAAGCCTGAAATGTGGCAAGAGGTTGAAATGTTCAAGGGGGCCGAGTACTTTCTCAAGGCTCTGTAAATGGCGGTCAGATAGTCTGGAATTGAGTAAAGAATGACAATACATAAATCTTTAACAGGAACAAGTACTGGAGAGTTGTAAACAACATTACAAACCAGAGATGGTGGACGTGGCTGCTCTCCACATGTGAAACCAGAAGAAAGGCCCCCAGGTCATCCTGGACTGCAGCACAAACATAATGTCACCATCAGCTCCACACAGAGAAAAAGCTAGAACCCGACCCTTCACCGCTTCTCACCCTCACCGCATCGACCGGAGGGGACAACAGGTCTCTCCTCTCCGCCTCAGGATCCTCTTCCTCGTCTGTGCTGTACTCCTCCATGGTCTCCCCGCTGGAGAAGTGGATGATCCTGCGGGGAACCTTCTCCCTCGGCTCCGTTGTCTTACCCATCTCCCCCAGCTCCACGCTCTCAAAATCCTTCCCCGGGTTCGTGCTCTGACTCTGGGAGGACATGACAAACACACATGGACATGGTGAGACGATGTTAAATCATCGGATCCAGAGGAGAAAACACGTTGAGACAAATTCAGTAGTGATATTTAATCAAATCTGCTCGACATGACACAGCTGCGGCTAATAACATAACAAGCCACAAACACTCAGAGGCGTCAGACACCAGGAAACACACCGCTAACGACACACTGGTTTAGTTAAAGGCGATACAGCGATCCTCCTACCTGCCCTGTATCCATGCCCCGTCCTAAGGACACATTAACATTGGTGAGATACAGAGAAACATCAGCCATCATTGCCGTTTTCTTTGTATCTCTTCAAGCTGCGCCGACACTTACGCCAAACCCGGAAGTACCGTACGTTACGTTCATACGATTACGTTGAAGTACGCAATTGACAGCTGAATCATATTTTATTTTATTAAAAGCATATACCAAATTTGTAACATCATAAGTTGATGATTTTTTGCCATGTGTGGAGTTCACGTCTTTATCAATTTTTTGGGTAAATAGTAGCCTATGGGTTAGTCTTTCAAGTTATCCCATCAGTGTGCTAAGAGTAACAACTCAAATTTATCACGTTTTATGGAAGACCAAGTTCAATTTCACAATAAATATGTGATAAAACTGTAAAGAAAAAAAATGAACAATCCGTTTGCGGTTTTGTTAAATTTGGAGGTTTAGCCATTTTACTGGGACAGCAAAAAATGGACTTTCAGAGCCTCCATGTGTGGACAGATGTGTCCAACATGTTCTCAGTGCATATGTCCAGTACATAGATCAGATTTACCTGTTGCTGAACAGAACATGCAGCTGCAGCAGACTACTTGATGTGTTCAACATAATTTATTTTCAAATACAGTTACATGGCAGCTACAATATGTACAGTGGCATTAATAGGCAACTTTTGTTTGTTTTAAACAAGCTAGCCTATGAAAATCAGACCCTCAACATAAAACAGGAGCAGACTTGCAACATTAACTACATCCAATAAGCACAAATAACCTGACAAAGAGGGAGATGTTCCAACCAAACAACATTTAGAGCAAAAATAAATAAATAAAATAAAGCCCTTTACTATTTCTTTGAAAGCTTTGTTATCCTATTAGACTTACACTAAGATTGTAACAAACATATTATTTTTTGAAATATATTTAAGATGAGAACTAATAAGAGAAAGTGAAAAGCTTCATTTTGGGTGTCTTATCCTTTCCAACCATTTAAAACAATAACAAATAAGTTCCGATTATTTCCAATGGCAGACTTATTTCTAAGTGAAATCAGCAAATAAAGAAAATTCAGCTAACAGAAAAACAAAGCAGAGACTCGCATTCTTTTTACACAATTAAAAGTTAAAATAATAATAATTTAAAAAAGTTATTTTTGTGTAACAACGGGATACAAACTCTAAATAATAATGGGCCTGATATGGAGTAAAATAATATTTTTTAAAAATCAAAACAAAACACATTTTCAATTATTCATTTATTTTCCACTTTATATGGCCTCTCCTTGGCCTGTTTACAGAGGCAATACAGTCTAACTACCATTTAGTAGGCAAACTCTAACAAAACTGCTTTAACATCAGTTTTCAGCTGTTTAAGGAGGAAAACACAAACAGTGAAACATATCTGTCAGAAGCTACAGATCATATGCTAACTTCAGCTTGTCACAACAGAAGAATCCAATGTTAGAAAGGTTAACAAAAATGACATCCATTGGAGTTCTAACACGACATCCAATACTGACCAAAAAGAACCCAAAGGCTTGTCTTACATTTACCAAAAATATCTTGATGATCTTTATGAGTTTTAGGAAATACTGGAGTGGTGAGACAAAAGTAGAACTCTTTGGAAGGGATGCATCCTGTTGCATTAGGTGTATCACTATCAGCATTTCAGAAACAAGCATCATACCAACTGTCAAGCAAGGTGGGGTTAGTGTGATCATCTGGGCTGCTTTAATGCTTCAGAACCTAGACAACATGCTATAATTAATGGAGAATGTCTGGCTATCAGTCTGTGAACTTAAGCTCAACCACATTTGGGTTACACAGCAGGACTGTAAACTGAGGCAACCCAGAAAGTCCAATTTTGATGTTTCAAAAAAAAGAAAGGAAGAATTTGGAGTGGCCTAGTCAAAGTGCGGACTTAATTCTGATTGAGATGCTGTGGCTCAACCTTAAACGAGGCATTAATGCTCAAAAACTCTTCAATACGACTGAATTAAAACAATTCTGCAAAGAGGAATGGGCCAAAATTCCTCCACGTAAAAGACTTATTGCCAATTATCCCAAATGCTTGATAGAGGTTGTTGCCCTCAAGGGTGGTAATCCCAGTTTTAATGGTAAGGGAACAATTACCTTTTTATACAGATTATATTTAATTAGGTTATTTTTATTTATTTTTCAGGTTAAAATTTGTTTAATGATCTGAAACATTTAATTATTAAAACAAAAGCAAAACCAGAATAAACCTGTAAGTAGGTAAATACTTTTCCACAGCGCTGTATAGAATTATCCTTAGTGTCTTCAAAGAGATGCAAGATGATTAGGAATTGACAGAAAATGACCAAAATGAAGCAAAAATACCAAGAATAGAAGCAAAGATACACAAAAAGAAAAAAAAAAAAAAACGTTTGGGAGATACCACTGTTTGTCAGCATGTTTATGCTGTTTTTGTCTCTCCTTCTCTTACAGTCTTGGTCCCTTAGTATGATAGGAGAGAGCAGGAGCTGCTTTTCACATATTGCCTGGAGCAGGTTGTGTCATAAAAGCCTGCTGAGAGCTGAAACATCCTTAGGCTAGACACTGAATCCCTGCAATGCCCCCGATATGCTCATCAGTTTAGTATGAGTGCTGCATAAAGTTATAAAAATAAGAAACAGCATGAGTGTGTAAGAAGGGGAATGGAAAGCACACTGTTTTGCAGTGTTTATGTTTAGATTTACTGATAGACAGCAGGTCACATTTGTCTGAACAGTTTTCACTGTAAACATTTAGTCAGCAGGAAAGTTCCCATTACAGGCCACCGCCACATGGAGATACACACGTCTTCAGTGTTATTTTCATCTTTCTTCTTTTTTTATTTGCACATATAAATACAGCAACACAGTCAGGTGGGATACATACTCCTCTCTTTGTTCTGAACCACTTGTGCAGGTGAAACAGAATTAGGTATGAAAGCAGAATTGAACCTATTCTCATCTCTGGCAGCTAGCGGTGCTGCTTAAAGTGGTTTAGGCTCGTAAACATATAGACATGTAAATGTATTTTATTGGGATATTTTGTTGTTTTATTGTAATTTGGAAAGAACATGATCGATGATTTATGTTTTTAAGCTAAAAAGCATGAATTTGTATCTAGGACCCTAAGTCAATACTTTGTAGATCCAGGATTATACAACAGTTTAGTAATGTCTCTTACCCCCTGTTTGTAGAAGACATTTAAATGTATTGTTCTTTTAAGACACCTGAGGACCATAAATTGAGTTCCTTGTGTAACTGCCTATCACACATAAAGCGATGGTTGAGTGATAACTGTCTACAGTTTAATTCAAATAAAACTGAGACTCTAATTACTGCACCAGATAGTGCTAACTCTGGCATCAAATAGCACCTAGGCAGCCTTAGACTGGCATCAAAACCTAGCCTACGAAACCTAGGAGTCATTTTTGATGAAGCTATGTCCCTAGATAATCACACAAAACAACTACTAAAGAAGTGTTTCTTCCTGCTGCGCAGCATCTCCAAACTGAAAACAATTGTCTCTAAAACCGAGCTGGAGATGTTGATTCATGCTTTTGTTTCATCATGTTTAGACTGTTGTAACAGTCTGTTCACCTGTCTAAACAAGAAAGAGTTGTCTTGTCTACAACTGGTACAAAGCTCTGCTGAGAGGATCCTGACGTGCACTAACAGAAAAGTCTACATTACCCCTGTCTTAAAACCTCTTCATTTGCTTTCTGTATTATGTTGTATTAATTATAAAATTCTGGTTTTGACATTCACAGCGCTGCCTGGGCAGGCTACTACCTACATCTGTGGTTTGATACAGCCTTTCACATCAGCTTGTAGACTGAGATCCTCTAAGCAGAATCTATTGATGGTCCTTTTGCACGTTTTAGACAGATCCTTCCAAGCCGTTGGTCCAAGACTGTGGAGTGAACCACCACTTTACTTGTGATCGCTAAACTCAGTTGATGCTTTTTAAAAAAGCAGCTTAAGGCATTCTTTTTTAAACAAGCATTCTAGCTTCCTGGCCCCAGGGCTGCTACGGCCGACTATACACTTACCAGCCACTTTATTAGGTATACCTTGCCAGTACCGGGTTGGACCCCCTTTTGCCTTCAGAACTGCCTTAATCCTTCATAGCATAGATTCAACAAGGTTCTGGAAACATCCCTCAGAGAGTTTGGTCCATATTGACATAATAGCATCTCACAGATGCAGCAGATTTGTCGGCTGCACATCCATGATCCGAATCTCACGTTCCACCACATCCCAAAGGTGCACTATTGAATTGAGATCTGGTGACTGTGGAGGCCATTTGAGTACAGTGAACTCATTGTGATGTTCAAGAAACCAGTCTGAGATGATTTGTGCTTTATGACATGGCGCGTTATCCTGCTGGAAGTAACCATCAGAAGATGGGTACACTGGTTGTAAAGGGATGGACATGGTCAGCAACAATACTCAGGTAAGCTGTGGTGTTGACACGATGCTCAATTGGTACTAAGGGGCCCAAAGTGTGCCAATAAAATATCTCCCACACCATTACACCACCAGCCTGAACCGTTGATACAAGGCAGGATGGATGCATGCTTTCATGTTGTTGATGCCAAATTCTGACTGAATGTCTTAGCAGAAATCGATACTCATCGGACCAGGCAACGTTTTTCCAATCTTCTATTGTCCAATTCTGGTGAGCCTGTGTGAATTGTAGCCTCAGTTCCCTGTTCTTAGCTAACAGGAGTGGCACCCGCTGTGGTCTTCTGCTGCTGTAGCCCATCAGCTTAAGGTTCAATGTGTTTTGCGTTCAAAGATGCTCTTCTGCATGCCTTGGTTGTAATGACTGGGTATTTGAGTTACTGTTGCCTTACTATCAGCTCGACCCAGTCTGGCCATTCTCCTCTGACCTCTGGCATCAACAAGGCATTTGCGCCCACAGAACTGCCGCTCACTGGATATTTTCCCTCTTTCGGACCACTCTCTGTAAACCCTAGAGATGGTAGTGTGTGAAAATCCCAGTAGATCAGCAGTTTCTGAAATACTCAGACCAGCCCGTCTGGCACCAACAACCATGCCACGTCCAAAGTCACTTAAATCACCTTTCTTCCCCATTCTGCTGCTCAGTTTGAACTGCAGCAGATCGTCTTGACCATGTCTACATGCCTAAATGCCTTGAGTTTCTGCCATGTGATTGGCTGATTGGAAATTTTGTTAACAAGCAGTTGGACAGGTGTACCTAATAAAGTGGCCAGTGAGTGTATGTTGACATAGTGTATTTTTAAATGTCCGTTTAAAAGTATTTATTGTTGTCTTCTTACTGTGCAGCACTTTGTGACTGCTGTCTGAGAAAGGTACTATAAAAATAAGTCTTTTGAGGTATGTATCTACCAGCTCTGCACATCTTGAGACTGACATTTATGCCCATTTGTCTTTGCAAAATAGCTCAAGTTCAGCCAGATTGGATAAAGCACATGTGTAAAAATCCATTTCATGTCCTGCCACAGATTCTCGATGTTATTTAGATCTGGGCTTTGACTTTGCCATTCTCCACATACCCTCTATCAGATTCAAGTCAGGATCCAGGCTTGACCACTTCTAAACTTTATTAGTTTTTGTCAGCAAAGTATTTCTTCACCACATTAGATGTGTGTGTTGTGTACTTGTCATGCTAAAATATTCAGTTTTGCCCAGGACCAGATTTCTCTGCAGATTGCCTTACGCTATGGTTTGTGATGTAGTCTTCTTTTTTCCCATGATGTAAATGAGTTTGATAATGTCACATTTCACATTGGCCAAAAAACACTCCCAAAACATGTCTGGTACATGCATGTTGGTACATATTACACTTTCTATACCATATAAGGTGCTGCAACCTGAAAGCCAATGAGACGAAAATGACTTTCTGCTTGTGAACGTTTGCCAATACATTTGCAGACCACTAGATGTCAGTAGAGTGTCAGCCAACTCTGAGCTACCATGAGTCAGCTGTGCCTCTGAGTGGGTAGTGAATTATTTGGACCTGGATGGCTATTTATACAAATCACTGACGGGAACCTGAATATCTGCACATTGAATAATCACTCACTCTGTTTAGATACTCTCACCCTGGAGAGCTGCAAAGCAACTTCAACAGGAAGGATTTACTGGAGGCCACAAACAGCGGGACCAAATCTCAGACCTATGATGTCATGTTAAAGCTGCAGTCTCTTCGCATAAAAAAACTGGGGAAAAATGCATGCCTACCTTATTTTTGTGCCTTGTAAACAATGTTTGCTTGGGTTGCAGAAGGAACACAAGTTGGGTTTTAAACTGTTTTGCTTGGGCTCTGCAAACATGTACTTTCCTGAATCTGGAAAAATTCCTGGATCCTCTCACAAAAATTCTCTCTTATTATTATTTGTTTGGATTAAAAGCTTCACCTGCTCTTCCTCGGTTCGTTTGGATGAGACCAGACCACAATATGTATTGGAAATCTTTTTATTGGCTTTTTATTGTTTCACAATAGCCACTGACAATATCATTTTAACAGCCCATTTGTAATCAGGGACACGATTGCTCAGGTCAGCTGCTCATTGAGCAAAACATTATTAATCTTGAGCTGTCGAAAATTATGGATTTTTTCATAGGTTGGAATCACAACAACAGGGCATCTGTTGTGTTGCTAACATATACAGGGGCATCTCAAAACATTTGAATATTGTGAAAAAGTTAAATAATTTTTAGCACTCATTTCTGAAAGTGAAACTCATGTTAAATAGATTCATTACATGTAGAGTAAAATATTTCAAGTCTTTATTTCTTAGTTTAATGATTATGGCTTACAGATAATGAAAACCCCAAATTTTGTGTATCTGAAAATTAGAATATTACATAAAATCAATAAAAAAGGATATTTTTAACAGAAATGTCAGACTTTTGAAAAGCATATTCATTTCTATGTACGCAATGCTGGGTTGGGCCTCCATTTGGATAAATTACTGCAATAATGCGGCGAGAGGATCGGCCTACGGTTCTGCTGAGGTGTAATGGAAGCCTAGGATGCCTTAATAGCAACCTTCAGGTCATCTATATTGTTGGGTCTGGTATTCTCGGCTTCCTCTTGACAATACTCCATAGATTGTCTATGAAGTTCAGGTTAGACCACTTTGCTAGTTGGTATGAAGCACCATAGTCAATGATCAGCTTTTGGTACCTTTGGCAGTGTGGGCAGATGCCAAGTCCTGCTACAAAAGGAAATCAGCATCTCCATTTAGCTTATCAACAGTGGAAAGCATGAAGTTCTCTAAATTTTCCTGTTAGGTGGCTACGATGACTATGGACGTCAGAAAACCCAGTGGGCCAACACCAGCAGATGGAACCCCAAACCATCATCGACTGGGAAAACTTCACACTGGACTTCAAGCAACATGAATTCTGTGCCTCTCCCTCTGGCTCTATGACCTTAATTTCCATATGAAATGCAGAACTTTAGTTTAATCTCAAAAGAAGACTTTGACCACTGAGAAACAGTTTAGTTATTTTGCTCTTCAGCCCAGGCAAGACACTTGTAGACCATGTGTAGCATTCGTCTGTGTGTAGTGGCTCTTGATGCGCTGACTCCAGCCTCAGTCCACTCCATGTGAAGCTTCTACAAATTCTTGAATGGATTTTGTGTCACAATCTTGTCAAGGGTGTATTTATCCCTGTTGCTGGTTAGTTGTGGTCACATGGTGCATATGAAAGCTGGCTACAAAGGACAGGAAAGTGCAAGAACAGGCAGCCTGCAGCATAATACTGTCACCACCATGTTTCACTCTTGTGTGTTCAGGGTTATGCTGAAATTGCGCAGTGGGAAGGAGGGCTAGCTTCATATTGTAGTTTCTCTCACGTGTCAGAATGTGAGGAAAAGATCAAAATGCATGATTCCACACTTCTCCAATTATACTTAAATCAGTCACAGCACAGCACAAAATGTGTGCTTTTCGTACATGAACAGTCTTTGAGGAACATGGTGTGAGTGTACAAAGTAAGGGATTGATAAAACAGCGAGGGGAAAAGCACCATCATGTGGTGCTACCTAATCTAGCCTGAGCAGTGTTAGTTTTATTTTACCACACATAGTTCCTGGTCTCATCTGAGCAGAACACATTCTTCCATGTGATTGCTGTTATGGCTTTTAGGGAACTACACTGCTTAGAATATTGTTTTATGATCTAAGCCCATTTAAACTACTCCTTAACTTTCTCCCAGACCTCTCTGTTGGGCTCCTCGGTCTTCATAATGTTGTCCGTTCGCTAATGTTTTCTAAGAAACATCTGAGGTCTTCACAGTAGAGCAGCATTTATACTAAAATGATATTATGCACTGGTGGACTGAGTTGCACTGGATTGTTTTTTAAATTTATTTTAAAGGCATTATTGTGAAGAGAACTGAAATGCATGCCAGTGTTCAAAATGTTAATTTAAATCATTTGAATGACATCTTTCCTTTTCATTTCTGCTTCCAGGTTTGTGGTTGTGACAATGAAGATATTTATTGTGTAGGATTTGGGCTTTTGAGCATTTATTAAACTGGATCCTAACATTAAATTGCTCTCTTTGGTATTTACATGAAAGTGCTGTACAATCAGCTGTCAGAATGACTGCAGGGAGCTGTTTATTACCTGCTTTGTGTTTCAATAAAGACTTGCCGGTGTAACTTCCAGGACTGGAAAGAGCATATTGAGAATATCAGTTCCGGTGAGGTGGCTTTTAAATGATGGAGGTTCTCAAGCAGCATTTATTGGAGTATATTTAGTTGTCCTATATGAAAAATGAAGGTTTGTAAGTCAGTTTTTCAGCTTGGAGTTGCTCAGCTTGTGATGACTTTGTCCATATTACGGTACGTTCCGACTCAGTGATGTCCCTTTCACACCTCGGGGGATGTGGGCTTTGCTGTCGCTGTGAATCATCCTTCTCAGTGGCCCATTGCTTGCAGATAGTTACAGGTCTGAGTAGCCTCGCACGTTCTCCTCTCTGAGGCTGTAGGAGTGATGTTAACAGCTCTGTAAAACACAGGAAGACATGGGAAACCCTTGGGAGGCAATGAAAGGCAGTTGAAAAATAAAAGGCAGTGAAAGTCCCTTAAATACATATGTGACGTTTCTGAGTATTCGTAAGATGTTGGAAAAGATTCAGACTTATGACGACAAGCTCTCAGTGGAATTCTCCATGTGGGGAAGAAAATCAGCTATGACATGGTCCTCATTTGTGTTTTAATAGGCTGGATGAGAAACAGTCTTCGCTGTTTCTCACATCCAGAAGTAATATATTTAACAAAGCATAGAGAGAGAGGCATATCTTCATTAACTATGTTTTTCATATGTCCATTATTTTATCATTTACTGGCACACCTGGATTAGATGCAGGGTTCCTATACTGTCTTGAAATATATGAAATTTAAACTGATCATTTTCCAAGTCTGCATAAGTATGTAATAAAACATAACTGAGTGTGGGAATATTAAGACTTTATTCAGTTTTCCATTTGTTAAAAGATAAAAACAAGAATTTCTGAAAAATAAATCTCATTTTACATTGATTTATACTCAGATGACTCACCTTATCTTGTATTTTATTTTTTATAAAACCTCTTTTAAAGAAACCTAATCTAAATGCACCAATAGTAAGTATTTAAAGCCCCATATCCATATTTTTTATCCGACATCCCTTTGAGATAAAAAAAATAATCTCTTTAGTTCGTCCCATGCAGGCTTTAGACCACAGCACAGGGAGTTCACTGCTAAAAGTTTTGAACAGCATAAATCTTGAGGGTCAAGATATTACTCAATTTCAGGGCAGCATTTGACACATCTGATCATAACGTACTGATTGATCGACTGGAAAAATGTGGGGAATTACTACTTTGTGTGATTTGGTAATTCTAAATCTGGATGAACAAAAAATCATTGTGGGGTTTCTCAAGGGTCCATTTTCTGGCCCCTTTTTTAATGATATATGATCTCCCTAGGTAGTTTTGGGCTTAACAAGCCACCGTAACGAATTTTAGTGAATAGTGTATGCACTGAAGTCATGCCTGATCCGCCACCTTTTGTTTAGCAACACTGCTGCCAGCATGCGGTGGATCAGGGCACGCAGAGCACATTGTCTCTTTTGGCTTGCAGCATGTATTCGCTGATGCCATTCCAAAATTAGAAATAGAACGTGGTAAAACCTGCGTTGAATGAGCTGCTCCTGACACTCACAATTTTGCACCTGTAATAACTGTACAAATATGCACAACAAAAAAGCAGCAAGCATTACTTTTATGATACTCTCCCCCCCCATTTCCGGGTCTGTACTCTGTCCCGCCCTAGTCATTTCTGTCTAATGGGAAAAACAATAGACTTCTGCATGTAATTAATTTCAGTAAGTTGGATTGTTGTAATGGTGTCTTCACTGGTCTCTGTAAAATATCATCAGGCAGCTGCAGCTCATCCAAAATGCTGCTTTCAGAGTCCTGACCAACACCAGGAAAATGGATTGAATAACACCAGTCATTCCACTGGCTCCCTATTTGTCAAAGAACATATTTTGAAATTCTGCTGTTGGTCTTTAAACATTAAATGGTCTTAGACTGAAATATAATTCCAAGTTGCTGGCTAGTTAAGAACCATGACCATCAGATCTTCAGAGACCCGCTTACTCATTGTTCCCAGGACCAGAACTAATCAAGGTGAGCCAGCAATGAGTTTCAATACTCCTTAGTTCTGGAACAAACTCCCTAAAAACACGAGATGTGCAGAAACTGTTGGTTCCTTTGAATCAGGACGGAAAACATTTTGTTTGCACCAGCTTTTAATCCAAGAATGCCTAATGAACTGCTTTCCTGTTTGAAGTGAGGGGTTTAAAGATAGATTTGGATGGGATATTGATAGTAGCGTGATATAACACAGAGCTGAACGGAAACAGAGAGAAACCCAGGGAAGTATTTAACAGAAATCTAACAGGAAATATCACTAGAGGTAAAAAAACACATGAACTAACAACAATAATAAGCATAAGGAAATTAACTTAAGAATGCAAGACCTAAAGAACATAATAAACAGCAAAGACATGGTCAAAATACACGCACAACAGATATAAAATACAATTAAAAGAGAATTCAAACCCAAACACCTCAGAACCGTGACAGATATACTGTACATTTAAATCAAATTCAATGCAAAGTTGGATTTAAACTTGCCTTTAATATCAGCATTTTTACATCTGTTTTTGTATGCAGTGCTTTTATGCTTATGCTTTATTATTTTCTTTTTGTCATTCCCTTTTGTCCTTTAAAAGACTTTGGGTTGACATGTTATGAATACTGCTTTATAAATAAACGTGCCTCATCTTATGAAAGCTTACGCATTAAATCAACTTATTTAAGAGATAAATGTAGACTCATTAAAAACTGTAAAAACACGATTTCACAGTTTCTTTGGCATCTAAACCTCAGTTGAGGGATTCAAACTGAACCTGTAATTTCTGCTTTAAATGCCAAACAACCCATTGACAGTATTATTTTTGTATGTAAATAAAATAAATGTATTGCCAATCATAAGCTGTGAAATAAATAATCCATGTTTAATGTAATTCATTAATTTGTCAGTCAGTCATTTTCTACCACTTATTCCATAGTGGGTCACAGGGGGAGATGGTGCCTATCTCCAGCAGTCTATGGGCAAGAGGCAGGGTACACCCTGGACAGGTTGCCAGTCCATCACAGGGCAACACACAAACAACCATGCACACACTCATTCATACACCTAAGGACAATTTACAGGTCCTTCTCAAAAAATTAGCATATTGTGATAAAGTTCATTATTTTCTATAATGTAATGATGAAAATTTAACATTCATATATTTTAGATTCGTTGCACACTAACTGAAATATTTCAGGTCTTTCATTGTCTTAATACGGATGATTTTGGCATACAGTTCATGAAAACCCAAAATTCCTATCTCACAAAATTAGCATATTTCATCCGACCAATAAAAGAAAAGTGTTTTTAATACAAACAACGTCAACCTTCAAATAATCATGTACAGTTATGCACTCAATACTTGGTCGGGAATTCTTTTGCAGAAATGACTGCTTCAATGCGGCGTGGCATGGAGGCAATCAGCCTGTGGCTCTGCTGAGGTCTTATGGAGGCCCAGGATGCTTCGATAGCGGCCTTTAGCTCATCCAGAGTGTTGGGTCTTGAGTCTCTCAACGTTCTCTTCACAATATCCCACAGATTCTCTATGGGGTTCAGGTCAGGAGAGTTGGCAAGCCAATTGAGCACAGTGATACCATGGTCAGTAAACCATTTACCAGTGGTTTTGGCACTGTGAGCAGGTGCCAGGTCGTGCTGAAAAATGAAATCTTCATCTCCATAAAGCTTTTCAGCAGATGGAAGCATGAAGTGCTCCAAAATCTCCTGATAGCTAGCTGCATTGACCCTGCCCTTGATAAAACACAGTGGACCAACACCAGCAGCTGACACGGCACCCCAGACCATCACTGACTGTGGGTACTTGACACTGGACTTCTGGCATTTTGGCATTTCCTTCTCCCCAGTCTTCCTTCAGACTCTGGCACCTTGATTTCCGAATGACATGCAGAATTTGCTTTCATCCGAAAAAAGTACTTTGGACCACTGAGCAACAGTCCAGTGCTGCTTCTCTGTAGCCCAGGTCTGGGGAATGCGGCACCTGTAGCCCATTTCCTGCACACGCCTGTGCACGGTGGCTCTGGATGTTTCTACTCCAGACTCAGTCCACTGCTTCCGCAGGTCCCCCAAGGTCTGGAATCGGCCCTTCTCCACAATCTTCCTCAGGGTCCGGTCACCTCTTCTCGTTGTGCAGCGTTTTCTGCCACACTTTTTCCTTCCCACAGACTTCCCACTGAGGTGCCTTGATACAGCACTCTGGGAACAGCCTATTCATTCAGAAATTTCTTTCTGTGTCTTACCCTCTTGCTTGAGGGTGTCAATAGTGGCCTTCTGGACAGCAGTCAGGTCGGCAGTCTTACCCATGATTGGGGTTTTGAGTGATGAACCAGGCTGGGAGTTTTAAAGGCCTCAGGAATCTTTTGCAGGTGTTTAGAGTTAACTCGTTGATTCAGATAATTAGGTTCATAGCTCGTTTAGAGACCCTTTTAATGATATGCTAATTTTGTGAGATAGGAATTTTGGGTTTTCATGAGCTGTATGCCAAAATCATCCGTATTAAGACAATAAAAGACCTGAAATATTTCAGTTAGTGTGCAATGAATCTAAAATATATGAATGTTAAATTTTCATCATGACATTATAGAAAATAATGAACTTTATCACAATATGCTAATTTTTTGAGAAGGACCTGTAGAGTGACCAATTAACCTAACAGGCATGTCTTTGGACTGTGGGAGGAAGCCAGAGTACCCGGTGAGAACCCACGCATGCACAGGAAGAACATGCAAACTCCATGCAAAAAGACACCCCAGCCAGGAATTGAACCCAGGACCTTCTTGCTGCAAGGCAACAGTGCTACCAACTGCACCACCGTGCAGCCCTTCATCAATTTGGTTTATTTATATGGCAAAACAAATGCCCTTGTAATCAGATTCTGCTCTGGTGAAATTGTCTCTAGAAGCCCAGCAGATTGCATCAGGTCTTTGACTTGCAACAACCCCTCTGAGCAAGCATGGGGTGAGAGTGGAACAATAAGACTCCCTTCACCCTTTATGATTGTGGAACGAACAGATGACAAACTATGTAAATGTTTGTACTCAAATGTCTGGAACATGACTAAATAAAATATGTAGGAAAAAAATGTAGTCTGAAAAATTATGAAATTTAGGAATAAATAAATTGTAGAAAGCCCGAGATGTGTAAAACTGTAAGTAAATGTATCTTTTATTCACTGAAAATTATTGAAAAATCAACGCTTTAATTTGAGTCCATTTGGTTGAGAGTACAATTGTTTTTGATAAAATTATTGGTGCCATGTTCATTGGACCATCTATATGTTGTACTACCTTGTTTTACCAGTAGGGCAACACTTAGGCTGTAATAATTCCCAAGGTTGGGGTATTCAGAGAGAGGTATCTCTCTTGAGTTTCTAGAGTCCTGGGTTCTCACGCCACAGGTTTTCTCTTTGATTCAGGTATGAAGATTGTAATGGCCATATGAGAAATATCATTCTGTGTCTGCTGAAACATTTCTGTGCTTATTTAGCCATGTGCGTTGGATCATTATACTTCCAAAAAGCCCTGTGACAACCCACTTTCAGTTTACTGGTAGACGCCACCAGATGTCTTTTCAAAATCTGCTTCAATTTCAAATAATTAAAATGCCATGCAGTCTAAAGGTTCCCCTGGCGTTTGAAAGAAATTGGCCCACAGCATCACAGATCCTCTGCTGTACTAAACAGCAGGTATGAGGTGCTTTTCCACATAGTTGACTCTAATCCCATCTGGAGTGTTTGTTGAGAGAGAGTTACATCTCAGTTTTATTTGACCAAAGCACAGGGCTCCAGCTATAGTCCTGGTAGTGTTTAGCAAACTCCACATTGATACGTTTGCAATGGTAGGACATAACAGGCATTTTGTAGCATTACTCTGAAACAATCAGTTGGCATGTAGATCTGGTCAAATGGTTCTTATGGAGACTTGGTGGATGCCAAGATGCCAGTCTTTGCTTTGTTTCTCTAACAGTGAGCTTCAGAGATGCCCCAGTCCCTTTAGTGTGTGTCATGGTAAGATACACTTTGGTTCCCGCCAAGCCTTGTTAATCTCAGCTTCAGCTGATTTACACTTTTAAAATGTTGTTCTCACTGTAGATATGGGCAAATTTAGGTGACTGCTTATTCTCCTAAAATTTATTGATCAACACACATTTGCCCTACCTGAGATGTATGTCCCAAGATTATTAAAATAACGTAACAACAAAAACTAGGAGTAAGAAAACATTTCCATTAACTGAAATAAAAATAAAAACGAGACTTTGCTGAACTGAATTTATAGAAACAGTGAGCTTAGTTTTCGTTTGTGTGTCTCATGCATTATGAAGTCTAGTTTCTGGATGTTTGTTTTCTTTTCCTTGGTGTGCTGTGCTGCATTATGCCAGCAGTTGGTGGGCACGTCAGTCAAGTCAACTGAGCGGTCCGTCCACACCTAGCGTCATGCCAGGAAAACTTGTGATAAAGCGGCAGAGTCCAAATTGGGATTACTTTGAATATGATGGCATTTTAAATAAAAGCAAGTGTCTTGTAGTGTAGGGTGACCAGAGGTCCCCGATTTATACAACCTGTCCCCGGCTAAAGCTGTCCCTGGAAATGTCCCCAATTTTAGCGTTTTGTGAATGAGAAATGTTGTGTGTAGACTTACTACGGTAGCCGGGGGTAGAAAGTGCAAGTGAGCATGTTGCATGCAACAACTGCTGTTACGTTAGCATCGTCTTGGACTGGGCTGATCCTGGCCGTAATGAAGGTTTGTTTTGCGGTAGGAAACATTACTGGCGTCGTCAACTTAAAAAAAAAAAGAAAATGGTAAAAAACCAAAAAAAACAAAAACAAATGGCTTGTATGCGTTTTGTTTACTGAAGGTGAGGACACAAATGCAATATACCAAGTTTTTATGAACGAACAGAACAGCAAATAGGAAGACAGAGAGAGAGAGAGAAATAATAGCACAATGAATTAAACAACTCCCTGATTTGGGAATTGGAGCACCAGTGTCAACAAGGATTTGTCCAAAGTAAGATGTTTTAGAATTGATTGGTGACCTTCAATTTATATTTCCTAAGTTAGTTATGAGTAATTTTGCTAATTTAGTTTAGTGATTTGTGAACTCAGGCTGAGGGGTGTTTTCCACTCAGTTTGGACAAAGTTACTGAAAGGAGTCAGTAACAGGGAAAGTGAATGAGGCAAGAACTGCATGAACTGAGAATGAGGAGGAGGAGAGAATCACCTGGTTAAATGTGCATTTCTTATAATGTATGAGCCTGTAGATCCAAGTAAAAATAGTTTTTTTTTTGCTAACTATAGCAATTTTGGTATTTCATCAACCGAGGAAAATGGTGTGGAAACAATCATCTCATCTTGAACGTGACTAAAACAAAGGAGATGATTGTAGATTTTAAGAGAAACAGGAATAAGTCAAAAACTTTTTCCATCATAGGAGAAGAAGTGGAGGTGGTGGAAGAGTATAAATATCTCCACCTGGACAACAGTCTGGATTGGAGATGCAACCTTGAAGCCGTCTACAAGAAGGGACAGAGTAGACTGTACTTCTTGAGGAAGCTTAGGACCTTCAGTGTTTGCAGCAAGATCCTGCATATCTTCCATAAATCTGTTGTGGAGAGTGTGATCTCTTCTGCCATCATTTACTGGGGAAGGAGCATCCGAGCCAGGGACTGAAAAAAAGCTTAACAAGATGATAAAGAAGGCTGTCTCTGTTCTGGGGACTCCTCTGGAACCTCTGGAGATCATTGTGCAAAGAGGGATTCTACATAAAATGAAGAACATTATGGATAACCTTGAGCATCCTCTTCATGAGACTGTTGTACAACAACAGAGTGTCTTCAGTCAGAGGATTCTTCAGATCTGCTGTAAGACGGAGCGCTACAGGAGATCCTTCCTGCCCACAGCCATCAGCATCTACAATGGCTCTTTGAAGAAACCTACATAATGAGCTAGAACAACAGTTAATTTTCCTTTGGGATTAATAAAGTATTTGTGAATTGAGCTGAATTGAAACAAAAATCTTATTTTATTTGTTAAATTGTAATTTTTCAGTATGTTATATGTAATGCTTTTGGAGAGGATTGTGATTATATTATCTGTCTTTTAGAACAGTGATAGAAGAGGAGAGAGGAGGAAAATAGACTGATAGAAAAAAAGAGTAAAGCTAGAAGCAGGGAAAGAGCAGATGACTGTAAGAAAAAGGAGGAGAGGAAGAAAGACAGACATTAGTACAGCTATTCATTTGTTTTATTACTCTTAGGAAATGTTATCAGTTGTATGGATAAACTTTCCTGCTATTACACTTGATTTTTATAGTTATTTATGAATAAATATTTTAAAATAAATGAAACTGTAACTGTACCAATGTTTTCAATATATCTTGATAACATTTAATTCATTTAATCTCTGAGCTGGAAATGTCGCCAGATTTGATTTCAGAAAAAGACTAAAACTATAACTGAAACTAATAAAATCTAAACTGAAACTAAGCATTCTCAAAAAATAAAAAATAAATTTAACTAGCAAACATGCTAAAAACTAATTTAAACTAAAATAGAATTGAAAATGTGAAGTCAAATCTAAATAAAAATAAAAACTAATGAAAATTGCAAAACTATTAAAACCTGGTATGCTCTCTTGTCTTTCTGATTTTGAAGAGGTTCTAAGAGAAATAGCCCTCTGTGCAGAGTCAACTGTCTTTATTTATACTTGAACGATAAACAAGCCTCCAGTCACTAGGTGGCAGCAGTGCTCAAACAAATCAAGAGGCTGCTATGGGAATCACAAACTGTTTTACTGTTACAAATGGAGTTAATAAACTGAACCTAGAAACGGTATAATTGTTAGAAAATGTTAGAAAATTGAGATTCAGCAAGGGTACGGTGGAATCTTGAGGGTGCGAATGTAAGTCTGAGTGTGTTTGCAAGAATTAGACTGTCAACCCTGATAAAAGCGCCATTGTCATTGAGAAGAGAGGTGGAAGTTTTATCAATCGGCCGCATAGTCCTATCAGCACACAGCTGGTAGGGGGGTGCTGGGGAAGAGCGTTGTGTTTATATAACATCCAGGAGATATTTTGTCGATAGCCAGTTAGCAGAAGTTGCCAAGGCCACATTGGGGAGCCAGATTTAGAAAAACAATACATGTTGTGCTTCAGGCAGTTGTGAATTTCCAACTACCTTAATAGTTTTACTGGTACGTCTCAATTGCGAATCCAAATAGCCAAATTTCTGGTACTTTCCACAGATCTGGAGCGTACAACTTCTCCAAGATTATATCCTTTAACCTCTGAGTCCAACCGCTGTCAGGCTGCGATTCTGTTCTCTTAACATTTCAGTCTGAGTGTTGATCGCTCTACAGACTCCATCCAACATCGCAGGCAGCGTTGGAATGCTTTGAACAGCCGCCCACGTTTTGCAAATCACTCGATAAGCCAGGTAACCACCAACTCCAAAAAGCAGAAATCCTGTTATCCAAAAGTCCACATATGTACACCTTTTCTATGTCCTCGACCGACATTGTAGTCAGGTACACAATCTTCCACTGCTGCCAAGAATCCA
Organism: Girardinichthys multiradiatus; assembly: GCF_021462225.1. Taxonomy (NCBI): domain Eukaryota; kingdom Metazoa; phylum Chordata; class Actinopteri; order Cyprinodontiformes; family Goodeidae; genus Girardinichthys; species Girardinichthys multiradiatus. Next base: position 29,376,648 of record NC_061808.1, read on the forward strand.
TTGTGTATCCAGAGAAGAATGTCCTGTCTGAACAAGAGGGTCTCCTTTATCCTGTCTTCCCTATGAAAATAAATTTGATCAATTACGTTGAGAGTCCAGCTGACCAAATCCATAATTTCAAAGTTTGGAGGATATGCAAAACGAGGCTCTGAGAAAAATACAGACAAAAAGCAGAAGCTGGGATCAGCAGGAAGGGAGGGAGAGAAAACGTGTGTCTTCCACCGAGAGCTGCCTTGTTTATATTTAAAGTATTAATTGAAGCATCACAAACTAGTGTGTAATTCAAATTTCCTTTATTATTATGCAACTGCAATGTACATGTTATGTGTTGTTTTTTTTTCTTTCTTTGGTTCTCATCGTGTAAAGCACTATGAATTGTCTTGTTGCTGAAATGTACTATACAAATAAGCTTGCCTTGGCCACTGTAACAACAAGGGTGCTGAAAAATATGTCCAGGTCAGTACAAAGAAATAAAAGTAGCCTCTCAATTGTCTTTCCTCCTTTTAGTTCTTTTTAATGCAACTTGCTTTAGGTCTTCAGAGTGTCACAGTTAAACAAATGTCTCTGTGCCTGCCCTACAGTCAGTGTGCTCTGCCTGTACTTCAGCTCTATGTAAGTCAGGCCCTGAATGCAAGAAGTGGTGAGGGCTTCCATCATGTGTTACACAGCTGGACTCCTGCCGCCCACTGGATATATAATGCCAATAGAAATCTAGAGTTATGCAAGGGAAAGGACTCTGCCTTGCCTGTGAAAAGAAATCAACGAGTCCCAGGCAACGCCCGTGTGCCAAAAGGAGACAAACAGTCCAACTTACTGTTGTTGTTGGCTTCATTCAGCAGAAATTATTTCAAGGTTAAAGACTGCAGTCAAGTTGCACAGTCTCACTAGTTTTCTGCAGGCTTTTCTGTCATAATCTTTCCATTTTCCAATGATGGATTGAAAATAGTTTTATGAGATGTTTAAAGTTTTGGGTACTTCTCCATATCCTAATCCTGCTTTAAACTTCACCACAGCTTTTGCTCTGTCCCATCTGCTGTGTTCCTTGTTCTTCATTATGCTGTTTGGTCCCTAATGTTCTCTGACAAACCTCTGAGACCTTAACAGAACAGCTGGATTTGTAATGAGGTTAAATTACACTCAGGAGTTGTTTATTTAGGACTATAAGAGTAAACGAGGCTGCAGAAAATAAAACCATGTATCTATTTCCTTTCCCTTCACTTGAATTCCAATAAAATACACCGAATGTTTGTGATGTGAGTAGACACATGAAATGTTTAAGGGATTAAATAACTGAAGCAAATGGAAATTTAGGGTAAGTATTGTGGTTTATACACCTTTTTCTTTTTGTCCTTCGGTGACTCATGCAGAAGCAGAAAATGCATTTGCATTGCTAATTGAGCTCGAGCCCTGATGCAGAAAGACAAACAGCCTGCCATGATGCCCATCTCAGTGAGTCGGGTTCTAGCTTGTTTTGAAGCACCAAGAAAAGGTCTCTGTGTGGATGCGCAAGGACAAGCATGTTCTTGTACTGGTTAAGCCCTAGTTTTAGGGAGGAAAACAATCAAGTGTTATCCTCTGGATATCCTAAGCACCGTCTCTGATTCTCCAAAGTGTTTATCAGCTCCTCTCAACCATCCTCGGAGGGAAATTGTCTGGTTCAGAAATTCATTTTCCCCTGTTTGCATTCTGAGGCCAGATATAAAAACACCAAGTTAACCGAAGGCCATTGTGTTCGACAGCCATATTACTGCTGCTCATTACACTCGAATCAACAGAGCAAAAGGGTATAGACATAATGAAATTCTCTTCGAGTGAAGCGAGCCATGTATAAGAAACTTTTGTGTCCACCTGTAGATGTCTAAAAAACATATTTTCTGCACTTGAACATTTTCCCCACTGATACTAAGAAGATATCGCTGATGTCTGGGTGAATTTAAATAGTTTTCATCTGGGCTTCCTCTGCTGAATGAGTTATTGAGTTATCCAGCATGCTCTAGACAGACATTTATTGATGGATGTGGAAGGTGAAATTCTGAATGTTCACTGGAATTATTTTCAAATAAAAACCTGAGTGAGCATAAGGCTAATTCTCTACATGGCAGCGCTGCTGTGCACTCACCACTGCTATTAAACAAAGTAATTACTTGTCATAATCAATTCATTTGTAATATTCATTCAAAATGCAAGAGCGTTCCAGCGACTTATTAAATAATTAAATGCAGCAGACAGGTTTATAATTCCTTTCTAATACTGTATATCCTCTTTCATTTTCATATTAAAACCACAAACCTCAATGTGTATCATGGTGGTATTTTATGTGATTTACAAGCACAAAGTAGCACAGAAATGTAAATCAGAAGAAAATAATTCAGGATTTAACTTTTTTTTTTTGTATAAAACCCAAAAAAGTGTGCTGTGCATATTCAATAATTTACAATATGCCTGCCAATGAGGCTTGTTTGTCAGACTAAAAGTAACTTTTAAAAATTACCTGTAAACAGGTATTAAACATGCTTTTAATTAAGCACACATTTCTGTATTAAAATAGTTTTTTATTGGTCTTCTGTAATATTCTACTGTTCTAAGAAATTGTCATGTTTTCACTAGCTGTAAATGGAAAATCATCATAACTAACAGAAATAAAGGCTGGAAAACATAAATCTATGTGGAATTAATCTATAGAATATTTTTCATTAAGTGAATTGAGTTACTGAAATAATGAACTTTTCAATAATATTCTAGTTTATTGAATATGAGTGCATATTCAACACCCTTTACTCTGATACGTTAAATAAAATACAGTGCCATCGATTGCCGTTAGAAGTGACCTAATTAGTAACTAGAGTACATCTGAGTGTAATTTAATCTCAGTATGAATCCGGCTGTTCTGTAAAGGCCTCAGAGAAGGCCTTAAAGAACATTAGTGAACAAACGACATTATGGAGCTATACAGGGCAATCCTCGACAAAAACCCATCATAGGCTGCAAAAGACTTGAGTCTCGGGCGAAGGTTCACTTTCCAGAAGGAAAACAACCCCAAACACACAGCGAGAACTACAATGGAAAGGTTTAGAATCAAAACATATTCACGAGTTAGAAAGGTCCAGTCAAAGTCCAGATTTAAATCCAATCGAGAACCTGTAGCAAGATTTAAAAACTACTGTTCACAGATGTTCTTCATCCAATCTGACAGTGGTAAAATTTGTTTGTCAATAAATGAAAAATAAAATTGTTTTCAGATGTGAAATAGCCAAAAAGATGATTCTACAAAAAGTATCAATTTACTTCACATTTATACACCACCTCGTGTTGGCCTATTGCATTAAATCTTGAAACAATTTCTAGTTGTAACATATGAAAGTTTGCAATGCATTGTGTAAGGAAGGTAACATGGAAAACTGGCTGTTTTATAAAACGGACTATAAAGCGATTGTAAAGCTTAACTTAATACCTAATGCATATGTGGGATTTGTGTCCAGATGTGCTCTTGGATCAGATCACGAGCGTGACCTTCTGATTTACTTAGCCTGTGTGTTGTTGTCAGAAGAAGCACTGAGCTTGCCAAGCAGGAATTCATGAAGTAAGAGGATGAAGCAGCAAGACTACAGGAGCTAAAAAAGATGGTGACATCCACCATAACGATTGAGGTACTTCTGCCTAATCAAAGCTCTCAGCAGTCAGCTCTGGAAGGTAGATCACTTTTTTGTGACGACCATAGCTGAACAATACAGTTTTCCCTCTACACACAATTGTTTTTTTTCCCATAAAGTGATTCAGTTGGAGCGACACAGAAATTTAAAACATTGCCACAGTTAAATTTGTGTTTTTGTTAAATTTTGCTCTATTTTATGTACCATACTTTCCTGATTTTTTTTTTTCAAGTTTTAATTTTTATATTTATCATTTATCAGCAGCTAAGCTGCTTTCATTTATTAACAGATGGAGAGATAGTGCCAGATCCCCAGGAGCAGACTTGGGCCATGAAATAAACTCAGCATGTGAGCTACATGGGGTAACCACAACTTCTGGTATTTTTCTCATTTGAAATCAATCACTTAAAAGAAGCCACAATAAAACAGTAAATAGTAGATTTTTTAACATAGAGATATATTTCGACCTTTTTCAATGTCAGGCTGACTGTTCAAACAACGTTAAAAAAGTGGAAAGCTGCATCTACCTGACTTTGTGAGTTTAAACTATCCATATATGTATATATATATATATATATACAGTACAGACCAAAGTTTGGACACACCTTCTCATTCAAAGAGTTTTCTTTATTTTCACGACTATGAATATTGTAGCTTCACACTGAAGGCATCAAAACTATGAATTAACACATGTGGAATTATATACTGAACAAAAAAGTGTGAAACAACTGAAAATATGTCTTATATTCTAGGTAGCCACCTTTTGCTTTGATTACTGCTCCCCACACTCTTGGCATTCTGTTGATGAGCTTCAAGAGGTAGTCACCTGAAATGGTTTTCCAACAGTCTTGAAGGAGTTCCCAGAGATGCTTAGCACTTGTTAAATGGACTGAACTTATATAGCGCTTTTCCAGTCATACAGACCACTCAAAGCGCTCTACACTGGAGCCACATTCACCCAATCGCATTCACTAATGCTCACACATTCATACACCGATACGCAGATCATTAGGCAACTTGAAGTTAAGTGCCTTACCCAGGGGCACATCAACATATGCCAGGAGGAAGCTGGAATCAAACCCACAACCTTCTGATTGCAAGACAACTACTCTTCCTACTGAGCCACAGTCGCCTTGTTGGCCCTTTTGCCTTCACTCTGCGGTCCAGCTCACCCCAAACATCTCGATTGGGTTCAGGTCCGGTAACTGTGGAGGCCAGGTCATCTGGCGCAGCACCCCATCACTCTCCTTCTTGGTCAAATAGCCCTTTCACAGCCTGGAGGTGTGTTTGGGGTCATTGTCCTGTTGAAAAATAAATGATGGTCCAAGTAAACGCAAACCGGATGGAATAGCATGCCGCTGCAAGATGCTGTGGTAGCCATGCTGGTTCAGTATGCCTTCAGTTTTGAATAAATCCCTAACAGTGTCACCAGCAAAGCACCCCCACACCATCACACCTCCTCCTCCATGCTTCACGGTGGGAACCAGGCATGTAGAGTCAATCTGTTCACCTCTTCTGCGCCACAGAAAGACACGGTTGGTTGGAACCAAAGATCTCAAACTTGGACTCCTCAGACCAAAGCACAGATTTCCACTGGTCTAATGTCCATTCCTTGGGTTCTTTAGCCCAAACAAGTCTCTTCTGCTTGTTGCCTGTCCTCAGCAGTGGTTTCCTAGCAGCTATTTTAACACGAAGGCCTGATTCACACAGTCTCCTCTTAACAGTTGTTCTAGAGATGTGTCTGCTGCTAGAACTCTGTGTGCCATTGACCTGTTCTCTATTCTGAGCTGCTGTTAACCTGCGATTTCTGAGGCTGGTGACTCGGATGAACTTATCGTCTGCTGTTTTTTTGTTCAGTATATAATTCCACATTTGTTAATCCATAGTTTTGATGCCTTCAGTGTGAAGTTACAATATTCATAGTCATGAAAATAAAGACAACTCTTTGAATGAGAAGGTGTGTCCAAACGTTTGGTCTGTACATATATATATTGCCAAAAGCATTGGGTCCCAACACCAAATCAATGAATGTTGGGGTTCCAATAACCTCCATGGCTGCAGGTGTATAAAATTTGGTGTGAAGAAACTTGACCTGGCTTCAACCTTCTTCAACACCTTTGGATGTATATACCTGAAAACCACATATAAATGGTTTTCAGGTGTGCCAAGAAAAGGAAAAATAGGTACCTGAATTTTCTAGTGCTCATTTAAATGTCTAGTCAGTAGAGAGTGGACATCACCCCATGTTGTGCACAGTGCAGTATATTTGAGATGGCTAATGATACAAAAATTGCAGGTTGAAGGGCTTTTTACTGTGTTTTCAAGGACTCTGGGCAGCATTTAATAAGTTTTGGTTCCATATATTTAATAACTCAGCTAAATTTGTCTGCAGGTTATTTGCTAGAAGTCGCAGAGAAAAGTAGGCTTATCAGAATTTTTTAAAAATCTACTATGAGAGTTATGAAACTGTATCATTAGAGAAACTGTCGTTTTCCATACAAATATGGACAAAGATAAACACTAACGTTGCCCGATTGGTTAAATTTGTCAATTATTGCCAACTGGCTGAGCCATCACCATCACCATTTTTTTTTTTTTTTTTTTTAACAGCGATTCTTTTATTTTATTTTGTGTATTTATTAATTGTTAAAAAGTGTATAGTTCAAATCAGAAAGTAATGTAGTTAACTGTTTTAATAAAAAATTTCATTTAAACTGCCACCAAATCTGAAGCTTTGGTTTTAGAACAGCTCCAAGTGCAGTTCAGCTTAACACTTTGGTCATTTGAACCAGCATGAAAGTTAAGTCCCTCGTTTCAAGAGCGCAGAAAGTACGTTTTCTATTGGTGTTACACCTTTATTGGTGTCTGTAGCTGCTTATTTGTACTTTTCCACAGGAAGTGGAAAAGGTAGATATACTTCAATACAATAGTTTTTTCCTTAAATTGCCACAGGTTTTCGGTAGGTTTCTGGAAGATTGTTATTGTAAGGATCTACAGTGTGGTGACCAACTCATCCTTCTACTGCTGCTTCCCTGTAAATGTCAAGTGGAGCTCCAAAATATCTGTTTGATAAGTTGTTCATCTCAGTCAGTTATGGTTGAAAACACCAGAAATATATCACAAATCATCAATCAAGGAGTGATTGTGTTTATTTTCTGACATACATGCCCCCCACAAAAATCTAATGCTTACGTCGTGAATTGATCAAAATAAAGCCAAAGTAACTCAAAGTAATGACCTGACCGGCATTTTCTGGTGAGGCTAGAGGATGTACCTTATTACATTACACACTACTTGGACAATGCTTTCAGTAAGGTTGCATCATGAAATTGGCTGGTTTTTTGCTTGCCTGGTCCTGATCGGTGTTGGGGCATTTAGAAACAAAAAATCAGATCTTTTTACTAATCATTGGAAGCACCATACCAAGCACCACCACAGCAGCACTTTTCAGTCTAGAAGATGTTATTAGGGACAAATGATTTGGTTCGCTATTTTCAGTATCAGTGAGTTGTTTAAAAATGAAGTGAGAGTAAGCATAAAAGGAAAGTAAGCTGTACTTTCTGAGTTAGCATGTCAGCTTTTCATTCAGGCAGTTACAACAGGAAGTGACTCTTCAGTATATAGCAGAAGGCTGGATGTAAGTAGCAAAGTTAGTCTGTTTTATTTTTTTGAGAGTCCAATTAAATTTTTTGTTGGACACGTCAAATTAGTAGTTTTTTGTAGTCTTTTTGTAAATCTCATAGTAAAGGTAAGGTTAGATTTACTTAGATTTACTCTACAGGGATTACACATCTATGCTGACCTCTGTGTTAGACATGCTATCTGTGGAAAACGCAAATATAAGACACTAAAGATGGTTTAAGATGTCGACCTGTTCGTCATTTTGCCTCGGTAAAATACTGTTTTAACTTCAGAGTTGAGTAACAGCTCTCTCTCACACAGTGTGACATCGGCTCTGGTCCAAATATAAATAATAAATGATCTACCACATTAAAGGGTTGGTTTGTATTTTTTTGAGTAAGCTTCTGGGAAGTTATTATTAATAGTTCATTTACCTGTATTAGATAGATGGCATATCACAGTGGGCTTGTGGAAAAGTAAGTACACTGTTTGAGTGGTGGAAGCTAACAAGCTTGTTTCAGCAGACTATAGCTATATAAATCAACTTAAAATCAAAATGTTCATATCAGTGGGATGCAATGCTATGTTAGCAGATATTACCAGGGTACAATTCCTTGCAAGCTGTATCCATCTGCCAGATCAGCTTTAACTCGCCAGTGTGCTCTAGCTCTGCCAAGAACAGACTAAACTTTTGGAATTTGTCCCAGATGTGTAGCAGCACCAATGTTCTTCCAGGTTTCATAGGTGTTTAAAAATTACACTGACAGACTCACAATCAGCTTATTCGCCAAATCAGCTGTTATTAGTGGAATTATGCAACGTCTGACTAGCTCGTTAGCCTTCCACCACCTGTGAGGATGTACATCAATTTCCAAAAAAGCTCAGTGTGGCAACTTTCTACTACAGGCAGAGGAACTATTATACCAATAATTACCTCACCAAACTTCCCTTCAAAGATTCAAACTAACCCTTTCATGTGATTGATCAATAATTATTCACATTTGGACCAGAGGCAACGTCACACTGTGTGAGGGAGAGCTGTAACGCAACTCTGAAGGTAAACTGGATTTTACTAATATTTCAAAACGAAGACATAATGACAGATGTGGCTCCTGTAACATTACAAAAGATAAATAAAAGGTTCAATGATCCAACTATATCAGAGCTTTGTTGTCTCAAATATTGTCTTAAACACAACTGCTGTTAATTGCAGACTTGAGGATTTTGAGGGTTAAAAGAAAAAGAAAAAAAGAAGTAATTTGGTGTAATCGCTCTTGGAAAGGAGTAAAGGAGATATGCTGGAAGTCTTTTTAGTTTTGTTTATAAAGACACATTGCCTCATGATCTGGAGGATTATCCAATATTTGTTGATTTTCAGAGAGATACTGCTCTGAAACTATGGGTTGTAACTGAGAAGTCTTTGTTTTATTTCACCATGAACATTTTAAAGTTCAATTTGTTGCTTTCCCAGACAGTCAAACAGTTCTCTAGTTCCTAAAGTGTAATCAGAATTGTCTTAAACTAGAATTGGCAGATAAAACCTTTACTAAATCAGTGATTCAAAATTGACCACTCAATCTCTGATTGGTACATCTCTGGTAATCAGACATGTTTTTGTCCTTTGGACATAAAGCAACTTTAGATGTTAGCTGTGAATCTGACTAAATTGTTTCAGATGTTCAGGTAGTCTCATCAGTATAAAATTACAGCCACAGCAAGAGAAGTAAAGCTGCTGCTCCTGTTCTTATTCTCTGAGAGAATCTGGATCCTGGAATTTACATTAATGTTACTTTGACATTTATGACCCAACTAAAACATTCTGCAGACCACTGCAACACTTCCCTTGCAGTAGCAGACAGCACCTCAGCAGGTAAGGAATGGACCTGAATGAACTGCTAACAAATGGCCCCATGAAGTTGTTGCCAGCAGATGCTTGAGACTTCTCAAGACATCCTGAAATGTTTTACCTCTCTGCTGGGTCAGAGCTGATTTGGTTGAACAGGACTAAAATGCTGAGTGTGTACAAAAGTAAATACTTTTACAGAGGAATTAAAGCATATCTTGTTACTAATCAAATGCATTTTATTTAGTAATCAGCAAGAAGTGTGAGCATGCATGAACAAATGTTCATTTTTGAGGGTCAATGCACTGTGGTGTGCATTACCAGATGGTTAGATTTAAGAGATTTCCAATTGGACATACACATACAAACACATACAAACACATACAAATCTACCCAGCAGTGAATGTGAAGGATTGTTCATCCTAAGATCAGACCATACATGTCCAAGGTCCATTAACCAAGGTCATGACAGCAGTACAGGAAAAACCTGCCAGTGAATGCAGCAACATTTCTTTGTTTTCCAAGGTTACATCAAAACAAAAACAACAACAGACTACACTGAAGATCAGATGTTTGTTCATAATAACCAGCAGCATGTTTAGTGAAAACCAAACACACCATATGTGCACGAACACCGTATAGCAGTTGTTAAGCAGGGTATTGGAGAGGAGATGATGTGGGCTTGTTTAGCAGCCACAGGACCTGTCAAATGTAAAGTGCTTATAAAATGAATCAAACATACTGTAACTGTCATGAGGTGACATAATGTTTATTTCAATTAGAGTAGCAAACTCTGTGACTAAAAATAGATCATGCAAGGCCTGAAAAGCCTGACTGAAATGCATTGGAAGGGGGTCCTAAGAAGGTTTTGCATAAAAACATAAAAAATCTTTGTGTTATTAAAATATTTAATTGGGTGCAGAGTCCAATTTTTTAATAATGTTGTGGCAAACTGAGAGGGTTATACAAAGGATGATTATTTCTACTAGTATTGCTGGAATGAGAAACCTTTCACATCTTAATGGATACTTCTTAGTTTTCTCTGTGCTGATATAACTAAAACACTAATATCTCACGTGTCATTGTTCAACTTAGATAATTTTAAACTCATTTTCATAGTATACATAGGGAAGTGAGATGACATCTTAGTTTCTCCCGACGTGTAAGACGTTCGAATGAAAAGGCTGCAATTATTCATTTTTCCGTGACTGCAATATTATCTTTGACATTTGAAGTTTTCTTTTTAAAATCAGTCATTTATTCTGAAATTGTTGCACGATTATCAATAATAGAATTTAGCATTAATGTGCTGCAGCTGTGTGCTTATGTGTCAAAGAAAGGAGGGAAGAGGAGAAGACAGAAAGAGATGCGGAAACCCTCACTTCAAACACCTGCAGCTTCGGAGCTCTTTGCATATATAAGAACCGTTTGTTTCTTCTTTCTGCTACAGGTTTGAAGATGATCCTAAGAACGTCTATTAAATATATACCTGTAACACACATGCACAGGACCTGGTGCACACAATCCCAGACTGGCAAAGCCTGAGTGACAAATACAAATCTCTGGCATAAAGATGAAAAGCCTCCACAGAGGGTGGGGACCTCTGCTACAAAGGGATGCATTTTTATTGTTTATAAAAAAAAATGTACATTGTGATTAGGCCCACAGTGGCATTTCCACAATATGTTGGACACTTGCAGATGGACAAAATCCTAAAGAAAACTGAGCGGATGAAAGACATTTAGCTGTGTAAAAAGAAGATGAGTGTTTGCTGACAGTCCGGAGACAGGGTGTGCACATACTTAAAATGTCAGAAATATGTCACATTTTGTCAAGTTTCAACCATGAACCGCCATG